>NW_028139215.1:600000-1200000 GCF_964270905.1 Leucopleurus acutus
ACCAGGTGAGGGTACGACAAGGGTTTAGGGGGAGCGTGAGGGTGTGGGTTAGTGTGAACGTAAGGGTTAGGATTAGGGGACGGGTGAGGGGAAGGCTTCGGGGAAGGGTTAGGGTTAGGGTTCGGGCTAGGGTTAGGGTTATGGGATGGGGACGGTTTAGGGTCCAGGTGAGGGTACGACAACGGTTTAGGGGGAGTGTACGTGTGAAGGTGCGGGTTAGTGTGAGTGTACGGGTTAGGATTAGGGGATGGGTAAGGGGAAGGTTTCGGGGAAGTGTTAGGGTTAGGGTTCGGTCTAGGGTTAGGGTTAGGGGACGGGGACGGTTTAGGGTCCGGGTGAGTGTACGAGAGCGGTTTAGGGGGAGCGTACGTGTGAGGTCACGGGTTAGTGTGAGCGTACGGGTTAGGATTAGGGGACGCGTGAGGGGAAGGCTTCGGGGAAGTGTTTTGGTTAGGGTTCGGGCTAGGGTTAGGGTTAGGGGACGGGGACGGTTTAGTGTCCAGGTGAGGGTATGAAAACGCTTTAGGGAGAGGGTACGTGTGAGGGCGCGGGTTAGTGTGAGGGTACGGGTTAGGATTAGGGGACGGGTGAGGGGAAGGCTTTGGGGAAGGGTTAAGGTTAGGGTTCGGGCTAGGGTTAGGGTTAGGGGACGGGGACGGTTTCGGGTCCAGGTGAGGGTACGACAACGGTTTAGGGGGAGCGTACGTGTGAGGGCACGGGTTAGTGTGAGCGTACGGGTTAGGATTAGGGGACGGGTGAGGGGAAGGCTTCGGGGAAGGGTTAGTGTTAGGGTTCGGGCTAGCGTTAGGGTTAGGGAACGGGGACGGTTTAGGGTCCAGGTGAGAGTACGACAACGCTTTAGGGGGAGCATAAGTGTGAGGGTGCGGGTTAGTGTGAGCGTACGGGTTAGGATTAGGGGACGGGTGAGGGGAAGGCTTCGGGGAAGGGTTAGGGTTAGGGTTCGGGCTAGGGTTAGGGGACGGGGACGGGGACGGTTTAGGGTCCAGGTAAGTGTACGACAACGGTTTAGGGGGACTGTACGTGTGAGGGCGCTGGTTAGTGTGAGCGTACGGGTTAGGATTAGGGGACGAGTGAGGGGAAGGCTTCGGGGAAGTGTTAGGGTTAGGGATCTGGCTTGCGTTCGGGTTAGGGGACGGGGACGGTTTAGGGTCCAGGTGAGGGTACGACAGTGGTTTAGGGGGAGCGTACGTGTGAGGGCGCGGGTTAGTGTGAGCGTACGGGTTAGGATTAGGGGACGGGTGAAGGGAAGGCTTCGTGGAAGGGTTAGTGTTAGAGTTCGGGCTAGGGTTAGGGTTAGGGGACGGGGACGGTTTAGGGTCCAGGTGAGGGTACGACAGTGGTTTAGGGGGAGGGTACATGTGAGGGCGAGGGTTAGTGTGAGCGTACGGGTTAGTATTAGGGGACGGGTGAGGGGAAGGCTTCGGGGAAGGGTTAGGGTTGGATTCGGTGTAGGGTTAGGGTTAGGGGACGGGGACGGTTTAGGGTCCAGGTGAGGGTACGACCACGCTTTAGGGGGAGGGTACGTGTGAGGGCGTGGTTTAGTGTGAGCGTAGGGGTTAGCATTAGGGGACGGGTGAGGGGAAGGCTTCGGGGAAGGGTTAGGCTTAGAGTTCGGGCTAGGGTTAGGGTTAGGGGACGGGAACGGTTTAGGGTCCAGTTCAGGGTACGACAGCGGTTTAGGGGGAGCGTACGTGTGAGGGCGCGGGTTAGTGTGAGCGTACAGGTTAGGATTAGGTTACGGGTGAGGGGAAGGCTTAGGGGAAGGGTTAGGGTTAGTGTTCGGGCTAGGGTTAGGGTTAGGGGACGGGGACGGTTTAGGGTCCAGGTGAGGGTACGACAATGGTTTAGGGGGACCGTACGTGTGAGGGCGCGGGTTAGTGTGAGCGTACGGGTTAGGATTAGGGGACGGGTGAGGGGAAAGCTTCGGGGAAGGTTTAGGGTTAAGGTTCGGTTTAGGGTTAGTGTTAGGGGACGGGTATGGTTTAGGGTCCAGGTGAGGGTACGACAACGCTTTAGGGGGAGGGTACGTGTGAGGGCGCGGCTTAGTGTGAGCCTAAGGGTTAGGATTAGGGGACGGGTGAGGGGAAGGCTTCGGGGAAGGGTTAGGGTTAGGGTTCGGGCTAGGGTTAGGGTTAGGGGACGGGAATGGTTTAGGGTCCAGGTGAGGGAAGAACAACGGTTTAGGGGGAGCGTACGTGTGAGGGCGTGGGTTAGTGTGAGCGTACGGGGTAGGATTAGGGGACGGGTGAGGGGAAGGCTTCAGGGAACGGTTAGGGTTAGGGTTAGGGCTAGGGTTAGGGTTAGGGTTAGGGTTAGGGTTACGGTTAGGGTACGGGGAAGGTTTAGGTTCCTTCTGAGGGTACGACAACGCTTTAGGGGGAGCATAAGTGTGAGGGTGTAGGTTAGTGTGAGCGTACTGATTAGGATAAGGGGACGGGTGAGGGGAAGGCTTCGGGGAAGGGTTAGGGTTAGGGTTCGGGCTAGAGTTAGGATTAGGGTTCGGGGACGATTTAGGGTCCAGGTGAGGGTACGACAACGGTTTAGGGGGAGCGTACGTGTGTGGGCGCAGGTTAGTTTGAGGGTGCGTGTTAGGATTAGGCGACGGGTGAGGGGAAGGCTTCGGGGAAGGGTTAGGGTTACGGTTCGGGCTAGGGTTAGGGTTAGGGGACGGGGACGGTTTAGGGTCCAGGTGAGGGTACGACAACGCTTTAGGGGGAGTGTACATGTGAGGGTGCGGGTTAGTGTGAGCGTATGGGTTAGGATTAGGGAACGGGTAAGGGGAAGGCTTCGGGGAAGGTTTAGGGTTAGAGTTCGGGCTAGGGTTAGGTTTAGGGGATGGGGACGGTTTAGGGTCCAGGTGAGGGTACGACAACGGTTTAGGGGGAGCGCACATGTGAGGGCGCGGGTTAGTGTGAGCGTACGGGTTAGGATTAGGGGACGGGTGAGGGCAAGGCTTTGGGGAAGGGTTAGGGTTAGGATACGGGCTAGGGTTAGGGTTAGGGGATGGGGATGGTTTCGGGTCAAGGTGAGGGTACGACATCGCTTTAGGGGGAGCGTACGTGTGAGGGTGCAGGATAGTGTGAGCGTATGTGTTAGGATTAGGGGACGGGTGAGGGGAAGGCTTCGGGGAAGGGTTAGGGTTAGGGTTCTGGCTAGGGTTAGGGGACGGGGACGGGGACGGTTTAGGGTCCAGGTGAGTGTACGACAACGGTTAAGGGGGACTGTACGTGTGAGGGCACGGGTTAGTGTGAGCGTACGGGTTAGGATTAGGGGACGGGTGAGGGGAAGGCTTCGGGGAAGGGTTAGGTTTAGGGATCTGGCTTGGGTTCGAGTTAGTGGACGGGGACGGTTTAGAGTCCAGGTAAGGGTACGACAATGGTTTAGGGGGAGCGTACGTGTGAGGGTGCGGGTTAGTGTGAGCGTACGGGTTAGGATTAGGGGACGGGTGAGGGGAAGGCTTCGGGGAAGGATTAGGGTTAGGGTTCGGGGTAGAGTTAGGGTTAGGGGTCGGGGACGATTTAGGGTCCAGGTGAGGGTACGACAACGGTTTAGGGGGAGCGTACGTGTGTGAGCGCGGGTTAGTGTGAGCGTACGGGTTAGGATTAGGGGACGGGTGAGGGGAAGTCTTCGGGGAAGGGTTAGGGTTAGGGTTCGGGCTAGGGTTAGGGGACGGGGACGGGGACGGTTTAGGGTCCAGGTGAGTGTACGACAACGGTTTAGGGGGACTGTTCGTGTGAGGGCGCTGGTTAGTGTGAGCGTACGGGTTAGGATTAGGGGACGGGTGAGGGGAAGGCTTCGGGGAAGGGTTAGGGTTAGGGATCTGGCTTAGGTTCGGGTTAGGGGACGGGGACGGGTTAGGGTCCAGGTAAGGGTACGACAATGGTTTAGGGGGAGCGTACGTGTGAGGGCGCTGGTTAGTGTGAGCGTACGGGTTAGGATTAGGGGACTTGTGAGGGGAAGGCTTCGTGGAAGTGTTAGGGTTAGAGTTCGGGCTAGGGTTAGGGTTAGGTGACAGGGACGGTTTAGGGTCCAGGTGAGGGTACGACAACGCTTTAGGGGGAGGGTACGTGTGAGGGCGCAGTTTAGTGTGAGCGTAGAGGTTAGGATTAGGGGACGGGTGAGGGGAAGGCTTCGGGGAAGGGTTAGGGTTAGGGTTCGGGCTAGGGTTAGGTTTAGGGGACGGGGACGGTTTAGGGTCCAGGTGAGGGTACGACAACGGTTAAGGGGGTGCGTACGTGTGAGGGTGCGGGTTAGTGTGAGCGTACAGGTTAGGTTTAGGGGACGGGTGAGGGGAAGGCTTCGGGGAAGGGTTAGGGCTTGGGTTCGGGCTAGGGTTAGGGTTATGGGACGGGGACGGTTTAGGGTCCAGGTGAGGGTACGACAACGGTTTAGGGGGAGCGTACATATGAGGGCGCGGGTTAGTGTGAGCGTACGGGTTAGGATTAGGGGACGGCTGAGGGGAAGGCTTCGGGGAAGGGTTAGGGTTAGGGTTCGGGCTAGGGTTAGGGTTAGGGCACGGGGTCGGTTTAGGGTCCAGGTGAGGGTACGACAACGGTTTAGTGGGAGCGTACGTGTGAGGGCGCGGCTTAGTGTGAACGTAAGGGTTAGGATTAGGGGACGGGTGAGGGGAAGGCTTCGGGGAAGGGTTAGGGTTAGGGTTCGGGCTAGGGTTAGGGTTAGGGGACGGGAATGGTTTAGCGTCCAGGTGAGGGAACAACAACGGTTTAGGGGGAACGTACGTGTGAGGGCGTGGGTTAGTGTGAGCGTACGGGTTATGATTAGGGGACGGGTGAGGGGAAGGCTTCAGGCAACGGTTAGGGTTAGGGTTAGGGCTAGGGTTAGGGTTAGGGCACGGGGACGGTTTAGGGTCCAGGTGAGGGTACGACAACGCTTTAGGGGGAGCGTACGTGTGAGGGTGCGTGTTAGTGTGAGCGTATGGGTTAGGATTAGGGGACGGGTAAGGGGAAGGCTTCGGGGAAGTGTTAGGGTTAGTGTTCGGGCTAGGGTTACCGTTAGGGGACGGGGAAGGTTTAGGGTCCAGGTGAGGGTACGACAACGGTTTAGGGGGATCGCACGTGTGATGGCGCGGGTTAGTGTGAGCGTACGGGTTAGGATTAGGGGACGGGTGAGGGGAAGGCCTCGGGGAAGGGTTAGGGTTAGGGTTCGGGCTAGGGTTAGGGTTAGGGGACGGGGACGGTTTAGGGTCCAGGTGAGTGTACGACAACGGTTTAGGGGGACTGTACGTGTGAGGGCGCGGTTAGTGTGAGCGTAAGGTTTAGGATTAGGGGACGGGTGAGGGGAAGGCTTCGGGGAAGGGTTAGGGTTAGGGTTCGGGCTAGGGTTAGGGATGGGGACGGGGAAGGTTTAGGTTCCTGGTGAGGGTACGACAACGCTTTAGGGGGAGCATAAGTGTGAGGGTGCGGGTTAGTGTGAGCGTACGGGTTAGGATTAGGGGACGGGTGAGGGGAAGGCTTCGGGGAAGGGTTAGGGTTAGGGTTCGGGCTAGAGTTAGGATTAGGGGTCGGGGACGATTTAGGGTCCAGGTGAGGGTACGACAACGGTTAAGGGGGACTGTACGTGTGAGGGCACGGGTTAGTGTGAGCATACGGGTTAGGATTAGGGGACGGGTGAGGGGAAGGCTTCGGGGAAGGATTAGGGTTAGGGTTCCGGTAGAGTTAGGATTAGGGGTCAGGGACGATTTAGGGTCCAGGTGAGGGTACGACAACGGTTTAGGGGGAGCGTACGTGTGTGGGCGCGGGTTAGTGTGAGCGTACGGGTTAGGATTAGGTGACGGGTGAGGGGAAGGCTTCGGGGAAGGGTTAGGGTTAGGGTTCGGGCTAGGGTTAGGGGACGGGGACGGGGACGGTTTAGGGTCCAGGTGAGTGTACGACAACGGTTAAGGGAGACTGTACGTGTGAGGGCGCTGGTTAGTGTGAGCGTACGGGTTAGGATTAGGGGACGGGTGAGGGGAAGGCTTCGGGGAAGGGTTAGGGTTAGGTATCTGGCTTGGGTTCGGGTTAGGGGACGGGGACGGTTTAGGTTCCAGGTAGGGGTACGACAATGGTTTAGGGGGAGCGTACATGTGAGGGCGCGGGTTAGTGTGAGCGTACGGGCTAGGATTAGGGGACGGGTGAGGGGAAGGCTTCGTGGAAGTGTTAGGATTAGAGTTCGGGCTAGGGTTAGGGTTAGGTGACGGGGACGGTTTAGGGTCCAGGTGAGGGTACGACAGTGGTTTAGGGGGAGGGTACGTGTGAGGGCGTGGGTTAGTGTGAGCGTACGGGTTAGGATTAGGGGACGAGTGAGGGGAAGGCTTCGGGGAAGGGTTAGGGTTAGGATTCGGTGTAGGGTTAGGGTTAGGGGACGGGGACGGTTTAGGGTCCAGGTGAGGGTACGACAACGCTTTAGGGGGAGGGGACGTGTGAGGGCGCAGTTTAGTGTGAGCGTAGGGGTTAGGATTAGGGGATGGGTGAGGGGAAGGCTTCGGGGAAGGGTTAGGGTTAGGGTTCGGGCTAGGGTTAGTTTTAGGGGATGGGGACGGTTTAGGGTACAGGTGAGGGTACGACAACGGTTTAGGGGGAGCGTACGTGTGAGGGCGTGGGTTAGTGTGGGCGTACGGGTTAGGATTAGGGGACGGGTGAGGGGAAGGCTTCGGGGAAGGGTTAGGGTTAGGGTTCGGGCTAGGGTTAGGGTTAGGGGATGGGGACTGTTTAGGGTCCAGGTGAGGGTACTACAATGGTTCATGGGTAGCGTACGTGTGAGGGCGCGGTTTAGTGTGAGCGTACGGGTTAGGATTAGGGGACGGGTGAGGGGAAGGCTTCCAGGAAGGTTTAGGGTTAGGGTTCGGGCTAGGGTTAGGGTTAGGGGACGGGGACGGTATAGGGTCCAGGTGAGGGTACGACAATGGTTTAGGGGTAGCGTATGTGTGAGGGCGCGGGTTAATGTGAGCGTACGGGTTAGGATTAGGTGACGGGTGAGGGGAAGGCTTCGGGGAAGGGTTAGGGTTCGTGTTCGGGCTAGGGTTAGGTTTAGGGGACGGGGACGGTTTAGGGTCCAGGTGAGGGTACGACAACGGTTTAGGGGGAGCGTACGTGTGAGGGCGCGGGTTAGTGTGAGCGTACGGGTTAGGATTAGGGGACGGGTGAGGGGAAGGCCTTGGGGAAGGGTTAGGGTTAGGGTTCGGGCTAGGGTTAGGGTTAGGGGACGCGGACGGTTTAGGGTCCAGGTGAGGGTACGACAACGGTTTCGGGGGAGTGTACGTGTGAGGGCGTGGGTTGGTGTGAGCGTACGGGTTAGGATTTGGGGACGGGTGAGGGGAAGGCTTCGGGGAAGGGTTAGGGTTAGGGTTCGGGCTAAGGTTAGGGTTAGGGGACGGGGACGGTTTAGGGTCCAAGTGAGGGTACGACAATGGTTTAGGGGTACCGTACATGTGAGGGCGTGGGTTAGTGTGAGAGTACGGGTTAGGATTAGGGGACGGGTGAGGGGAAGACTTCGGGAAGGGTTAGATTTAGTGTTCAGGCTAGGGTTAGGGTTAGGGGACTGGGACGGTTCAGGGTCCAGGTGAGGGTACGACAACAGTTTAGGGGTAGCGAATGTGTGAGGGAGCGGTTTAGTGTGAGGGTACGGGTTAGAATTAGGCGACTGGTGAGGGGAAGGCTTCGGGGAAGGGTTAGGGCTTGGGTTCGGGCTAGGGTTAGGGTTATGGGACGGGGACGGTTTAGGGTCCAGGTGAGGGTACGACAACGCTTTAGGGGGAGCGTACATATTAGGGCGCGGGTTAGTGTGAGCGTACGGGTTAGGATTAGGGGACGGCTGACGGGAAGATTTCGGGGAAGGGTTAGGGTTAGGGTTCGGGCTAGGGTTAGGGTTAGGGGACGGGAATGGTTTAGGGTCCAGTTGAGGGAACAACAATGGTTTAGGGGGAGCGTACGTGTGAGGGCGTGGGTTAGTGTGAACGTAAGGCTTAGGATTAGGGGACGGGTGAGGGGAAGGCTTCGGGGAAGGGTTAGGGTTAGGGTTCGGGCTAGGGTTAGGGTTAGGGGACGGGAATGGTTTAGGGTCCAGTTGAGGGAACAACAATGGTTTAGGGGGAGCGTACGTGTGAGGGCGTGGGTTAGTGTGAGCGTACGGGGTAGGATTAGGGGACGGGTGAGGGGAAGGCTTCAGGGAACGGTTAGGGTTAGGTTTAGGGCTAGGGTTAAGGTTAGGGGACGGGGACAGTTTAGGGTCCAGGTGAGGGTACGACAATGCTTTAGGGGGAGCGTACGTGTGAGGGCCCGGGTTAGTGTGAGCGTATGGGTTAGGATTAGGGGACGGGTGAAGGGAAGGCTTCGGGGAAGGGTTAGGGTTAGTGTTCAGGGTAGGGTTAGGGTTAGTGGACGGGGACGGTTTAGGGTCCAGGTTATGGTATGACAACGGTTTAGGGGGAGCGTAAGTGTGAGCGCGCGGGTTAGTGTTAGCGTACGGGTTAGGATTAGGCGACGGGTGAGGGGTAGCCTTCGGGGAAGGGTTAGGGTTAGGGTTAACATTAGAGGACGGGGACGATTTAGGGTCCAGATGAGGGTACGACAATGGTTTAGGGGGAGCATACGTGTAAGTGCGCGGGTTAGTGTGAGCGTACGGGTTAGGATTAGGGGACGGGTGAGGGTAAGGATTCGGGGAAGAGTTAGGGTTAGGGTTCGGGCTAGGGTTAGGGTTAGAGGACGGGTACGGTTTAGGGTTCAGGTGAGGGTACGACAACGCTTTAGGGGGAGCGTATGTGTGAGGGCTTGGGTTAGTGTGAGCGTACGGATTAGGATTAGGGGACGGGTTAGGGGAAGGCTTCAGTGAAGTGTTAGGGTTAGGGTTCGGGCTAGGGCTAGGGTTAGGTTTAGGGGACGGGGACCATTTAGGGTCCAGGTGAGGGTACGACAACGGTTTAGGGGGAGCGTAAGTGTGAGGGCGCGGGTTAGTGTGAGAGTACGGTTTAGGATTAGGGGACGGGTGAGGGGAAGGCTTCGGGGAAGGGTTAGGTTTAGGGTTCGGGCTAGGGTTAGGGGACGAGGACGGGGACGGTTTAGGGTCCAGGTGAGTGTACGACAACGGTTTAGGGGGACTGTACGTGTGAGGGCGCGGTTAGTGTGAGCGTACGGGTTAGGATTAGGGGACGGGTGAGGGGAAGGCTTCGGAGAACGGTTAGGGTTAGGGTTCGGGCTAGGGTTAGCCTTAGGGGACGGGGACGATTTAGGGTCCAGGTGAGGGTACGACAACGTTTTAGGGGGAGCGTACGTGTGAGGGTGCGGGTTAGTGTGAGCGTACGGGTTAGGATTAGGGGACGGGTAAGGGGAAGGCTTCGGGGAAGTGTTAGGGGTAGGGTTCGGGCTAGGGTTAGGGTTAGGGGACGGGGACGGTTTAGGGTCCAGTTGAGGGTACGAGAGCGGTTTAGGGGGAGCGTACGTGTGAGGGCACGGGTTAGTGTGAGCGTACGGGTTAGGATTAGGGGACGGGTGAGGGGAAGGCTTCGGGGAAGGGTTTGGGTTAGGGTTCGGGCTAGGGTTAGGGTTAGGGGACGGGGACGGTTTAGTGTCCAGGTGAGGGTATGAAAACGCTTTAGGGAGAGGGTACGTGTGAGGGCGCGGGGTAGTGTGAGGGTAGGGGTTAGGATTAGGGGACGGGTGAGGGGAAGGCTTCAGGTAACGGTTAGGGTTAGGGTTAGGGCTAGGGTTAGGGTTAGGGGACGGGGACGGTTTAGGGTCCAGGTGAGGGTACGACAACGCTTTAGGGGGAGCGTACGTGTGAGGGTGCGGGTTAGTGTGAGCATATGGGTTAGGATTAGGGGACGGGTAAGGGGAAGGCTTCGGGGAAGGGTTAGGGTTAGTGTTCGGGCTAGGGTTAGCGTTAGGGGATGGGGACGGTTTAGGGTCCAGGTGAGGGTACGACAACGGTTTAGGGGGAGCGCACGTGTGAGGGTGCAGGTTAGTGTGAGCGTACGGGTTAGGATTAGGGGACGGGTGAGGGCAAGGCTTCGGGGAAGGGTTAGGGTTAGTGTTCGGGCTAGGGTTAGCGTTAGGGGACGGGGACGGTTTAGGGTCCAGGTGAGGGTACGACAACGGTTTAGGGGGAGCGCATGTGTGAGGGCGCAGGTTAGTGTCAGCGTACGGGTTAGGATTAGGGGATGTGTGAGGGGAAGGCTTCGGGGAAGAGTTAGGGTTAGGGTTCGGGCTAGGGTTAGGGTTAGGGTTAGGGTTAGGGGACTGGGACGGTTTAGGGTCCAGGTGAGGGTACGACAACGGTTTAGGGGGAGTGAATGTGTGAGGGCGCGGGTTAGTTTGAGGGTGCGTGTTAGGATTAGGCGAAGGGTGAGGGGAAGGCTTCGGGGAAGGGTTAGGGTTAGGGTTAGGGCTAGGGTTAGGGTTAGGGGACGGGGACGGTTTAGGGTCCAGGTGAGGGTATGACATCGCTTTAGGGGGAGCGTACGTGTGAGGGTGCAGGATAGTGTGAGCGTATGGGTTAGGATTAGGGGACGGGTGAGGGGAAGGCTTCGGGGAAGGGTTAGGGTTAGGGTTCTGGCTAGGGTTAGGGTACGGGGACGGGGACGGTTTAGGGTCCAGGTGAGTGTACGACAACGGTTAAGGGGGACTGTACGTGTGAGGGCACGGGTTAGTGTGAGCGTACGGGTTAGGATTAGGGGACGGGGGAGGGGAAGGCTTCGGGGAAGGGTTAGGTTTAGGGATCTGGCTTGGGTTCGGGTTAGGGGACGGGGACGGTTTAGGGTCCATGTAAGGGTACGACAATGGTTTAGGGGGAGCGTACGTGTGAGGGTGCGGGTTAGTGTGAGCGTACGGGTTAGGATTAGGGGACTGGTGAGGGGAAGGCTTCGGGGAAGGATTAGGGTTAGGGTTCGGGCTAGAGTTAGGATTAGGGGTCGGGGACGATTTAGGGTCCAGGTGAGTGTACGACAACGGTTTAGGGGGAGCGTACGTGTGTGGGCGTGGGTTAGTGTGAGCGTACCCGTTAGGATTAGGGGACGGGTGAGGGGAAGTCTTCGGGGAAGGGTTAGTGTTAGGATTCGGGCTAGGGTTAGGGTTAGGGGACTGGGACGGTTTAGGGTCCAGGTGAGGGTACGACCACGGTTTAGTGGGAGCGTACGTGCGAGGGCGCGGGTTAGTGTGAGAGTACGGGTTAGGATTAGGGGACGGGTGAGGGGAAGGCTTCAGGGAAGGGTTATGGTTAGGGTTCGGGCTAGGGTTAGGGGACGGTTTAGGGTCCAGGTGAGTGTACGACAACGGTTTAAGGGGACTGTACGTGTGAGGGCGCTGGTTAGTGTGAGCGTACGGGTTAGGATTAGGGGACGGGTGAGGGGAAGGCTTCGGGTTAGGGATCTGGCTTGGGTTCGGGTTAGGGGACGGGGACGGTTTAGGGTCCAGGTAAGGGTACGACAATGGTTTAGGGGGAGCGTACGTGTGAGGGCGAGGGTTAGTGTGAGCGTACGGGTTAGGATTAGGGGACGGGTGAGGGGAAGGCTTCGTGGAAGGGTTAGGGTTAGTGTTCGGGCTAGGGTTAGGGTTAGGTGACGGGGACGGTTTAGGGTCCAGGTGAGGGTACGACAGTGGTTTAGGGGGAGGGTACGAGTGAGGGCGCGGGTTAGTGTGAGCGTACGGGTTAGGATTAGGGGACGGGTGAGGGGAAGGCTTCCGGGAAGGTTTAGGGTTAGGATTCGGTGTAGGGTTAAGGTTAGGGGACGGGGACGGTTTAGGGTCCAGGTGAGTGTACGACAACGCTTTAGGGGGAGGGTACGTGTGAGGGCGCAGTTTAGTGTGAGCGTAGGGGTTAGGATTAGGGGACGGGTGAGGGGAAGGCTTCGGGGAAGGGTTAGGGTTAGGGTTCGGGCTAGGGTTAGGTTTAGGGGACGGGGACGGTTTAGGGTCCAGGTGAGGGTACGACAACGGTTTAGGGGGTGCGTACGTGTGAGGGCGCGGGTTAGTGTGAGCGTACGGGTTAGGATTAGGGGACGGGTGAGGGGAAGGCTTCGGGGAAGTGTTAGGGTTAGTGTTCGGGCTAGGGTTAGCGTTAGGGGACGGGGACGGTTTAGGGTCCAGGTGAGGGTACGACAACGGTTTAGGGGGAGCGCACATGTGAGGGCGCGGATTAGTGTGAGCGTACGGGTTAGGATTAGGGGACGGGTGAGGGGAAGGTCTCGGGGAATGGTTAGGGTTAGGGTTCGGGCTAGGGTTAGGGTTAGGGGACGGGGACGGTTTAGGGTCCAGGTGAGTGTACGACAACGGTTTAGGGGGACTGTACGTGTGAGGGCGCGGTTAGTGTGAGTGTACGGGTTAGGATTAGGGGACGGGTGAGGGGAAGGTTTCGGGGAAGTTTTAGGGTTAGGGTTCGGGCTAGGGTTCGGGTTAGGGGACGGGGACGGTTTAGGGTCCAGGTAAGGGTACAACAATGGTTTAGGGGGAGCGTACGTGTGAGGGTGTGGGTTACTGTGAGCGTACGGGTTAGGATTAGGGGACGGGTGAGGGGAAGGCTTCGTGGAAGTGTTAGGGTTAGAGTTCGGGCTAGTGTTAGGCTTAGGGGACGGGAACGGTTTAGGGTCCAGTTGAGGGTACGACAGCGGTTTTAGGGGAGCGTACGTGTGAGGGCGCGGGTTAGTGTGAGCATACAGGTTAGGATTAGGGGACGGGTGAGTGTAAGGCTTCGGGGAAGGGTTAGGGTTAGGGTTCGGTGTAGGGTTAGTGTTAGGGGACGGGTACGGTTTAGGGTCCATGTGAGGGTACGACTACGCTTTAGGGGGAGGGTACGTGTGACGGCGCAGCTTAGTGTGAGCCTAGGGTTTAGGATTAGGGGACGGGTGAGGGGAAGGCTTCGGGGAAGGGTTAGGGTTAGGGTTCGGGCTAGGGTTAGGGTTAGGGGACGGGGACGGTTTAGGGTCCAGGTGAGGTTACGACAACGGTTTAGGGGGAGCGTACGTGTGAGGGCGCGGTTTAGTGTGAGCGTACGGGTTAGGATTAGGGGACCGGTGAAGGGAAGGCTTCGAGGAAGGTTTAGGGTTAGGGTTTGGGCTAGGGTTAGGGTTAGGGGACGGAGACGGTTTAGGGTCCAGTTGAGGGTACGAGAGCGGTTTAGGGGGAGCGTACGTGTGAGGGCACGGGTTAGTGTGAGCGTACGGGTTAGGATTAGGGGACGGGTGAGGGGAAGGCTTCAGGGAACGGTTAGGGTTAGGGTTAGGTCTAGGGTTAGGTTTAGGGGACGGGGACGGTTTAGGGTCCAGGTGAGGGTACGACAACGCTTTAGGGGGAGCGTACGTGTGAGGGTGCGCGTTAGTGTGAGCGTACGGGTTAGGATTAGGGGACGGGTGAGGGGAAGGCTTCGGGGAAGGGTTTGGGTTAGGGTTTGGGCTAGTGTTAGGGTTAGGGGACGGTGACGGTTTAGTGTCCAGGTGAGGGTGTGACAACGCTTTAGGGAGAGGGTACGTGTGAGGGCGCAGGTTAGTGTGAGGGTACGGGTTAGGATTAGGGGACGGGTGAGGGGAAGGCTTCGGGGAAGGGTTAGGGTCATGGTTCGGGCTAGGGTTAGGGTTAGGGGACGGGGACGGTTTAGGGTCCAGGTGAGGGTACGACAACGCTTTAGGGGGAGCGTACATATGAGGTCGCGGGTTAGTGTGAGCGTACGGGTTAGGATTAGGTGACGGGTGAGGGGAAGGCTTTGGGGAAGGGTTAGGGTTAGGGTTCGGGCTAGGGTTAGGGTTAGTGGACGGGGACGGTTTAGGGTCCAGGTGAGGGTACGACAACGCTTTAGGGGGAGCGTACGTGTGAGGGCGCGGTTTAGTGTGAGCGTACGGGTTAGGATTAGGGGACGGGTGAGGGGAAGGCTTCGGGGAAGGTTTAGGGTTAGTGTTCGGGCTAGGGTTAGGGTTAGTGGACGGGGACGGTTTAGGGTCCAGGTTAGGGTATGACAACCGTTTAGGGGGAGCGTACGTGTGAGGGCGCGGGTTAGTGTTAGCGTACGGGTTAGGATTAGGGGACGGGTGAGGGGAAGGCCTCGGGGAAGTGTTAGGGTTAGGGTTCGGGCTAGGGTTAGGGTTAGGGGACGGGGACGTTTTAGGTTCCTGGTGAGGGTACGACAACGCTTTAGGGGGAGCATAAGTGTGAGGGTGTGGGTTAGTGTGAGCGTACGGGTTAGGATTAGGGGACGGTTGAGGGGAAGGCTTCGGGGAAGGGTTAGGGTTAGGGATCTGGCTTGGGTTCGGGTTAGGGGACGGAGACGGTTTAGGGTCCAGGTAAGAGTACGACAATGGTTTAGGGGGAGCGTACGTGTGAGGGTGCGGGTTAGTGTGAGCGTACGGGTTAGGATTAGGGGACGGGTGAAGGGAAGGCTTCGAGGAAGGTTTAGGTTTAGGGTTTGGGCTAGGGTTAGGGTTAGGGGACGGAGACGGTTTAGGGTCCAGTTGAGGGTACGAGAGCGGTTTAGGGGGAGCGTACGTGTGAGGGCACGGGTTAGTGTGAGCGTACGGGTTAGGATTAGGGGACGGGTGACGGGAAGGCTTCAGGGAACGGTTAGGGTTAGGGTTAGGTCTAGGGTTAGGGTTAGGGGACGGGGACAGTTTAGGGTCCAGGTGAGTGTACGACAACGCTTTAGGGGGAGCGTACGTGTGAGGGTGCGCGTTAGTGTGAGCGTACGGGTTAGGATTAGGGGACGGGTGAAGGGAAGCTTTCGGGGAAGGGTTTGGGTTAGGGTTTGGGCTAGTGTTAGGGTTAGGGGACGGTGACGGTTTAGTGTCCAGGTGAGGGTGTGACAACGCTTTAGGGAGAGGGTACGTGTGAGGGCGCAGGTTAGTGTGAGGGTACGGGTTAGGATTAGGGGACGGGTGAGGGGAAGACTTCGGGGAAGGGTTAGGGTCATGGTTCGGGCTAGGGTTAGGGTTAGGGGATGGGGACGGTTTAGGGTCCAGGTGAGGGTACGACAACCCTTTAGGGGGAGCGTACATATGAGGTCGCGGGTTAGTGTGAGCGTACGGGTTAGGATTAGGTGATGGGTGAGGGGAAGGCTTTGGGGAAGGGTTAGGGTTAGGGTTCGGGCTAGGGTTAGGGTTAGTGGACGGGGACGGTTTAGGGTCCAGGTGAGAGTACGACAACGCTTTAGGGGGAGCGTACGTGTGAGGGCGCTGTTTAGTGTGAGCGTACGGGTTAGGATTAGGGGACGGGTGAGGGGAAGGCTTCGGGGAAGGTTTAGTGTTAGTGTTCGGGCTAGGGTTAGGGTTAGTGGACGGGGACGGTTTAGGGTCCAGGTTAGGGTATGACAACCGTTTAGGGGGAGCGTACGTGTGAGGGCGCGGGTTAGTGTTAGCGTACGGGTTAGGATTAGGGGACGGGTGAGGGGAAGGCTTCGGGGAAGTGTTAGGGTTAGGGTTCGGGCTAGGGTTAGGGTTAGGGGACGGGGACGTTTTAGGTTCCTGGTGAGGGTACGACAACGCTTTAGGGGGAGCATAAGTGTGAGGGTGTGGGTTAGTGTGAGCGTATGGGTTAGGATTAGGTGACGGGTGAGGGCAAGGGTTCGGGGAAGGGTTAGGGTTAGTGTACGGGCTAGGGTTAGGGTTAGGGGATGGGGATGGTTTCGGGTCAAGGTGAGGGTACGACATCGCTTTAGGGGGAGCGTACGTGTGAGGGTGCAGGATAGTGTGAGCGTATGGGTTAGGATTAGGGGACGGGTGATGGGAAGGCTTCGGGGAAGGGTTAGGGTTAGGGTTCTGTCTAGGGTTAGGGGACGGGGACGGGGACGGTTTAGGGTCCAGGTGAGTGTACGACAATGGTTAAGGGGGACTGTACGTGTGAGGGCACGGGTTAGTGTGAGCGTACGGGTTAGGATTAGGGGACGGTTGAGGGGAAGGCTTCGGGGAAGGGTTAGGGTTAGGGATCTGGCTTGGGTTCGGGTTAGGGGACGGAGACGGTTTAGGGTCCAGGTAAGGGTACGACAATGGTTTAGGGGGAGCGTACGTGTGAGGGTGCGGGTTAGTGTGAGCGTACGGGTTAGGATTAGGGGACGGGTGAGGGGAAGGCTTCGGGGAAGGATTAGGGTTAGTGTTCGGGCTAGAGTTAGGATTAGGGGTCGGGGACGATTTAGGGTCCAGGTGAGGGTACGACAACGGTTTAGGGGGAGCGTACGTGTGTGGGCGCGGGTTAGTGTGAGCGTACGGGTTAGGATTAGGGGACGGGTGAGGGGAAGTCTTCGGGGAAGTGTTATGGTTAGGTTTCGGTGTAGGGTTAGGGTTAGGGGACTGGGACGGTTTAGGGTCCAGGTGAGGGTACGACCACGGTTTAGTGGGAGCGTACGTGCGAGGGCGCGGGTTAGTGTTAGAGTACGGGTTAGGATTAGGGGACGGGTGAGGGGAAGGCTTCAGGGAAGGGTTAGGGTTAGGGTTCGGGCTAGGGTTAGGGTTAGGGGACGGGGACGGTTTAGGGTCAAGGTGAGGGTACGAAAACGGTTTAGGGGGAGCGTACGTGTGAGGGCGCGGGTTAATGAGAGCGTACGGGTTAGGATTAGGGGACGGGTGAGGGGAAGGCTTCGGGGAAGGGTTAGGGTTAGGGTTCGCGCTAGGGTTAGGGTTAGGGGACGGGGACGGTTTAGGGTCCAGGTGAGGGTACGACAACGGTTTAGGGGGAGCATACGTGTGAGGGCGCGGTTTAGTGTGAGCGTACGGGTTAGGATTAGGGGACGGTGGAGGGGAAGGCTTCGGGGAAGGGTCAGGGTTAGGGTTCGGGCTAGGGTTAGGGTTAGGGGACGGGGACGGTTTAGGGTCCAGGTGAGGATACGACAATGGTTTAGGGGGAGCGTACGTGTGAGGGCTTGGGTTAGTGTGAGCGTACGGGTTAGGATTAGGGGACGGGTGAGGGGAAGGCTTCGGGGAAGGTTTAGGGTTAGGGTTCGGGCTAGGGTTAGGGGACTGGGACGGGGACGGTTTAGGGTTCAGGTGAGTGTACGACAACGTTTTAGGGGGACTGTACATGTGAGGGCGCTGGTTAGTGTGAGCGTACGGGTTAGGATTAGGGGACACGTGAGGCGAAGGCTTCGGGGAAGGGTTAGGGTTAGGGATCTGGCTTGGGTTCGGGTTAGGGGACCGGGACGGTTTAGGGTCCAGGTAAGGGTACGACAATGGTTTAGGGGGAGCGTACGTGTGAGGGCGCGGCTTAGTGTGAGCGTACGGGTTAGGATTAGGGGACGGGTGAGGGGAAGGCTTCGTGGAAGGGTCAGGGTTAGAGTTCGGGCTAGGGTTAGTGTTAGGTGAAGGGGACGGTTTAGGGTCCAGGTGAGGGTACGACAGTGGTTTAGGAGGAGGGTACGTGTGAGGGCGCGGGTTAGTGTGAGCGTACGGGTTAGGATTAGGGGACGGGTGAGGGGAAGGCTTCGGGGAAGTGTTAGGGTTAGGATTCGGTGTAGGGTTAGGGTTAGGAGACGGGGATGGTTTAGGGTCCAGGTGAGGGTACGACAACGCTTTAGGGGGAGGGTACGTGTGAGGGCGCAGTTTAGTGTGAGCGTAGGGGTTAGGATTAGGGGACGGTTGAGGGGAAGGCTTCGGGGAAGGGTTAGGGTTAGGGTTCGGGCTAGGGTTAGGTTTAGGGGACGGGGACGGTTTAGGGTCCAGGTGAGGGTACGACAACGGTTTAGGGGGAGCGTACGTGTGAGGGCGCGGGTTAGTGTGAGCGTACGGGTTAGGATTAGGGGACGGGTGTGGGGAAGGCTTCGGGGAAGGTTTAGGGTTAGGGTTCGGGTTAGGGTTAGGGTTAGTGTTAGGGGACGGGGACGGTTTAGGGTCCAGGTGAGGGTACTACAACGGTTCAGGGGTAGCGTACGTGTGAGGGCACGGTTTAGTGTGAGCGTACGGGTTAGGATTAGGGGACGGGTGAGTGGAAGGCTTCCGGGAAGGGTTAGGGTTAGGGTTCGGGCTAGGGTTAGGGTTAGAGGACGGGGACGGTATAGGGTCCAGGTGAGGGTACGACAATGCTTTAGGGGTAGCGTATGTGTGAGGGCGCGGGTTAGGGTGAGCGTACGGGTTAGGATTAGGGGACGGGTTAGGGGAAGGCTTCGGGGAAGGGTTAGGGTTAGTGTTCGGGCGAGGTTAGGGTTAGGGGACGGGGACGGTTTAGGGTCCAGGTGAGGGTACGACAACGGTTTAGGGGGAGCGTACGTGTGACGGCGCGGGTTAGTGTGAGCGTACGGGTTAGGATTAGGGGACGGGTGAGGGGACGGCCTCGGGGAAGTGTTAGAGTTAGGGTTCGGGCTAGGGTTAGGGTTAGAGGACAGTGATGGTTTAGGGTCCAGGTGAGGGTACAACAACGGTTTAGGGGGAGCGTACGTGTGAGGGCGTGGGTTAGTGTGAGCGTACGGGTTAGGATTAGGGGACGGGTGAGGGGAAGGCTTCGGGGAAGGGTTAGGGTTAGGGTTCGGGCTAGGGTTAGGGTTAGGGGACGGGGACGGTTTAGGGTCCAGGTGAGTGTACGACAATGGTTTGGGGTAGCGTACATGTGAGGGCGCGGGTTAGTGTGAGCGTACGGGTTAGGATTAGGGGACGGGTGAGGGGAAGGCTTCGGGAAGGGTTAGGTTTAGTGTTCAGGCTAGGGTTAGGGTTAGGGGACGGGGACGGTTTAGGGTCCAGGTGACGGTACGACAACGGTTTAGGGGGAGCGAATGTGTGAGGGAGCGGTGTAGTGTGAGGGTACGGGTTAGAATTAGGCGACGGGTGAGGGGAAGGCTTCGGGGAAGGGTTAGGATTAGGGTTCGGGCTAGGGTTAGGGTTAGGGGACGGGTACGGTTTAGGGTCCAGGTGAGGGTACGACAACGCTTTAGGGGGAGCGTACGTGTGAGGGCTTGGGTTAGTGTGAGCGTACGGATTAGGATTAGGGGACGGGTGAGGGGAAGGCTTCAGGGAAGCGTTAGGGTTAGGGTTCGGGCTAGGGCTAGGGTTAGGTTTATGGGACGGGGACCATTTAGGGTCCAGGTGAGGGTACGACCACGGTTTAGGGGGAGCGTACGTGTGAGGGCGCGGGTTAGTGTGAGAGTACGGTTTAGGATTAGGGGACGGGTGAGGGGAAGGCTTCGGGGAAGGGTTAGGGTTAGGGTTCGGGCTAGGGTTAGGGTTAGGGGACGTGGACGGTTTAGGGTCCAGGTGAGGATACTACAACGGTTCAAGGGTAGCGTACGTGTGAGGGCGCGATTTAGTGTGTGCGTACGGTTTAGGATTAGGGGACGGGTGAGGGGAAGGCTTCGGGGAAGGGTTAGGGTTAGGTTTCGGGCTAGGGTTAGGGTAAGGGGACAGGAACGGTTTAGGGTCCAGGTGAGGGTACGACAACAATTTAGGGGGAGCGTACGTGTGAGGGTGTGGGTTACTGTGAGCGTACGGGTTAGGATTAGGTGACGGGTGAGGGGAAGGCTTCGGGGAAGGGTTAGGGTTAGGGTTCGGGCTAGGGTTAGGGTTAGGGGACAGGAATGGTTTAGGGTCCAGGTGAGGGTACTACAACGCTTTAGGGGGAGGGTACGTGTGAGGGCGCGGGTTAGTGTGAGCGTAGGGGTTAGGATTAGGGGACGGGTGAGGGGAAGGCTTCGGGGAAGTGTTAGGGTTAGGGTTCGGGCTAGGGTTAGGGTTAGGGGACGGGGAAGGTTTAGGTTCCTGGTGAGGGTACGACAACGCTTTAGGGGGAGCATAAGTGTGAGGGTGCGGGTTAGTGTGAGCGTACGGGTTAGGATTAGGGGACGGGTGAGGGGAAGGCTTCGGGGAAGGGTTAGGGTTAGGGTTCGGGCTAGAGTTAGGATTAGGGGTCGGGGACGATTTAGGGTCCAGGTGAGTGTACGACAACGGTTTAGGGGGAGCGTACGTGTGTGGGCGCGGGTTAGTTTGAGCGTACGGGTTAGGATTATGGGACGGGGGAGGGGAAGTCTTCGGGGAAGGGTTAGGGTTAGGGTTCGGGCTAGGGTTAGGGTTAGGGGACTGGGACGGTTTAGGGTCCAGGTGAGGGTACGACCACGGTTTAGGGGGAGCGTACGTGCGAGGGCATGGGTTAGTGTGAGAGTACGGTTTAGGATTAGGGGACGGGTCAGGGGAAGGCTTCGGGGAAGGGTTAGGTTTAGGGTTCGGGCTAGGGTTAGGGTTAGGTGACGGGGACGGTTTAGGGTCCAGGTGAGGGTACGACAACGGTTTAGCGGGAGCATACGTGTGAGGGCGCGGGTTAGTGTGAGCGTACGGGTTAGGATTAGGGGACGGTGGAGGGGAAGGCTTCGGGGAAGGGTCAGGGTTAGGGTTCGGGCTAGGGTTAGGGTTAGGGGACGGGGACGGTTTAGGGTCCAGGTGAGGATACGACAATGGTTTAGGGGGAGCGTACGTGTGACGGTTTGGGTTAGTGTGAGCGTACGGGTTAGGATTAGGGGACGGGTGAGGGGAAGGCTTCGGGGAAGTGTTAGGGTTAGGGTTCGGGCTAGGGTTAGGTTTAGGGGATGGGCACGTTTTAGGGTCCAGGTGAGGGTACGACAACGCTTTAGGGGGAGCGTACGTGTGAGCGCGCGGGTTAGTGTGAGCGTACGGGTTAGGATTAGGGGACGGGTGAGGGGAAGGCTTCGGGGAAGGTTTAGGGTTAGGCTTCGGGCTAGGGTTAGGGTTAGGGGACGGGGACGGTTTAGGGTCCAGGTGAGGGTACGACAATGGTTTGGGGTAGCGTACATGAGGGGGCGCGGGTTAGTGTGAGCGTACGGGTTAGGATTAGGGGACGGGTGAGGGCAAGGCTTCGGGGAAGGGTTAGGGTTAGTGTTCGGGGTAGGGTTAGGGTTAGTGGACGGGGACGGTTTAGGGTCCAGGTTAGGGTATGACAACGGTTTAGGGGGAGCGTACGTGTGAGGGCGCGGGTTAGTGTTAGCGTACGGGTTAGGATTAGGGAACGGGTGAGAAGAAGGCTTCGGGGAAGGGTTAGGGTTAGGGTTAGGGTTAGAGGACGGGTTCAATTTAGGGTCCAGGTGAGGGTACGACAACGCTTTAGGGGGAGCGGACGTGTGAGAGCGCGGTTTAGTGTGAGCGTACGGGTTAGGATTAGGGGATGTGTGAGGGGAAGGCTTCGGGGAAGGTTTAGGGTTATGGTTAGGGCTAGGGTTATGGTTAGTGGATGGGGATGGTTTAGGGTCCAGGTGACGGTATGACAATTGTTTAGGGGGAGGGTACATGTGAGGGCACGGGTTAGTGTGAGGGTACGGGTTAGGATTAGGGGACGGGTGAGGGGAAGGCTTCGGGGAAGGGTTAGGTTTAGGGTTCGGGCTAGGGTTAGGGTTAGGGGACGGGGACGGTTTAGGGTCCAGGTGAGGGTACGACAACGGTTTAGGGGGAGCGTACGTGTGAGGGCGCGGGTTAATGAGAGCGTACGGGTTAGGATTAGGGGACGGGTGAGGGGAAGTCTTCGGGGAAGGGTTAGGGTTAGGGTTCGCGTAGGGTTAGGGTTAGGGAACCGGGACGGTTTAGGGTCCAGGTGAGGGTACGACAACGGTTTAGGGGGAGCGTACGTGTGAGGGCGTGGGTTAGTGTGAGCGTACGGGGTAGGATTAGAGGACGGGTGAGGGGAGGGCTTCGGGGAAGGGTTAGGGTTAGGGTTCGGGCTAGGGTTAGGGTTAGGGGACGGGTACGGTTTAGGGTCCAGGTGAGGGTACGACAACGCTTTAGGGGGAGCGTACGTGTGAGGGCTTGGGTTAGTGTGAGCGTACGGATTAGGATTAGGGGACGGGTGAGGGGAAGGTTTCGTGGAAGGGTTAGGGTTAGGGCTCGGGCTAGGGCTAGGGTTAGGTTTAGGGGACGGGGACCATTTAGGGTCCAGGTGAGGGTACGACAACGGTTTAGGGGGAGCGTACGTGTGAGGGCGTGGGTTAGTGTGAGAGTACGGTTTAGGATTAGGGGACGGGTGAGGGGAAGGCTTTGGGGAAGGGTTAGGGTTAGGGTTCGGGCTAGGGTTAGGGGACGGGGACGGGGACGGTTTAGGGTCCAGGTGAGTGTACGACAACGGTTTAGGGGGAGCGAATGTGTGAGAGCGTGGGTTAGTGTGCGGGTGCGTGTTAGGATTAGGCGACGGGTGAGGGGAAGGCTTCGGGGAAGGGTTAGGGGTAAGGTTCGGGCTAGGGTTAGGGTTAGGGGACGGGGACGGTTTAGGGTACAGGTGAGGGTACGACAACGCTTTAGGGGGAGCGTACATATGAGGGCGCGGGTTAGTGTGAGCGTACGGGTTAGGATTAGGGGACGGGTGAGGGGAAGGCTTCGGGGAAGGGTTATGGTTAGGGTTCGGGCTAGGGTTAGGGTTAAGGGACGGGGAAGGTTTAGGTTCCTGGTGAGGGTACGACAACGCTTTAGGGGGAGCATAAGTGTGAGGGTGTGGGTTAGTGTGAGCGTATGGGTTAGGATTAGGGGACGGGTGAGGGGAAGGCTTCGGGGAAGGGTTAGGGTTAGGGTTCGGGCTAGAGTTAGGATTAGGGGTCGGGGACGATTTAGGGTCCAGGTGAGGGTACGACAACGGTTTAGGGGCAGCGTACGTGTGTGGGCGCGGGTTAGTGTGAGCGTACGGGTTAGGATTATGGGACGGGGGAGGGGAAGTCTTCGGGGAAGATTTAGGGTTAGGGTGCGGGCTAGGGTTAGGGTTAGGGGACGGGGACGGTTTAGGGTCCAGGTGAGGGTACGACAACGGTTTAGGGGGAGCATACGTGTGAGGGCGCGGGTTAGTGTGAGCGTACGGGTTAGGATTAGGGGACGGTGGAGGGGAAGGCTTCGGGGAAGGGTTAGGGTTAGGGTTCGGGCTAGGGTTAGGGTTAGGGGATAGGGACGGTTTAGGGTCCAGGTGAGGGTATGACAATGGTTTAGGGGGAGCGTACGTGTGAGAGCGCGGGTTAGTGTGAGCGTACGGGTTAGGATTAGGGGACGGGTGAGGGGAGGGCTTCGGGGAAGTGTTAGGGTTAGGGTTCGAGCTAGTGTTAGGGTTAGGGGACTGGGACGGTTTAGGGTCCAGGTGAGGGTACGACCACGCTTTAGGGGGAGCGTACGTGCGAGGGCGCGGGTTAGTGTGAGAGTACGGGTTAGGATTAGGGGACGGGTGAGGGGAAGCCTCGGGGAAGGGTTAGGGTTAGGGTTCGGGCTAGGGTTAGGGGACAGGGACGGGGACGGTTTAGGGTCCAGGTGAGTGTACGACAACGGTTTAGGGGGACTGTACGTGTGAGGGCGCTCGTTAGTGTGAGCGTACGGGTTAGGATTAGGGGACGGTTGAGGGGAAGGCTTCGTGGAAGTGTTAGGGTTAGAGTTCGGGCTAGGGTTAGGGTTAGGTGAAGGGGATGGTTTAGGGTCCAGGTAAGGGTACGACAATGGTTTAGGGGGAGGTTACGTGTGAGGGCGCGGGTTAGTGTGAGCGTACGGGTTAGGATTAGGGGACGGGTGAGGGGAAGGCTTCGGGGAAGGTTTACTGTTAGGGTTCGGGCTAGCGTTAGGGTTAGGGGACGGGGATGGTTTAGGGTCCAGGTGAGGGTACGACAACGGTTTAGGGGGAGCGAATGTGTGAGGGCGTGGGTTAGTGTGAGGGTACGGGTTAGGATTAGGCGACGGGTGAGGCAAAGGCTTCGGGGAAGGGTTAGGGCTAGGGTTCGGGCTAGGGTTAGGGTTAGGGGACGGGGACGGTTTAGGGTCCAGGTGAGGGTACGACAACGGTTGATGGGGAGCATATGTGTGACGGCGCGGGTTAGTGCGAGTGTACGGGTTAGGATTAGGGGACGGGTGAGGGGAAGGCTTCGGGGAAGGTTTAGGGTTAGGTTTCGGGCTAGGGTTAGGGTTAGGGGACGGCGACGGTTTAGGATCCAGGTGAGGGTACGACAGAGCTTTAGGGGGAGCGTACGTGTGAGGGCGTGGGTTAATGTGAGCGTACGGGTTAGGATTAGGGTACGGGTGAGGGGAAGGCTTCGGGGAAGTGTTAGGGTTAGGGTTCGGGCTAGGGTTAGGTTTAGGGGATGGGCACGTTTTAGGGTCCAGGTGAGGGTACGACAACGCTTTAGGGGGAGCGTACGTGTGAGCGCGCGTGTTAGTGTGAGCGTACGGGTTAGGATTAGGGGACGGGTGAGGGGAAGGCTTCGGGGAAGGTTTAGGGTTAGGGTTCGGGCTAGGGTTAGGGTTAGGGGACGGGGACGGTTTAGGGTCCAGGTGAGGGTACGACAATGGTTTGGCGTAGCGTACATGAGGGGGCGCGGGTTAGTGTGAGCGTACGGGTTAGGATTAGGGGACGGGTGAGGGCAAGGCTTCGGGGAAGGGTTAGGGTTAGTGTTCGGGGTAGGGTTAGGGTTAGTGGACGGGGACGGTTTAGGGTCCAGGTTAGGGTATGACAACGGTTTAGGGGGAGCGTACGTGTGAGGGCGCGGGTTAGTGTTAGCGTACGGGTTAGGATTAGGGAACGGGTGAGAAGAAGGCTTCGGGGAAGGGTTAGGGTTAGGGTTAGGGTTAGAGGACGGGTTCAATTTAGGGTCCAGGTGAGGGTACGACAACGCTTTAGGGGGAGCGGACGTGTGAGAGCGCGGTTTAGTGTGAGCGTACGGGTTAGGATTAGGGGATGTGTGAGGGGAAGGCTTCGGGGAAGGTTTAGGGTTATGGTTATGGCTAGGGTTATGGTTAGTGGATGGGGATGGTTTAGGGTCCAGGTGACGGTATGACAATTGTTTAGGGGGAGGGTACATGTGAGGGCACAGGTTAGGTGAGGGTACGGGTTAGGATTAGGGGACGGGTGAGGGGAAGGCTTCGGGGAAGGGTTAGGTTTAGGGTTCGGGCTAGGGTTAGGGTTAGGGGACGGGGACGATTTAGGGTCCAGGTGAGGGTACGACAACGGTTTAGGGGGAGCGTACGTGTGAGGGCGCGGGTTAATGAGAGCGTACGGGTTAGGATTAGGGGACGGGTGAGGGGAAGTCTTCGGGGAAGGGTTAGGGTTAGGGTTCGCGTAGGGTTAGGGTTAGGGAACCGGGACGGTTTAGGGTCCAGGTGAGGGTACGACAACGCTTTAGGGGGAGCGTACGTGTGAGGGCTTGGGTTAGTGTGAGCGTACGGATTAGGATTAGGGGACGGGTGAGGGGAAGGCTTCGTGGAAGGGTTAGGGTTAGGGCTCGGGCTAGGGCTAGGGTTAGGTTTAGGGGACGGGGACCATTTAGGGTCCAGGTGAGGGTACGACAACGGTTTAGGGGGAGCGTACGTGTGAGGGCGTGGGTTAGTGTGAGAGTACGGTTTAGGATTAGGGGACGGGTGAGGGGAAGGCTTTGGGGAAGGGTTAGGGTTAGGGTTCGGGCTAGGGTTAGGGGACGGGGACGGGGATGGTTTAGGGTCCAGGTGAGTGTACGACAACGGTTTACGGGGAGCGAATGTGTGAGAGCGTGGGTTAGTGTGCGGGTGCGTGTTAGGATTAGGCGACGGGTGAGGGGAAGGCTTCGGGGAAGGGTTAGGGGTAAGGTTCGGGCTAGGGTTAGGGTTAGGGGACGGGGACGGTTTAGGGTACAGGTGAGGGTACGACAACGCTTTAGGGGGAGCGTACATATGAGGGCGCGGGTTAGTGTGAGCGTACGGGTTAGGATTAGGGGACGGGTGAGGGGAAGGCTTCGGGGAAGGGTTATGGTTAGGGTTCGGGCTAGGGTTAGGGTTAAGGGACGGGGAAGGTTTAGGTTCCTGGTGAGGGTACGACAACGCTTTAGGGGGAGCATAAGTGTGAGGGTGTGGGTTAGTGTGAGCGTATGGGTTAGGATTAGGGGACGGGTGAGGGGAAGGCTTCGGGGAAGGGTTAGGGTTAGGGTTCGGGCTAGAGTTAGGATTAGGGGTCGGGGACGATTTAGGGTCCAGGTGAGGGTACGACAACGGTTTACGGGCAGCGTACGTGTGTGGGCGCGGGTTAGTGTGAGCGTACGGGTTAGGATTATGGGACGGGGGAGGGGAAGTCTTCGGGGAAGATTTAGGGTTAGGGTTCGGGCTAAGGTTAGGGTTAGGGGACGGGGACGGTTTAGGGTCCAGGTGAGGGTACGACAACGGTTTAGGGGGAGCATACGTGTGAGGGCGCGGGTTAGTGTGAGCGTACGGGTTAGGATTAGGGGACGGTGGAGGGGAAGGCTTCGGGGAAGGGTTAGGGTTAGGGTTCGGGCTAGGGTTAGGGTTAGGGGATAGGGACGGTTTAGGGTCCAGGTGAGGGTATGACAATGGTTTAGGGGGAGCGTACGTGTGAGAGCGCGGGTTAGTGTGAGCGTACGGGTTAGGATTAGGGGACGGGTGAGGCGAGGGCTTCGGGGAAGTGTTAGGGTTAGGGTTCGAGCTAGGGTTAGGGTTAGGGGACTGGGACGGGGACGGTTTAGGGTCCAGGTGAGTGTACGACAACGGTTTAGGGGGACTGTACGTGTGAGGGCGCTCGTTAGTGTGAGCGTACGGGTTAGGATTAGGGGACGGTTGAGGGGAAGGCTTCGTGGAAGTGTTAGGGTTAGAGTTCGGGCTAGGGTTAGGGTTAGGTGAAGGGGACGGTTTAGGGTCCAGGTAAGGGTACGACAATGGTTTAGGGGGAGGTTACGTGTGAGGGCGCTCGTTAGTGTGAGCGTACGGGTTAGGATTAGGGGACGGGTGAGGGGAAGGCTTCGGGGAAGGTTTACTGTTAGGGTTCGGGCTAGCGTTAGGGTTAGGGGACGGGGACGGTTTAGGGTCCAGGTGAGGGTACGACAACGGTTTAGGGGGAGCGAATGTGTGAGGGCGTGGGTTAGTGTGAGGGTACGGGTTAGGATTAGGCGACGGGTGAGGCAAAGGCTTCGGGGAAGGGTTAGGGCTAGGGTTCGGGCTAGGGTTAGGGTTAGGGGACGGGGACGGTTTAGGGTCCAGGTGAGGGTACGACAACGGTTGATGGGGAGCATATGTGTGACGGCGCGGGTTAGTGCGAGTGTACGGGTTAGGATTAGGGGACGGGTGAGGGGAAGGCTTCGGGGAAGGTTTAGGGTTAGGTTTCGGGCTAGGGTTAGGGTTAGGGGACGGCGACGGTTTAGGATCCAGGTGAGGGTACGACAGAGCTTTAGGGGGAGCGTACGTGTGAGGGCGCGGGTTAATGTGAGCGTACGGGTTAGGATTAGGGTACGGGTGAGGGGAAGGCTTCGGGGAAGTGTTAGGGTTAGGGTTCGGGCTAGGGTTAGGTTTAGGGGATGGGCACGTTTTAGGGTCCAGGTGAGGGTACGACAACGCTTTAGGGGGAGCGTACATGTGAGCGCGCGGGTTAGTGTGAGCGTACGGGTTAGGATTAGGGGACGGGTGAGGGGAAGGCTTCGGGGAAGGTTTAGGGTTATGGTTAGGGCTAGGGTTATGGTTAGTGGATGGGGATGGTTTAGGGTCCAGGTGACGGTATGACAATTGTTTAGGGGGAGGGTACATGTGAGGGCACGGGTTAGTGTGAGGGTACGGGTTAGGATTAGGGGACGGGTGAGGGGAAGGCTTCGGGGAAGGGTTAGGTTTAGGGTTCGGGCTAGGGTTAGGGTTAGGGGACGGGGACGGTTTAGGGTCCAGGTGAGGGTACGACAACGGTTTAGGGGGAGCGTACGTGTGAGGGCGCGGGTTAATGAGAGCGTACGGGTTAGGATTAGGGGACGGGTGAGGGGAAGTCTTCGGGGAAGGGTTAGGGTTAGGGTTCGCGTAGGGTTAGGGTTAGGGAACCGGGACGGTTTAGGGTCCAGGTGAGGGTACGACAACGGTTTAGGGGGAGCGTACGTGTGAGGGCGTGGGTTAGTGTGAGCGTACGGGGTAGGATTAGAGGACGGGTGAGGGGAGGGCTTCGGGGAAGGGTTAGGGTTAGGGTTCGGGCTAGGGTTAGGGTTAGGGGACGGGTACGGTTTAGGGTCCAGGTGAGGGTACGACAACGCTTTAGGGGGAGCGTACGTGTGAGGGCTTGGGTTAGTGTGAGCGTACGGATTAGGATTAGGGGACGGGTGAGGGGAAGGCTTCGTGGAAGTGTTAGGGTTAGGGCTCGGGCAAGGGCTAGGGTTAGGTTTAGGGGACGGGGACCATTTAGGGTCCAGGTGAGGGTACGACAACGGTTTAGGGGGAGCGTACGTGTGAGGGCGTGGGTTAGTGTGAGAGTACGGTTTAGGATTAGGGGACGGGTGAGGGGAAGGCTTTGGGGAAGGGTTAGGGTTAGGGTTCGGGCTAGGGTTAGGGGACGGGGACGGGGACGGTTTAGGGTCCAGGTGAGTGTACGACAACGGTTTAGGGGGAGCGAATGTGTGAGAGCGTGGGTTAGTGTGCGGGTGCGTGTTAGGATTAGGCGACGGGTGAGGGGAAGGCTTCGGGGAAGGGTTAGGGGTAAGGTTCGGGCTAGGGTTAGGGTTAGGGGACGGGGACGGTTTAGGGTACAGGTGAGGGTACGACAACGCTTTAGGGGGAGCGTACATATGAGGGCGCGGGTTAGTGTGAGCGTACGGGTTAGGATTAGGGGACGGGTGAGGGGAAGGCTTCGGGGAAGGGTTATGGTTAGGGTTCGGGCTAGGGTTAGGGTTAAGGGACGGGGAAGGTTTAGGTTCCTGGTGAGGGTACGACAACGCTTTAGGGGGAGCATAAGTGTGAGGGTGTGGGTTAGTGTGAGCGTATGGGTTAGGATTAGGGGACGGGTGAGGGGAAGGCTTCGGGGAAGGGTTAGGGTTAGGGTTCGGGCTAGAGTTAGGATTAGGGGTCGGGGACGATTTAGGGTCCAGGTGAGGGTACGACAACGGTTTAGGGGCAGCGTACGTGTGTGGGCGCGGGTTAGTGTGAGCGTACGGGTTAGGATTATGGGACGGGGGAGGGGAAGTCTTCGGGGAAGATTTAGGGTTAGGGTTCGGGCTAGGGTTAGGGTTAGGGGACGGGGACGGTTTAGGGTCCAGGTGAGGGTACGACAACGGTTTAGGGGGAGCATACGTGTGAGGGCGCGGGTTAGTGTGAGCGTACGGGTTAGGATTAGGGGACGGTGGAGGGGAAGGCTTCGGGGAAGGGTTAGGGTTAGGGTTCGGGCTAGGGTTAGGGTTAGGGGATAGGGACGGTTTAGGGTCCAGGTGAGGGTATGACAATGGTTTAGGGGGAGCGTACGTGTGAGAGCGCGGGTTAGTGTTAGCGTACGGGTTAGGATTAGGGGAAGGGTGAGGGGAGGGCTTCGGGGAAGTGTTAGGGTTAGGGTTCGAGCTAGGGTTAGGGTTAGGGGACTGGGACGGTTTAGGGTCCAGGTGAGGGTACGACCACGCTTTAGGGGGAGCGTACGTGCGAGGGCGCGGGTTAGTGTGAGAGTACGGGTTAGGATTAGGGGACGGGTGAGGGGAAGCCTCGGGGAAGGGTTAGGGTTAGGGTTCGGGCTAGGGTTAGGGGACAGGGACGGGGACGGTTTAGGGTCCAGGTGAGTGTACGACAACGGTTTAGGGGGACTGTACGTGTGAGGGCGCTCCTTAGTGTGAGCGTACGGGTTAGGATTAGGGGACGGTTGAGGGGAAGGCTTCGTGGAAGTGTTAGGGTTAGAGTTCGGGCTAGGGTTAGGGTTAGGTGAAGGGGACGGTTTAGGGTCCAGGTAAGGGTACGACAATGGTTTAGGGGGAGGTTACGTGTGAGGGCGCGGGTTAGTGTGAGCGTACGGGTTAGGATTAGGGGACGGGTGAGGGGAAGGCTTCGGGGAAGGTTTAGGGTTAGGGTTCGGGCTAGGGTTAGGGTTAGGGGACGGGGACGGTTTAGGGTCCAGGTGAGGGTACGACAATGGTTTGGGGTAGCGTACATGAGGGGGCGCGGGTTAGTGTGAGCGTACGGGTTAGGATTAGGGGACGGGTGAGGGCAAGGCTTCGGGGAAGGGTTAGGGTTAGTGTTCGGGGTAGGGTTAGGGTTAGTGGACGGGGACGGTTTAGGGTCCAGGTTAGGGTATGACAACGGTTTAGGGGGAGCGTACGTGTGAGGGCGCGGGTTAGTGTTAGCGTACGGGTTAGGATTAGGGAACGGGTGAGAAGAAGGCTTCGGGGAAGGGTTAGGGTTAGGGTTAGGGTTAGAGGACGGGTTCAATTTAGGGTCCAGGTGAGGGTACGACAACGCTTTAGGGGGAGCGGACGTGTGAGAGCGCGGTTTAGTGTGAGCGTACGGGTTAGGATTAGGGGATGTGTGAGGGGAAGGCTTCGGGGAAGGTTTAGGGTTATGGTTAGGGCTAGGGTTATGGTTAGTGGATGGGGATGGTTTAGGGTCCAGGTGACGGTATGACAATTGTTTAGGGGGAGGGTACATGTGAGGGCACGGGTTAGTGTGAGGGTACGGGTTAGGATTAGGGGACAGGTGAGGGGAAGGCTTCGGGGAAGGGTTAGGTTTAGGGTTCGGGCTAGGGTTAGGGTTAGGGGACGGGGACGGTTTAGGGTCCAGGTGAGGGTACGACAACGGTTTAGGGGGAGCGTACGTGTGAGGGCGCGGGTTAATGAGAGCGTACGGGTTAGGATTAGGGGACGGGTGAGGGGAAGTCTTCGGGGAAGGGTTAGGGTTAGGGTTCGCGTAGGGTTAGGGTTAGGGAACCGGGACGGTTTAGGGTCCAGGTGAGGGTACGACAACGGTTTAGGGGGAGCGTACGTGTGAGGGCGTGGGTTAGTGTGAGCGTACGGGGTAGGATTAGAGGACGGGTGAGGGGAGGGCTTCGGGGAAGGGTTAGGGTTAGGGTTCGGGCTAGGGTTAGGGTTAGGGGACGGGTACGGTTTAGGGTCCAGGTGAGGGTACGACAACGCTTTAGGGGGAGCGTACGTGTGAGGGCTTGGGTTAGTGTGAGCGTACGGATTAGGATTAGGGGACGGGTGAGGGGAAGGCTTCGTGGAAGGGTTAGGGTTAGGGCTCGGGCTAGGGCTAGGGTTAGGTTTAGGGGACGGGGACCATTTAGGGTCCAGGTGAGGGTACGACAACGGTTTAGGGGGAGCGTACGTGTGAGGGCGTGGGTTAGTGTGAGAGTACGGTTTAGGATTAGGGTACGGGTGAGGGGAAGGCTTTGGGGAAGGGTTAGGGTTAGGGTTCGGGCTAGGGTTAGGGGACGGGGACGGGGACGGTTTAGGGTCCAGGTGAGTGTACGACAACGGTTTAGGGGGAGCGAATGTGTGAGAGCGTGGGTTAGTGTGCGGGTGCGTGTTAGGATTAGGCGACAGGTGAGGGGAAGGCTTCGGGGAAGGGTTAGGGGTAAGGTTCGGGCTAGGGTTAGGGTTAGGGGACGGGGACGGTTTAGGGTACAGGTGAGGGTACGACAACGCTTTAGGGGGAGCGTACATATGAGGGCGCGGGTTAGTGTGAGCGTACGGTTTAGGATTAGGGGACGGGTGAGGGGAAGGCTTCGGGGAAGGGTTATGGTTAGGGTTCGGGCTAGGGTTAGGGTTAAGGGACGGGGAAGGTTTAGGTTCCTGGTGAGGGTACGACAACGCTTTAGGGGGAGCATAAGTGTGAGGGTGTGGGTTAGTGTGAGCGTATGGGTTAGGATTAGGGGACGGGTGAGGGGAAGGCTTCGGGGAAGGGTTAGGGTTAGGGTTCGGGCTAGAGTTAGGATTAGGGGTCGGGGACGATTTAGGGTCCAGGTGAGGGTACGACAACGGTTTAGGGGCAGCGTACGTGTGTGGGCGCGGGTTAGTGTGAGCGTACGGTTTAGGATTATGGGACGGGGGAGGGGAAGTCTTCGGGGAAGATTTAGGGTTAGGGTTCGGGCTAGGGTTAGGGTTAGGGGACGGGGACGGTTTAGGGTCCAGGTGAGGGTACGACAACGGTTTAGGGGGAGCATACGTGTGAGGGCGCAGGTTAGTGTGAGCGTACGGGTTAGGATTAGGGGACGGTGGAGGGGAAGGCTTCGGGGAAGGGTTAGGGTTAGGGTTCGGGCTAGGGTTAGGGTTAGGGGATAGGGACGGTTTAGGGTCCAGGTGAGGGTATGACAATGGTTTAGGGGGAGCGTACGTGTGAGAGCGCGGGTTAGTGTGAGCGTACGGGTTAGGATTAGGGGACGGGTGAGGGGAGGGCTTCGGGGAAGTGTTAGGGTTAGGGTTCGAGCTAGGGTTAGGGTTAGGGGACTGGGACGGTTTAGGGTCCAGGTGAGGGTACGACCACGCTTTAGGGGGAGCGTACGTGCGAGGGCGCGGGTTAGTGTGAGAGTACGGGTTAGGATTAGGGGACGGGTGAGGGGAAGCCTCGGGGAAGGGTTAGGGTTAGGGTTCGGGCTAGGGTTAGGGGACAGGGACGGGGACGGTTTAGGGTCCAGGTGAGTGTACGACAACGGTTTAGGGGGACTGTACATGTGAGGGCGCTCGTTAGTGTGAGCGTACAGGTTAGGATTAGGGGACGGTTGAGGGGAAGGCTTCGTGGAAGTGTTAGGGTTAGAGTTCGGGCTAGGGTTAGGGTTAGGTGAAGGGGACGGTTTAGGGTCCAGGTAAGGGTACGACAATGGTTTAGGGGGAGGTTACGTGTGAGGGCGCGGGTTAGTGTGAGCGTACGGGTTAGGATTAGGGGACGGGTGAGGGGAAGGCTTCGGGGAAGGTTTACTGTTAGGGTTCGGGCTAGCGTTAGGGTTAGGGGACGGGGACGGTTTAGGGTCCAGGTGAGGGTACGACAACGGTTTAGGGGGAGCGAATGTGTGAGGGCGTGGGTTAGTGTGAGGGTACGGGTTAGGATTAGGCGACGGGTGAGGCAAAGGCTTCGGGGAAGGGTTAGGGCTAGGGATCGGGCTAGGGTTAGGGTTAGGGGACGGGGACGGTTTAGGGTCCAGGTGAGGGTACGACAACGGTTGATGGGGAGCATATGTGTGACGGCGCGGGTTAGTGCGAGTGTACGGGTTAGGATTAGGGGACGGGTGAGGGGAAGGCTTCGGGGAAGGTTTAGGGTTAGGTTTCGGGCTAGGGTTAGGGTTAGGGGACGGCGACGGTTTAGGATCCAGGTGAGGGTACGACAGAGCTTTAGGGGGAGCGTACGTGTGAGGGCGCGGGTTAATGTGAGCGTACGGGTTAGGATTAGGGTACGGGTGAGGGGAAGGCTTCGGGGAAGTGTTAGGGTTAGGGTTCGGGCTAGGGTTAGGTTTAGGGGATGGGCACGTTTTAGGGTCCAGGTGAGGGTACGACAACGCTTTAGGGGGAGCGTACGTGTGAGCGCGCGGGTTAGTGTGAGCGTACGGGTTAGGATTAGGGGACGGGTGAGGGGAAGGCTTCGGGGAAGGTTTAGGGTTAGGGTTCGGGCTAGGGTTAGGGTTAGGGGACGGGGACGGTTTAGGGTCCAGGTGAGGGTACGACAATGGTTTGGGGTAGCGTACATGAGGGGGCGCGGGTTAGTGTGAGCGTACGGGTTAGGATTAGGGGACGGGTGAGGGCAAGGCTTCGGGGAAGGGTTAGGGTTAGTGTTCGGGGTAGGGTTAGGGTTAGTGGACGGGGACGGTTTAGGGTCCAGGTTAGGGTATGACAACGGTTTAGGGGGAGCGTACGTGTGAGGGCGCGGGTTAGTGTTAGCGTACGGGTTAGGATTAGGGAACGGGTGAGAAGAAGGCTTCGGGGAAGGGTTAGGGTTAGGGTTAGGGTTAGAGGACGGGTTCAATTTAGGGTCCAGGTGAGGGTACGACAACGCTTTAGGGGGAGCGGACGTGTGAGAGCGCGGTTTAGTGTGAGCGTACGGGTTAGGATTAGGGGATGTGTGAGGGGAAGGCTTCGGGGAAGGTTTAGGGTTATGGTTAGGGCTAGGGTTATGGTTAGTGGATGGGGATGGTTTAGGGTCCAGGTGACGGTATGACAATTGTTTAGGGGGAGGGTACATGTGAGGGCACGGGTTAGTGTGAGGGTACGGGTTAGGATTAGGGGACGGGTGAGGGGAAGGCTTCGGGGAAGGGTTAGGTTTAGGGTTCGGGCTAGGGTTAGGGTTAGGGGACGGGGACGGTTTAGGGTCCAGGTGAGGGTACGACAACGGTTTAGGGGGAGCGTACGTGTGAGGGCGCGGGTTAATGAGAGCGTACGGGTTAGGATTAGGGGACGGGTGAGGGGAAGTCTTCGGGGAAGGGTTAGGGTTAGGGTTCGCGTAGGGTTAGGGTTAGGGAACCGGGACGGTTTAGGGTCCAGGTGAGGGTACGACAACGGTTTAGGGGGAGCGTACGTGTGAGGGCGTGGGTTAGTGTGAGCGTACGGGGTAGGATTAGAGGACGGGTGAGGGGAGGGCTTCGGGGAAGGGTTAGGGTTAGGGTTCGGGCTAGGGTTAGGGTTAGGGGACGGGTACGGTTTAGGGTCCAGGTGAGGGTACGACAACGCTTTAGGGGGAGCGTACGTGTGAGGGCTTGGGTTAGTGTGAGCGTACGGATTAGGATTAGGGGACGGGTGAGGGGAAGGCTTCGTGGAAGTGTTAGGGTTAGGGCTCGGGCAAGGGCTAGGGTTAGGTTTAGGGGACGGGGACCATTTAGGGTCCAGGTGAGGGTACGACAACGGTTTAGGGGGAGCGTACGTGTGAGGGCGTGGGTTAGTGTGAGAGTACGGTTTAGGATTAGGGGACGGGTGAGGGGAAGGCTTTGGGGAAGGGTTAGGGTTAGGGTTCGGGCTAGGGTTAGGGGACGGGGACGGGGACGGTTTAGGGTCCAGGTGAGTGTACGACAACGGTTTAGGGGGAGCGAATGTGTGAGAGCGTGGGTTAGTGTGCGGGTGCGTGTTAGGATTAGGCGACGGGTGAGGGGAAGGCTTCGGGGAAGGGTTAGGGGTAAGGTTCGGGCTAGGGTTAGGGTTAGGGGACGGGGACGGTTTAGGGTACAGGTGAGGGTACGACAACGCTTTAGGGGGAGCGTACATATGAGGGCGCGGGTTAGTGTGAGCGTACGGGTTAGGATTAGGGGACGGGTGAGGGGAAGGCTTCGGGGAAGGGTTATGGTTAGGGTTCGGGCTAGGGTTAGGGTTAAGGGACGGGGAAGGTTTAGGTTCCTGGTGAGGGTACGACAACGCTTTAGGGGGAGCATAAGTGTGAGGGTGTGGGTTAGTGTGAGCGTATGGGTTAGGATTAGGGGACGGGTGAGGGGAAGGCTTCGGGGAAGGGTTAGGGTTAGGGTTCGGGCTAGAGTTAGGATTAGGGGTCGGGGACGATTTAGGGTCCAGGTGAGGGTACGACAACGGTTTAGGGGCAGCGTACGTGTGTGGGCGCGGGTTAGTGTGAGCGTACGGGTTAGGATTATGGGACGGGGGAGGGGAAGTCTTCGGGGAAGATTTAGGGTTAGGGTTCGGGCTAGGGTTAGGGTTAGGGGACGGGGACGGTTTAGGGTCCAGGTGAGGGTACGACAACGGTTTAGGGGGAGCATACGTGTGAGGGCGCGGGTTAGTGTGAGCGTACGGGTTAGGATTAGGGGACGGTGGAGGGGAAGGCTTCGGGGAAGGGTTAGGGTTAGGGTTCGGGCTAGGGTTAGGGTTAGGGGATAGGGACGGTTTAGGGTCCAGGTGAGGGTATGACAATGGTTTAGGGGGAGCGTACGTGTGAGAGCGCGGGTTAGTGTTAGCGTACGGGTTAGGATTAGGGGAAGGGTGAGGGGAGGGCTTCGGGGAAGTGTTAGGGTTAGGGTTCGAGCTAGGGTTAGGGTTAGGGGACTGGGACGGTTTAGGGTCCAGGTGAGGGTACGACCACGCTTTAGGGGGAGCGTACGTGCGAGGGCGCGGGTTAGTGTGAGAGTACGGGTTAGGATTAGGGGACGGGTGAGGGGAAGCCTCGGGGAAGGGTTAGGGTTAGGGTTCGGGCTAGGGTTAGGGGACAGGGACGGGGACGGTTTAGGGTCCAGGTGAGTGTACGACAACGGTTTAGGGGGACTGTACGTGTGAGGGCGCTCCTTAGTGTGAGCGTACGGGTTAGGATTAGGGGACGGTTGAGGGGAAGGCTTCGTGGAAGTGTTAGGGTTAGAGTTCGGGCTAGGGTTAGGGTTAGGTGAAGGGGACGGTTTAGGGTCCAGGTAAGGGTACGACAATGGTTTAGGGGGAGGTTACGTGTGAGGGCGCGGGTTAGTGTGAGCGTACGGGTTAGGATTAGGGGACGGGTGAGGGGAAGGCTTCGGGGAAGGTTTAGGGTTAGGGTTCGGGCTAGGGTTAGGGTTAGGGGACGGGGACGGTTTAGGGTCCAGGTGAGGGTACGACAATGGTTTGGGGTAGCGTACATGAGGGGGCGCGGGTTAGTGTGAGCGTACGGGTTAGGATTAGGGGACGGGTGAGGGCAAGGCTTCGGGGAAGGGTTAGGGTTAGTGTTCGGGGTAGGGTTAGGGTTAGTGGACGGGGACGGTTTAGGGTCCAGGTTAGGGTATGACAACGGTTTAGGGGGAGCGTACGTGTGAGGGCGCGGGTTAGTGTTAGCGTACGGGTTAGGATTAGGGAACGGGTGAGAAGAAGGCTTCGGGGAAGGGTTAGGGTTAGGGTTAGGGTTAGAGGACGGGTTCAATTTAGGGTCCAGGTGAGGGTACGACAACGCTTTAGGGGGAGCGGACGTGTGAGAGCGCGGTTTAGTGTGAGCGTACGGGTTAGGATTAGGGGATGTGTGAGGGGAAGGCTTCGGGGAAGGTTTAGGGTTATGGTTAGGGCTAGGGTTATGGTTAGTGGATGGGGATGGTTTAGGGTCCAGGTGACGGTATGACAATTGTTTAGGGGGAGGGTACATGTGAGGGCACGGGTTAGTGTGAGGGTACGGGTTAGGATTAGGGGACAGGTGAGGGGAAGGCTTCGGGGAAGGGTTAGGTTTAGGGTTCGGGCTAGGGTTAGGGTTAGGGGACGGGGACGGTTTAGGGTCCAGGTGAGGGTACGACAACGGTTTAGGGGGAGCGTACGTGTGAGGGCGCGGGTTAATGAGAGCGTACGGGTTAGGATTAGGGGACGGGTGAGGGGAAGTCTTCGGGGAAGGGTTAGGGTTAGGGTTCGCGTAGGGTTAGGGTTAGGGAACCGGGACGGTTTAGGGTCCAGGTGAGGGTACGACAACGGTTTAGGGGGAGCGTACGTGTGAGGGCGTGGGTTAGTGTGAGCGTACGGGGTAGGATTAGAGGACGGGTGAGGGGAGGGCTTCGGGGAAGGGTTAGGGTTAGGGTTCGGGCTAGGGTTAGGGTTAGGGGACGGGTACGGTTTAGGGTCCAGGTGAGGGTACGACAACGCTTTAGGGGGAGCGTACGTGTGAGGGCTTGGGTTAGTGTGAGCGTACGGATTAGGATTAGGGGACGGGTGAGGGGAAGGCTTCGTGGAAGGGTTAGGGTTAGGGCTCGGGCTAGGGCTAGGGTTAGGTTTAGGGGACGGGGACCATTTAGGGTCCAGGTGAGGGTACGACAACGGTTTAGGGGGAGCGTACGTGTGAGGGCGTGGGTTAGTGTGAGAGTACGGTTTAGGATTAGGGTACGGGTGAGGGGAAGGCTTTGGGGAAGGGTTAGGGTTAGGGTTCGGGCTAGGGTTAGGGGACGGGGACGGGGACGGTTTAGGGTCCAGGTGAGTGTACGACAACGGTTTAGGGGGAGCGAATGTGTGAGAGCGTGGGTTAGTGTGCGGGTGCGTGTTAGGATTAGGCGACAGGTGAGGGGAAGGCTTCGGGGAAGGGTTAGGGGTAAGGTTCGGGCTAGGGTTAGGGTTAGGGGACGGGGACGGTTTAGGGTACAGGTGAGGGTACGACAACGCTTTAGGGGGAGCGTACATATGAGGGCGCGGGTTAGTGTGAGCGTACGGTTTAGGATTAGGGGACGGGTGAGGGGAAGGCTTCGGGGAAGGGTTATGGTTAGGGTTCGGGCTAGGGTTAGGGTTAAGGGACGGGGAAGGTTTAGGTTCCTGGTGAGGGTACGACAACGCTTTAGGGGGAGCATAAGTGTGAGGGTGTGGGTTAGTGTGAGCGTATGGGTTAGGATTAGGGGACGGGTGAGGGGAAGGCTTCGGGGAAGGGTTAGGGTTAGGGTTCGGGCTAGAGTTAGGATTAGGGGTCGGGGACGATTTAGGGTCCAGGTGAGGGTACGACAACGGTTTAGGGGCAGCGTACGTGTGTGGGCGCGGGTTAGTGTGAGCGTACGGTTTAGGATTATGGGACGGGGGAGGGGAAGTCTTCGGGGAAGATTTAGGGTTAGGGTTCGGGCTAGGGTTAGGGTTAGGGGACGGGGACGGTTTAGGGTCCAGGTGAGGGTACGACAACGGTTTAGGGGGAGCATACGTGTGAGGGCGCAGGTTAGTGTGAGCGTACGGGTTAGGATTAGGGGACGGTGGAGGGGAAGGCTTCGGGGAAGGGTTAGGGTTAGGGTTCGGGCTAGGGTTAGGGTTAGGGGATAGGGACGGTTTAGGGTCCAGGTGAGGGTATGACAATGGTTTAGGGGGAGCGTACGTGTGAGAGCGCGGGTTAGTGTGAGCGTACGGGTTAGGATTAGGGGACGGGTGAGGGGAGGGCTTCGGGGAAGTGTTAGGGTTAGGGTTCGAGCTAGGGTTAGGGTTAGGGGACTGGGACGGTTTAGGGTCCAGGTGAGGGTACGACCACGCTTTAGGGGGAGCGTACGTGCGAGGGCGCGGGTTAGTGTGAGAGTACGGGTTAGGATTAGGGGACGGGTGAGGGGAAGCCTCGGGGAAGGGTTAGGGTTAGGGTTCGGGCTAGGGTTAGGGGACAGGGACGGGGACGGTTTAGGGTCCAGGTGAGTGTACGACAACGGTTTAGGGGGACTGTACATGTGAGGGCGCTCGTTAGTGTGAGCGTACAGGTTAGGATTAGGGGACGGTTGAGGGGAAGGCTTCGTGGAAGTGTTAGGGTTAGAGTTCGGGCTAGGGTTAGGGTTAGGTGAAGGGGACGGTTTAGGGTCCAGGTAAGGGTACGACAATGGTTTAGGGGGAGGTTACGTGTGAGGGCGCGGGTTAGTGTGAGCGTACGGGTTAGGATTAGGGGACGGGTGAGGGGAAGGCTTCGGGGAAGGTTTACTGTTAGGGTTCGGGCTAGCGTTAGGGTTAGGGGACGGGGACGGTTTAGGGTCCAGGTGAGGGTACGACAACGGTTTAGGGGGAGCGAATGTGTGAGGGCGTGGGTTAGTGTGAGGGTACGGGTTAGGATTAGGCGACGGGTGAGGCAAAGGCTTCGGGGAAGGGTTAGGGCTAGGGATCGGGCTAGGGTTAGGGTTAGGGGACGGGGACGGTTTAGGGTCCAGGTGAGGGTACGACAACGGTTGATGGGGAGCATATGTGTGACGGCGCGGGTTAGTGCGAGTGTACGGGTTAGGATTAGGGGACGGGTGAGGGGAAGGCTTCGGGGAAGGTTTAGGGTTAGGTTTCGGGCTAGGGTTAGGGTTAGGGGACGGCGACGGTTTAGGATCCAGGTGAGGGTACGACAGAGCTTTAGGGGGAGCGTACGTGTGAGGGCGCGGGTTAATGTGAGCGTACGGGTTAGGATTAGGGTACGGGTGAGGGGAAGGCTTCGGGGAAGTGTTAGGGTTAGGGTTCGGGCTAGGGTTAGGTTTAGGGGATGGGCACGTTTTAGGGTCCAGGTGAGGGTACGACAACGCTTTAGGGGGAGCGTACGTGTGAGCGCGCGGGTTAGTGTGAGCGTACGGGTTAGGATTAGGGGACGGGTGAGGGGAAGGCTTCGGGGAAGGTTTAGGGTTAGGGTTCGGGCTAGGGTTAGGGTTAGGGGACGGGGACGGTTTAGGGTCCAGGTGAGGGTACGACAATGGTTTGGGGTAGCGTACATGAGGGGGCGCGGGTTAGTGTGAGCGTACGGGTTAGGATTAGGGGACGGGTGAGGGCAAGGCTTCGGGGAAGGGTTAGGGTTAGTGTTCGGGGTAGGGTTAGGGTTAGTGGACGGGGACGGTTTAGGGTCCAGGTTAGGGTATGACAACGGTTTAGGGGGAGCGTACGTGTGAGGGCGCGGGTTAGTGTTAGCGTACGGGTTAGGATTAGGGAACGGGTGAGAAGAAGGCTTCGGGGAAGGGTTAGGGTTAGGGTTAGGGTTAGAGGACGGGTTCAATTTAGGGTCCAGGTGAGGGTACGACAACGCTTTAGGGGGAGCGGACGTGTGAGAGCGCGGTTTAGTGTGAGCGTACGGGTTAGGATTAGGGGATGTGTGAGGGGAAGGCTTCGGGGAAGGTTTAGGGTTATGGTTAGGGCTAGGGTTATGGTTAGTGGATGGGGATGGTTTAGGGTCCAGGTGACGGTATGACAATTGTTTAGGGGGAGGGTACATGTGAGGGCACGGGTTAGTGTGAGGGTACGGGTTAGGATTAGGGGACGGGTGAGGGGAAGGCTTCGGGGAAGGGTTAGGTTTAGGGTTCGGGCTAGGGTTAGGGTTAGGGGACGGGGACGGTTTAGGGTCCAGGTGAGGGTACGACAACGGTTTAGGGGGAGCGTACGTGTGAGGGCGCGGGTTAATGAGAGCGTACGGGTTAGGATTAGGGGACGGGTGAGGGGAAGTCTTCGGGGAAGGGTTAGGGTTAGGGTTCGCGTAGGGTTAGGGTTAGGGAACCGGGACGGTTTAGGGTCCAGGTGAGGGTACGACAACGGTTTAGGGGGAGCGTACGTGTGAGGGCGTGGGTTAGTGTGAGCGTACGGGGTAGGATTAGAGGACGGGTGAGGGGAGGGCTTCGGGGAAGGGTTAGGGTTAGGGTTCGGGCTAGGGTTAGGGTTAGGGGACGGGTACGGTTTAGGGTCCAGGTGAGGGTACGACAACGCTTTAGGGGGAGCGTACGTGTGAGGGCTTGGGTTAGTGTGAGCGTACGGATTAGGATTAGGGGACGGGTGAGGGGAAGGCTTCGTGGAAGGGTTAGGGTTAGGGCTCGGGCTAGGGCTAGGGTTAGGTTTAGGGGACGGGGACCATTTAGGGTCCAGGTGAGGGTACGACAACGGTTTAGGGGGAGCGTACGTGTGAGGGCGTGGGTTAGTGTGAGAGTACGGTTTAGGATTAGGGGACGGGTGAGGGGAAGGCTTTGGGGAAGGGTTAGGGTTAGGGTTCGGGCTAGGGTTAGGGGACGGGGACGGGGACGGTTTAGGGTCCAGGTGAGTGTACGACAACGGTTTAGGGGGAGCGAATGTGTGAGAGCGTGGGTTAGTGTGCGGGTGCGTGTTAGGATTAGGCGACGGGTGAGGGGAAGGCTTCGGGGAAGGGTTAGGGGTAAGGTTCGGGCTAGGGTTAGGGTTAGGGGATGGGGACGGTTTAGGGTACAGGTGAGGGTACGACAACGCTTTAGGGGGAGCGTACATATGAGGGCGCGGGTTAGTGTGAGCGTACGGGTTAGGATTAGGGGACGGGTGAGGGGAAGGCTTCGGGGAAGGGTTATGGTTAGGGTTCGGGCTAGGGTTAGGGTTAAGGGACGGGGAAGGTTTAGGTTCCTGGTGAGGGTACGACAACGCTTTAGGGGGAGCATAAGTGTGAGGGTGTGGGTTAGTGTGAGCGTATGGGTTAGGATTAGGGGACGGGTGAGGGGAAGGCTTCGGGGAAGGGTTAGGGTTAGGGTTCGGGCTAGAGTTAGGATTAGGGGTCGGGGACGATTTAGGGTCCAGGTGAGGGTACGACAACGGTTTAGGGGCAGCGTACGTGTGTGGGCGCGGGTTAGTGTGAGCGTACGGGTTAGGATTATGGGACGGGGGAGGGGAGGGCTTCGGGGAAGTGTTAGGGTTAGGGTTCGAGCTAGGGTTAGGGTTAGGGGACTGGGACGGTTTAGGGTCCAGGTGAGGGTACGACCACGCTTTAGGGGGAGCGTACGTGCGAGGGCGCGGGTTAGTGTGAGCGTACGGGTTAGGATTAGGGGACGGGTGAGGGGAAGCCTCGGGGAAGGGTTAGGGTTAGGGTTCGGGCTAGGGTTAGGGGACAGGGACGGGGACGGTTTAGGGTCCAGGTGAGTGTACGACAACGGTTTAGGGGGACTGTACGTGTGAGGGCGCTCGTTAGTGTGAGCGTACGGGTTAGGATTAGGGGACGGTTGAGGGGAAGGCTTCGTGGAAGTGTTAGGGTTAGAGTTCGGGCTAGGGTTAGGGTTAGGTGAAGGGGACGGTTTAGGGTCCAGATAAGGGTACGACAATGGTTTAGGGGGAGGTTACGTGTGAGGGCGCGGGTTAGTGTGAGCGTACGGGTTAGGATTAGGGGACGGGTGAGGGGAAGGCTTCGGGGAAGATTTACTGTTAGGGTTCGGGCTAGCGTTAGGGTTAGGGGACGGAGACGGTTTAGGGTCCAGGTGAGGGTACGACAACGGTTTAGGGGGAGCGAATGTGTGAGGGCGTGGGTTAGTGTGAGGGTACGGGTTAGGATTAGGCGACGGGTGAGGCAAAGGCTTCGGGGAAGGGTTAGGGCTAGGGTTCGGGCTAGGGTTAGGGTTAGGGGACGGGGACGGTTTAGGGTCCAGGTGAAGGTACGACAACGGTTTAGGGGGAGCATACGTGTTAGGGCGCAGGTTAGTGTGAGCGTACGGGTTAGGATTAGGGGACGGGTGAGGGGAAGGCTTCGGGGAACGGTTAGGGTTAGGGTTCGGGCTAGGGTTAGGGTTAGGGGACGGGGTCGGTTTAGGGTCCAGGTGAGGGTACGACAACGGTTTAGGGGGAGCGTACGTGTGAGGGCGCGGGTTAGTGTGAGCGTACAGGTTAGGATTAGGGTACGGGTGAGGGAAAGGCTTCGGGGAAGATTTAGGTTTAGGGTTCAGGCTAGGGTTAGGGTGAGGGGACGGGGACGGTTGAGGGTCCAGATGAGGGTACGATAACGCTTTAGGGGGAGCGTACGTGTGAGGGCGCGTGTTAGTGTGAGCGTACGGGTTAGGATTAGGGGACGGGTGAGGGGAAGGCTTCGGGGAAGGGTTAGGGTTAGGGTTCGGGCTAGGGTTAGGCTTAGGGGACGGGATGGTTTAGGGTCTAGGTGAGGGTACGACAACGGTTTAGGGGGAGCGTACGTGTGAGGGCGCGGGTTAGTGTGAGCGTACTGGTTAGGAGTAGGGGACGGGTGAGGGGAAGGCTTCGGGGAAGGGTTAGGGTTAGGGTTCGGGCTAGGGTTAGGGTTAGGGGACGGGGACGGTTTAGGGTCCAGGTGAAGGTACGTCAGCGGTTTAGGGGGAGCGTACGTGTGAGGGCGCGGGTTAGTGTGAGTGTACGGGTTAGGATTAGGGGATGGGTGAGGGGAAGGCTTCGGGGAAGGGTTAGGGTTAGGGTTTGGGCTAGGGTTATGGTTAGTGGACGGGGACGGTTGAGGGTCCAGTTGAGGGTACGACAACGCTTTAGGGGGAGCGTACGTGTGAGGGTGCAGGTTAGTGTGAGCGTACGGGTTAGGATTATGGGACGGGTGAGGGGAAGGCTTCGGGGAAGGGTTAGGGTTAGGGTTCGGGCTAGGGTTAGGCTTAGGGGATGGGGACGGTTTAGGGTCCAGGTGAGGGTACGACAACGGTTTAGGGGGAGCGAACGTGTGAGGGCGCGGGTTAGTGTGATGGTACGGGTTAGGATTAGGTTACGTGTGATGGGAAGGCTTCGGGGAAGTGTTAGGGTTAGGGTTCGGGCTAGGGTTAAGGTTAGGGGAAGGGGACGGTTTAGGGTCCAGGTTAGGGTACGACAACGGTTTATGGGGAGCGTACGTGTGAGTGCGTGGGTTAGTGTGAGCGTACGGTTTAGGATTAAGGGACCGGTGAGGGGAAGGCTTCGGGAAAGTGTTAGGGTTAGGGTTCAGACTAGGGTTAGGGTTAGGGGACGGGGACGGTTTAGGGTCCAGATGAGGGTACGACAACGGTTTAGGGGGAGCGTACGTGTGAGGGCACGGGTTAGTGTGAGCGTACGGGTTAGGATTAGGGAATGGGTGAGGAGAAGGCTTCGGGGAAGGGTTAGGGTTAGGGTTCGGGCTAGGGTTAGGTTTAGGGGATGGGGACGGTTTAGGGTCCAGGTGAGGGTACGACGACCGTTTAGGGGGAGCGTACGTGTGAGGGCGTGGGTTAGTGTGAGCGAACGGGTTAGGTTTAGGGGACGGGTGAGGGGAAGGCTTCGGGGAAGTGTTAGGTTTAGGGTTCGGGCTAGGGTTAGGGTTAGGGGAAGGGGATGGTTTAGGGTCCAGGTTCGGTTACGACAACGGTTTATGGGGAGCGTACGTGAGAGGGCGCGGGTTAGTGTGAGCGTACGGGTTAGGATTATGGGACCGGTGAGGGGAAGGCTTCGGGGAAGGGTTAGGGTTAGGGATCGGGCTAGGGTTAGGGTTAGGGGACGGGGACGGTTTAGGGTCCAGGTGAGGGTACGACAACGGTTGATGGGGAGCATATGTGTGACGGCGCGGGTTAGTGCGAGTGTACGGGTTAGGATTAGGGGACGGGTGAGGGGAAGGCTTCGGGGAAGGTTTAGGGTTAGGTTTCGGGCTAGGGTTAGGGTTAGGGGACGGCGACGGTTTAGGATCCAGGTGAGGGTACGACAGAGCTTTAGGGGGAGCGTACGTGTGAGGGCGCGGGTTAATGTGAGCGTACGGGTTAGGATTAGGGTACGGGTGAGGGGAAGGCTTCGGGGAAGTGTTAGGGTTAGGGTTCGGGCTAGGGTTAGGTTTAGGGGATGGGCACGTTTTAGGGTCCAGGTGAGGGTACGACAACGCTTTAGGGGGAGCGTACGTGTGAGCGCGCGGGTTAGTGTGAGCGTACGGGTTAGGATTAGGGGACGGGTTAGGGGAAGGCTTTTGGGAAGGGTTAGGGTTAGGTTTCAGGCTAGGGTTAGTGGTAGGGGACGGGGACGGTTGAGGGTCCAGGTGAGGGTACGACAACGGTTTAGGGGGAGCGTACGTGTGAGGGCGTGGGTTAGTGTGAGCGTTCGGGTTAGGATTAGGGGACGGGTGAGGGGAAGGCTTCGGGGAAGGGTTAGGGATATGGTTCGGGCTAGGGTTAGGGTTAGGGGACGTCGACGGTTTAGGGTCCAGGTGAGGGTACGACAACGGTTGAGGGGGAGCGTACGTGTGAGGGCGCGGGTTAGTGTGAGCGTATGGGTTAGGATTAGGGGACGGGTGAGGGGAAGGCTTCGGGGAAGGGTTAGGGTTAGGGTTCGGGCTAGGGTTAGGGTTAGGGGACGGGGACGGTTTAGGGTCCAGGTGAGTGTATGCCAATGGTTTAGAGGGAGCGTACGTGTGAGGGCGCGGGTTAGTGTGAGCGTAAGTGTTAGGATTAGGGGACGGGTGAGGGGAAGGCTTCGGGGAAGGTTTAGGGTTAGGGTTATTCTTCTTACTGATGTGAAATTAGAGTGACATGTGCCCATTGAAACCGCTACAGCTAGTTTCTCACTGGTTCCCCCTATTCCCATTCATCCTCCGCACTAACTGCAGACTGTGCGATACCAGAACTTAAAGGCATTGACTCTCCATGTGGGGATATTTTTAGTAAAGCGGCTGGAATGTCGATCCGGAGCCCCAGGAGAGGAAAAATGAGGTGCGTTTTAGAAACCTTTCCCGATCATATGGTATACCAGTCGCTGGGTTTCCCAAGCATGGTTTAGCTGTAGGAAGATTCCTTTCAACCTGGAGTGTTGGGACCCTTGGAATGAGTAGCATGAAGTATTGCATGAAACTTTCGGCAGTTGCTCACCAAAGCTCACCAATCCTCTCAGCCCCAAGTGTCCAGCCTTATGTCTTATCCAGCTGTGGGTTTATATGTGGTCAATCCAGGTTGCATCACAGCCCCTGAGCGAATTTTGTAAGAATTTTTCTCTCTTTCATTGTTTCTGCGTTTTGTTTTTAAAATTTATTTCTATAATGGGGTTTAGCTCATTTTCACTGCTGTGTTTGTGCCGCTCTGCACACACTTGATTCCCTTATGGAGATATATCAATACATGGGTTTTAAGATTCTTATTACTCAGATATATTTCTCTGCGGTGTATAGGGTGTGTTGAGGCCAGTTCATTGAGCGAGGTGTAGATCTTGTCTAATATCTATTTGGTTTATTGAATGGTATCTGTGCTAATTTCAAACTCTGGTTTTATGCATCACCCCACCTCTCCTTTCCCCTTAAGCTGAAATAAGTGTGTTTTCTAAATGTGAGACACTGTTCTGTTCTGTAATTCATTTCTTGTGCAGCCATATTTACCCTCCCTCTATAAGTGATATCTTATGATATGTTTCTTTTTCTGTTTGACTTATTTCAAGTAGTATTATCGGACCTAAATCCACTCTTTATCCTTCTACTAGCCTTATTACATTGATATCATGGTGAAGAGATATTCCATTGTACATAAGTACCACATCTTCTTTATCCATTGTTCTCTTTCCTGGGATATTTAAGGTGTACTGAAGTTGAGGTTCTTGTAAACAGAGTAGCCCTAAACTGTGGTGTGCTTGTGTCTTGTTGATTTTTAGACTTCCCTAGATATACTCCCATGATTGGAAGTGTCCTATGCTCTGTAGCTCTGTTTTTTAGATGATTTAGGAACCACCATACACTTCTCCAGAGTGGCTCTCGGCAGTTCACACACTGCCCATCAGCGTATAAAGGCTCCCTGTTCTCCATGGCCTGTCCTGCATTTCTGGTTTTTACAATTTTTTAGGATGGCCCTTTTGACCAGTGGGAAATGAGACTTCTTTGCTGTGCACATTTGCATTGCTTGCTTGCTTCGTTGCCCATAAAGTACGTATGCGTTTTTTCCTGGATATAATCAGGAAAAAACGCATACGCCCTTTTGGGCCAACTGCATCATTGTCGAAAATCTGCTGCTTTTCATGTGCTTTAAAGATGAGTCCAATCTATCTCTTGAAATCTGTTTCTTGCAATTCTGTCTTGCATTCAGATCCTCTTCTTTGCCTTACCTCAACATATTTTTGGACGTTAGTTTTCATTTATAACTCTGCAGGTTTGTGAATTGCAGTGACCCTGAGCTCCATTTTTTAAGTTGCTCTTTTGTAAGCTGGCCTCAAACCCGCAGGATTGCTTCAGGCCCTATTTTGGCTCGGGCGAGGCGGGCTGAGCCTTTTTTTAATTCTTATTCTTAATGGGAAATTAGAGTGATATGTGCCCGTCCGAACCCCTACAACTATTCTCTCATTGGTTCCCCCTCTTCCCGTTCATCCTCCTCACAATTTGCAAAATGTGTGAAACAGAAGTTGAAATGTGCTGATTCTCCAAGTGGGGAGATTCTAAGTAACGTGGCTGGAATGGTGAACAGGAGCACCAGGAGAGGATAAATGAGCTGCATTTTAGACACATCTCCCGATCACATGGTGTACAGTCCTCTGGGTTTTCCATGCATGTTTTAGCTGTAGGAAGATCCCTTGAACCTGCAGATTTGGGACCCATTGAATGGGTACCAGGTAGTATTACTTTAAAGGGTGTGCATTTCCTCACCCAACCTCACATTTCTCTTAGTGCAAACAGTTTCCAGCCTTATGTCTCATCCTGCTGTGGGTCTAGATGTGTTCAATCCATGTTGCATCACCGTCCCTGAGGAAAAGTTGTAAGAGGTTTTCTCTCTGTCGTTTATTTTTTTCAATTTATTACTATGTTGTTTACAGCTGATTTTCAAAGCTCTGTTTCTTGCTGCTGTATATCCACTTGATTCACGTACAGAGAGACATCAGTAAATTCTTTTTCAGATTCTTACCAGTAGTATATATTCTTTTCCGGTGACTTGAGTGTGCTGAGTGCAGTTCTTTTAGCTACCGTGTAGGCCTTGTTGATTATCAGTTTGGTATTTGGAATGGTATCTTTGCTAATTTCAACCTCCTGGATGATGCCTCACCCCTCCCCACCTTTCCCGTTTAGCAGCCTTATGCGTGTTTTCTACATATTTGACTATGTTTTTGTTTTGTAATTTATTTCATGTGTAGCCATTTTGGATTCCACCTTTAAGTGATATCTTATGATATGTGTCTTTTTCTTTTTGAATTATGTCACTTAGAATGATCATACGTAACTCCTCCGGAGTTGTTACAACTGGCCATATTTCATTGATTTCCAGGCTGAATAATATTCCACTCTACCTAAGTACCACATCTCTATCCATTTTTTCTCTCCAGAGACATTTAAGTTATATCCTAGTCGAGGATCTTTTAAACAGAGAGGGGGTAAACATTGGGGTGCCTGTGTCCTCTCGATTTTTGTTTTTCCCAAGATATACGCCCATGAGTGCAAGTGCCCTATGCTCTGTAGCTCATTTTTTAGATGCTTTAGTAAACACAATACACTTCTCCAGAATGGCCGTTGGCAATATACATTTCCACTATAAGTCTCACAGGGCTCCCTCTTCTCCTTGCCCTGTCCTGCATTTCTGTTGCTTACGCTTTATGAGGATGGCTCTTCTGACTGATGCGAAGTGATATCTCTTGTAGTATTGACTTCCAGTGCCCACCTGTTTGGTTGGCTAAAAAAGTGTATGCCCTTTTCTTGAATATATACAGAAAAAAACGCATACACCCTTTTTGGCCAACTGCAATGTTGGCAATGTTCAGCTCCTTTTCTTGTGCTTAATGGCGAGTCCTTTCTACCTCCTCAAATCCCTTTCCTGCCATTCTCCCTTGCTTACAAGTCCTTTTCTCTGACTTTCCTCAAGACATTTTTCAGTGATGGATATTTTCAACTCTGCAGTTTCGTGAATTTTACTGTCCCTGAGTTCCATTGTTCAACTTGTGTTTATGGGAACTGGCCACAAAGCAGCGGGATTTCCTCAAGCCCTATACTGTTTCCATGGGCAACCCTAGCCTTTGGTCAATTCGTCTTCCTGATTGGAAATTAGAGTGACATGTGCCTGTCTGAACACCTAGGACTTGTCTCTCATTGTTCCTCATCCTTCCGCTTCATCCTCTGGACAAATTCCAAACTGTACGTAACAGGATGTTGACAGTGCTGCCATCTCCAAGTGAGGAGACTGTTAGTAAAGTCTCCTCTGGAGACTGGATGGGCTGGATGGGTGAACCCGAGCACCAGGAGATAAGGAGATGAGATGCCTTTTCCAAACTCTTCCCGATCAGACGGTATACCATCCTCTGGGTGTGACAGACATGTTTTAGCAGTAGGAAGAGTCCCATTCATGTAAGGAGAACACCAGGGCTTTTTCAAAATCAGTGTCTCCCCGAAACCCAAACTGGGGAATTTTTTAAGCTACGGCTACACATATGTTCATTAAGGGCCTTGGGAAGTAGGCAGAGTCCAAACTTTAGATGATTGAAGTCTTCAGGGTCAGAAGCACTCACCACCAGCTTCCCTTAGGTTACACTTTAACTGTCATTGATAGATGATGTCAATAAAAATATCTATTCTTTTTCAGATTATTTCCCCTTATAGGTTATTGCAAAATGTTGAGTGTAGTTCCCTGTGCTATACAGTAGTTCCTTGTTGATGATCTATTTTATACATAACAGTGTGTATGTGTTAATCCCAAACTGTTAATTTATCCCTCCTCCCACCTTTCCCCTTTGGTAATAATAAATTATAAGATTTTATACTTCTCAGAAATGGGGGAGCTGAAAGAGAGGTATCATTTTCAATGGAAAAGCATTTAAAACAAGATTGAAGCTTTAACCAAGATTATTAGATGTACATCCTTGGAAAGAAATCACTTCGTTTCTCTAATATTGACCTGACAAATAAGACAAACCTTTTCACTGAACTTGCTTATAATAAAGTGATGGAAATAGCCAATGGAAGCGTTAGAAACATCTTATTTTACCCGAGCCTTATACACTGTTCTATGTTAACTACAGTTTGGCTCACACATCTGTTCATTGAGGTTACAATAGTCTCAATTTCTGTTACTGATCCTCCAGAGTGGACCCCAACAAGTGTCCCCCTGCGCAGTGTCATTGGGGCCAACAGATCGAGACTGAGTTTGGTTCACAAGCAAAGGAAACTTTATATTTTGATCAGAGAATGGAGAGGTGAGAGCATGCACTACCCCGTGGGCTGTGGGCTGGGCTGCTGTGTAGAGATCCTGTCAGAGTCAGTGGGAGGGAGGGGGCGGAGCTCTCGAGGGCCGGGTTGGCTGCAGCTCAGGCTCTATATTGCGGGAGTCTGCACTGGGCCCCAGGAGCTGAGGTGTCGACCCAGCCATTCTGCACTAGGAAATCTGGTCTGAAGTGCCGGGTGTGGAACCTCTGCATGCGGGACCCTAGGAGCACATGAAATTAGACAAAGCACAAAGGATAAAAAAGGTTAGACTTGACTTTATTGCCCAGATTCTATTTTTATCTCCCAGGGATTTTTAATGGGCTTTGCTGGGACAAACCCCTCCTCTGCCTTTTGTCCCGTTCCTCATTCTTGGAGTGCTGAGAGTGCAGACCCTTCTTCTGTAACTGCTGAGTGCTGAGTTGGGAGCCCTCATACCAAGGGGCGAGGGTCAGAGCTTCTCCCCAGCAGCCTCCAGGTGACGTTGATTGTCCCCAGGCCCCCTGCCTCCCTGTTCGTCCACCTGAGCACCAGCATTGGAAGCGTTATAGATTCTAATGACCTTTAAGGGTCCAGGAAAGAGATGTGCAGAGACGCTGTGGGGGCCGGTTTCACCCCGCCCCACATTTGTTCGGCCACCTTAGGCTGACCGTTTCTGCCAGCCTAGATGCTCTGACCAGTAGTCTGCGCTTTCTTCAATTAGGCCCCTGAATTAACGTACAAACAGCACCAGGTGTCAGAGCCCTGCCCGCTCAACTCCCAGACAGTCCAGGGTCAGTGGTGATCAAGGACCATGATGGCCACTGAGTCAACAGCCTTTTGAAGTAAACAGGAGTCCAGCCAGTCTTATTGGCCACCATCATCACGGTGTCTGTAGGCTTTTCTATGGTGACAGTGTGATATACGGTTCCCCCGCCAAGATTATTAGCTCCCCTCTGGGTGCAGTAAGTCCTGCAAGCAGTAGTCTACTCTTTTGGGACACACTCTTGTTGTTTTATGAGAGAAACTCCAGGTCAAGTGATGTTCACACGAGTCGTCATGGTGCCCTGTTGCCCCCGGTTATCTCTCTGGATGTTGGAGTTGGAGGGCCTCCTCACTCGAGGTTGGTGTGCCCACGGAGCAAACCCTGCAACTTCAGGGCATGGTTGGTGGTTAGGATCACCACGTGGGGTCCTTTTCCCTTAGGAGGGAGGTGGCCTTTTGGGCTGCTGATTTCCAGGTTTTTAGATACCGCCAGTATCTTGGCCAGATGCGGCAGTGGGCCAAGCCCCTTGGTGACCGTAGTTTATCCTACCTGGATGGCATTCTTGCATTGTTCCATTTCAAGTGGTCCCAGTTTTTGCACTAATTCTCCAATGGCGATTCACCTTTCACCGGGAATGTAAAGGTCAAAGGGTTTAGCTAAATTAGGGAGTTCCAGGGCAAGGGTCTGAATTGACTGCTCTTTCCATTCTTGAAAGGCCACTTCTGGATTCTATTCAAAAGGATCATCATCTTTTCCTTTCAGTGTTTCATATAGAGGCCCAGCTAGTAGACTGTAGTTAGGGATCCAGAAGCAGCAAACCCTGGCCTCCCCAGGAACCCCTAAGCTGTCTTCTAGTTTTAGAAAGGAGTAAGGCCGAAAATGGTTTCTTCCCTTTCCTGGGATGGGCTTCTCCGACCTTCTGTGAGAATGAAGCCCAGGCAGGTCACCGCAGTCTGTGATATTTGAGCTTTTTCTTGGACAACTTCTATCCTTTATTGGCTTGGTAGTTCAGAGGCCTCCTTAGTAGGGCTGGCGATCAGAATGTTGTCTGCGTACTGAAGGAGGGTTTCCTTTTCCAGAGGTAGAACTTTTAGGTCTTTAGCTAAGGTTTCCCCAAAAATGGTGTGGGAATTTTTGCACCCTTGGGGCAAGACGGCCCGGAAGTATTGTTTTAGTTGTATGTTGAGTCCTGCCACTCACAAGCCAAAATTTCTTGTGACTCTGGGACTAATGGAATACAAAAGAAGGCATCATTGAAGACTAATACAGAATACCATGTCCTGGTGGTTGGTAGAATGACCAGCAGGGTGTAGGAATTAGGAGCAACTGGAGGTATATCCTCGGTGGCTTCACTGACTGTCCTGACATCCTTTACCAGGTCCCCAGCAGCCCATGGGGCTCTCGTGGTCAGACCAATCCCAGAATATGGAGCTCACCTGAGCAGGTACCCCACCCCCACCCCAGCCCACGGGGCTCTCGTGGTCAGGCCCCTCCCAGGATACAGAGCTACCCTTGCAGGTACTGTGGCAGGGCTGGGCACACAGGAACTGTGCACATAGCCCTCATTGCAGAGCACCCCCAGCTCACCTGTCGCTCAGAGCTGACACAGAGCACCTCAGAGCAGGACTTGAACTAACAAACAGCAGCTGCGACAGGTCTGTGACCCTGGGCATCACTCTGTGCGGCCTCCCTCCACCTGGTCTTCCAGAGACTTCCACTGCACCCAGGGCACCAGGCCTCTGTCTCCAACCACCACCCACCCCTCCTCTCCCTGACTCCTGGGTTCCTCTCATTAGGAGAGGGTTTTCTTGAAGTTGTCTCCCACTCATGGGCCAGATAAAATGATTAGAAAACAAGCCAAAGCTGCAGCCCCTTGTCTATCCTTTCTCTCAGGAGCCCACACCTGTTCCTTGGACCTGGCCGGTTCAGCAAGTTCCATTTTCTGCAACTGTGAGCCCCTGAGGGGTGATGATTGGCTGAGCTGGGCAGCCTTACCGTGCCAGCCAGCCCTCCCCAGGTGTGCCTGGGTTGAGATCAATATAAATACCACTCCAGGCAGCAAGAGCCCCTGCAGCCGTGCCTGACGCCATTTTCTCTGCCCTGTCAGCAGTCTCGGGGCTGGGCTGCTGGGAGGGAGTGAGAGGCCACGGCTTTGTGGGTGGCCCAGTGTGAGTGGGGCTCTGCTGGACTTTCTGCAGCAGTTGCCAGGCTGCCACCTGCTAAAGAAGAGGATGTGTCACCCATACCTGCTGCTGGAATTTCTCCCTGGGCAGAGGTGAGGAAGGAAAAAAGCAGTGGGGGCAGGGACAGGACGGGTATCTCAGGCAGGGAAATGGAAATCTTCCAGAAGAGCACCCAGGGCCAGGACCATCCTGGCTGGCCTGCAGGCACCAAGTCGGCCGGCATGCTGTCACTCGTGTGGCTCTATGGCCCTTCCTCTAGGCTTTCAAGTCCTTGTATATATTCAGGTGTTTTACCTGGGATGGGTGGGAATAGTTCAGCAGCAACTGGCCTGGGGCTCAGCTCACGTTTACTCACAGATGCCTCGGCACGGTGCCCCAGCTTTGCAATGAGGACGCTTGTTGCGTGGGGGCTGCTGGCTGAATGGGAGACGATTCCCCACCACTGACCAACTTCAGAATTGTTTACAACTGGAGCAAGTGCCCTGATACGGTTTTCCTCTGTGGAACTGGTGGGTTCTGTGTTTTTTTTCTCTTTTTCATTTTTGGTTCAAGGTAGATTTTATTCCTCTTTTTTGTATTTACAGATATAAGCATGGAAATAATTTATTCATATAAATACATGTATGTGAAGGGAATAATTGTTTTTTCTGTTTTATTTTTTAAATTTTATTTCTTTTCAATTTTGAATTTTATTTTATATTTTTATACAGCAGGTTCTTATTGGTTATCTATTTTATACATATAAATGTATACATGCCAATCCCAGTCTCTCAACTCCTCCCACCACCACCTCCCCAACAGCTTTCCCCCCTTGTTGTCCATACATTTGTTGTCTACATCTGTTGCTCTATTTATGCCTTGCAAAATGGTTAATCTGTACAGTTTTTCTAGGTTCCACATATATGCATGAATATACAAGATTTGTTTTTCTCTTTCTGACTTACTTCACTCTGTATGACAGTCTCTAGACCCATCGACGTCTCTACAAATGACCCAATTTCATTCCTTTCATGGCTTAGTAATATTCCATTTTATATATGTACCACAGCTTTATGCATTCGTCTGTCTGTGGGCATTTAGGTTGCTTCCATTACCTTGATATTGTAAATAGTGATGCAATGAACATTGCGGTGAATGTCTCTTTTTGATTTATGGTTTTGTCTAGGTATATGTCCAGTACTGGGATTACTGTATCATATGGTAATTCTATTGTTAGTTTCTTAAGAACTCCATATTGTTCTCCAGTGACTGTATCAATTTATATTCCCAACAATAGTGGAAGAGGGTTCCTTTTCTCCACACCCTTTCCAGCATTTTTTGTTTGTAGATTTTCTGATGATGCCCATTCTATCAGCTGTGAGGTGATACCTCATTGTTGAGTCCATTTTGTTGAGCAAGGGGTAGGTCTTGTCTATTACATATTTGGCTTATGGAACAGTATCTGTGCTAATGTCAAACTCTGGTTTTAGGCAGCACCCCAACTCACCTTCCCCTTAAGCAAGCATAAGTTGGTTTTCTAAACTTGAGACCCTGTTCTGTTTTGTAATTCAGTTCATGTGTAGCCAAGTTCACATTCCGTGTATTAGTGATATCTTATCATGCTTCTTTTTCTGTGTGACTTATTTCATTTAGAATCATCATACCTAAATCCACTCATTATGCTGCTACAGGCCTGATGACATAGATGTCATTGCTGAGTGATATTGCATTGTACGTAAGTACCACAACTTCTTTATCCATTTTTCACTTTCTGTGATATGAACTTGTACCATAAACGAGGTTCTTGAAAATAGAGCTGACCCAAACATTGGGGTGGCTGTGTCTTTTTGATTTTAATTTCCCTAAGCCATAGGACCATAAGTGGAAGTGCCCTAGGCTCTGTTGCTTTGTTTTTTAGATGTTTCAGGAAACACCATACACTTCTCCAGAGTGGCTGTTGGCAATTTACATCCCGCCCATCAGCATAAAAAGGCTCCCAGTTCTCCATGGCCTGTCCTGCCTTTCTGGATTTTACACTTTTTTCAGATGGCCCTTTTGAGCGGGGTGAAGGGAGACTTCATTGTGGTGTAGATTTCCTTTGCAAGCTTGCTTGGTTGGCCAAAAAGGGCGTATGCGTTTTCTCCTGAATATATTCAGGAAAAAACGCATACGCCCTTTTTGGCCAAGTGCATCATTGTGGACGTTCTGCCTCTTTTCCTATGCTTTAAATGCAATTCCAGTCTACCTCCTGAAATCGGTTTCCTGCAATTCTGCCCCGCTTTCAAGTCCTCTTGGCAGCCTTACTTCAGTATATTTTTGGACGATAGCTGTCATTTATAACTCTGCAGGTTTGTGAATTACAGTGCCCCTGAGCTCCTTTCTTCAACTCGCTTTCTTGTGAGCTGGCCGCAACACCGCAGGATTGCTTCAGGCCCTAATCTGGTTCCGGCACGGCACGCTGAGCCTTTGGTCAATTCTTCTTCCTGGTGGGAAATGAGAGTTAAATTAGCGCATCCAGACACCTCCAGCTAGTCTCTCATTGTTTTTCCCTATTTTTGTTCAGCTTCCACAGAAATTGCAAACTGGGCCAAACAGGAGGTTAAAGGCACTGACTCTCCAAGTCGGGAGAGTGTTAGTAAAGTGTCTGGAATGTTGCACCTGAGTACCAGGGGATGAGAACTGAGACATATTGGAACACATCTCCCGATCACATGGTTGATCATACTCTGGGTTCCACATGGATGTTTTAGCTGAAGGAAGAATCCCTTAAACCTGGAGAGTTGAGACCCGTGGAATGGGTACCATGCAATATGACTTCAAAGGGTCTTCATTTGCTCACTGAACCTCTCCAATCCTATCACTGATGCGTTAATGCCCCTGTACACACGCTTGATTCTCTTTCAGAGACATAGCAATCCATAGGTTTTAAGATACTTACTAGTCAGCTACATTCTTAAGCGTTTAATATGGGGTGTTGAGTCCATTTCGTTGAGCAAGGAGTAGCTCTTGTCTATTCCATATTTGGCTTAAGGAACTTTATCTGTGCTCATTTCAATCTCTGGTTTTATGCAGCACCCCAACTCACCTTTCCCCTTAAGAAAGCATAAGTTGGTTTTCTAAATTTGAGACCCTCTTCTGTTTTGTAATCCAGTTCCTGTGTAGCCAAGTTTACATTCCGTGTATTAGTGATATCTTATGATGTTTCTTTTTCTGTGTGACTTATTTCAGTTAGAATCATCATACCTGAATCCACTCATTATGCTGCTATGGGCCTGATGACATAGATTTCATTGCTGAGTGATATTGCATTGTACGTAAGTACCACAACTTCTTTATCCATTTTTACTTTCTGCGATATTGAACTTGTACTGTAAACGAAGTTCTTGTAAACAGAGCCGTCCCAAACTTTGGGGTGGCTGTGTCTTTTTGATTTTAATTTCCCTAAGCTATAGGACCATAAGTAGAAGTGCCCTAGGCTCCGTTGCTTTGTTTTTTAGATGTTTCACGAAACACAATACACTTCTCCAGAGTGGCTGTTGGCAATTTACATCCCGCACATCAGCATAACAAGGCTCCCAGTTCTCCATGGCCTGTCCTACCTTTCTGGATTTTACACTTTTTTCAGATGGCCCTTTTGACCGGGGGGAAGTGAGACTTCATTGTAGTGCAGATTTCCTTTGCAAGCTTGCTTGGTTGGCCAAAAAGGGCGTATGCGTTTTTTCCTGAATATATTCAGGAAAAAACGCATACGCCCTTTTTGGCCAAGTGCATCATTGTGGACGTTCTGCCTCTTTTCCTATGCTTTAAATGCAATTCCAGTCTACCTCCTGAAATCGGTTTCCTGCAATTCTGCCCCGCTTTCAAATCCTCTTGGAAGCCTTACTTCAGTATATTTTTGGACGATAGCTGTCATTTATAACTCTGCAGGTTTGTGAATTACAGTGCCCCTGAGTTCCTTTCTTCAACTCGCTTTCTTGTGAGCTGGCCGCAACACCGCAGGATTGCTTCAGGCCCTAATCTGGTTCCGGCACGGCACGCTGAGCCTTTGGTTAATTCCTCTTCCTGGTGGGAAATGAGAGTTAAATTTGCCCGTCCAGACACCTCCAGCTAGTCTCTCATTGGTTCTCCCTATTCCTGTTCATCTTCCGCAGAAATTGCAAACTGGGCCAAACAGGAGGTTAAAGGCACTGACTCTCCAAGTCGGGAGAGTGTTAGTAAAGCATCTGGAATGTTACACCCGAGTACCAGGGGACGAGAACTGAGACATATTAGAACACGTCTCCCGATCACATGGTTGATCATACTCTGGGTTCCACATGCATGTTTTAGGTGAAGGCAGAATCCCTTAAACCTGGAGAGTTGAGACCCGTGGAATGGGTACCATGCAATATGATTTCAAAGGGTCTTCATTTGCTCACCGAACCTCTCCAATCCTATCACTGCTGTGTTTATATCCCTGTACACACGCTGGATTCTCTTTCAGAGACATAGCAATCCATAGGTTTTAAGATACTTACTAGTCAGGTACATTCTTAGGCGTTTAATATGGGGTGTTGAGTCCATTTCGTTGAGCAAGGAGTAGTTCTTGTCTATTCCATATTTGGCTTAAGGAACTTTATCTGTGCTCATTTCAATCTCTGGTTTTATGCAGCACCCCAACTCACCTTTCCTCTTAAGCAAACATACGTTGGATTTCTAAATTTGAGACCCTCTTCTGTTTTGTAATCCAGTTCCTGTGTACCCAAGTTTACATTCCGTGTATTAGTGATATCTTATGATGTTTCTTTTTCTGTGTGACTTATTTCAGTTAGAATCATCATACCTGAATCCACTCATTATGCTGCTATGAGCCTGATGACAGATTTCATTGCTGAGTGATATTGCATTGTACGTAAGTACCACAACTTCTTTATCCATTTTTCACTTTCTGCGATATTGAACTTGTACCGTAAATGAGGTTCTTCTAAACAGAGACGTCCCAAACATTGGGGTGGCTGTGTCTTTTTGATTTTAATTTCTCTAAGCTATAGGACCATAAGTGGAAGTGCCCTAGGTTCCGCTGCTATGTTTTTTAGATGTTTCAGGAAGCAACATACACTTCTTCCGAGTGGCTCTTGGCAATTTACATCCCGCCCATCAGCATAACAAGGCTCCCAGTTCTCCCTGGCCTGTCCTCCCTTTCTGGATTATACACTTTTTTCAGATGGCCCTTTTGACCGTGGGGAAGTGAGACTTCATTGTAGTGCAGATTTCCTTTGCAAGCTTGCTTGGTTGGCCAAAAAGTGCGTATGCGTTTTAAAAACGCATACGCACTTTTTGGCCAAGTGCATCATTGTGGACGTTCTGCCTCTTTTCCTATGCTTTAAATGGAATTCCAGTCTACCTCCTGAAATTGGTTTCCTGCAATTCTGCCCCGCTTTCAAGTCCTCTTGGCAGCCTTACTTCAGTATATTTTTGGACGATAGCTGTCATTTATAACTCGGCAGGTTTGTGAATTACAGTGCCCCTGAGCTCCTTTCTTCAACTCGCTTTCTTGGGAGCTGGCCGCAACACCGCAGGATTGCTTCAGGCCCTAATCTGGTTCCGGCACGGCACGCTGAGCCTTTGGTTAATTCCTCTTCCTGGTGGGAAATGAGAGTTAAATTTGCCCGTCAGACACCTCCAGCTAGTCTCTCATTGGTTCTCCCTATTCCTGTTCATCTTCCGCAGAAATTGCAAACTGGGCGAAACAGGAGGTTAAAGGCACTGACTCTCCAAGTCGGCAGAGTGTTAGTAAAGTGTCTGGAATGTTGCACCCGAGTACCAGGGGACGAGAACTGGGACATATGTGAACACGTCTCCCGGTCACACGGTTGATCATACTCTGGGTTCCACATGCATGTTTTAGCTGAAGGAAGAATCCCTTAAACATGGAGAGTTGAGACCCGTGGAATGGGTACTATGCAATACGACTTCAAGGGGTCTTCATTTGCTCACCGAACCTCTCCAATCCTATCACTGCTGCCTTTATGCCCCTGTACAAACGCTTGATTCTCTTTCAGAGACATAGCAATCCATCGGTTTTAAGATACTTTCTAGTCAGGTACATTCTTAGGTGTTTAATATGGGGTGTTGGGTCCATTTCGTTGAGCAAGGAGTTGCTCTTGTCTATTACATATTTGGCTCAAAGAACTTTATCTGTGCTCATTTCAATCTCTGGTTTTATGCAGCACCCCAACTCACCTTTCCCCTTAAGCAAGCATAAGTTGGTTTTCTAAATTTGAGACCCTGTTCTGTTTTGTAATTCAGTTCCTGTGTACCCAAGTTTACATTCCGTGTATTAGTGATATCTTATGATGTTTCTTTTTCTGTGTGACTTATTTCAGTTAGAATTATCATACCTGAATCCATTCATTATGCTGCTACGGGTCTGATGACATAGATGTCCTTGCTGAGTGATATTGCATTGTACGTAAGTACCACAACTTCTTTATCCATATTTCACTTTCTCCTATATTGAACTTGTACCGTAAACGAGGTTCTTGTAAACAGAGCTGTCCTAAACTTGGGGTGGGTATATCTTTTTGATTTTAATTTCCCTAAGCTATAGGACCATAAGTGGAAGTGTCCTAGGCTCTGTTGCTTTGTTTTTTAGATGTTTCAGGAAACACCATACACTTCTCCCGAGTGGCTGCTGGCAATTTACATCCCGCCCATCAGCATAACAAGGCTCCCAGTTCTCCATGGCCTGTCCTGCCTTTCTGGATATTACACTTTTTTTCAGATGGCCCTTTTGACCAGGGGAAGTGAGACTTCATTGTGGTGCAGGTTTCCTTTGCAAGCTTGCTTGGTTGGCCAAAAAGGGCGTATGCATTCTTTCCTGAATATATTCAGGAAAAAACGCATACGCACTTTTTGGCCAAGTGCATCATTGTCGAAATTCTGCCTCTTTTCCTATGCTTTAATGCAATTCCAGTCTACCTCCTGAAATCGGTTTCCTGCAATTCTGCCCCACTTTCAAGTCCTCTTGGCAGCCGTACTTCACTATAATTTTGGACGATAGCTTTCATTTATAACTCTGCAGGTTTGTGAATTACAGTGCCCCTGAGCTCCTTTCTTCAACTCGCTTTCTTGTGAGCTGGCCGCCACACTGCAATATTGCTTCAGGCCCTAATCTGGTTCCGGCACGGCACGCTGAGCCTTTGGTTAATTCCTCTTCCTGGTGGGAAATGAGAGTTAAATTTGCCCGTCCAGACACCTCCAGCTAGTCTCTCATTGGTTCTCCCTATTCCTGTTCATCTTCCGCAGAAATTGCAACCTGGGCTAAACAGGAGGTTAAAGGCATTGATTCTCCAATTCGGGAGACTGTTAGTAAAGTGTCTGGAATGTTGCACCCGAGTACCAGAGGACGAGAACTGAGACATATTGGAACACGTCTCCCGATCACACGGTTGATCATACTCTGGGTTCCACATGCATGTTTTAGCTGAAGCATGAATCCCTTAAACCTGGAGAGTTGAGACCCGTGGAATGGGTACCATGCAATATGACTTCAAAGGGTCTTCATTTGCTCACCGAACCTCTCCAATCCTATCACTGCTGCGTTTATGCCCCTGTACACACGCTGGGTTCTCTTTCGGAGACATAGCAATCCATAGGTTTTAAGATACTTACTAGTGAGGTACATTCTTAGGCGTTTAATATGGGGTGTTGAGTCCATTTCGTTGAGCAAGGAGTAGCTCTGGTCTATTCCATATTTGGCTTAAGGAACTTTATCTGTGCTCATTTCAATCTCTGGTTTTATGCAGCACCCCAACTCACCTTTCCCCTTAAGCAAGCATAAGTTGGTTTTCTAAACTTGAGACCCTGTTCTGTTTTGTAATTCAGTTCCTGTGTAGCCAAGTTTACATTCCGTGTATTAGTGATATCTTATGATGTTTCTTTTTCTGTGTGACTTATTTCAGTTAGAATCATCATACCTGAATCCACTCATTATGCTGCTACGGGCCTGATGACATAGATTTCATTGCTGAGTGATATTGCATTGTACGTAAGTACCACAACTTCTTTATCCATTTTTCACTTTCTGCGATATTGAGCTTGTACCGTAAACGGCGTTCTTGTAAACAGAGCCCTCCCAAAATTTGGGGTGGCTGTGTCTTTTTGATTTTAATTTCCCTAAGCCATAGCACCATAAGTGGAAGTGCCCTAGGCTCTGTTGCTTTGTTTTTTAGATGTCTCAGGAAACACCATACACTTCTCCCGAGTGGCTGCTGGCAATTTACATCCCGCCCATCAGCATAACAAGGCTCCCAGTTCTCCATGGCCTGTCCTGCCTTTCTAGATTTTATACATTTTTCAGATGGCCCTTTTGACCAGGGGGAAGTGAGACTTCATTGTAGTGCAGATTTCCTTTGCAAGCTTGCTTGGTTGGCCAAAAAAGGGCGTATGCGTTTTTTCCTGAATATATTCAGGAAAAAACGCATACGCCCTTTTTTGGGCAAGTGCATCATTGTCGACGTTCTGCCTCTTTTCCTATGCTTAAAATGCAATTCCAGTCTACCTCCTGAAATCGGTTTCCTGCAATTCTGCCCCACTTTCAAGTCCTCTTGGCAGCCTTACTTCAGTATATTTTTGGACGATAGCTGTCATTTAACTCTGCAGGTTTGTGAATTACAGTGCCCCTGACCTCGTTTCTTCAACTCGCTTTCTTGTGAGCTGGCCGCAACACCGCAGGATTGTTTCAGGCCCTAATCTGGTTGTGGCACGGCACGCTGAGCCTTTGGTTAATTCCTCTTCCTGGTGGGAAATGAGAGTTAAATTTGCCCTGCCAGACACATCCAGCTAGTCTCTCATTTTCTCCCTATTCCTGTTCATCTTCCGCGGAAATTGCAATCTGGGCCAAACAGGAGGTTAAAGACACTGACTCTCCAAGTCGTGAGAGTGCTAGTAAAGCGTCTGGAATGTTGCACCCGAGTACCAGGGGACGAGAATTGAGACATATTTGAACATGTCTCCCGATCACACGGTTGATCATACTCTGGGTTCCACATGCATGTTTTAGCTGAAGGAAGAATCCCTTAAATATGGAGAGTTGAGACCCGTGGAATGGGTACCATGCAATATGACTTAAAAGGGTCTTCATTTGCTCACTGAACCTCTCCACTCCTATCACTGCTGCCTTTATGCCCCTGTACAAACGCTTGATTCTCTTTCAGAGACATAACAATCCATCTGTTTTAAGATACTTTCTAGTCAGGTACATTCTTAGGTGTTTAATATGGGGTGTTGGGTCCATTTCGTTGAGCAAGGAGTTGCTCTTGTCTATTACATATTTGGCTCAAAGAACTTTATCTGTGCTCATTTCAATTTCTGGTTTTATGCAGCACCCCAACTCAGCTTTCCCCTTAAGCATGCATAAGTTGGTTTTCTAAATTTGAGACCCTGTTCTGTTTTGTAATTCAGTTCCTGTGTAGCCAAGTTTACATTCCGTGTATTAGTGATATCTTATGATGTTTCTTTTTCTGTGTGACTTATTTCAGTTAGAATCATCATACCTGAATCCATTCATTATGCTGCTACGGGTCTGATGACATAGATGGCATTGCTGAGTGATATTGCATTGTACGTAAGTACCACAACTTCTCTATCCATTTTTCACTTTCTGCTATATTGAACTAGTACCGTAAAGGAGGTTCTTGTAAACAGAGCCGTCCTAAACTTTGGAGTGGCTGTGTCTTTTTGATTTTAATTTCCCTAAGCTATAGGACCAGAAGTGGAAGTGTCCTAGGCTCTGTTGCTTTGTTTTTTAGATGTTTCAGGAAACACCATACACTTCTCCCGAGTGGCTGTTGGCAATTTACATCCCGCCCATCAGCATAACAAGGCTCCCAGTTCTCCATGGCCTGTCCTGCCTTTCTGGATTTTACACTTTTTTTCAGATGGCCCTTTTGACCGGGGGGAAGTGAGATTTCATTGTGGTGCAGATTTCCTTTGCAAGCTTGCTTGGTTGGCCAAAAAGGGCGTATGCGTTTCTTCCTGAATATATTCAGGAAACAACGCATACACCCTTTTTGGCCAAGTGCATCATTGTCGACGTTCTGCCTCTTTTCCTATGCTTTAATGCAATTCCAGTCTACCTCCTGAAATCGGTTTCCTGCAATTCTGCCCCACTTTCAAGTCCTCCTGGCAGCCGAACTTCAGTATATTTTTGGACGATAGCTGTCATTTATAACTCTGCAGGTTTGTGAATTACAGTGCCCCTGAGCTCCTTTCTTCAACTCGCTTTCTTGTGAGCTGGCCGCAACACCGCAAGATTGCTTCAGGCCCTAATCTGGTTCCGGCACGGCATGCTGAGCCTTTGGTTAATTCCTCTTCCTGGTGGGAAATGAGAGTTAAATTTGCCAGTCCAGACACCTCCAGCTAGTCTCTCATTGGTTCTCCCTATTCCTGTTCATCTTCCGCAGAAACTGCAAACTGGGCCAAACAGGAGGTTAAAGACACTGACTCTCCAAGTCGGCAGAGTGTTAGTAAAGCGTCTGGAATGTTGCACCCGAGTACTAGGGGACGAGAACTGAGACACATTTGAACACGTCTCCCGATCACATGGTGGATCATACTCTGGGTTCCACATGCATGTTTTAGCTGAAGGAAGAATCCCTTAAACCTGGAGAGTTGAGACCCGTGGAATGGGTACCATGCAATATGACTTCAAAGGGTCTTCATTTGCTCACTGAACCTCTCCAATCGTATCACTGCTGTGTTTATGCCCCTGTACACACGCTTGATTCTCTTTCGGAGACATAGCAATCCATAGGTTTTAAGATACTTACTAGTCAGGTACATTTTTAGGCATTTAATATGAGGTGTTGGGTCCATTTCGTTGAGCAAGGAGTAGCTCTTGTCTATTCCATATTTGGCTTAAGGAACTTTATCTGTGCTCATTTCAATCTCTGGTTTTATGCAGCACCCCAACTCACCTTTCCCCTTAAGCAAGCATAAGTTGGTTTTCTAAATTTGAGACCTGTTCTGTTTTGTAATCCAGTTCCTGTGTAGCCAAGTTTACATTCTGTGTAGTAGTGATATCTTAGGATGTTTCTTTTTCTGTGTGACTTATTTCAGTTAGAATCATCATACCTGAATCCACTCATTATGCTGCTACGGGCCTGATGACATAGATTTCATTGCTGAGTGATATTGCATTGTACGTAAGTACGACAACTTCTTTATCCATTTTTCACTTTCTGCAATATTGAACTTGTACCGTAAACGGCGTTCTTGTAAACAGAGCCGTCCCAAACTTTGGGGTGGCTGGGTCTTTTTGATTTTAATTTCCCTAAGCCATAGCACCATAAGTGGAAGTGCCCTAGGCTCTGTTGCTTTGTTTTTTAGATGTTTCAGGAAACACCATACACTTCTCCCGAGTGGCTGTTGGCAATTTACATCCCGCCCATCAGCATAACAAGGCTCCCAGTTCTCCATGGCCTGTCCTGCCTTTCTGGATTTCACACTCTTTTCAGATGGCCCTTTTGACCGGGAGGAAGTGAGACTTCATTGTAGTGCAGATTTCCTTTGCAAGCTTGCTTGGTTGGCCAAAAAGGGCGTATGCGTTTTTTCCTGAATATATTCAGGAAAAAACGCATACGCCCTTTTTGGCCAAGTGCATCATTGTGGACGTTCTGCCTCTTTTCCTATGCTTTAAATGCAATTCCAGTCTACCTCCTGAAATCGGTTTCCTGCAATTCTGCCCCACTTTCAAGTCCTCCTGGCAGCCGTACTTCAGTATATTTTTGGACGATAGCTGTCATTTATAACTCTGCAGGTTTGTGAATTACAGTGCCCCTGAGCTCCTTTCTTCAACTTGCTTTCTTGTGAGCTGGCCGCAACACCGCAGGATTGCTTCAGGCTCTAATCTGGTTCCGGCACGGCACGCTGAGCCTTTGGTTAATTCCTCTTCCTGGTTGGAAATGAGAGTTAAATTTGCCCGTCCAGACACCTCCAGCTAGTCTCTCATTGGTTCTCCCTATTCCTGTTCATCTTCCGCAGAAATTGCAAACTGGGCCAAACAGGAGGTTAAAGGCACTGACTCTCCAAGTCGGGAGAGTGTTAGTAAAGCGTCTGGAATGTTGCACCCGAGTACCAGGGGACGAGAACTGAGACATATTGGAACACGTCTCCCGATCACACGGTTGATCATACTCTGGGTTCCACGTGCATGTTTTAGCTGAAGGAAGAATCCCTTAAACCTGGAGAGTTAAGACCCGTGGAATGGGTACCATGAAATATGACTTCAAAGGGTTTTCATTTGCTCACCGAACCTCTCCAATCCTATCACTGCTGCGTTTATGCCCCTGTACACACGCTTGATTCTCTTTCAGAGACATAGCAATCCATAGGTTTTAAGATACTTAGTAGTCAGGTACATTCTTAGGCGTTTAATATGGGCTGTTGAGTCCATTTCGTTGAGCAAGGAGTAGCTCTTGTCTATTCCATATTTGGCTTAAGGAACTTTATCTGTGCTCATGTCAATCTCTGGTTTTATGCAGCACCCCAACTCACCTTTCCCCTTAAGCAATCATAAGTTGGTTTTCTAAATTTGAGACCCTGTTCTGTTTTGTAATCCAGTTCCTGTGTAGCCAAGTTTACATTCCTTGTATTAGTGATATCTTATGATGTTTCTTTTTCTGTGTGACTTATTTCAGTTAGAATCATCATACCTGAATCCACTCATTATGCTGCTATGGGGCTGATGACATAGATTTCATTGCTGAGTGATATTGCATTGAACGAAAGTACCACAACTTCTTTATCCATTTTTCACTTTCTGCGATATTGAACTTGCACCGGAAACGAGGTTCTTGTAAACAGTGCTGTCCCAAACTTTGGGTTGGCTGTGTCTTTTTGATTTTAATTTCCCTAAGCTATAGGACCTTAAGTGGAAGTGCCCTAGGCTCCGCTGCTTTGTTTTTTAGATGTTTCAGGAAGCACCATACACTTCTTCTGAGTGGCTCTTGGCAATTTACATCCCGCCCATCAGCATAACAAGGCTCCCAGTTCTCCATGGTCTGTCCTGCCTTTCTGGATTTTACACTTTTTTCAGATGGCCCTTGTGACCGGGGGGAAGTGAGACTTCATTGTAGTGCAGATTTCCTTTGCAAGCTTGCTTGGTTGGCCAAAAAGGGCGTATGCGTTTTTTCCTGAATATATTCAGGAAAAAACGCATATGCCCTTTTTGGCCAAGTGCATCATTGTGGACGTTCTGCCTCTTTTCCTAAGCTTTAAATGCAATTCCAGTCTACCTCCTGAAATCGGTTTCCTGCAATTCTGCCCCGCTTTCAAGTCCTCTTGGCAGCCTTACTTCAGTATATTTTTGGACGATAGCTGTCATTTATAACTCTGCAGGTTTGTGAATTACAGTGCCCCTGAGCTCCTTTCTTCAACTCGCTTTCTTGTGAGGTGGCCGCAACACGGCAGGATTGCTTCAGGCCATAATCTGGTTCCGGCACGGCTCGCAGAGCCTTTGGTTAATTCCTCTTCCTGGTGGGAAATGAGAGTTAAATTTGCCCGTCCAGACACCTCCAGCTAGTCTCTCATTGGTTCTCCCTATTCCTGTTCATCTTCCGGAGAAATTGCAAACTGGGCCAAACAGGAGGTTAAAGGCACTGACTCTCCAAGTCGGGAGAGTGTTAGTAAAGCGTCTGGAATGTTGCACCCGAGTACCAGGGGACGAGAACTGAGACATATTGGAACAGGTCTCCTGATCACACGGTTGATCATACTCTGGGTTCCACGTGCATGTTTTAGCTGAAGGTAGAATCCCTTAAACCTGGAGAGTTGAGACCCGTGGAATGGGTACCATGCAATATGACTTCAAAGGGTCTTCATTTGCTCACCGAACCTCTCCAATCCTATCACTGCTGCGTTTATGCCCCTGTACACATGCTTGATTTTCTTTCAGAGACATAGCAATCCATAGGTTTTAAGATACTTACAAGTCAGGTACATTCTTAGGTGTTTAATATGGGGTGTTGAGTCCATTTCGTTGAGCAAGGAGTAGCTCTGGTCTATTCCATATTTGGCTTAAGGAACTTTATCTTTGCTCATTTCAATCTCTGGTTTTATGCAGCACCCCAACTCACCTTTCCCTTTAAGCAAGCATAAGTTGGTTTTCTAAATTTGAGACCCTGTTCTGTTTTGTAATCCAGTTCCTGTGTAGCCAAGTTTACATTCCGTGTGTTAGTGATATTTTATGATGTTTCTTTTTCTGTGTGACTCATTTCAGGTGGAATCATCATACCTGAATCCACTCATTATGCTGCTACGGGCCTGATGACATAGATTTCATTGCTGAGTGATATTGCATTGTACGTAAGTACCACAACTTCTTTATCCATTTTTCGCTTTCTGCGATATTGAACTTGTCCCGTAAATGAGGTTCTTGTAAACAGAGCCCTCCCAAACTTTGGGGTGGCTGTGTCTTTTTGATTTTAATTTCCCTAAGCTATAGGACCATAAGTGGAAGTGCCCTAGGCTCTGTTGCTTTGTTTTTTAGATGATTCAGGAATCACCATACACTTCTCCCCAGTGGCTGTTGGCAATTTACATCCCGCCCATCAGCATAACAAGGCTCCCAGTTCTCCATGGCCTGTCCTGCCTTTCTGGATTTTACACTTTTCTCAGATGGCCCTTTTAACCGGTGGGAAGGGAGACTTCATTGTAGTGCAGATTTCCTTTGCAAGCTTGCTTGGTTGTCCAAAAAGGCCATATGCGTTTTTTCCTGAATATATTCAGGAAAAAACGCATACACACTTTATGGCCAAGTTCATCATTGTCGACGTTCTGCCTCATTTCCTATGCTTTAAATGCAATTCCAGTCTACCTCCTGAAATCGGTTTCCTGCAATTCTGCCCCACTTTCAAGTCCTCTTGGCAGCCTTACTTCAGTATATTTTTGGACGATAGCTGTCATTTATAACTCTGCAGGTTTGTGAATTACAGTGCCCCTGAGCTCCTTTCTTCAACTCGCTTTCTTGTGAGCTGTCCGCAACACCGCAGGATTGCTTCAGGCCCTAATCTGTTTCCGGTACGGCATGCTGAGCCTTTGGTTAATTCCTCTTCCTGGTGGGAATTGAGAGTTAAATTTGCCCGTCCAGACACCTCCAGCTAGTCTCTCATTGGTCCTCCCTATTCCTGTTCATCTTCCGCAGAAATTGCAAACTGGGCCAAACAGGAGGTTAAAGGGACTGACTCTCCAAGTCGGGAGAGTGTTAGTAAAGCGTCTGGAATGTTGCACCCGAGTACCAGGGCACGACAACTGAGACATATTGGAACACGTCTCCAGATCACACGGTTGATCATACTCTGGGTTCCACATGCATGTTTTAGCTAAAGGAAGAATCCCTTAAACCTGGAGAGTTGAGACCCGTGGAATGGGTACCATGCAATATGACTTCAAAGGGTCTTCATTTGCTCACCCTACCTCTCCAATCCTATCACTGCTGCGTTTATTGCCCTGTACACACGCTTGATTCTCTTTCAGAGACATAGCAATACATAGGTTTTAAGATAGTTACTAGTCAGGTACATTCTTAGGCGTTTAATATGGGGTGTTGAGTCCATTTCGTTGAGCAAGGAGTAGTTATTGTCTATTCCATAATTGGCTTAAGGAACATAATCTGTGCTCATTTCAATCTCTGGTTTATGCAGCACCCCAACTCACCTTTCCCCTTAAGCAAGCATAAGTTGGTTTTCTAAATTTGAGACCCTCTTCTGTTTTGTAATCCAGTTCCTGTGTAGCCAAGTTTACATTCCGTGTATTAGTGATATCTTATGATGTTTCTTTTTCTGTGTGACTTATTTCAGTTAGAATCATCATACCTGAATCCACTCATTATGCTGCTACGGGCCTGATGACGTAGATTTCATTGCTGAGTGATATTGCATTGTACGTAAGTACCACAACTTCTTTATCCATTTTTCACTTTCTGCGATATTGAACTTGTACCGTAAATGAGGTTCTTGTAAACAGAGCCGTCCCAAACTTTGGGGTGGCTGTGTCTTTTTGATTTTAATTTCCCTAAGCTATAGGACCATAAGTGGAAGTGCCCTAGGCTCTGTTGCTTTGTTTTTTAGATGTTTCAGGAAACACCATACACCTCTCCCGAGTGGCTGTTGGCAATTTACATCCCGCCCATCAGCATAACAAGGCTCCCAGTTCTCCATGGCCTGTCCTGCCTTTCTGGATTTTACACTTTTTTCAGGTGGCCCTTTTGACCTGGGGGAAGTGAGACTTCATTGTAGTGCAGATTTCCTTTGCAAGCTTGCTTGGTTGGCCAAAAACGGCGTATGCGTTTTTTCCTGAATATATTCAGGAAAAAACGCATACGCCCTTTTTGGCCAAGTGCATCATTGTCGAAGTTCTGCCTCTTTTCCTGTGCTTTAAATGCAATTCCAGTCTACCTCCTGACATCGGTTTCCTGCAATTCTGCCCCACTTTCAAGTCCTCTTGGCAGCCTTACTTCAGTATATTTTTGGACAATAGCTGTCATTTATAACTCTGCAGGTTTGTGAATTACAGTGCCCCTGAGCTCCTTTCTTCAACTCGCTTGCTTGTGAGCTGGCCGCCACACTGCAATATTGCTTCAGGCCCTAATCTGGTTCCGGCACGGCACGCAGAGCCTTTGGTTAATTCCTCTTCCTGGTGGGAAATGAGAGTTAAATTTGCCCGTCCAGATACCTCCAGCTAGTCTCTCATTGGTTCTCCCTATTCCTGTTCATCTTCCGCAGAAATTGCAAATGGGCCAAACAGGAGGTTAAAGGCACTGACTCTCCAAGTCGGGAGAGTGTTAGTAAAGCTTCTGGAATGTTGCACCCGAGTACCAGGGGACGAGAACTGAGACATATTGGAACACGTCTCCCGATCACATGGTTGATCATACTCTGGGTTCCACGTGCATGTTTTAGCTGAAGGCAAAATCCCTTAAACCTGGAGAGTTGAGACCCGTGGAATGGGTACCATGCAATATGACTTCAAAGGGTCTTCATTTGCTCACCGAACCTCTCCAATCCTATCACTGCTGCGTTTATGCCCCTGTACACACGCTTGATTTTCTTTCAGAGACAAAGCAATCCATAGGTTTTAAGATACTTACTAGTCAGGTACATTCTTAGGCGTTTAATATGGGCTGTTGAGTCCATTTCGTTGAGCAAGGAGTAGTTCTTGTCTATTCCATATTTGGCTTAAGGAACTTTATCTGTGCTCATTTCAATCTCTGGTTTTATACAGCACCCCAACTCACATTTCCCCTTAAGCAAGCATAAGTTGGTTTTCTAAATTTGAGACCCTGTTCTTTTTTGTAATCCAGTTCCCGTGTACCCAAGTTTACATTCCGTGTATTAATGATATCTTATGATGTTTCTTTTTCTGTGTGACTTATTTCAGTTAGAATCATCATACCTGAATCCACTCATTATGCTGCTATGGGGCTGATGACATAGATTTCATTGCTGAGTGATATTGCATTGTACGTAAGTACCACAAATTCTTTATCCATTTTTCACTTTCTGCAATATTGAACTTGTACCGTAAACGGGGTTCTTGTAAACAGAGCCGTCCCAAACTTTGGGGTGGCTGTGTCTTTTTGATTTTAATTTCCCTAAGCTATAGGACCATGTGTGGAAGTGCCCTAGGCTCTGTTGCTTTGTTTTATAGATGTTTCAGGAAACTCCATACACTTCTCCCGAGTGGCTCTTGGCAATTTACATCCCGCCCATCAGCATAACAAGGCTCCCAGTTCTCCATGGCCTGTCCTGCCTTTCTGGATTTTACACTTCTTTCAGATGGCTCTTTTGACCGGGGGGAAGTGAGACTTCATTGTAGTGCAGATTTCCTTTGCAAGCTTGCTTGGTTGGCCAAAAAGGGCGTATGCGTTTTTTTCCTGAATATATTCAGGAAAAAACGCATACGCCCTTTTTGGCCAAGTGCATCATTTTGGACGTTCTGCCTCTATTCCTATGCTTTAAATGCAATTCCAGTCTACTTCCTGACATCGGTTTCCTGCAATTCTGCCCCGCTTTCAAGTCCTCTTGGCAGCCTTACTTCAGTATATTTTTGGACGATAGCTGTCATTTATAACTCTGCAGGTTTGTGAAGTACAGTGCCCCTGAGCTCCTTTCTTCAACTCGCTTTCTTGTGAGCTGGCCGCAACACCGCAGGATTGCTTCAGGCCCTAATCTGGTTCCGGCACGGCACGCTGAGCCTTTGGTTAATTCCTCTTCCTGGTGGGAAATGAGAGTTAAATTTGCCCGTCCAGACACCTCCAGCTAGTCTCTCATTGGTTCTCCCTATTCCTGTTAATCTTCGGCAGAAATTGCAATCTGGACCAAACAGGAGGTTAAAAGCACTGACTCTCCAAGTCTGGAGTGTGTTAGTAAAGCGTCTGGAATGTTGCACCCGAGCACCAGGGGACAAAAACTGAGACATATTGGAACACGTCTCCCGATCACATGGTTGATAATACTCGGGGTTCCATGTGCATGTTTTTGCTGAAGGCAGAATCCCTTAAACCTGGAGAGTTGAGACCCGTGGAATGGGTACCATGCCATATGACTTCAAAGGGTCTTCATTTGCTCACCGAACCTCTCCAGTCCTATCACTGCTGCGTATATGCCCCTGTACATACGCTTGATTCTCTTTCAGAGACATAGCAATCCATAGGTTTTAAGATAGTTACTAGTCAGGTACATTCTTAGGCGTTTAATATGGGGTGTTGAGTCCATTTCGTTGAGCAAGGAGTAGTTATTGTCTATTCCATAATTGGCTTAAGGAACATTATCTGTGCTCATTTCAATCTCTGGCTTTATGCAGCACCCCAACTCACCTTTCCCCTTAAGCAAGCATAAGTTGGTTTTCTAAATTTGAGACCCTGTTCTGTTTTGTAATCCAGTTCCTGTGTAGCCAAGTTTACATTCCGTGTATTAGTGATATCTTATGATGTTTCTTTTTCTGTGTGACTTATTTCAGTTAGAATCATCATACCTGAATCCACTCATTATGCTGCTACGGGCCTGATGACATAGATTTCATTGCTGAGTGATATTGCATTGTACGTAAGTACCACAACTTCTTTATCCATTTTTCACTTTCTGCGATATTGAACTTGTACCGTAAATGAGGTTCTTGTAAACAGAGCCGTCCCAAACTTTGGGGTGGCTGTGTCTTTTTGATTTTAATTTCCCTAAGCTATAGGACCATAAGTGGAAGTGCCCTAGGCTCTGTTGCTTTGTTTTTTAGATGTTTCAGGAAACTCCATACACTTCTCCCGAGTGGCTCTTGGCAATTTACATCCCGCCCATCAGCATAACAAGGCTCCCAGTTCTCCATGGCCTGTCATGCCTTTCTGGATTTTACACTTCTTTCAGATGGCTCTTTTGACCGGGGGGAAGTGAGACTTCATTGTAGTGCAGATTTCCTTTGCAAGCTTGCTTGGTTGGCCAAAAAGGGCGTATGCGTTTTTTTCCTGAATATATTCAGGAAAAAACGCATACGCCCTTTTTGGCCAAGTGCATCATTTTGGACGTTCTGCCTCTATTCCTATGCTTTAAATGCAATTCCAGTCTACTTCCTGACATCGGTTTCCTGCAATTCTGCCCCGCTTTCAAGTCCTCTTGGCAGCCTTACTTCAGTATATTTTTGGACGATAGCTGTCATTTATAACTCTGCAGGTTTGTGAAGTACAGTGCCCCTGAGCTCCTTTCTTCAACTCGCTTTCTTGTGAGCTGGCCGCAACACCGCAGGATTGCTTCAGGCCCTAATCTGGTTCCGGCACGGCACGCAGAGCCTTTGGTTAATTCCTCTTCCTGGTGGGAAATGAGAGTTAAATTTGCCCGTCCAGACACCTCCAGCTAGTCTCTCATTTGTTCTCCCTATTCCTGTTCATCTTCCGCAGAAATTGCAAATGGGCCAAACAGGAGGTTAAAGGCACTGACTCTCCAAGTCGGGAGAGTGTTAGTAAAGCTTCTGGAATGTTGCACCCGAGTACCAGGGGAAGAGAACTGAGACATATTGGAACACGTCTCCCGATCACACGGTTGATCATACTCTGGGTTCCACGTGCATGTTTTAGCTGAAGGCAAAATCCCTTAAACCTGGAGAGTTGAGACCCGTGGAATGGGTACCATGCAATATGACTTCAAAGGGTCTTCATTTGCTCACCGAACCTCTCCAATCCTATCACTGCTGCGTTTATGCCCCTGTACACACGCTTGATTTTCTTTCAGAGACAAAGCAATCCATAGGTTTTAAGATACTTACTAGTCAGGTACATACTTAGGCGTTTAATATGGGCTGTTGAGTCCATTTCGTTGAGCAAGGAGTAGTTCTTGTCTATTCCATATTTGGCTTAAGGAACTTTATCTGTGCTCATTTCAATCTCTGGTTTTATACAGCACCCCAACTCACCTTTCCCCTTAAGCAAGCATAAGTTGGTTTTCTAAATTTGAGACCCTGTTCTTTTTTGTAATCCAGTTCCTGTGTAGCCAAGTTTACATTCCGTGTATTAGTGATATCTTATGATGTTTCTTTTTCTGTGTGACTTATTTCAGTTACAATCATCATACCTGAATCCACTCATTATGCTGCTATGGGGCTGATGACATAGATTTCATTGCTGAGTGATATTGCATTGAACGAAAGTACCACAACTTCTTTATCCATTTTTCACTTTCTGCGATATTGAACTTGCACCGGAAACGAGGTTCTTGTAAACAGTGCTGTCCCAAACTTTGGGTTGGCTGTGTCTTTTTGATTTTAATTTCCCTAAGCTATAGGACCTTAAGTGGAAGTGCCCTAGGCTCCGCTGCTTTGTTTTTTAGATGTTTCAGGAAGCACCATACACTTCTTCTGAGTGGCTCTTGGCAATTTACATCCCGCCCATCAGCATAACAAGGCTCCCAGTTCTCCATGGTCTGTCCTGCCTTTCTGGATTTTACACTTTTTTCAGATGGCCCTTGTGACCGGGGGGAAGTGAGACTTCATTGTAGTGCAGATTTCCTTTGCAAGCTTGCTTGGTTGGCCAAAAAGGGCGTATGCATTTTTTCCTGAATATATTCAGGAAAAAACGCATACGCACTTTTTGGCCAAGTGCATCATTGTCGACGTTCTGCCTCTTTCCCTATGCTTTAAATGCAATTCCAGTCTACCTCCTGAAATCGGTTTCCTGCAATTCTGCCCCACTTTCAAGTCCTCTTGGCAGCCGTACTTCAGTATATTTTTGGACGATAGCTGTCATTTATAACTCTGCAGGTTTGTGAATTACAGTGCCCCTGAGCTCCTTTCTTCAACTCGCTTTCTTGTGAGCTGGCCGCCACACTGCAATATTGCTTCAGGCCCTAATCTGGTTCCGGCACGGCATGCTGAACCTTTGGTTAATTCCTCTTCCTGGTGGGAAATGAGAGTTAAATTTGCCCGTCCAAACACATCCAGCTAGTCTATCATTTTGTCCCTATTCCTGTTCATCTTCCGTGGAAATTGAAATCTGGGCCAAACAGGAGGTTAAAGACACTGACTCTCCAAGTCGTGAGAGTGTTCGTAAAGCATCTGGAATGTTGCATCCGAGTACCAGGGGACGAGAATTGAGACATATTTGAACACGTCTCCCGATCACACGGTTGATCATACTCTGGGTTCCACATGCATGTTTTAGCTGAAGGAAGAATCCCTTAAACATGGAGAGTTGAGACCCGTGGAATGGGTACCATGCAATATGAGTTCAAAGGGTCTTCATTTGCTCACCGAATCTCTGCACTCCTATCACTGCTGCCTTTATGCCCCTGTACAAACGCTTGATTCTCTTTCAGAGACATAGCAATCCGTCTCATTTAAGATACTTTCTAGTCAGGTACATTCTTAGGTGTTTAATATGGGGTGTTGGGTCCATTTCGTTGAGCAAGGAGTTGCTCTTGTCTATTACATATTTGGCTCAAAGAACTTTATCTGTGCTCATTTCAATCTCTGGTTTTATGCAGCACCCCAACTCACCTTTCCCCTTAAGCATGCATAAGTTGGTTTTCTAAATTTGAGACCCTGTTCTGTTTTGTAATTCAGTTCCTGTGTAGCCAAGTTTACATTCCATGTATTAGTGATATCTTATGATGTTTCTTTTTCTGTGTGACTTATTTCAGTTAGAATCATCATACCTGAATCCATTCATTATGCTGCTACGGGTCTGATGACATAGATGTCATTGCTGAGTGATATTGCATTGTACGTAAGTACCACAAGTTCTTTATCCATTTTTCACTTTCTGCTATATTGAACTTGTACCGTAAACGAGGTTCTTGTAAACAGAGCCCTCCTAAACTTTGGGGTGGCTGTGTCTTTTTGATTTTAATTTCCCTAAGCTATAGGACCATAAGTGGAAGTGCCCTAGGCTCTGTTGCTTTGTTTTTTAGATGTTTCAGGAAACACCATACACTTGTCCTGAGTGGCTGTTGGTAATTTACATCCCGCCCATCAGCATAACAAGGCTCCCAGTTCTCCATGGCCTGTCCTGCCTTTCTGGATTTTATACATTTTTCAGATGGCCCTTTTGACCGGTGGGAAGTGAGACTTCATTGTAGTGCAGATTTCCTTTGCAAGCTTGCTTGGTTGGCCAAAAAGTGCGTATGCGTTTTTTCCTGAATATATTCAGGAAAAAACGCATACGCACTTTTTGGCCAAGTGCATCATTGTCGACGTTCTGCCTCTTTTCCTATGCTTTAAATGCAATTCCAGTCTACCTCCTGAAATTGGTTTCCTGCAGTTCTGCCCCGCTTTCAAGTCCTCTTGGCAGCCTTACTTCAGTATATTTTTGGACGATAGCTGTCATTTATAACTCTGCAGGTTTGTGAATTACAGTGCCCCTGAGCTCCTTTCTTCAACTGGCTTTCTTGGGAGCTGGCCGCAACACCGCAGGATTGCTTCAGGCCCTAATCTGGTTCCGGCACGGCATGCTGCGCCTTTGGTTAATTCCTCTTCCTGGTGGGAAATGAGAGTTAAATTTGCCAGTCCAGACACCTCCAGCTAGTCTCTCATTGGTTCTCCCTATTCCTGTTCATCTTCCGCAGAAACTGCAAACTGGGCCAAACAGGAGGTTAAAGACACTGACTCTCCAAGTCGGCAGAGTGTTAGTAAAGCGTCTGGAATGTTGCACCCGAGTACCAGGGGACGAGAACTGAGACACATTTGAACACGTCTCCCGATCACACGGTGGATCATACTCTGGGTTCCACATGCATGTTTTAGCTGAAGGAAGAATCCCTTAAACCTGGAGAGTTGAGACCCGTGGAATGGGTACCATGCAATATGACTTCAAAGGGTCTTCATTTGCTCACTGAACCTCTCCAATCGTATCACTGCTGTGTTTATGACCCTGTACACACGCTTGATTCTCTTTCGGAGACATAGCAATCCATAGGTTTTAAGATACTTACTAGTCAGGTACATTTTTAGGCATTTAATATGAGGTGTTGGGTCCATTTCGTTGAGCAAGGAGTAGCTCTTGTCTATTCCATATTTGGCTTAAGGAATTTTATCTGTGCTCATTTCAATCTCTGGTTTTATGCAGCACCCCAACTCACCTTTCCCCTTAAGCAAGCATAAGTTGGTTTTCTAAATTTGAGACCTGTTCTGTTTTGTAATCCAGTTCCTGTGTAGCCAAGTTTACATTCCGTGTAGTAGTGATATCTTAGGATGTTTCTTTTTCTGTGTGACTTATTTCAGTTAGAATCATCATACCTGAATCCACTCATTATGCTGCTACGGGCCTGATGACATAGATTTCATTGCTGAGTGATATTGCATTGTACGTAAGTACGACAACTTCTTTATCCATTTCTCACTTTCTGCAATATTGAACTTGTACCGTAAACGGCGTTCTTGTAAACAGAGCCGTCCCAAACTTTGGGGTGGCTGGGTCTTTTTGATTTTAATTTCCCTAAGCCATAGCACCATAAGTGGAAGTGCCCTAGGCTCTGTTGCTTTGTTTTTTAGATGTTTCAGGAAACACCATACACTTCTCCCGAGTGGCTGTTGGCAATTTACATCCCGCCCATCAGCATAACAAGGCTCCCAGTTCTCCATGGCCTGTCCTGCCTTTCTGGATTTCACACTCTTTTCAGATGGCCCTTTTGACCAGGAGGAAGTGAGACTTCATTGTAGTGCAGATTTCCTTTGCAAGCTTGCTTGGTTGTCCAAAAAGGACATATGCGTTTTTTCCTGAATATATTCAGGAAAAAACGCATACACACTTTATGGCCAAGTTCATCATTGTCGAAATTCTGCCTCTTTTCCTATGCTTTAAATGCAATTCCAGTCTACCTCCTGAAATCGGTTTCCTGCAATTCTGCCCCACTTTCAAGTCCTCTTGGCAGCCTTACTTCAGTATATTTTTGGAAGATAGCTGTCATTTATAACTCTGCAGGTTTGTCAATTACAGTGCCCCTGAGCTCCTTTCTTCAACTCGCTTTCTTGGGAGCTGACCGCAACACCGCAAGATTGCTTCAGGCCCTAATCTGGTTGCAGGATGGCACGCTGAGCCTTTGGTTAATTCCTCTTCCTGGTGGGAAATGAGAGTTAAATTTGCCCGTCCAGACACCTCCAGCTACTCTCTCATCGCTTCTCCCTATTCCTGTTGATCTTCCGCGGAAATTGCAAACTGGGCCAAACAGGAGGTTAAAGACACTGACTTTCCAAGTCGGGAGAGTGTTAGTAAAGCGTCTGGAATGTTGCACCCGAGTACCAGGGGACGACAATTGAGACATATTTGAACACGTCTCCCGATCACACGGTTGATCATACTCTGGGTTCCACATGCATGTTTTAGCTGAAGGATGAATCCCTTAAACATGGAGAGTTGAGACCCCTGGAATGGGTACTATGCAATATGACTTCAAGGGGTCTTCATTTGCTCACCGAACCTCTCCAATCCTATCACTGCTGCCCTTATGCCCCTGTAAAAACGCTTGATTCTCTTTCAGAGACATAGCAATCCATCGGTTTTAAGATACTTTCTAGTCAGGTACATTCTTAGGTGTTTAATATGGGGTGTTGGGTCCATTTCGTTGAGCAAGGAGTTGCTCTTGTCTATTACATATTTGGCTCAAAGAACTTTATCTGTGCTCATTTCTATCTCTGGTTTTATGCAGCACCCCAACTCACCTTTCCCCTTAAGCAAGCATAAGTTGGTTTTCTAAATTTGAGACCCTGTTCTGTTTTGTAATTCAGTTCCTGTTTAGCCAAGTTTACATTCCGTGTATTAGTGATATCTTATGATGTTTCTTTTTCTGTGTGACTTATTTCAGTTAGAATCATCATACCTGAATCCACTCATTATGCTGCTACGGGCCTGATGACATAGATTTCATTGCTGAGTGATATTGCATTGTACGTAAGTACCACAACTTCTTTATCCATTTTTCACTTTCTGCGATATTGAACTTGTACCGTAAATGAGGTTCTTGTAAACAGAGCCGTCCCAAACTTTGGGGTGGCTGTGTCTTTTTGATTTTAATTTCCCTAAGCTATAGGACCATAAGTGGAAGTGCCCTAGGCTCTGTTGCTTTGTTTTTTAGATGTTTCAGGAAACACCATACACCTCTCCCGAGTGGCTGTTGGCAATTTACATCCCACCCATCAGCATAACAAGGCGCCCAGTTCTCCATGGCCTGTCCTGCCTTTCTGGATTTTACACTTTTTTTCAGATGGCCCTTTTGACCCGGGGAAGTGAGACTTCATTGTAGTGCAGATTTCCTTTGCAAGCTTGCTTGGTTGGCCAAAAAGGGCGTATGCGTTTTTTCCTGAATATATTCAGGAAAAAACGCATACGCACTTTTTGGCCAAGTGCATCATTGTGGACGTTCTGCCTTTTTTCCTATGCTTAAAATGCAATTCCAGTCTACCTCCTGAAATTGGTTTCCTGCAATTCTGCCCCGCTTTCAAGTCCTCTTGGCAGCCTTACTTCAGTATATTTTTGGACGATAGCTGTCATTTATAACTCTGCAGGTTTGTGAATTACAGTGCCCCTGAGCTCCTTTCTTCAGCTCGCTTTCTTGGGAGCTGGCCGGAACACCGCAGCATTGCTTCAGGCCCTAATCTGGTTCCGGCACGGCACGCTGAGCCTTTGGTTAATTCCTCTTCCTGGTGGGAAATGAGAGTTAAATTTGCCCGTCCAGACACCTCCAGCTAGTCTCTCATTGGTCCTCCCTATTCCTGTTCATCTTCCGCAGAAATTGCAAACTGGGCCAAACAGGAGGTTAAAGGCACTGACTCTCCAAGTCGGGAGAGTGTTAGTAAAGCGTCTGGAATGTTGCACCCGAGTACCAGGGGATGAGAACTGAGACATATTGGAACACGTCTCCCGATCACACGGTTGATCATACTCTGGGTTCCACGTGCATGTTTTAGCTGAAGGCAGAATCCCTTAAACCTGGAGAGTTCAGACCCGTGGAATGGGTACCATGCAATATGACTTCAAAGGGTCTTCATTTGCTCACCGAACCTCTCCACTCCTATCACTGCTGCCTTTATGCTCCTGTACAAACGCTTGATTCTCTTTCAGAGACATAGCAATCCATCGGTTTTAAGATACTTTCTAGTCAGGTACATTCTTAGGTGTTTAATATGGGGTGTTCGGTCCATTTCGTTGAGCAAGGAGTTGCTCTTGTCTATTACATATTTGGCTCAAAGAACTTTATCTGTGCTCATTTCAATCTCTGGTTTTATGCAGCACCCCAACTCACCTTTCCCCTTAAGCATGCATAAGTTGGTTTTCTAAATTTGAGACCCTCTTCTGTTTTGTAATTCAGTTCCTGTGTAGCCAAGTTTACATTCCGTGTATTAGTGATATCTTATGATGTTTCTTTTTCTGTGTGACTTATTTCAGTTAGAATCATCATACCTGAATCCATTCATTATGCTGCTACGGGTCTGATGACATAGATGGCATTGCTGAGTGATATTGCATTGTACGTAAGTACCACAACTTCTTTATCCATTTTTCACTTTCTGCTATATTGAACTTGTACTGTAAATGAGGTTCTTGTAAACAGAGCCGTCCTAAACTTTGGGGTGGCTGTGTCTTTTTGATTTTAATTTCCCAAAGCTATAGGACCATAAGTGGAAGTGTCCTAGGCTCTGTTGCTTTGTTTTTTAGATGTTTCAGGAAACACCATACACTTCTCCCTAGTGGCTGTTGGCAATTTACATCCCGCCCATCAGCATAACAAGGCTCCCAGTTCTCCATGGCCTGTCCTGCCTTTCTGGATTTTACACTTTTTACAGATGGCCCTTCTGACCGGGGAGAAGTGAGACTTCATTGTAGTGCAGATTTCCTTTGCAAGCTTGCTTGGTTTTCCAAAAAGGGCGTATACATTTTTTCCTGAATATATTCAGGAAAAAACGCATACGCCCTTTTTGGCCAAGTGCATCATTGTGGACGTTCTGCCTCTTTTCCTATGCTTTAAATGCAATTCCAGTCTACCTACTGAAATCGGTTTCCTGCAATTCTGTCCTGCTTTCAAGTCCTCTTGGCAGCCTTACTTCAGTATATTTTGGACGATAGCTGTCATTTATAACTCTGCAGGTTTGTGAATTACAGTGCCCCTGAGCTCCTTTCTTCAACTCGCTTTCTTGTGAGCTGGCCGCAACACCGCAGGATTGCTTCAGACCCTAATCTGGTTCCGGCACGTCATGCTGTGCCTTTGGTTAATTCCTCTTCCTGGTGGGAAATGAGAGTTAAATTTGCCCGTCCAGACACCTCCAGCTAGTCTCTCATTGGTCCTCCCTATTCCTGTTCATCTTCCGCAGAAATTGCAAACTGGGCCAAACAGGAGGTTAAAGGCACTGACTCTCCAAGTCGGGAGAGTGTTAGTAAAGCGTCTGGAATGTTGCACCCGAGTACCAGGGGACGAGAACTGAGACATATTGGAACACGTCTCCCGATCACATGGTTGATCATACTCTGGGTTCCACGTGCATATTTTAGCTGAAGGAAGAATCCCTTAAACCTGGAGAGTTGAGACCCGTGGAAAGGGTACCATGCAATATGACTTCAAAGGGTCTTCATTTGCTCACCAAACCTCTCCAATCCTATCACTGCTGTGTTTATGCCCCTGTACACACGCTTGATTCTCTTTCGGAGACATAGCAATCCATAGGTTTTAAGATATTTACTAGTCAGGTACATTCCTAGGCGTTTAATATGGGGTGTTGAGTCCATCTCGTTGAGCAAGGAGTAGCTCTTGTCTATTCCATATTTGGCTTAAGGAACTTTATCTGTGCTCATTTCAATCTCTGGTTTTATGCAGCACCCCAACTCACCTTTCCCCTTAAGCAAGCATAAGTTGGTTTTCTAAATTTGAGACCCTGTTCTGTTTTGTAATTCAGTTCCTGTGTAGCCAAGTTTACATTCCGTGTATTAGTGATATCTTATGATGTTTATTTTTTTGTGTGACTTATTTCAGTTAGAATCATCATACCTGAATCCACTCATTATGCTGCTACGGGCCTGATGACATAGATCTCATTGCTGAGTGATATTGCATTGTACGTATGTACCACAACTTCTTTATCCATTTTTCTCTTTCTGTGATATTGAACTTGTCCCAAAAACGAGGTTCTTGTAAACAGACCAGTCCCAAACTGTGGGGTGGCTGTGTCTTTTTGATTTTAATTTCCCTAAGCTATAGGACCATAAGTGGAAGTGCCCTAGGCTCTGTTGCTTTGTTTTTTAGATGTTTCAGGAAACACCATACACTTGTCTGGAGTGGCTGTTGGCAATTTACATCCCGCCCATCAGCATAACAAGGCTCCCAGTTCTCCATGGCCTGTCCTGCCTTTCTGGATTTTACACTTTTCTCAGATGGCCCTTTTAACCGGTGGGAAGGGAGACTTCATTGTAGTGCAGATTTCCTTTGCAAGCTTGGTTGGTTGTCCAAAAAGGCCATATGCGTTTTATCCTGAATATATTCAGGATAAAACGCATACGCACTTTATGGCCAAGTTCATCATTGTCGACGTTCTGCCTCATTTCCTATGCTTTAAATGCAATTCCAGTCTACCTCCTGAAATCGGTTTCCTGCAATTCTGCCCCGCTTTCAAGTCCTCTTGGCAGCCTTACTTCAGTATATTTTTAGACAATAGCTGTCATTTATAACTCTGCAGGTTTGTGAATTACAGTGTCCCTGAGCTCCTTTCTTCAACTCGCTTTCTTGTGAGCTGGCCGCAACACCGCAGGATTGCTTCAGGCCCTAATCTGATTCTGGTACGGCATGCTGAGCCTTTGGTTAATTCCTCTTCCTGGTGGGAATTGAGAGTTAAATTTGCCCGTCCAGACACCTCCAGCTACTCTCATTGGTCCTCCCTATTCCTGTTCATCTTCCGCAGAAATTGCAAACTGGGCCAAACAGGAGGTTAAAGGGACTGACTCTCCAAGTCGGGAGAGTGTTAGTGAAGGATCTGGAATGTTGCACCCGAGTACCAGGGGACGAGAACTGAGACATATTGGAAGACGTATCCCGATCACACAGTTGATCATACTCTGGGTTCCACATGCATGTTTTAGCTGAAGGCAGAATCCCTTAAACCTGGAGAGTTGAGACCCGTGGAATGGGTACCATGCAATATGACTTCAAAGGGTCTTCATTTGTACACCGAACCTCTCCAGTCCTATCACTGCTGCGTTTATTGCCCTGTACACACGCTTGATTCTCTTTCGGAGACATAGCAATCCATAGGTTTTAAGATATTTACTAGTCAGGTACATTCTTAGGCGTTTAATATGGGGTGTTGAGTCCAGCTCGTTGAGCAAGGAGTAGCTCTTGTCTATTCCATATTTGGCTTAAGGAACTTTATCTGTGCTCATTTCAATCTCTGGTTTTATGCAACACCCCATCTCACCTTTCCCCTTAAGCAAGCATAAGTTGGTTTTCTAAATTTGAGACCCTGTTCTGTTTTGTAATCCAGTTCCTGTGTAGCCAAGTTTACATTCTGTGTATTAGTGATATCTTATGATGTTTCTTTTTCTGTGTGACTTATTTCAGTTAGAATCATCATACCTGAATCCACTCATTATGCTGCTACGGGCCTGATGACATAGATTTCATTGCTGAGTGATATTGCATTGTACGTAAGTACCACAACATCTTTATCCATTTTTCACTTTCTGCGATATTGAACTTGTCCCGTAAACGAGGTTCTTGTAAACAGAGCCGTCCCAAACTTTGGGGTGGCTGTGTCTTTTTGATTTTAATTTCCCTAAGCTATAGGACCATAAGTGGAAGTGCCCTAGGCTCTGTTGCTTTGTTTTTAGATGTTTCAGGAAACACCATACACTTCTCCCAAGTGGCTGTTGGCAATTTACATCCCGCCCATCAGCATAACAAGGCTCCCAGTTCTCCATGGCCTGTCCTGCCTTTCTGGATTTTACACTTTTTACAGATGGCCCTTCTGACCGGGGAGAAGTGAGACTTCATTGTAGTGCAGATTTCCTTTGCAAGCTTGCTTGGTTTTCCAAAAAGGGCGTATGCGTTTTTTCCTGAATATATTCAGGAAAAAACGCATACGCCCTTTTTGGCCAAGTGCATCATTGTGGACGTTCTGCCTCTTTTCCTATGCTTTAAATGCAATTCCAGTGTACCTACTGAAATCTGTTTCCTGCAATTTTTCCCGCTTTCAAGTCCTCTTGGCAGCCTTACTTCAGTATATTTTGGACGATAGCTGTCATTTATAACTCTGCAGGTTTGTGAATTACAGTGTCCCTGAGCTCCTTTCTTCAACTCGCTTTCTTGTGAGCTGTCCGCAACACCGCAGGATTGCTTCAGGCCCTAATCTGGTTCTGGCACGGCACGCTGAGCCTTTGGTTAATTCCTCTTCCTGGTGGGAAATGAGAGTTAAATTTGCCCGTCCAGACACCTCCAGCTAGTCTCTCATTGGTCCTCCCTATTCCTGTTCATCTTCCGCAGAAATTGCAAACTGGGCCAAACAGGAGGTTAAAGGCACTGACTCTCCAAGTCGGGAGAGTGTTAGTAAAGCATCTGGAATGTTGCACCCGAGTACCAGGGGACGAGAACTGAGACATATTGGAATACGTATCCCGATCACACGGTTGATCATACTCTGGGTTCCACTTACATGTTTTAGCTGAAGGAAGAATCCTTTAAACCTGGAGAGTTGAGACCCGTGGAATGGGTACCATGCAATATGACTTCAAAGGGTCTTCATTTGCTCACCAAACCTCTCCAATCCTATCACTGCTGTGTTTATGCCCCTGTACACACGCTTGATTCTCTTTCGGAGACATAGCAATCCATACGTTTTAAGATATTTACTAGTCAGGTACATTCTTAGGCGTTTAATATGGGGTGTTGAGTCCAGCTCGTTGAGCAAGGAGTAGCTCTTGTCTATTCCATATTTGGCTTAAGTAACTTTATCTGTGCTCATTTCAATCTCTGGTTTTATGCAACACCCCAACTCACCTTTCCCCTTAAGCAAGCATAAGTTGGTTTTCTAAATTTGAGACCCTGTTCTGTTTTGTAATCCAGTTCCTGTGTAGCCAAGTTTACATTCCGTGTATTAGTGATATCTTATGATGTTTCTTTTTCTGTGTGACTTATTTCAATTAGAATCATCATACCTGAATCCACTCATTATGCTGCTACGGGCCTGATGACATAGATTTCATTGCTGAGTGATATTGCATTGTACGTAAGTACCACAACATCTTTATCCATTTTTCACTTTCTGCGATATTGAACTTGTCCCGTAAACGAGGTTCTTGTAAACAGAGCTGTCCCAAACTTTGGGGTGGCTGTGTCTTTTTTATTTTAATTTCTCTAAGCTATAGGACCATAAGTGGAAGTGCCCTAGGGTCTGTTGTTTTGTTTTTAGATGTTTCAGGAAACACCATAAACTTTTCCCAAGTGGCTATTGGCAATTTACATCCCGCCCATCAGCATAACAAGGCTCCCGGTTCTCCATGGCCTGTCCTGCCTTTCTGGATTTTACACTTTTTACAGATGGCCCTTCTGACCGGGGAGAAGTGAGACTTCATTGTAGTGCAGATTTCCTTTGCAAGCTTGCTTGGTTTTCCAAAAAGGGCGTATACATTTTTTCCTGAATATATTCAGGAAAAAACGCATACGCCCTTTTTGGCCAAGTGCATCATTGTGGACGTTCTGCCTCTTTTCCTATGCTTTAAATGCAATTCCAGTCTACCTACTGAAATCGGTTTCCTGCAATTCTGTCCTGCTTTCAAGTCCTCTTGGCAGCCTTACTTCAGTATATTTTGGACGATAGCTGTCATTTATAACTCTGCAGGTTTGTGAATTACAGTGCCCCTGAGCTCCTTTCTTCAACTCGTTTCTTGTGAGCTGGCAGCAACACCGCAGGATTGCTTCAGGCCCTAATCTGATTTTGGCACGGCATGCTGAGCCTTTGTTTAATTCCTCTGCCTGGTGGGAATTGAGAGTTATATTTGCCCATCCAGACACCTCCAGCTAGTCTCTCATTGGTCCTCCCTATTCCTGTTCATCTTCCGCAGAAATTGCAAACTGGGCCAAACAGGAGATTAAAGGGACTGACTCTCCAAGTCGGGAGAGTGTTAGTAAAGCGTCTGGAATGTTGCACCCGAGTACCAGGGGACGAGAACTGAGACATATTGGAACACGTCTCCCGATCACACGGTTGATCATCCTCTGGGTTCCACGTGCATACTTTAGCTGAAGGAAGAATCCCTTAAACCTGGAGAGTTGAGACCCGTGGAATGGGTACCATGCAATATGACTTCAAAGGGTCTTCATGTGCTCACTGAACCTCTCCAATCCTATCACTGCTGCGTATATGCCCCTGTACACATGCTTGATTCTCTTTCGGAGACATAGCAATCCATAGGTTTTAAGATACTTACTAGTCAGGTACATTATTAAGCGTTTAGTATGGGGTGATGAGTCCATTTCGTTGAGCAAGGAGTAGCTTTTGTCTATTACATATTTGGCTTAAGGAACTTTATCTGTGCTGATTTCAATCTCTGGTTTTATGCAGCACCCCAGCTCACCTTTCCCATTAAGCAAGCATAAGTTGGTTTTCTAAATTTGAGACCCTGTTCTGTTTTGTAATCCAGTTCCTGTGTAGCCAAGTTTACATTCCGTGTATTAGTGATATCTTATGATGTTTCTTTTTCTGTGTGACTTATTTCAGTTAGAATAATCATACCTGAATCCACTCATTATGCTGCTATGGGCCTGATGACATAGATTTCATTGCTGAGTGATATTGCATTGTACGTAAGTACCACAAATTCTTTATCCATTTTTCACTTTCTGTGATATTGAACTTGTCCCAAAAACGAGGTTCTTGTAAAAAGACCAGTCCCAAACTTTGGGGTGGCTGTGTCTTTTTTATTTTAATTTCCCTAAGCTACAGGACCATAAGTGGAAGTGCCCTAGGCTCTGTTGCTTTGTTTTTTAGATGTTTTGGGAAACACCATACACTTCTCCCGAGTGGCTGTTGGCAATTTACATCCCGCCCATCAGCATAACAAGGCTCCCAGTTCTCCATGGCCTGTCCTGCCTGTCTGGATTTTACACTTTTCTCAGATGGCCCTTTTAACCGGTGGGAAGGGAGACTTCATTGTAGTGCAGATTTCCTTTGCAAGCTTGCTTGGTTGTCCAAAAAGGCCATATGCGTTTTATCCTGAATATATTCAGGAAAAAACGCATACGCACTATATGGCCAAGTTCATCATTGTCGACGTTCTGCCTCATTTCCTATGCTTTAAATGCAATTCCAGTCTACCTCCTGAAATCGGTTTCCTGCAATTCTGCCCCGCTTTCAAGTCCTCTTGGCAGCCTTACTTCAGTATATTTTTAGACAATAGCTGTCATTTATAACTCTGCAGGTTTGTGAATTACAGTGTCCCTGAGCTCCTTTCTTCAACTCGCTTTCTTGTGAGCTGGCCGCCACACTGCAATATTGCTTCAGGCCCTAATCTTGTTCCGGCACGGCACGCTGAGCCTTTGGTTAATTCCTCTTCCTGGGGGGAAATGAGAGTTAAATTTGCCCGTCAGACACCTCCAGCTAGTCTCTCATTGGTTCTCCCTCTTCCTGTTCATCTTCCGCAGAAATTGCAAACTGGGCTAAACAGGAGGTTAAAGGCACTGATTCTCCGATTCGGGAGAGTGTTAGTAAAGTGTCTAGAATGTTACACCCGAGTACCAGGGGACGAGAACTGAGACATATTGGAACACGTCTCCCGATCACATGGTTGATCATACTCTGGGTTCCACATGCATGTTTTAGCTGAAGGATGAATCCCTTAAACCTGGAGAGTTGAGACCCGTGGAATGGGTACCATGCAATATGACTTCAAAGGGTCTTTATTTGCTCACCGAACCTCTCCAATCCTATCACTGCTGCTTTTATGCCCCTGTACACATGCTTGATTCTCTTTCGGAGACATAGCAATCCATAGGTTTTAAGATACTTACTAGTCAGGTACATTCTTAGGCGTTTAATATGGGGTGTTGAGTCCATTTCGTCGAGCAAGGAGTAGCTCTGGTCTATTCCATATTTGGCTTTAGGAACTTTATCTTTGCTCATTTCAATCTCTGGTTTTATGCAGCACCCCAACTCACCTTTCCCCTTAAGCAAGCATAAGTTGTTTTTCTAAATTTGAGACCCTGTTCTGTTTTGTAATCCAGTTCCTGTGTAGCCAAGTTTACATTCCGTGTATTAGTGATATCTTATGATGTTTCTTTTTCTGTGTGACTTATTTCAGTTAGAATCATCATACCTGAATCCACTCATTATGCTGCTACGGGCCTGATGACATAGATTTCATTGCTGAGTGATATTGCATTGTATGTATGTACCACAACTTCTTTATCCATTTTTAACTTTCTGCGATATTGAACTTGTACCATAAACAAGGTTCTTGTAAACAGAGCCGTCCCAAACTTTGGGGTGGCTGTGTCTTTTTGATTTTAATTTCCCTAAGCTATAGGACCATAAGTGGAAGTGCCCTAGGCTTCGTTGGTTTGTTTTTTAGATGTTTCAGGAAACACCATACACTTCTCCGGAGTGGCTGTTGGCAATTTACATCCCGCCCATCAGCATAACAAGGCTCCCAGTTCTCCATGGCCTGTCCTGCCTTTCTGGATTTTACACTTTTTTCAGATGGCCCTTTTGACCGGGGTGAAGTGAGACTTCATTGTAGTGCAGATTTCCTTTGCAAGCTTGCTTGGTTGGCCAAAAACGGCGTATGTGTTTTTTCCTGAATATATTCAGGAAAAAACGCATACGCCCTTTTTGGCCAAGTGCATCATTGTGGACGTTCTGCCTGTTTTCCTGTGCTTTAAATGCAATTCCAGTCTACCTCCTGAAATCGGTTTCCTGCAATTCTGCCCCGCTTTCGAGTCCTGTTTGTAGCCTTACTTCAGTATATTTTTGGACGATAGCTGTCATTTATAACTCTGCAGGTTTGTGAATTACAGTGCCCCTGAACTCCTTTCTTCAACTCGCTTTCTTGTGAGCTGGCCGCAACACCGCAGGATTGCTTCAGGCCCTAATCTGGTTCCGGCATGGCACGCTGAGCCTTTGGTTAATTCCTCTTCCTGGTGGGAAATGAGAGTTAAATTTGCCCGTCCAGACACCTCCAGCTAGTCTCTCATTGGTTCTCCCTATTCCTGTTCATCTTCCGCAGAAATTGCAAGCTGGGCCAAACAGGAGGTTAAAGGCACTGACTCTCCAAGTCGGGAGAGTGTTAGTAAAGCATCTGGAATGTTGCACCCGAGTACCAGGGGACGAGAACTGAGACATATTGGAACACGTCTCCCGATCACACGGTTGATCATACTCTGGGTCCACGTGCATGTTTTAGCTGAAGGAAGAATCCCTTAAACCTGGAGAGTTGAGACCCGTGGAATGGGTACCATGCAATATGACTTCAAATGGTCTTCATTTGCTCACCGAACCTCTCCAATCCTATCACTGCTGCGTTTTTGCCCCTGTACACACGCTTGATTTTCTTTCAGAGACATAACAATCCATAGGTTTTAAGATACTTACTAGTCAGGTACATTCTTAGGCGTTTAATATGGGGTGTTGAGTCCATTTCGTTGAGCAAGGAGTAGTTCTTGTCTATTCCATATTTGGCTTAAGGAACTTTATCTGTGCTCATTTCAATCTCTGGTTTTATGCAGCACCCCAACTCACCTTTCCCCTTAAGCAAGCATAAGTTGGTTTTCTAAATTTGAGACCCTGTTCTGTTTTGTAATCCAGTTCCTGTGTACCCAAGTTTACATTCCGTGTATTAGTGGTATCTTATGATGCTTCTTTTTCTGTGTGACTTATTTCAGTTAGAATCATCATACCTGAATCCACTCATTATGCTGCTATGGGCCTGATGACATAGATTTCATCGCTGAGTGATATTGCATTGTACGTAAGTACCACAACTTCTTTATCCATTTTTCACTTTCTGCGATATTGAACTTGTACCGTAAATGAGGTTCTTGTAAACAGAGCCGTCCCAAATTTTCGGGTGGCTGTGTCTTTTTGATTTTAATTTCCCTACGCTATAGGACCATATGTGGAAGTGCCCTAGGTTCTGTTGCTTTGTTTTTTAGATGTTTCAGGAAACACCATACATCTCTCCCGAGTGGCTGTTGGCAATTTACATCCCGCCTTTCAGCATAACAAGGCTCCCAGTTCTCCATGGCCTGTCCTGCCTTTCTGGATTTTACACTTTTTTCAGGTGGCCCTTTTGACCCGGGGGAAGTGACACTTCATTGTAGTGCAGATTTCCTTTGCAAGCTTGCTTGGTTGGCCAAAAAAGGCGTATGCGTTTTTTCCTGAATATATTCAGGAAAAAACGCATACGCCCTTTTTGGCCAAGTGCATCATTGTGGACGTTCTGCCTCTTTTCCTATGCTTTAAATGCAATTCCAGTCTACCTCCGGAAATCGGTTTCCTGCAATTCTGCCCCGCTTTCAAGTCCTCTTGGCAGCCTTACTTCAGTATATTTTTGGACGATAGCTGTCATTTATAACTCTGCAGGTTTGTGAATTACAGTGCCCCTGAGCTCCTTTCTTCAACTCGCTTTCTTGTGAGCTGGCCGCAACACCGCAGGATTGCTTCAGGCCCTAATCTGGTTCCGGCACGGCACGCTGAGCCTTTGGTTAATTCCTCTGCCTGGTGGGAAATGAGAGTTAAATTTGCCCGTCCAGACACCTCCAGCTAGTCTCTCATTGGTTCTCCCTATTCCTGTTCATCTTCCGCAGAAATTGCAAGCTGGGCCAAACAGGAGGTTAAAGGCACTGACTCTCCAAGTCGGGAGAGTGTTAGTAAAGCATCTGGAATGTTGCACCCGAGTACCAGGGGACGAGAACTGAGACATATTGGAACACGTCTCCCGATCACACGGTTGATCATACTCTGGGTTCCACGTGCATGTTTTAGCTGAAGGCAGAATCCCTTAAACCTGGAGAGTTGAGACCCGTGGAATGGGTACCATGCAATATGACTTCAAAGGGTCTTCATTTGCTCACCGAACCTCTCCAATCCTATCACTGCTGCGTTTATGCCCCTGTACACACGCTTGATTTTCTTTCAGAGACATAACAATCCATAGGTTTTAAGATACTTACTAGTCAGGTACATTCTTAGGCGTTTAATATGGGGTGTTGAGTCCATATCGTTGAGCAAGGAGTAGTTCTTGTCTATTCCATATTTGGCTTAAGGAACTTTATCTGTGCTCATTTCAATCTCTGGTTTTATGCAGCACCCCAACTCACCTTTCCCCTTAAGCAAGCATAAGTTGGTTTTCTAAATTTGAGACCCTCTTCTGTTTTGTAATCCAGTTCCTGTGTACCCAAGTTTACATTCCGTGTATTAGTGGTATTTTATGATGTTTCTTTTTCTGTGTGACTTATTTCAGTTAGAATCATCATACCTGAATCCACTCATTATGCTGCTATGGGCCTGATGACATAGATTTCATCGCTGAGTCATATTGCATTGTACGTAAGTACCACAACTTCTTTATCCATTTTTCACTTTCTGCGATATTGAACTTGTACCGTAAATGAGGTTCTTGTAAACAGAGCCGTCCCAAATTTTCGGGTGGCTGTATCTTTTTGATTTTAATTTCCCTAAGCTATAGGACCATAAGTGGAAGTGCCCTAGGCTCTGTTGCTTTGTTTTTTAGATGTTTCAGGAAACACCATACACCTCTCCCGAGTGGCTGTTGGCAATTTACATCCCGCCCTTCAGCATAACAAGGCTCCCAGTTCTCCATGGCCTGTCCTGCCTTTCTGGATTTTACACTTTTTTCAGGTGGCCCTTTTGACCGGGGGGAAGTGAGACTTCATTGTAGTGCAGATTTCCTTTGCAAGCTTGCTTGGTTGGCCAAAAAGGGCGTATGCGTTTTTTCCTGAATATATTCAGGAAAAAACGCATACGCCCTTTTTGGCCAAGTGCATCATTGTGGACGTTCTGCCTCTTTTCCTATGCTTTAAATGCAATTCCTGTCTACCTCCTGAAATCGGTTTCCTGCAATTCTGCCCCGCTTTCAAGTCCTCTTGGCAGCCTTACTTCAGTATATTTTTGGACGATAGCTGTAATTTATAACTCTGCAGGTTTGTGAATTACAGTGCCCCTGAGCTCCTTTCTTCAACTCGCTTTCTTGTGAGCTGGCCGCAACACCGCAGGATTGCTTCAGGCCCTAATCTGGTTCCGGCATGGCACGCTGAGCCTTTGGTTAATTCCTCTTCCTGGTGGGAAATGAGAGTTAAATTTGCCCGTCCAGACACCTCCAGCTAGTCTCTCATTGGTTCTCCCTATTCCTGTTCATCTTCCGCAGAAATTGCAAACTGGGCCAAACAGGAGGTTAAAGGCACTGACTCTCCAAGTCGGGAGAGTGTTAGTAAAGCATCTGGAATGTTGCACCCGAGTCCCAGGGGACGAGAACTGAGACATATTGGAACACGTCTCCCGATCACACGGTTGATCATACTCTGGGTTCCACGTGCATGTTTTAGCTGAAGGAAGAATCCCTTAAACCTGGAGAGTTGAGACCCGTGGAATGGGTACCATGCAATATGACTTCAAAGGGTCTTCATTTGCTCACCGAACCTCTCCAATCCTATCACTGCTGCGTTTATGCCCCTGTACACACGCTTGATTTTCTTTCAGAGACATAACAATCCATAGGTTTTAAGATACTCACTAGTCAGGTACATTCTTAGGCGTTTAATATGGGGTGTTGAGTCCATTTCGTTGAGCAAGGAGTAGTTCTTGTCTATTCCATATTTGGCTTAAGGAACTTTATCTGTGCTCATTTCAATCTCTGGTTTTATGCAGCACCCCAACTCACCTTTCCCCTTAAGCAAGCATAAGTTGGTTTTCTAAATTTGAGACCCTGTTCTGTTTTGTAATCCAGTTCCTGTGTACCCAAGTTTACATTCCGTGTATTAGTGGTATCTTATGATGTTTCTTTTCTTTGTGACTTATTTCAGTTAGAATCATCATACCTGAATCCACTCATTATGCTGCTACGGGCCTGATGACATAGATTTCATTGCTGAGTGATATTGCATTGTACGTAAGTACCACAACTTCTTTATCCATTTTTCACTTTCTGCGATATTGAACTTGTACCGTAAATGAGGTTCTTGTAAACAGAGCCGTCCCAAACTTTGGGGTGGCTGTGTCTTTTTGATTTTAATTTCCCTAAGCTATAGGACCATAAGTGGAAGTGCCCTAGGCTCTGTTGCTTTGTTTTTTAGATGTTTCAGGAAACACCATACACCTCTCCCGAGTGGCTGTTGGCAATTTACATCCCGCCCATCAGCATAACAAGGCTCCCAGTTCTCCATGGCCTGTCCTGCCTTTCTGGATTTTACACTTTTTTCAGGTGGCCCTTTTGACCCGGGGGAAGTGAGACTTCCTTGTAGTGCAGATTTCCTTTGCAAGCTTGCTTGGTTGGCCAAAAAGGGCGTATGCGTTTTTTCCTGAATATATTCAGGAAAAAACGCATACGCCCTTTTTGGCCAAGTGCATCATTGTGGACGTTCTGCCTCTTTTCCTATGCTTTAAATGCAATTCCAGTCTACCTCCTGAAATCGGTTTCCTGCAATTCTGCCCCGCTTTCAAGTCCTCTTGGCAGCCTTACTTCAGTATATTTTTGGACGATAGCTGTCATTTATAACTCTGCAGGTTTGTGAATTACAGTGCCCCTGAGCTCCTTTCTTCAACTCGCTTTCTTGTGAGCTGGCCGCAACACCGCAGGATTGCTTCAGGCCCTAATCTTGTTCTGGCACGGCACGCTGAGCCTTTGGTCAATTCTTCTTCCTGGTGCGAATGAGAGTTAAATTTGCCCGTCCAGACACCTCCAGCTAGTCTCTCATTGGTTCTCCCTATTCCTGTACATCTTCCACAGAAATTGCAAACTGGGCCAAACAGGAGATTAAAGGCACTGACTCTCCAAGTCGGGAGAGTGTTAGTAAAGCATCTGGAATGTTGCACCCGAGTACCAGGGGACGAGAACTGAGACATATTGGAACACGTCTCCCGATCACACGGTTGATCATACTCTGGGTTCCACGTGAATGTTTTAGCTGAAGGCAGATTCCCTTAAACCTGGAGAGTTGAGACCCGTGGAATGGGTCCCATGCAATATGACTTCAAAGGGTCTTCATTTGCTCACCGAACCTCTCCAATCCTATCACTGCTGCGTTTATGCCCCTGTACACACGCTTGATTTCCTTTCAGAGACATAGCAATCCATAGGCTTTAAGATTCTTACTAGTCAGGTACATTCTTAGGCGTTTAATATGGGGTGTTGAGTCCATTTCGTTGAGCAAGGAGTAGTTCTTGTCTATTCCATATTTGGCTTAAGGAACTTTATCTGTGCTCATTTCAATCTCTGGTTTTATGCAGCACCCCAACTCACCTTTCCCCTTAAGCAAGCATAAGTTAGTTTTCTAAATTTGAGACCCTGTTCTGTTTTGTAATCCAGTTCCTGTGTACCCAAGTTTACATTCCGTGTATTAGTGGTATCTTATGATGTTTCTTTTTCTGTGTGACTTATTTCAGTTAGAATCATCATACCTGAATCCACTCATTATGCTACTACGGGCCTGATGACATAGATTTCATTGCTGAGTGATATTGAATTGTACGTAAGTACCACAAATTCTTTATCCATTTTTCACTTTCTGCGATATTGAACTTGTACCGTAAACGAGGTTTTTGTAAACAGAGCCGTCCCAAACTTTGGGGTGGCTGTGTCTTTTTGATTTTAATTTCCCTAAGCTATAGGACCATAAGTGGAAGTGCCCTAGGCTCTGTTGCTTTGTTTTTTGGATGTTTCAGGAAACACCATACACTTCTCCAGAGTGGCTGCTGGCAATTTACATCCCGCCCATCAGCATAACAAGGCTCCCAGTTCTCCATGGCCTGTCCTGCCTTTCTGGATTTTACACTTTTTTCAGGTGGCCCTTTTGACCGGGGGCAAGTGAGACTTCATTGTAGTGCAGATTTCCTTTGCAAGCTTGCTTGGTTGGCCAAAAAGGGCGTATGCGTTTTTTCCTGAATATATTCAGGAAAAAACGCATACGCCCTTTTTGGCCAAGTGCATCATTGTGGACGTTCTGCCTCTTTTCCTATGCTTTAAATGCAATTCCAGTCTACCTCCTGAAATCGGTTTCCTGCAATTCTGCCCCGCTTTCAAGTCCTCTTGGCAGCCTTACTTCAGTATATTTTTGGACGATAGCTGTCATTTATAACTCTGCAGGTTTGTGAATTACAGTGCCCCTGAGCTCCTTTCTTCAACTCGCTTTCTTGTGAGCTGGCCGCAACACCGCAGGATTGCTTCAGGCCCTAATCTGGTTCCGGCACGGCACGCTGAGCCTTTGGTCAATTCTTCTTCCTGGTGGGAAATGAGAGTTAAATTTGCCCGTCCAGACACCTCCAGCTAGTCTCTCATTGGTTCTCCCTATTCCCGTTCATCTTCCGCAGAAATTGCAAACTGGACCAAACAGGAGGTTAAAGGCACTGACTCCCCAAGTCGGGAGTGTGTTAGTAAAGCGTCTGGAATGTTGCACCCGAGTACCAGGGGACAAAAACTGAGACATATTGGAACACGTCTCCCGATCACACGGTTGATCATACTCTGGGTTCCACGTGCATGTTTTAGCTGAAGGCAGAATCCCTTAAACCTGGAGAGTTGAGACCCGTGGAATGGGTCCCATGCAATATGAATTCAAAGGGTCTTCATTTGCTCACCGAACCTCTCCAATCCTATCACTGCTGCGTTTATGCCCCTGTACACATGCTTGATTTTCTTTCAGAGACATAGCAATCCATAGGTTTTAAGATACTTACTAGTCAGGTACATTCTTAGGCGTTTAATATGGGGTGTTGAGTCCATTTCGTTGAGCAAGGAGTAGTTCTTGTCTATTCCATATTTGGCTTAAGGAACTTTATCTGTGCTCATTTCAATCTCTGGTTTTATGCAGCACCCCAACTCACCTTTCCCCTTAAGCAAGCATAAGTTGGTTTTCTAAATTTGAGACCCTCTTCTGTTTTGTAATCCAGTTCCTGTGTACCCAAGTTTACATTCCGTGTATTAGTGGTATCTTATGATGTTTCTTTTTCTGTGTGACTTATTTCAGTTAGAATCATCATACCTGAATCCACTCATTATGCTGCTACGGCCTGATGACATAGATTTCATTGCTGAGTGATATTGAATTGTACGTAAGTACCACAAATTCTTTATCCATTTTTCACTTTCTGCGATATTGAACTTGTACCGTAAACGAGGTTTTTGTAAACAGAGCCGTCCCAAACTTTGGGGTGGCTGTGTCTTTTTGATTTTAATTTCCCTAAGCTATAGGACCATAAGTGGAAGTGCCCTAGGCTCTGTTGCTTTGTTTTTTAGATGTTTCAGGAAACACCATACACCTCTCCCGAGTGGCTGTTGGCAATTTACATCCCGCCCATCAGCATAACTAGGCTCCCAGTTCTCCATGGCCTGTCCTGCCTTTCTGGATTTTACACTTTTTTCAGGTGGCCCTTTTGACCGGGGGGAAGTGAGACTTCATTGTAGTGCAGATTTCCTTTGCAAGCTTGCTTGGTTGGCCAAAAAGGGCATATGCGTTTTTTCCTGAATATATTCAGGAAAAAACGCATATGCCCTTTTTGGCCAAGTGCATCATTGTGGACGTTCTGCCTCTTTTCCTATGCTTTAAATGCAATTCCAGTCTACCTCCTGAAATCGGTTTCCTGCAATTCTGCCCCGCTTTCAAGTCCTCTTGGCAGCCTTACTTCAGTATATTTTTGGACGATAGCTGTCATTTATAACTCTGCAGGTTTGTGAATTACAGTGCCCCTGAGCTCCTTTCTTCAACTCGCTTTCTTGTGAGCTGGCCGCAACACCGCAGGATTGCTTCAGGCCCTAATCTGGTTCCGGCATGGCACGCTGAGCCTTTGGTTAATTCTTCTTCCTGGTGGGAACTGAGAGTTAAATTTGCCCGTCCAGACACCTCCAGCTAGTCTCTCATTGGTTCTCCCTATTCCTGTTCATCTTCCGCAGAAATTGCAAACTGGACCAAACAGGAGGTTAAAGGCACTGACTCTCCAAGTCGGGAGTGTGTTAGTAAAGCGTCTGGAATGTTGCACCCGAGTCCCAGGGGACAAAAACTGAGACATATTGGAACACGTCTCCCGATCACACGGTTGATCATACTCTGGGTTCCACGTGCATGTTTTAGCTGAAGGCAGAATCCCTTAAACCTGGAGAGTTGAGACCCGTGGAATGGGTCCCATGCAATATGACTTCAAAGGGTCTTCATTTGCTCACCGAACCTCTCCAATCCTATCACTGCTGCGTTTATGCCCCTGTACACACGCTTGATTTCCTTTCAGAGACATAGCAATCCATAGGCTTTAAGATACTTACTAGTCAGGTACATTCTTAGGCGTTTAATATGGGGTGTTGAGTCCATTTCGTTGAGCAAGGAGTAGTTCTTGTCTATTCCATATTTGGCTTAAGGAACTTTATCTGTGCTCATTTCAATCTCTGGTTTTATGCAGCACCCCAACTCACCTTTCCCCTTAAGCAAGCATAAGTTAGTTTTCTAAATTTGAGACCCTGTTCTGTTTTGTAATCCAGTTCCTGTGTACCCAAGTTTACATTCCGTGTATTAGTGGTATCTTATGATGTTTCTTTTTCTGTGTGACTTATTTCAGTTAGAATCATCATACCTGAATCCACTCATTATGCTACTACTGGCCTGATGACATAGATTTCATTGCTGAGTGATATTGAATTGTACGTAAGTACCACAAATTCTTTATCCATTTTGCACTTTCTGCGATATTGAACTTGTACCGTAAATGAGGTTTTTGTAAACAGAGCCGTCCCAAACTTTGGGGTGGCTGTGTCTTTTTGATTTTAATTTCCCTAAGGTATAGGACCATAAGTGGAAGTGCCCTAGGCTCTGTTGCTTTGTTTTTTAGATGTTTCAGGAAACACCATACACCTCTCCCGAGTGGCTCTTGGCAATTTACATCCCGCCCATCAGCATAACAAGGCTCCCAGTTCTCCATGGCCTGTCCTGCCTTTCTGGATTTTACACTTTTTTCAGGTGGCCCTTTTGACCGGGGGCAAGTGAGACTTCATTGTAGTGCAGATTTCCTTTGCAAGCTTGCTTGGTTGGCCAAAAAGGGCGTATGCGTTTTTTCCTGAATATATTCAGGAAAAAACGCATACGCCCTTTTTGGCCAAGTGCATCATTGTGGACGTTCTGCCTCTTTTCCTATGCTTTAAATGCAATTCCAGTCTACCTCCTGAAATCGGTTTCCTGCAATTCTGCCCCGCTTTCAAGTCCTCTTGGCAGCCTTACTTCAGTATATTTTTGGACGATAGCTGTCATTTATAACTCTGCAGGTTTGTGAATTACAGTGCCCCTGAGCTCCTTTCTTCAACTCGCTTTCTTGTGAGCTGGCCGCAACACCGCAGGATTGCTTCAGGCCCTAATCTGGTTCCGGCACGGCACGCTGAGCCTTTGGTCAATTCTTCTTCCTGGTGGGAAATGAGAGTTAAATTTGCCCGTCCAGACACCTCCAGCTAGTCTCTCATTGGTTCTCCCTATTCCCGTTCATCTTCCGCAGAAATTGCAAACTGGACCAAACAGGAGGTTAAAGGCACTGACTCCCCAAGTCGGGAGTGTGTTAGTAAAGCGTCTGGAATGTTGCACCCGAGTACCAGGGGACAAAAACTGAGACATATTGGAACACGTCTCCCGATCACACGGTTGATCATACTCTGGGTTCCACGTGCATGTTTTAGCTGAAGGCAGAATCCCTTAAACCTGGAGAGTTGAGACCCGTGGAATGGGTCCCATGCAATATGAATTCAAAGGGTCTTCATTTGCTCACCGAACCTCTCCAATCCTATCACTGCTGCGTTTATGCCCCTGTACACATGCTTGATTTTCTTTCAGAGACATAGCAATCCATAGGTTTTAAGATACTTACTAGTCAGGTACATTCTTAGGCCTTTAATATGGGGTGTTGAGTCCATTTCGTTGAGCAAGGAGTAGTTCTTGTCTATTCCATATTTGGCTTAAGGAACTTTATCTGTGCTCATTTCAATCTCTGGTTTTATGCAGCATCCCAACTCACCTTTCCCCTTAAGCAAGCATAAGTTGGTTTTCTAAATTTGAGACCCTCTTCTGTTTTGTAATCCAGTTCCTGTGTACCCAAGTTTACATTCCGTGTATTAGTGGTATCTTATGATGTTTCTTTTTCTGTGTGACTTATTTCAGTTAGAATCATCATACCTGAATCCACTCATTATACTGCTACGGCCTGATGACATAGATTTCATTGCTGAGTGATATTGAATTGTACGTAAGTACCACAAATTCTTTATCCATTTTTCACTTTCTGCGATATTGAACTTGTACCGTAAACGAGGTTTTTGTAAACAGAGCCGTCCCAAACTTTGGGGTGGCTGTGTCTTTTTGATTTTAATTTCCCTAAGCTATAGGACCATAAGTGGAAGTGCCCTAGGCTCTGTTGCTTTGTTTTTTAGATGTTTCAGGAAACACCATACACCTCTCCCGAGTGGCTGTTGGCAATTTACATCCCGCCCATCAGCATAACAAGGCTCCCAGTTCTCCATGGCCTGTCCTGCCTTTCTGGATTTTACACTTTTTTCAGGTGGCCCTTTTGACCGGGGGGAAGTGAGACTTCATTGTAGTGCAGATTTCCTTTGCAAGCTTGCTTGGTTGGCCAAAAAGGGCGTATGCGTTTTTTCCTGAATATATTCAGGAAAAAACGCATACGCCCTTTTTGGCCAAGTGCATCATTGTGGACGTTCTGCCTCTTTTCCTATGCTTTAAATGCAATTCCAGTCTACCTCCTGAAATCGGTTTCCTGCAATTCTGCCCCGCTTTCAAGTCCTCTTGGCAGCCTTACTTCAGTATATTTTTGGACGATAGCTGTCATTTATAACTCTGCAGGTTTGTGAATTACAGTGCCCCTGAGCTCCTTTCTTCAACTCGCTTTCTTGTGAGCTGGCCGCAACACCGCAGGATTGCTTCAGGCCCTAATCTTGTTCTGGCACGGCACGCTGAGCCTTTGGTCAATTCTTCTTCCTGGTGCGAAATGAGAGTTAAATTTGCCCGTCCAGACACCTCCAGCTAGTCTCTCATTGGTTCTCCCTATTCCTGTACATCTTCCACAGAAATTGCAAACTGGGCCAAACAGGAGATTAAAGGCACTGACTCTCCAAGTCGGGAGAGTGTTAGTAAAGCATCTGGAATGTTGCACCCGAGTACCAGGGGACGAGAACTGAGACATATTGGAACACGTCTCCCGATCACACGGTTGATCATACTCTGGGTTCCACATGCATGTTTTAGCTGAAGGCAGAATCCCTTAAACCTGGAGAGTTGAGACCCGTGGAATGGGTCCCATGCAATATGACTTCAAAGGGTCTTCATTTGCTCACCGAACCTCTCCAATCCTATCACTGCTGCATTTATGCCCCTGTACACACGCTTGATTTTCTTTCAGCGACATAGCAATCCATAGGTTTTAAGATACTTAGTAGTCAGGTACATTCTTAGGCGTTTAATATGGGGTGTTGAGTCCATTTCGTTGAGCAAGGAGTAGTTCTTGTCTATTCCATATTTGGCTTAAGGAACTTTATCTGTGCTCATTTCAATCTCTGGTTTTATGCAGCCCCCCAACTCACCTTTCCTCTTAAGCAAGCATAAGTTGGTTTTCTAAATTTGAGACCCTGTTCTGTTTTGTAATCCAGTTCCTGTGTACCCAAGTTTACATTCCGTGTATTAGTGGTATCTTATGATGTTTCTTTTTGTCTGTGACTTATTTCAGTTAGAATCATCATACCTGAATCCACTCATTATGCTGCTACGGGCCTGATGACATAGATTTCATTGCTGAGTGATATTGCATTGTACGTAAGTACCACAACTTCTTTATCCATTTTTCACTTTCTGCGATATTGAACTTGTACCGTAAATGAGGTTCTTGTAAACAGAGCCGTCCCAAACTTTCAGGTGGCTGTGTCTTTTTGATTTTAATTTCCCTAAGCTATACGACCATAAGTGGAAGTGCCCTAGGCTCTGTTGCTTTCTTTTTTAGATGTTTCAGGAAACACCATACACCTCTCCCGAGGGGCTGTTGGCAATTTACATCCCGCCCATCAGCATAACTAGGCTCCCAGTTCTCCATGGCCTGTCCTGCCTTTCTGGATTTTACACTTTTTTCAGGTGGCCCTTTTGACCGGGGGGAAGTGAGACTTCATTGTAGTGCAGATTTCCTTTGCAAGCTTGCTTGGTTGGCCAAAAAGGGCATATGCGTTTTTTCCTGAATATATTCAGGAAAAAACGCATATGCCCTTTTTGGCCAAGTGCATCATTGTGGACGTTCTGCCTCTTTTCCTATGCTTTAAATGCAATTCCAGTCTACCTCCTGAAATCGGTTTCCTGCAATTCTGCCCCGCTTTCAAGTCCTCTTGGCAGCCTTACTTCAGTATATTTTTGGACGATAGCTGTCATTTATAACTCTGCAGGTTTGTGAATTACAGTGCCCCTGAGCTCCTTTCTTCAACTCGCTTTCTTGTGAGCTGGCCGCAACACCGCAGGATTGCTTCAGGCCCTAATCTGGTTCCGGCATGGCACGCTGAGCCTTTGGTTAATTCTTCTTCCTGGTGGGAAATGAGAGTTAAATTTGCCCGTCCAGACACCTCCAGCTAGTCTCTCATTGGTTCTCCCTATTCCTGTTCATCTTCCGCAGAAATTGCAAACTGGACCAAACAGGAGGTTAAAGGCACTGACTCTCCAAGTCGGGAGTGTGTTAGTAAAGCGTCTGGAATGTTGCACCCGAGTCCCAGGGGACAAAAACTGAGACATATTGGAACACGTCTCCCGATCACACGGTTGATCATACTCTGGGTTCCACGTGCATGTTTTAGCTGAAGGCAGAATCCCTTAAACCTGGAGAGTTGAGACCCGTGGAATGGGTCCCATGCAATATGACTTCAAAGGGTCTTCATTTGCTCACCGAACCTCTCCAATCCTATCACTGCTGCGTTTATGCCCCTGTACACACGCTTGATTTCCTTTCAGAGACATAGCAATCCATAGGCTTTAAGATACTTACTAGTCAGGTACATTCTTAGGCGTTTAATATGGGGTGTTGAGTCCACTTCGTTGAGCAAGGAGTAGCTCTTGTCTATTACATATTTGGCTTATGGAACGGTATCTGTGCTCATTTCAATCTCTGGTTTTATGCAGCACCCCAACTCACCCGTCCCCTTAAGCAAGCATAAGTTGGTTTTCTACATTTGACACCCTGTTCTGTTTTGTAATTCAGTTCTTGTGTAGCCAAGTTTACATTCCATGTATTAGTGATATCTTATGATGTTTCATTTTCTGTGTGACTAATTTCACTTAGAATCATCGTACCTGAATCCACTCATTATGCTGCTACGGGCCTGATGACATAGATTTCATTGCTGAGTGATATTGCATTGTACGTAAGTACCACAATTTCTTTATCCATTTTTCGCTTTCTGTGATATTGAACTTGTACCGTAAACGAGGTTCTTGTAAACAGAGCCATCCCAAACTTTGGGGTGGCTGTGTCTTTTTGATTTTAATTTCCCTAAGCTATAGGACCATAAGTGGAAGTGCCCTAGGCTCTGTTGCTTTGTTTTTTGGATGTTTCAGGAAACACCATACACTTCTCCAGAGTGGCTGCTGGCAATTTACATCCCGCCCATCAGCATAACAAGGCTCCCAGTTCTCAATGGCCTGTCCTGCCTTTCTGGATTTTACACTTTTTTCAGATGGCCCTTTTGACCGGGGGGCAGTGAGACTTCATTGTAGTGCAGATTTCCTTTGCAAGCTTGCTTGGTTGGCCAAAAAGGGCGTATGCGTTTTTCCCTGAATATATTCAGGAAAAAACGCATACGCCCTTTTTGGCCAAGTGTATCATTGTGGACGTTCTGCCTCTTTTCCTATGCTTTACATGCAATTCCAGTCTACCTCCTGAAATCGGTTTCCTGCAATTCTGCCCTGCTTTCAACTCCTCTTGGCAGCCTTACTTCAATATATTTTTGGAAGATAGCTGTCATTTATAACTCTGCAGGTTTGTGAATTACAGTGCCCCTGAGCTCCTTTCTTCAACTCGCTTTCTTGTGAGCTGGCCGCAACACCGCAGGATTGCTTCAGGCCCTAGTTTGGTTCCGGCACGGCATGCTGAGCCTTTGGTTAATTCCTCTTCCTGGTGGGAAATGAGAGTTAAATTGGCCCGTCCGGACACCTCCACCTAATCTCTCATTGGTTCTCCCTATTCCTGTTCATCTTCCGCAGAAATTGCTAACTGGGCCAAACAGGAGGTTAAAGGCACTGACTCTCCAAGTGGGGAGAGTTTTAGTAAAGCGTCTGGAATGTTGCACCCGAGTACCAGGGGACCAAAACTGAGACACATTTGAACACGTTTTCCGACCACATGGTGGATCATACTCTGGGTTCCACATACATGTTTTAGCTGAAGGAAGAATCCCTTAAACATGGAGAGTTGAGACCCATGGAATGGGTACCATGCAATATGACTTCAAAGGGTCTGCATTTGCTCACCGAACCTCACCAATCCTATCACTGCTGTGTTTATGCCGCTGTACACACGCTTGATTCTCTTTCGGAGACATATAAATCCATAGGTTTTAAGATTCTTACTAGTCAGGTAGATTCTTACTAGTCAGGTATATTCTTAGGCGTTTAATATGGGGTGTTGAGTCCACTTCGTTGAGCAAGGAGTAGCTCTTGTCTATTACATATTTGGCTTATGGAACGGTATCTGTGCTCATTTCAATCTCTGGTTTTATGCAGCACCCCAACTCACCCGTCCCCTTAAGCAAGCATAAGTTGGTTTTCTACATTTGACACCCTGTTCTGTTTTGTAATTCAGTTCTTGTGTAGCCAAGTTTACATTCCATGTATTAGTGATATCTTATGATGTTTCATTTTCTGTGTGACTAATTTCACTTAGAATCATCGTACCTGAATCCACTCATTATGCTGCTACGGGCCTGATGACATAGATTTCATTGCTGAGTGATATTGCATTGTACGTAAGTACGACAACTTCTTTATCCATTTTTCACTTTCTGCAATATTGAACTTGTACCGTAAACGGCGTTCTTGTAAACAGAGCCGTCCCAAACTTTGGGGTGGCTGTGTCTTTTTGATTTTAATTTCCCTAAGCTATAGGACCATAAGTGGAAGTGCCCTAGGCTCTGTTGCTTTGTTTTTTGGATGTTTCAGGAAACACCATACACTTCTCCAGAGTGGCTGCTGGCAATTTACATCCCGCCCATCAGCATAACAAGGCTCCCAGTTCTCAATGGCCTGTCCTGCCTTTCTGGATTTTACACTTTTTTCAGATGGCCCTTTTGACCGGGGGGCAGTGAGACTTCATTGTAGTGCAGATTTCCTTTGCAAGCTTGCTTGGTTGGCCAAAAAGGGCGTATGCGTTTTTCCCTGAATATATTCAGGAAAAAACGCATACGCCCTTTTTGGCCAAGTGTATCATTGTGGACGTTCTGCCTCTTTTCCTATGTTTTACATGCAATTCCAGTCTACCTCCTGAAATCGGTTTCCTGCAATTCTGCCCCGCTTTCAACTCCTCTTGGCAGCCTTACTTCAATATATTTTTGGAAGATAGCTGTCATTTATAACTCTGCAGGTTTGTGAATTACAGTGCCCCTGAGCTCCTTTCTTCAACTCGCTTTCTTGTGAGCTGGCCGCAACACCGCAGGATTGCTTCAGGCCCTAGTTTGGTTCCGGCACGGCATGCTGAGACTTTGGTTAATTCCTCTTCCTGGTGGGAAATGAGAGTTAAATTTGCCCGTCCGGACACCTCCACCTAGTCTCTCATTGGTTCTCCCTATTCCTGTTCATTTTCCACAGAAATTGCAAACTGGGCCAAACAGGAGGTTAAAGGCACTGACTCTCCAAGTGGGGAGAGTGTTAGTAAAGCGTCTGGAATGTTGCACCCGAGTACCAGGAAACGAAAACTGAGACACATTTGAACACGTTTCCCGATCACACGGTGGATCATACTCTGGGTTCCACATGCATGTTTTAGCTGAAGGAAGAATCCATTAAACCTGGAGAGTTGAGACCCATGGAATGGGTACCATGCAATATGACTTCAAAGGGTCTGCATTTGCTCACCGAACCTCACCAATCCTATCACTGCTGCGTTTATGCCGCTGTACACACGCTTGATTCTCTTTCGGAGACATATAAATCCATAGGTTTTAAGATTCTTACTAGTCAGGTATATTCTTAGGCGTTTAATATGGAGTGTTGAGTCCACTTCGTTGAGCAAGGAGTAGCTCTTGTCTATTACATATTTGGCTTATGGAACGGTATCTGTGCTCATTTCAATCTCTGGTTTTATGCAGCACCCCAACTCACACGTCCCCTTAAGCAAGCATAAATTGGTTTTCTACATTTGACACCCTGTTCTGTTTTGTAATTCAGTTCTTGTGTAGCCAAGTTTACATTCCGTGTATTAGTGATATCTTATGTTGTTTCTTTTTCTGTGTGACTAATTTCACTTAGAATCATCGTACCTGAATCCACTCATTATGCTGCTACAGGTCTGATGACATAGATTTCATTGCTGAGTGATATTGCATTGTACGTAAGTACCACAATTTCTTTATCCATTTTTCGCTTTCTGTGATATTGAAGTTGTACCGTAAACTAGGTTCTTGTAAACAGAGCCGTCCCAAACTTTGGGGTGGCTGTGTCTTTTTGATTTTAATTTCCCTAAGCTATAGGACCATAAGTGGAAGTGCCCTAGGCTCTGTTGCTTTGTTTTTTGGATGTTTCAGGAAACACCATAAACTTCTCCAGAGTGGCTGCTGGCAATTTACATCCCGCCCATCAGCATAACTAGGCTCCCAGTTGTCCATGGCCTGTCCTGCCTTTCTGGATTTTACACTTTTTTCAGATGGCCCTTTTGACCGGGGGGCAGTGAGACTTCATTGTAGTGCAGATTTCCTTTGCAAGCTTGCTTGTTTGGCCAAAAAGGGCGTATGCGTTTTTTCTTGAATATATTCAGGAAAAAACGCATACGCCCTTTTTGGCCAAGTGCATCATTGTGGACGTTCTGCCTCTTTTCCTATGCTTTACATGCAATTCCAGTCTACCTCCTGAAATCGGTTTCCTGCAATTCTGCCCTGCTTTCAACTCCTCTTGGCATCCTAATTCAATATATTTTTGGAAGATAGCTGTCATTTATAACTCTGCAGGTTTGTGAATTACAGTGCCCCTGAGCTCCTTTCTTCAACTCGCTTTCTTGTGAGCTGGCCGCAACACCGCAGGATTGCTTCAGGCCCTAGTTTGGTTCCGGCACGGCATGCTGAGCCTTTGGTTAATTCCTCTTCCTGGTGGGAAATGAGAGTTAAATTGGCCCGTCCGGACACCTCCACCTAATCTCTCATTGGTTCTCCCTATTCCTGTTCATCTTCCACAGAAATTGCAAACTGGGCCAAACAGGAGGTTAAAGGCACTGACTCTCCAAGTGGGGAGAGTGTTAGTAAAGCGTCTGGAATGTTGCACCCGAGTACCAGGAAACGAAAACTGAGACACATTTGAACACGTTTCCCGATCACACGGTGGATCATACTCTGGGTTCCACATGCATGTTTTAGCTGAAGGAAGAATCCATTAAACCTGGAGAGTTGAGACCCATGGAATGGGTACCATGCAATATGACTTCAAAGGGTCTGCATTTGCTCACCGAACCTCACCAATCCTATCACTGCTGCGTTTATGCCGCTGTACACACGCTTGATTCTCTTTCGGAGACATATAAATCCATAGGTTTTAAGATTCTTACTAGTCAGGTAGATTCTTACTAGTCAGGTATATTCTTAGGCGTTTAATATGGGGTGTTGAGTCCACTTCGTTGAGCAAGGAGTAGCTCTTGTCTATTACATATTTGGCTTATGGAACGGTATCTGTGCTCATTTCAATCTCTGGTTTTATGCAGCACCCCAACTCACCCGTCCCCTTTACCAAGCATAAGTTGGTTTTCTACATTTGACACCCTGTTCTGTTTTGTAATTCAGTTCTTGTGTAGCCAAGTTTACATTCCATGTATTAGTGATATCTTATGATGTTTCATTTTCTGTGTGACTAATTTCACTTAGAATCATCGTACCTGAATCCACTCATTATGCTGCTACGGGCCTGATGACATAGATTTCATTGCTGAGTGATATTGCATTGTACGTAAGTACCACAATTTCTTTATCCATTTTTCGCTTTCTGTGATATTGAACTTGTACCGTAAACGAGGTTCTTGTAAACAGAGCCGTCCCAAACTTTGGGGTGGCTGTGTCTTTTTGATTTTAATTTCCCTAAGCTATAGGACCATAAGTGGAAGTGCCCTAGGCTCTGTTGCTTTGTTTTTTGGATGTTTCAGGAAACACCATACACTTCTCCAGAGTGGCTGCTGGCAATTTACATCCCGCCCATCAGCATAACAAGGCTCCCAGTTCTCAATGGCCTGTCCTGCCTTTCTGGATTTTACACTTTTTTCAGATGGCCCTTTTGACCGGGGGGCAGTGAGACTTCATTGTAGTGCAGATTTCCTTTGCAAGCTTGCTTGGTTGGCCAAAAAGGGCGTATGCGTTTTTCCCTGAATATATTCAGGAAAAAACGCATACGCCCTTTTTGGCCAAGTGTATCATTGTGGACGTTCTGCCTCTTTTCCTATGTTTTACATGCAATTCCAGTCTACCTCCTGAAATCGGTTTCCTGCAATTCTGCCCCGCTTTCAACTCCTCTTGGCAGCCTTACTTCAATATATTTTTGGAAGATAGCTGTCATTTATAACTCTGCAGGTTTGTGAATTACAGTGCCCCTGAGCTCCTTTCTTCAACTCGCTTTCTTGTGAGCTGGCCGCAACACCGCAGGATTGCTTCAGGCCCTAGTTTGGTTCCGGCACGGCATGCTGAGCCTTTGGTTAATTCCTCTTCCTGGTGGGAAATGAGAGTTAAATTGGCCCGTCCGGACACCTCCACCTAGTCTCTCATTGGTTCTCCCTATTCCTGTTCATCTTCCGCAGAAATTGCTAACTGGGCCAAACACGAGGTTAAAGGCACTGACTCTCCAAGTGGGGAGAGTGTTAGTAAAGCGTCTGGAATGTTGCACCCGAGTACCAGGGGACGAAAACTGAGACACATTTGAACACGTTTTCCGACCACATGGTGGATCATACTCTGGGTTCCACATGCATGTTTTAGCTGAAGGAAGAATCCCTTAAACATGGAGAGTTGAGACCCATGGAATGGGTACCATGCAATATGACTTCAAAGGGTCTGCATTTGCTCACCGAACCTCACCAATCCTATCACTGCTGCGTTTATGCCGCTGTACACACGCTTGATTCTCTTTCGGAGACATATAAATCCATAGGTTTTAAGATTCTTACTAGTCAGGTAGATTCTTACTAGTCAGGTATATTCTTAGGCGTTTAATATGGGGTGTTGAGTCCACTTCGTTGAGCAAGGAGTAGCTCTTGTCTATTACATATTTGGCTTATGGAACGGTATCTGTGCTCATTTCAATCTCTGGTTTTATGCAGCAACCCAACTCACCAGTCCCCTTAAGCAAGCATAAGTTGGTTTTCTACATTTGACACCCTGTTCTGTTTTGTAATTCAGTTCTTGTGTAGCCAAGTTTACATTCCGTGTATTAGTGATATCTTATGATGTTTCTTTTTCTGTGTGACTAATTTCACTTAGAATCATCGTACCTGAATCCACTCATTATGCTGCTACGGGCCTGATGACATAGATTTCATTGCTGAGTGATATTGCATTGTACGTAAGTACGACAGTTTCTCTATCCATTTTTCGCTTTCTGTGATATTGAACTTGTACCGTAAACGAGGTTCTTGTAAACAGAGCCGTCCCAAACTTTGGGGTGGCTGTGTCTTTTTGATTTTAATTTCCCTAAGCTATAGGACCATAAGTGGAAGTGCCCTAGGCTCTGTTGCTTTGTTTTTTGGATGTTTCAGGAAACACCATACACTTCTCCAGAGTGGCTGCTGGCAATTTACATCGCGCCCATCAGCATAACTAGGCTCCCAGTTCTCCATGGCCTGTCCTGCCTTTCTGGATTTTACACTTTTTTCAGATGGCCCTTTTGACCTGGGGGCAGTGAGACTTCATTGTAGTGCAGATTTCCTTTGCAAGCTTGCTTGGTTGGCCAAAAAGGGCGTATGCGTTTTTCCCTGAATATATTCAGGAAAAAACGCATACGCCCTTTTTGGCCAAGTGTATCATTGTGGACGTTCTGCCTCTTTTCCTATGCTTTACATGCAATTCCAGTCTACCTCCTGAAATCGGTTTCCTGCAATTCTGCCCCGCTTTCAACTCCTCTTGGCAGCCTTACTTCAATATATTTTTGGAAGATAGCTGTCATTTATAACTCTGCAGGTTTGTGAATTACAGTGCCCCTGAGCTCCTTTCTTCAACTCGCTTTCTTGTGAGCTGGCCGCAACACCGCAGGATTGCTTCAGGCCCTAGTTTGGTTCCGGCACGGCATGCTGAGCCTTTGGTTAATTCCTCTTCCTGGTGGGAAATGAGAGTTAAATTTGCCCGTCCGGACACCTCCACCTAGTCTCTCATTGGTTCTCCCTATTCCTGTTCATTTTCCACAGAAATTGCAAACTGGGCCAAACAGGAGGTTAAAGGCACTGACTCTCCAAGTGGGGAGAGTGTTAGTAAAGCGTCTGGAATGTTGCACCCGAGTACCAGGGGAGGAAAACTGAGACACATTTGAACACGTTTCCCGATCACACGGTGGATCATACTCTGGGTTCCACATGCATGTTTTAGCTGAAGGAAGAATCCATTAAACCTGGAGAGTTGAGACCTATGGAATGGGTACCATGCAATATGACTTCAAAGGGTCTGCATTTGCTCACCGAACCTCACCAATCCTATCACTGCTGCGTTTATGCCGCTGTACACACGCTTGATTCTCTTTCGGAGACATATAAATCCATAGGTTTTAAGATTCTTACTAGTCAGTAGATTCTTACTAGTCAGGTATATTCTTAGGCGTTTAATATGGGGTGTTGAGTCCACTTCGTTGAGCAAGGAGTAGCTCTTGTCTATTACATATTTGGCTTATGGAACGGTATCTGTGCTCATTTCAATCTCTGGTTTTATGCAGCAACCCAACTCACCAGTCCCCTTAAGCAAGCATAAGTTGGTTTTCTACATTTGACACCCTGTTCTGTTTTGTAATTCAGTTCTTGTGTAGCCAAGTTTACATTCCGTGTATTAGTGATATCTTATGATGTTTCTTTTTCTGTGTGACTAATTTCACTTAGAATCATCGTACCTGAATCCACTCATTATGCTGCTACGGGCCTGATGACATAGATTTCATTGCTGAGTGATATTGCATTGTACGTAAGTACGACAGTTTCTCTATCCATTTTTCGCTTTCTGTGATATTGAACTTGTACCGTAAACGAGGTTCTTGTAAACAGAGCCGTCCCAAACTTTGGGGTGGCTGTGTCTTTTTGATTTTAATTTCCCTAAGCTATAGGACCATAAGTGGAAGTGCCCTAGGCTCTGTTGCTTTGTTTTTTGGATGTTTCAGGAAACACCATACACTTCTCCAGAGTGGCTGCTGGCAATTTACATCGCGCCCATCAGCATAACTAGGCTCCCAGTTCTCCATGGCCTGTCCTGCCTTTCTGGATTTTACACTTTTTTCAGATGGCCCTTTTGACCGGGGGGCAGTGAGACTTCATTGTAGTGCAGATTTCCTTTGCAAGCTTGCTTGGTTGGCCAAAAAGGGCGTATGCGTTTTTTCCTGAATATATTCAGGAAAAAACGCATACGCCCTTTTTGGCCAAGTGCATCATTGTGGACGTTCTGCCTCTTTTCATATGCTTTACATGCAATTCCAGTCTACCTCCTGAAATCGGTTTCCTGCAATTCTGCCCGCTTTCAACTCCTCTTGGCAGCCTTACTTCAATATATTTTTGGAAGATAGCTGTCATTTAAAACTCTGCATGTTTGTGAATTACAGTGCCCCTGAGCTCCTTTCTTCAACTCACTTTCTTGTGAGCTGGCTGCAACACCGCAGGATTGCTTCAGGCCCTAGTTTGGTTCCGGCACGGCATGCTGAGCCTTTGGTTAATTCCTCTTCCTGGTGGGAAATGAGAGTTAAATTGGCCCGACCAGACACCTCCACCTAGTCTCTCATTGGTTCTCCCTATTCCTGTTCATTTTCCACAGAAATTGCAAACTGGGCCAAACAGGAGGTTAAAGGCACTGACTCTCCAAGTGGGGAGAGTGTTAGTAAAGCGTCTGGAATGTTGCACCCGAGTACCAGGGGACGAAAACTGAGACACATTTGAACACGTTTCCCGATCACACGGTGGATCATACTCTGTGTTCCACAGGCATGTTTTAGCTGAAGGAAGAATCCCTTAAACATGGAGAGTTGAGACCCGTGGAATGGGTACCATGCAATATGACTTCAATGGGTCTGCATTTGCTCACCGAACCTCACCAGTCCTATCACTGCTGTGTTTATGCCGCTGTACACACGCTTGATTCTCTTTCGGAGACATATAAATCCATAGGTTTTAAGATTCTTACTAGTCATGTATATTCTTAGGCGTTTAATATGGGGTGTTGAGTCCACTTTGTTGAGCAAGGAGTAGCTCTTGTCTATTACACATTTGGCTTATGGAATGGTATCTGTGCTAATTTCAATCTCTGGTTTTATGCAGCACCCCAACTCACCTTTCCCCTTAAGCAAGCATAAGTTGGTTTTCTACATTTGACACCCTGTTCTGTTTTGTTATTCAGTTCTTGTGTAGCCAAGTTTACATTCCGTGTATTAGTGATATCTTATGATGTTTCTTTTTCTGTGTGACTTATTTCACTTAGAATCATCGTACCTGAATCCACTCATTATGCTGCTATGGGCCTGATGACATAGATTTCATTGCTGAGTGATATTGCATTGTACGTAAGTACCACAACTTCTTTATCCATTTATCGCTTTGTGTGATATTGAACTTGTACCGTAAAAGAGGTTCTTGTAAACAGAGCCGTCCCAATCTTTGGGGTGGCTGTGTCTTTTTGATTTTAATTTCCCTAAGCTATAGGACCATAAGTGGAAGTGCCCTAGGCTCTGTTGCTTTGTTTTTTGGATGTTTCAGGAAACACCATACACTTCTCCAGAGTGGCTGCTGGCAATTTACATCCCGCCCTTCAGCATAACAAGGGTCCCAGTTCTCCATGGCCTGTCCTGCCTTTCTGGATTTTACACTTTTTTCAGATGGCCCTTTTGACCGGGGGGCAGTGAGACTTCATTGTAGTGCAGATTTCCTTTGCAAGCTTGCTTGGTTGGCCAAAAAGGGCGTATGCGTTTTTTCCTGACGCATACGCCCTTTTTGGCCAAGTGCATCATTGTGGACGTTCTGCCTCTTTTCCTATGCTTTACATGCAATTCCAGTCTACCTCCTGAAATCGGTTTCCTGCAATTCTGCCCGCTTTCAACTCCTCTTGGCAGCCTTACTCCAATATATTTTTGGAAGATAGCTGTCATTTATAACTCTGCAGGTTTGTGAATTACAGTGCCCCTGACCTCCTTTCTTCAAGTCGCTTTCTTGTGAGCTGGCCGCAACACCGCAGGATTGCTTCAGGCCCTAGTTTGGTTCCGGCACGGCATGCTGAGCCTTTGGTTAATTCCTCTTCCTGGTGGGAAATGAGAGTTAAATTTGCCCGTCCTGACACCTCCACCTAGTCTCTCATTGGTTCTCCCTATTCCTGTTCATTTTCCACAGAAATTGCAAACTGGGCCAAACAGGAGGTTAAAGGCACTGACTCTCCAAGTGGGGAGAGTGTTAGTAAAGCGTCTGGAATGTTGCACCCGAGTACCTGGGGACGAAAACTGAGACACATTTGAACACGTTTTCCGATCACATGGTGGGTCATACTCTGGGTTGCACATGCATGTTTTAGCTGAAGGAAGAATCCCTTAAACATGGAGAGTTGAGACCCATGGAATGGGTACCATGCAATATGACTTCAAAGGGTCTGCATTTGCTTACCGAACCTCACCAATCCTATCACTGCTGCGTTTATGCTGCTGTACACACACTTGATTCTCTTTCGGAGACATATAAATCCATAGGTTTTAAGATTCTTACTAGTCAGGTATATTCTTAGGCGTTTAATATGGGGTGTTGAGTCTACTTCGTTGAGCAAGGAGTAGCTCTTGTCTATTACATATTTGGCTTATGGAACGGTATCTGTGCTAATTTCAATCTCTTGTTTTATGCAGCACCCCAACTCACCTTTCCCCTTAAGCAAGCATAAGTTGGTGTTCTACATTTGACACCCTCTTCTGTTTTGTAATTCAGTTCCTGTGTAGCCAAGTTTACATTCCGTGTAGTAGTGATATCTTATGATGTTTCTTTTTCTGTGTGACTTATTTCACTTAGAATCATCATACCTGAATCCACTCATTATGCTGCTACGGGCCTGATGACATAGATTTCATTGCTGCGTGATATTGCATTGTACGTAAGTACCACAACTTCTTTATCCATTTTTCGCTTTCTGTGATATTGAACTTGTACCGTAAACGAGGTTCTTGTAAACAGAGCCGTCCCAAACTTTGGGGTGGGTGTGTCTTTTTGATTTTAATTTCCCTAAGCTATAGGACCATAAGTGGAAGTGCCCTAGGCTCTGTTGCTTTGTTTTTTGGATATTTCAGGAAACACCATACACTTCTCCAGAGTGGCTGCTGGCAATTTACATCGCGCCCATCAGCATAACAAGGCTCCCAGTTCTCCATGGCCTGTCCTGCCTTTCTGGATTTTACACTTTTTTCAGATGGCCCTTTTGACCGGGGGGCAGTGAGACTTCATTGTAGTGCAGATTTCCTTTGCAAGCTTGCTTGGTTGGCGAAAAAGGGCGTATGCGTTTTTTCCTGAATATATTCAGTAAAAAAGGCATACGCCCTTTTTGGCCAAGTGCATCATTGTGGACGTTCTGCCTCTTTTCCTATGCTTTACATGCAATTCCAGTCTACCTCCTGAAATGGGTTTCCTGCAATTCTGCCCCGCTTTCAACTCCTCTTGGCAGCCTTACTTCAATATATTTTTGGAAGATAGCTGTCATTTATAACTCTGCAGGTTTGTGAATTACAGTGCCCCTGACCTCCTTTTTTCAAGTCGCTTTCTTGTGAGCTGGCCGCAACACCGCAGGATTGCTTCAGGCCCTAGTTTGGTTCCGGCACGGCATGCTGAGCCTTTGGTTAATTCCTCATCCTGGTGGGAAATGAGAGTTAAATTTGCCCGTCCAGACACCTCCACCTAGTCTCTCATTGGTTCTCCCTATTCCTGTTCATTTTCCACAGAAATTGCAAACTGGGCCAAACAGGAGGTTAAAGGCACTGACTCTCCAAGTGGGGAGAGTGTTAGTAAAGCGTCTGGAATGTTGCACCCGAGTACCTGGGGACGAAAACTGAGACACATTTGAACACGTTTCCCGATCACACGGTGGATCATACTATGGGTTCCACATGCATGTTTTAGCTGAAGGAAGAATCCCTTAAACAGGGAGAGTTGAGACCCATGGAATGGGTTCCATGCAATATGATTTCAAAGGGTCTGCATTTGCTCACCGAACCTCAGCAATCCTATCACTGCTGCGTTTATGCCGCTGTACACACGCTTGATTGTCTTTCGGAGACATATAAATCCATAGGTTTTAAGATTCTTACTAGTCAGGTAGATTCTTACTAGTCAGGTATATTCTTAGGCGTTTAATATGGGGTGTTGAGTCCACTTCGTTGAGCAAGGAGTAGGTCTTGTCTATTACATATTTGGCTTATGGAACTGTATCTGTGCTCATTTCAATCTCTGGTTTTATGCAGCACCCCAACTCACCCGTCCCCTTAAGCAAGCATAAGTTGGTTTTCTACATTTGACACCCTGTTCTGTTTTGTAATTCAGTTCTTGTGTAGCCAAGTTTACATTCCATGTATTACTGATATCTTATGATGTTTCATTTTCTGTGTGACTAATTTCACTTAGAATTATCGTACCTGAATCCACTCATTATGCTGTTACGGGCCTGATGACATAGATTTCATTGCTGAGAGATATTGCATTGTACGTAAGTACCACAATTTCTTTATCCATTTTTCGCTCTCTGTGATATTGAACTTGTACCATAAACGAGGTTCTTGTAAACAGAGCCGTCCCAAACTTTGGAGTGGCTGTGTCTTTTTGATTTTAATTTCCCTAAGCTATAGGACCATAAGTGGAAGTGCCCTAGGCTCTGTTGCTTTGTTTTTTGGATGTTTCAGGAAACACCATACACTTCTCCAGAGTGGCTGCTGGCAATTTACATCCCGCCCATCAGCATAACAAGGCTCCCAGTTCTCAATGGCCTGTCCTGCCTTTCTGGATTTTACACTTTTTTCAGATGGCCCTTTTGACCGGGGGGCAGTGAGACTTCATTGTAGTGCAGATTTCCTTTGCAAGCTTGCTTGGTTGGCCAAAAAGGGCGTATGCGTTTTTCCCTGAATATATTCAGGAAAAAACGCATACGCCCTTTTTGGCCAAGTGTATCATTGTGGACGTTCTGCCTCTTTTCCTATGCTTTACATGCAATTCCAGTCTACCTCCTGAAATCGGTTTCCTGCAATTCTGCTCCACTTTCAAGTTCTCTTGACAGCCTTACTTCAATATATTTTTGTAAGATAGCTGTCATTTATAACTCTGCAGGTTTGTGAATTACAGTGTCCCTGAGCTCCTTTCTTCAACTCGCTTTCTTGTGAGCTGGCCGCAACACCACAGGATTGCTTCAGGCCCTCGTTTGGTTCCGGCACGGCATGCTGAGCCTTTGGTTAATTCCTCTTCCTGGTGGGAAATGAGAGTTAAATTTGCCCGTCCAGACACCTCCACCTAGTCTCTCATTGGTTCTCCCTATTCCTGTTCATTTTCCACAGAAATTGCAAACTGGGCCAAACAGGAGGTTTTAGGCACTGACTCTCCAAGTGGGGAGAGTGTTAGTAAAGCGTCTGGAATGTTGCACCCGAGTACCAGGGGACGAAAACTGAGACACATTTGAACACGTTTCCCGATCACACAGTGGATCATACTCTGGGTTCCACAGGCATGTTTTAGCTGAAGGAAGAATCCCTTAAACATGGAGAGTTGAGACCCATGGAATGGGTACCATGCAATATGACTTCAAAGGGTCTGCATTTGCTCACCGAACCTCACCAGTCCTATCACTGCTGCGTTTATGCCGCTGTACACACACTTGATTCTCTTTCGGAGACATATAAATCCATAGGTTTTAAGATTCTTACTAGTCATGTATATTCTTAGGCGTTTAATATGGGGTGTTGAGTCCACTTCGTTGAGCAAGGAGTAGCTCTTGTCTATTACATATTTGGCTTATGGAACGGTATCTGTGCTAATTTCAATCTCTGGTTTTATGCAGCACCCCAACTCACCTTTCCCCTTAAGCAAGCATAAGTTGGTTTTCTACATTTGACACCCTGTTCTGTTTTGTAATTCAGTTCTTGTGTAGCCAAGTTTACATTCCGTGTATTAGTGATATCTTATGATGTTTCTTTTTCTGTGTGACTTATTTCACTTAGAATCATCGTACCTGAATCCACTCATTATGCTGCTATGGGCCTGATGACATAGATTTCATTGCTGAGTGATATTGCATTGTACGTAAGTACCACAACTTCTTTATCCATTTATCGCTTTGTGTGATATTGAACTTGTACCGTAAAAGAGGTTCTTGTAAACAGAGCCGTCCCAATCTTTGGGGTGGCTGTGTCTTTTTGATTTTAATTTCCCTAAGCTATAGGACCATAAGTGGAAGTGCCCTAGGCTCTGTTGCTTTGTTTTTTGGATGTTTCAGGAAACACCATACACTTCTCCAGAGTGGCTGCTGGCAATTTACATCCCGCCCTTCAGCATAACAAGGGTCCCAGTTCTCCATGGCCTGTCCTGCCTTTCTGGATTTTACACTTTTTTCAGATGGCCCTTTTGACCGGGGGGCAGTGAGACTTCATTGTAGTGCAGATTTCCTTTGCAAGCTTGCTTGGTTGGCCAAAAAGGGCGTATGCGTTTTTTCCTGACGCATACGCCCTTTTTGGCCAAGTGCATCATTGTGGACGTTCTGCCTCTTTTCCTATGCTTTACATACAATTCCAGTCTACCTCCTGAAATCGGTTTCCTGCAATTCTGCCCGCTTTCAACTCCTCTTGGCAGCCTTACTCCAATATATTTTTGGAAGATAGCTGTCATTTATAACTCTGCAGGTTTGTGAATTACAGTGCCCCTGACCTCCTTTCTTCAAGTCGCTTTCTTGTGAGCTGGCCGCAACACCGCAGGATTGCTTCAGGCCCTAGTTTGGTTCCGGCACGGCATGCTGAGCCTTTGGTTAATTCCTCTTCCTGGTGGGAAATGAGAGTTAAATTTGCCCGTCCAGACACCTCCACCTAGTCTCTCATTGGTTCTCCCTATTCCTGTTCATTTTCCACAGAAATTGCAAACTGGGCCAAACAGGAGGTTAAAGGCACTGACTCTCCAAGTGGGGAGAGTGTTAGTAAAGCGTCTGGAATGTTGCACCCGAGTACCTGGGGACGAAAACTGAGACACATTTGAACACGTTTCCCAATCACACGGTGGATCATACTCTGGGTTCCACATGCATGTTTTAGCTGAAGGAAGAATCCCTTAAACCTGGAGAGTTGAGACCCATAGAATGGGTACCATGCAATATGACTTCAAAGGGTCTGCATTTGCTCACCGAACCTCACCAATCCTATCACTGCTGCGTTTATGCTGCTGTACACACGCTTGATTCTCTTTCGGAGACATATAAATCCATAGGTTTTAAGATTCTTACTAGTCAGGTATATTCTTAGGCGTTTAATATGGGGTGTTGAGTCTACTTCGTTGAGCAAGGAGTAGCTCTTGTCTATTACACATTTGGCTTATGGAACGGTATCTGTGCTAATTTCAATCTCTGGTTTTATGCAGCACCCCAACTCACCTTTCCCCTTAAGCAAGCATAAGTTGGTTTTCTACATTTGACACCCTGTTCTGTTTTGTAATTCAGTTCTTGTGTAGCCAAGTTTACATTCCGTGTATTAGTGATATCTTATGATGTTTCTTTTTCTGTGTGACTTATTTCACTTAGAATCATCGTACCTGAATCCACTCATTATGCTGCTACGGGCCTGATGACATAGATTTCATTGCTGAGTGATATTGCATTGTACGTTAGTACCACAACTTGTTTATCCATTTTTCGCTTTCGGTGATATTGAACTTGTACCGTAAACGAGGTTCTTGTAAACAGAGCCGTCCCAAACTTTGGGGTGGCTGTGTCTTTTTGATTTTAATTTCCCTAAGCTATAGGACCATAAGTGGAAATGCCCTAGGCTCTGTTGCTTTGTTTTTTGGATGTTTCAGGAAACACCATACACTTCTCCAGAGTGGCTGCTGGCAATTTACATCGCGCCCATCAGCATAACAAGGCTCCCAGTTCTCCATGGCCTGTCCTGCCTTTCTGGATTTTACACTTTTTTCAGATGGCCCTTTTGACCGGGGGCCAGTGAGACTTCATTGTAGTGCAGATTTCCTTTGCAAGCTTGCTTGGTTGGCCAAAAAGGGCGTATGCGTTTTTTCCTGAATATATTCAGGAAAAAACGCATACGCCCTTTTTGGCCAAGTGCATCATTGTGGACGTTCTGCCTCTTTTCCTATGCTTTACATGCAATTCCAGTCTACCTCCTGAAATCGGTTTCCTGCAATTCTGCCCGCTTTCAACTCCTCTTGGCAGCCTTACTTCAATATATTTTTGGAAGATAGCTGTCATTTAAAACTCTACAGGTTTGTGAATTACAGTGCCCCTGAGCTCCTTTCTTCAACTCGCTTTCTTGTGAGCTGGCTGCAACACCGCAGGATTGCTTCAGGCCCTAGTTTGGTTCCGGCACGGCATGCTGAGCCTTTGGTTAATTCCTCTTCCTGGTGGGAAATGAGAGTTAAATTGGCCCGACCAGACACCTCCACCTAGTCTCTCATTGGTTCTCCCTATTCCTGTTCATTTTCCACAGAAATTGCAAACTGGGCCAAACAGGAGGTTAAAGGCACTGACTCTCCAAGTGGGGAGAGTGTTAGTAAAGCGTCTGGAATGTTGCACCCGAGTAACAGGGGACGAAAACTGAGACACATTTGAACACGTTTCCCGATCACACGGTGGATCATACTCTGTGTTCCACAGGCATGTTTTAGCTGAAGGAAGAATCCCTTAAACATGGAGAGTTGAGACCCGTGGAATGGGTACCATGCAATATGACTTCAATGGGTCTGCATTTGCTCACCGAACCTCACCAGTCCTATCTCTGCTGCGTTTATGCCGCTGTACACATGCTTGATTCTCTTTCGGAAACATATCAATCCATAGGTTTTAAGATTCTTACTAGTCAGGTATATTCTTAGGCGTTTAATATGGGGTGTTGAGTCCACTTCGTTGAGCAAGGAGTAGCTCTTGTCTATTACATATTTGGCTTATGGAATGGTATCTGTGCTAATTTCAATCTCTGGTTTTATGCAACACCCCAACTCACCTTTCCCCTTAAGCAAGCATAAGTTGGTTTTCTACATTTGACACCCTGTTCTGTTTTGTAATTCACTTCCTGTGTAGCCAAGTTTACATTCCGTGTAGTAGTGATATCTTATGATGTTTCTTTTTCTGTGTGACTTATTTCACTTAGAATCATCGTACCTGAATCCACTCATTATGCTGCTATGGGCCTGATGACATAGATTTCATTGCTGAGTGATATTGCATTGTACGTAAGTACCACAACTTCTTTATCCATTTATCGCTTTGTGTGATATTGAACTTGTACCGTAAACGAGGTTCTTGTAAACAGAGCCGTCCCAATCTTTGGGGTGGCTGTGTCTTTTTTATTTTAATTTCCCTAAGCTATAGGACCATAAGTGGAAGTGCCCTAGGCTCTGTTGCTTTGTTTTTTGGATGTTTCAGGAAACACCATACACTTCTCCAGAGTGGCTGCTGGCAATTTACATCCCGCCCTTCAGCATAACAAGGGTCCCAGTTCTCCATGGCCTGTCCTGCCTTTCTGGATTTTACACTTTTTTCAGATGGCCCTTTTGACTGGGGGGCAGTGAGACTTCATTGTAGTGTAGATTTCCTTTGCAAGCTTGCTTGGTTGGCCAAAAAGGGCGTATGCGTTTTTTCCTGACGCATACGCCCTTTTTGGCCAAGTGCATCATTGTGGATGTTCTGCCTCTTTTCCTATGCTTTACATGCAATTCCAGTCTACCTCCTGAAATGGGTTTCCTGCAATTCTGCCCCGCTTTCAACTCCTCTTGGCAGCCTTACTTCAATATATTTTTGGAAGATAGCTGTCATTTATAACTCTGCAAGTTTGTGAATTACAGTGCCCCTGAGCTCCTTTCTTCAACTCGCTTTCTTGTGAGCTGGCCGCAACACCGCAGGATTGCTTCAGGCCCTAGTTTGGTTCCGGCACGGCATGCTGAGCCTTTGGTTAATTCCTCATCCTGGTGGGAAATGAGAGTTAAATTTGCCCGTCCAGACACCTCCACCTAGTCTCTCATTGGTTCTCCCTATTCCTGTTCATTTTCCACAGAAATTGCAAACTGGGCCAAACAGGAGGTTAAAGGCACTGACTCTCCAAGTGGGGAGAGTGTTAGTAAAGCGTCTGGAATGTTGCACCCGAGTACCTGGGGACGAAAACTGAGACACATTTGAACACGTTTCCCGATCACACGGTGGATCATACTCTGGGTTCCACATGCATGTTTTAGCTGAAGGAAGAATCCCTTAAACAGGGAGAGTTGAGACCCATGGAATGGGTTCCATGCAATATGATTTCAAAGGGTCTGCATTTGCTCACCGAACCTCACCAGTCCTATCAGTGCTGCATTTATGCCGCTGTACACACGCTTGATTCTCTTTCGGAGACATATAAATCCATAGGTTTTAACATTCTTACTAGTCATGTATATTCTTAGGCGTTTAATGTGGGGTGTTGAGTCCACTTCGTTGAGCAAGGAGTAGCTCTTGTCTATTACACATTTGGCTTATGGAACGGTATCTGTGCTAATTTCAATCTCTGGTTTTATGCAGCACCCCAACTCACCTTTCCCCTTAAGCAAGCATAAGTTGGTTTTCTACATTTGACACCCTGTTCTGTTTTGTAATTCAGTTCTTGTGTAGCCAAGTTTACATTCCGTGTATTAGTGATATCTTCTGATGTTTGTTTTTCTGTGTCACTTATTTCACTTAGAATCATCGTACCTGAATCCACTCATTATGCTGCTACGGGCCTGATGACATAGATTTCATTGCTGAGTGATATTGCATTGTGCCTAAGTACCACAACTTCTTTATCCATTTTTCGCTTTGTGTGATATTGAACTTGTACCGTAAACGAGGTTCTTGTAAACAGAGCCGTCCCAAACTTTGGGGTGGCTGTGTCTTTTTGATTTTAATTTCCCTAAGCTATAGGACCATAAGTGGAAGTGCCCTAGGCTCTGTTGCTTTGTTTTTTGGATGTTTCAGGAAACACCATACACTTCTCCAGAGTGGCTGCTGGCAATTTACATCCCACCCATCAGCATAACAAGGCTCCCAGTTCTCCATGGCCTGTCCTGCCTTTCAGGATTTTACACTTTTTTCAGATGGCCCTTTTGACCGGGGGGCAGTGAGACTTCATTGTAGTGCAGATTTCCTTTGCAAGCTTGCTTGGTTGGCCAAAACGGGCGTATGCGTTTTTTCCTGAATATATTCAGGAAAAAACGCCTACGCCCGTTTTGGCCAAGTGCATCATTGTCGACGTTCTGAGTCTTTTCCTTTGTTTTCAGTGCAATTCCAGTCTACCTCCTGAATTCGGTTTCTTGCAGTTCTACCTTGCTCTCAGTTCCTCTTCATAGCCTTACCTCAATATACTTTTGAAAAATAGTTGGCCTTTATAACTCTGCAGGTTTTTGAATTTCAGTGGCCCTTAGCTCCATTTTTCAGCTCTTATTTTTGTGATCTTGCCTCATATCCACAGGATTTCTTCAGGCCCTATTCTTCTTCTGGGGCGCCTTGCTCTGCCTTTGGTTAATTCTTCTTCCTGATGTGAAATTAGAGTGACATGTGCCCATTGAAACCGCTACAGCTATTTTCTCACTGGTTCCCCCTATTCCCATTCATCCTCCGCACTAACTGCAGACTGTGCGATACCGGAACTTAAAGGCATTGACTCTCCATGTGGAGATGTTGTTAGTAAAGTGTGTGGAATGTTGATCCGGAGCCCCAGGAGAGGAAAATGAGGTGCATTTTAGAAACCTTTCCCGATCATATGGTATACCATCTGCTGGATTTCCCATGCATGGTTTAGCTGTAGGAAGATTCCCTTCAACTTGGAGTGTTGGGACCCTTGGAATAAGTAGCATGAAGTATTGCATTAAACTTTCGGCAGTTGCTCACCAAAGCTCACCAATCCTTTCAGCCCCAAGTGTCCAGCCTTATGTCTTATCCAGCTGTGGGTTTATATGTGGTCATTCCAGGTTGCATCACAGCCCCTGAGCGAATTTTGTAAGAATTTTTCTCTCTTTCATTGTTTCTGTGTTTTGGTTTTAAAATTTATTTCTATAATGGGGTTTAGCTCATTTTCACTGCTGTGTTTGTGCCGCTCTGTGCACACTTGATTCCCTTATGGAGATATATCAATACATGGGTTTTAAGATTCTTATTACTCAGATATATTTCTCTGTGGTGTATAGGGTGTGTATAGGCCAGTTCATTGAGCGAGGTGTAGATCTTGTCTGATACCTATTTGGTTTATTGAACGGTATCTGTGCTAATTTCAAACTCTGGTTTTATGCATCACCCCACCTCTCCTTTCCCCTTAAGCTGACATAAGTGTGTTTTCTAAATGTGAGACACTGTTCTGTTTTGTCATTCATTTTTTGTGCAGCCATATTTATCCTCCCTCTATAAGTGATATCTTATGATATGTTTCTTTTTCTGTTTGACTTATTTCAAGTAGTATTATCGGACCTCAATCCACTCTTTATCCTTCTACTAGCCTTATTACATTGATTTCATGGTGAAGAGATATTCCATTGTACATAAGTACCACATTTTCTTTATCCATTGTTCTCTTTCCTGGGATATTTAAGGTGTACTGAAGTTGAGGTTCTTGTAAACAGAGTAGCCCTAAACTGTGGTGTGCTTGTGTCTTGTTGATTTTTAGATTTCCCTAGATATACTCCCGTGATTGGAAGTGCCCTATGCTCTGTCGCTCTGTTTTTTAGATGATTTAGGAACCACCATACACTTCTCCAGAGTGGCTCTCGGCAGTTCACACACTGTCCATCAGCGTATAAAGGCTCCCTGTTCTCCATGGCCTGTCCTGCATTTCTGGTTTTTACAATTTTTTCGGATGGCCCTTTTGACCGGTGGGAAATGAGACTTCTTTGTTGTGCACATTTGCATTGCTTGCTTGCTTGGTTGCCCATAAAATGCGTATGCGTTTTTTCCTGGATATATTCAGGAAATAACGCATACTCCCTTTTGGGCCAACTGCATCATTGTCGAAATTCTGCCGCTTTTCATGTGCTTTAAAGGCGAGTCCAATCTATCTCTTGAAATCTGTTTCTTGCAATTCTGTCTTGCATTCAGATCCTCTTCTTTGCCTTACCTCAACATATTTTTGGACGTTAGTTTTCATTTATAACTCTGCAGGTTTGTGAATTGCAGTGACCCTGAGCTCCATTTTTTAAGTTGCTCTTTTGTGAGCTGGCCTCAAAACCGCAGGATTGCTTCAGGTCCTATTTTGGCTCGGGCGAGGCGGGCTGAGCCTTTTTTTAATTCTTATTCTTAATGGGAAATTAGAGTGACATGTGCCCGTCCAAACCCCTACAACTATTCTCTCATTGGTTCCCCCTGTTCCCGTTCATCCTCCTCACAATTTGCAAAATGTGTGAAACAGAAGTTTAAATGTGCTGATTCTCTAAGTGGGGAGATTCTAAGTAACGTGGCTGGAATGATGAACAGGAGCACCAGGAGAGGATAAATGAGGTGCATTTTAGACACATCTCCCGATCACATGGTGTACAGTCCTCTGGGTTTTCCATGCATGTTTTAGCTGTAGGAAGATTCCTTGAACCTGCAGATTTGGGACCCATTGAATGGGTACCAGGTAGTATTACTTTAAAGGGTGTGCATTTCCTCACCCAACCTCACATTTCTCTTAGCGCGAACAGTTTCCAGCCTTATGTCTCATCCTGCTGTGGGTCTAGATGTGTTCAATCCATGTTGCATCACCGTCCCTGAGGAAAAGTTGTAAGAGGTTTTCTCTGTCTCTCTGTCGTTTATTTTTTTCAATTTATTACTATGTTGTTTACAGCTGATTTTCAAAGCTCTGTTTCTTGCTGCTGTACATCCACTTGATTCACGTACAGAGAGACATCAATAATTTCTTTTTCAGATTCTTACCAGTCATAGATATTCTTTTCCGGTGACTTGAGTGTGCTGAGTGCAGTTCTTTTAGCTACCGTGTAGGCCTTGTTGATTATCAGTTTGGTATTTGGAATGGTATCTTTGCTAATTTCAACCTCCTGGATGATGCCTCACCCCTCCCCACCTTTCCCGTTTAGCAGCCTTACGCGTGTTTTCTACATATTTATGTCACTTAGAATGATCATACGTAACTCCTCCGGAGTTGTTACAACTGGCCATATTTCATTGATTTCCAGGCTGAGTAATATTCCACTCTACATAAGTACCACATCTCTATCCATTTTTTCCCTCCAGAGACATTTAAGTTATATCCTAGTCGAGGATCTTTTAAACAGAGAGGCAGTAAACATTGGGGTGCCTGTGTCCTCTCGATTTTTGTTTTTCCCAAGATATACGCCCATGAGTGCAAGTGCCCTATGCTCTGTAGCTCATTTTTTAGATGCTTTAGTAAACACAATACACTTCTCCAGAATGGCCGTTGGCAATATACATTTCCACTATAAGCCTCACAGGGCTCCCTCTTCTCCTTGTCCTGTCCTGCATTTCTGGCGTTTACACTTTATGAGGATGGCTCTTCTGACTGATGCGAAGTGATATCTTTTGTAGTATTGATTTCCAGTGCCCACCTGTTTGGTTGGCTAAAAAAGTGTATGCCCTTTTCTTGAATATATACAGAAAAAACGCATACAGCCTTTTTGGCCAACTGCAATGTTGGCAATGTTCAGCCCCTTTTCTTGTGCTTAATGGCGAGTCCTTTCTACCTCCTCAAATCCCTTTCCTGCCATTCTCCCTTGCTTGCCAATCCTTTTCTCTGACTTTCCTCAAGACATTTTTCAGTGATAGATATTTTCAACTCTGCAGTTTCGTGAATTTTACTGCCCCTGAGTTCCATTGTTCAACTTGTGTTTATGGGAACTGGCCACAAAGCAGTGGGATTTCCTCAAGCCCTATACTGTTTCCATGGGCAACCCTAGCCTTTGGTCAATTCATCTTCCTGATTGGAAATTAGAGTGACATGTGCCTGTCTGAACACCTAGGACTTGTCTCTCATTGTTCCTCATCCTTCCGCTTCATCCTCTGGACAAATTCCAAACTGTACGCAACAGGATGTTGACAGTGTTGACATCTCCAAGTGGGGAGACTGTTAGTAAAGACGCTGGAGGGGTGAACCCGAGCACCAGGAGATGAGGAGATGAGATGCCTTTTCCAAACTCTTCCCGATCAGACGGTATACCATCCTCTGGATGTGACAGACATGTTTTAGCAGTAGGAAGAGTCCCATTCATGTAAGGAGAACACCAGGGCTTTTTCAAAATCAGTGTCTCCCCGAAACCCAAACTGGGGAGTTTTTTAAGCTACGGCTACACATATGTTCATTAAGGGCCTTGGGAAGTAGGCAGAGTCCAAACTTTAGATGACTGAAGTCTTCAGGGTCAGAAGCACTCACCACCGGCTTCCCTTAGGTTACACTTTAACTGTCATTGATAGATGATGTCAATAAAAATATCTATTCTTTTTCCGATTATTTCCCCTTATAGGTTATTGCACAATATTGAGTGTAGTTCCCTGTGCTATACAGTAGTTCCTTGTTGATGATCTATTTTATACATAGCAGTGTGTATGTGTTAATTCCAAACTGTTAATTTATCCCTCCTCCCACCTTTCCCCTTTGGTAATAATAAATTATAAGATTTTATACTTCTCAGAAATGGGGGAGCTGAAAGAGAGGTATCATTTTCAATGGAAAAGCATTTAAAACAAGATTGAAGCTTTAACCAAGATTATTAGATGTACATCCTTGGAAAGAAATCACTTCATTTCTCTAATATTGACCTGACAAATAGGACAAACCTTCTCACTGAACTTGCTTATAATAAAGTGATGGAAATATCAAATGGAAGTGTTAGAAACATCTTATTTTACCCGAGCCTTATAAACTGTTCTATGTTAACTACAGTTTGGCTCACACATCTGTTCATTGAAGTTACAATAGTCTCAATTTCTGTTACTGATCCTCCAGAGTGGACCCCAACAAGGGTCCCCCTGCCCAGTGTCATTGGGGCCAACAGATCGAGACTGAGTTTGGTTCCCAAGCAAAGGAAACTTTATATTTTCATCAGAGAATGGAGAGGTGAGAGCATGCACTACCCCGTGGGCTGTGGGCTGGGCTGCTGTGTAGAGATCCTGTCAGAGTCAGTGGGAGGGAGGGGGCGGAGCTCTCAAGGGCCGGGTTGGCTGCAGCTCAGGCTCTATATCTCGGAGTCTGCACTGGGCCCCAGGAGCTGAGGTGTCGACCCAGCCATTCTGCACCAGGAAATCTGGTCTGAAGTGCCGGGTGTGGAACCTCTGCATGCGGGACCCTAGGAGCACGTGAAATTAGACAAAGCACAAAGGATAAAAAAGGTCAGACTTGACTTTATTGCCCAGATTCTATTTTTATCTCCCAGGGATTTTTAATGGGCTTTGCTGGGGACAAACCCCTCCTCTGCCTTTTGTCCCGTTCCTCACTCTTGGAGTGCTGAGGGTGCAGACCCTTCTTCTGTAACTGCTGAGTGCTGAGTTGGGAGCCCTCATACCAGGGGACGAGGGTCAGAACTTCTCCCCAGCAGCCTCCAGGTGACGTTGATTGGCCCCAGGACCCCTGCCTCCCTGCTCGTCCGCCTGAGCACCAGCATTGGAAGTGTTATAGATTCTAATGACCTTTAAGGGTCCAGGAAAGAGATGTGCAGAGACGCTGTGGGGGCCGGTTTCACCCCGCCCCACATTTGTTCGGCCACCTTAGGCTGACCGTTTCTGCCAGCCTAGATGCTCTGACCAGTAGTCTGCTCTTTCTTCAATTAGGCCCCTGAATTAACATAAAAACAGCACCAGGTGTCAGAGCCCTGCCTGCTCAACTCCCAGACAGTCCAGGGTCAGTGGTGATCAAGGACCATGATGGCCACTGAGTCAACAGCCTTTTGAAGTAAACAGGAGTCCAGCCGGTCTTATTGGCCACCATCATCACGGTGTCTGTAGGCTTTTCTATGGTGACAGTGTGATATACGGTTCCCCCGCCAAGATTATTAGCTCCCCTCCGGGTGCAGGAAGTCCTGCAAGCAGTAGTCTACTCCTTCGGGACACACTATTGTTGTTTTATGAGAGAAACTCCAGGTCAAGTGATGTTCACATGAGTCGTCATGGTGCCCTGTTGCCTCCGGTTATCTCTCTGGATGTTGGAGTTGGAGGGCCTCCTCACTCGAGGTCGGTGTGCCCACAGAGCGAACCCTGCAACTTCAGGGCATGGTTGGTGATTAGGATCACCACGTGGGGTCCTTTTCCCTTAGGAGGGAGGTGGCCTTTTGGGCTGCTGATTTCCAGGTTTTTAGATACCGCCAGTATCTTGGCCAGATGTGGCAGTGGGCCAAGCCCCTTGGTGACTGTAGTTTATCCTACCTGGATGGCATTCTTGCGTTGTTCCATTTCAAGTGGTCCCAGTTTTTGCACTAATTCTCCAATGGCGATTCACCTTTCACCGGGAATGGAAAGGTCAAAGGGTTTAGCTCAATTAGGGAGTTCCAGGGCAAGGGTCTGAATTGACTGCTCTTTCCATTCTTGAAAGGCCACTTCTGGATTCTGTTCAAAAGGATCATCATCTTTTCCTTTCAGTGTTTCATATAGAGGCCCAGCTAGTAGACTGTAGTTAGGGATCCAGAAGCAGCAAACCCTGGCCTCCCCAGGAACCCCTAAGCTGTCTTCTAGTTTTAGAAAGGGGTAAGGCTGCAAATGGTTTCTTCCCTTTCCTGGGATGGGCTTCTCTGACCTTGTGTGAGAATGAAGCCCAGGCAGGTCACCGCAGTCTGTGATATTTGAGCTTTTTCTTGGACAACTTCTATCCTTTATTGGCTTGGTAGTTCAGAGGCCTCCTTAGTAGGGCTGGCGATCAGAATGTCGTCTGCATATTGCAGGAGGGTTTCCTTTTCCAGAGGTAGAACTTTTCGGTCGTTAGCTAAGCTTTCCCCAAAGATGGTGTGGGAATTTTTGAACCCTTGGGGCAAGACGGCCCGGAAGTATTGTTTTAGTTGTATGTTGAGTCCTGCCACTCACAAGCCAAAATTTCTTGTGACTCTGGGACTAATGGAATACAAAAGAAGGCATCATTGAAGACTAATACAGAATACCATGTCCTGGTGGTTGGTAGAATGACCAGCAGGGTGTAGGAATCAGGAGCAACTGGAGGTATATCCTCGGTGGCTTCACTGACTGTCCTGACATCCTTTACCAGGTCCCCAGCAGCCCATGGGGCTCTCGTGGTCAGGCCAATCCCAGGATATGGAGCTCTCCTGGGCAGGTACCCCACCCCCAACCCAGCCCACGGGGCTCTCATGGTCAGGCCCCTCCCAGGATACAGAGCTACCCTTGCAGGTACCGTGGCAGGGCTGGGCACACAGGAACCGTGCACATAGCCCTCATTGAAGAGCACCCCCAGCTCACCTGTCGCTCAGAGCTGACACAGAGCACCTCAGAGCAGGACTTGAACTAACAAACAGCAGCTCCGACAGGTCTGTGACCCTGGGCATCACTCTGTGTGGCCTCCCTCCACCTGGTCTTCCAGAGACTTCCACTGCACCCAGGGCACCAGACCTCTGTCTCCAACCACCACCCACCCCTCCTCTCCCTGACTCCTGGGTTCCTCTCATTAGGAGAGGGTTTTCTTGAAGTTGTCTCCCACTCATGGGCCAGATAAAATGATTAGAAAACAAGCCAAAGCTGCAGCCCCTTGTCTATCCTGACTCTCAAGAGCCCACACCTGTTCCTTGGACCTGGCCGGTTCAGCAAGTTCCATTTTCTGCAACTGTGAGCCCCTGAGGGGTGATGATTGGCTACCTGGGCAGCCTTACCATGCCGGCCAGCCCTCCCCAGGTGTGCCTGGGTTGAGATCAATATAAATACCACTCCAGGCAGCAAAAGCCCCTGCAGCTGTGCCTGACGCCATTTTCTCTGCCCTGTCAGCAGTCTCGGGGCTGGGCTGGTGGGAGGGAGTGAGAGGCCACGGCTTTGTGGGTGGCCCAGTGTGAGTGGGGCTCTGCTGGACTTTCTGCAGCAGTTGCCAGGCTGCCACCTGCTAAAGAAGAGGATGTGTCACCCATACCTGCTGCTGGAATTTCTCCCTGGGCAGAGGTGAGGAAGGAAAAAAGCAGTGGGGGCAGGGACAGGACGGGTATCTCAGGCAGGGAAATGGAAATCTTCCAGAAGAGCACCCAGGGCCAGGACCATCCTGGCTGGCCTGCAGGCACCAAGTCAGCTGGCATGCTGTCACTCGTGTGGCTCCATGGCCCTTCCTCTAGGCTTTCAAGTCCTTGTATATATTCAGGTGTTTTACCTGGGAAGGGTGGGAACAGTTCAGCAGCAAGTGGCCTGGGGCTCAGCTCACGTTTACTCACAGATGCCTCGGCACGGTGCCCCAGCTTTGCAATGAGGACGCTTGTTGTGTGGGGGCTGCTGGCTGAATGGGAGACGATTCCCCACCACTGACCAACTTCAGAATTGTTTACAACTGGAGCAAGTGCCCTGATACGGTTTTCCTCTGAGTAACTGGTGGGTTCTGTTTTTTTTTTCTCTTTTTCGTTTTTGGTTCAAGGTAGATTTTATTCCTCTTTTTTGTATTTACAGATATAAGCATGGAAATAATTTATTCATATAAATACATGTATGTGAAGGGAATAATTGTTTTTTCTGTTTTATTTTTTAAATTTTATTTCTTTTTAATTTTGAATTTTATTTTATATTTTTATACAGCAGGTTCTCATTGGTTATCTACTTTATACATATAAATGTTTACATGCCAATCCCAATCTCTCAACTCCTCCCACCACCACCCCTCCAAGAGCTTTCCCCCCTTGTTGTCCATACGATTGTTGTCTACATCTGTTGCTCTATTTATGCCTTGCAAAACGGTTAATCTGTACAGTTTTTCTAGGTTCCACATATATGCATGAATATACAAGATTTGTTTTTCTCTTTCTGACTTACTTCACTCTGTAGGACAGTCTCTAGATCCATCGACGTCTCTACAAATGACCCAATTTCATTCCTTTCATGGCTTAGTAATATTCCATTTTATATATGTACCACAGCTTTATGCATTCGTCTGTCTGTGGGCATTTAGGTTGCTTCCATTACCTCGATATTGTAAATAGTGATGCAATGAACATTGCGGTGAATGTCTCTTTTTGATTTATGGTTTTGTCTGAGTATATGTCCAGTCCTGGGATTGCTGTATCATATGGTAATTCTATTATTAGTTTCTTAAGAAACTCCATATTGTTCTCCATAGTGACTGTATCAATTTATATTCCCAACAATAGTGGAAGAGTGTTCCTTTTCTCCACACCCTTTCCAGCATTTGTTGTTTGTAGATTTTCAGATGATGCCCATTCTAACAGGTGTGAGGTGATACCTCATTGTTGAGTCCATTTCGTTGAGCAACGGGTAGGTCTTGTCTATTACATATTTGGCTTATGGAACGGTATCTGTGCTAATTTCAAACTCTGGTTTTATGCAGCACCCCAACTCACCTTTCCCCTTAAGCAAGCATAAGTTGGTTTTCTAAACTTGAGACCCTGTTCTGTTTTGTAATTCAGTTCATGTGTAGCCAAGTTTACATTCCGTGCATTAGTGATACCTTATGATGTTTCTTTTTCTGTGTGACTTATTTCACTTAGAATCATCATGCCTCAATCCACTCATTATGCTGGTACAGGCCTGGTGACACAGATTTCATTGCTGAGTGGTATTCTGTTGTACATAAGTACCGCAACTTCTTTATCAATTATTTGTTCTCTGGGATATTTAACTTGTACTGTAGAAGAGGCTCCTGTAAACAGAGCCGTTGTAAATTTTGGGGTGGCTGTGTCTTTTTGATTTTAATTTCCCTAAGCTATAGGACCATAAGTGGAAATGCCCTAGATTCTGTTGCTTTGTTTTTCAGATGTATCAGGAAACACCATACACTTCTCCAGAGTGGCTGTTGGCAATGTACATCCCGCCCATAAGCATAACAAGGCTCCTTTTTCCCCATGGCCTGTCTTGCCTTTCTGGATTTTACACTTTTCTCAGTGGCCCTTTAGACCGGGGGGAAGTGACACTTCATAGTAGTTCGGATTTCCATTGCAAGCTTGCTTGGTTTGCCAAAAAGGGCGTATGTGTTTTTTCCTGAATATATTCAGGAACAAACTCATACGCCCTTTGTTGCCAAGTGCATCATTGTCGATGTTCTGCCTCTTTTCCTATGCTTTAAATGCAAATCCAGTCTACCTCCTGAAATCGGTTTCCTGCAATTCTGCCCCGCTTTCAAGTCCTCTTTGCAGCCTTACTTCAATATATTTTTGGACGTTATCTGTCATTTATAACTCTGCAGGTTTGTGAATTACAGGGCCCCTGAGCTCCTTTCTTCAACTCGCTTTCTTGTGAGCTGGCCGCAAACCCGCAAGACTGCTTCAGGCCCTAATCTGCTTCTGGCAGGGCACGCTGAGCCTTTGGTTAATTCCTCTTCCTGGTGGGAAATGAGTGTTAAATATGCCCGTCCAGACACCTACCTCACTCTCAACCCCTTGGTGATGTGGGTCCTCTGGTTTGTGGCCACTTTTGCTGGGTTCCTCACCTTTCAATGATGTGGCCCCACTAGTGTGAGGACACTCCTGCTTGGTTCTCATCCACGTGGTTATGTGGACCCCCTGGTGAGAGTCTGTTCCTGGCTTTGTTCCTCACCCACCTGTGAGGGAGACCCTCTGCTGATAGGTCACTCCTGCATGGCTGGCACACATTGCCTTGGTGAAGTCAGCCGTGTGGTGGCAGTTGGAGCATGCTGGGAATCTCTTCCCCCGGTGATGAGGGCCCTCTTGCGTCAGGCCCTAACTGCTGGGCTCACCAACTTTTCTTAGGGAGCCCAGTGATGCTTTGGCACTCCTCTTAGGATCCCATCTCCATGGGGATGTGGGCCTTCTGCTCTGAGGTCCCAACGGCTGGGTTGTTCACATTTTCATGATGTGGGCTCTCTGGTGTTAGTTCACAGAAGCCTGGATCCCATAGCCTCTGTGCTCTTGGCTGCCTGCTGGGAGGTTCCAACTGCTGGATTCCTCACTTTTTTAATTTTTTGGGCCCTCTGTTGTGAGGATCCTCCTGCCTGCCTCACTCCCAGCCCCTTCGTGATGTGTGTCGTCTGGTTTGAGGCCACATGTGCTGGGTTCCTCACCTTTCGATGATGTGGGACCAATGGTCTTAGGAGACTCCTGCCTGGTTCACATCCCCTTGGTGATGTGGGCCCTCTGTTGAGAGTCTGATCCCGGCTGGGTTCCTCACCCATCTGTGAGGTAGGCCGTCTGATGTGAGGTCACTCTTGCCTGGCTTGCTCACCTCGCCTTGTGGACATGAGCCCTCTGGTGGCACTTGGAGCCTGCTGGGAGCCTCCTCTCGTCGGTGATGAGGGCCCTCTGGCATCAGGCCCTAACTGCTGGGCTCCCTACATTTTGTGATGTGCGCCCAGTGGTGCGAGGACACTCCAGCCAGGTTCACATCCCCATTGGGGTGTGGGCCTTCTGCTCTGAGGTCCCAAAGCCTGGGTTGCTCACAGTTTCATGATGTGGGCTCTCTGCTGTTAGTTCACTCCTGCCTGCATCCCATAGCTTCTGTGCTCTGGGCCGCCTGCTGGGAGGTTCCAACTGCTGGATTCCTCACCTTTCTTATTCTTTGGGCCCTCTGTTTTTAGGCTACTCCTGCCTGCCTCACTCCCATTCCCTTTGTGATATGTGTCCTCTGATTTGAGGCCACATGTGCTGGGTTCCACACCTTTCGATGATGTGACCCCACTGGAGGGAAGACAGTCCTGACTGGTTCCCATCCCCTTGCTGATGTGGGCCCTCAGGTGAGAGTCTGATCCTGGCTGGGTTCCTCACCCTTCTGTGAGGTGGGCCCTCTGCTGTGAGGTCAATCATGCCTGTCTGGCACACGTCACCTTGGCGACGTGGGCCCTCTGGTGGCAGTTGGAGTGTGCTGGGATCCTCCTCCCCTCGGTGATGAGGGCCCTCTTGCCTTAGGCCATAACTGCTGGGCTCCCCACATTTTCTGATGTGCGCCAAGTGAGTGAGGAGACTCTTGCCAGGTTCCCATCCCCATGGCGATATGGGCCTTCTGCTCTGAGGTCAAAACGGCTGGCTTGCTCACAGTACCATGATGTGGGCCCTCTGCTGTGAGTTCACTCCGGCAAGGATCCCTTATCATCGGTGCTCTGAGCCGCCTGCTGGGAGGTTCCAACTGCTGGATTCCTCAACTTTTTTATTCTATGTGCCCTCTGTTGTGAGGCTCCTCCTGCCTGCCTCACTGCCAGCCCCTTGGTGATGACTGTCCTATGGCTTGAGGCCACATGTGCTGCGTTCCTCACCTTTCGATGATGTGACCCCACTCGTGTGAGGACACTCCTGCCTGGTTCCCATCCCCTTGGTGAGGTGGGCCCTCTGGCGAGAGTCTAATCCTGGCTGGGTTCCTCAACGTTCTGTGAGGTAGGCCCTCTGCTGTGAGGTCACTCCTGCCTGGCTGGCACACGTCACCTTGGAGACGTGAGCCCTCTGGTGGCAGTTGGAGCGTGCAGGGCGCCTCCTCCTCTCGGTGATGACGGCCCTCTGGCGTCAGGCCCTAAATGGTGGGCTCCCCACATTTTCTGATGTGCGCCCAGTGGTGCGAGGACACTCCAGCCAGGTTCCCATTCCCATGGGGATGTGGTCCTTCTGCGCTGAGGTCTCAACTCCTGGGTTGCTCACAGTTTTGTGATGTGGGCCCTCTGCTGTGAGTTCACTGTGGCCTGGATCCCATAGCCTCGGTGTTCTGGGCCGCCTGCTGGAAGGTCTAAATGCTGGAATCCTCACGTTTTTTATATTATGTGCCCTGTGTTGTGAGGCTACTCCTGCCTGCCTCACTCCAAGGCCCTTGGTGATGTGGGTCCTCTGGTTTGAGGACACATGTGCTGGGTTCCTCACCTTAAGATGATGAGGCCCCACTGGTGTGAGGATAATCCTGACTGGGTCCCATCCCCTTTGTGATGTGGGCCCTCTGGTGAGAGTCTGATCCTGGCTGGGTTCCTCACCCATCTGTGAGGTGGGCCCTCTACTATCAGGTAACTCTTGCCTGGGTTGCTCACCTCGCCTTGTTGACATGAGCCCTCTGGTGGCAATTGGACCCTGCTGGGAGCCTCCTCAGCTCTGTGATGAGGGCCCTCTGATGTCAGGCCCTAACTGCTGGGCTCCCCAACTTTTCTTAGTGAGCCCAGTGTTGCTCAAGCACTCCTCTTAGGTTCCCATCCCCATGGGGATGTGGGCCTTCTGCTCTGAGGTTCCAACGGCTGGGTTGATCACAATTTCATGATGTGGGCTCTCTGGTGTTAGTTCACTGTGGCCTGGATCCCATAGCCTCTGTGGTCTTGGCTGCCTGCTGGGAGGTTCCAACTGCTCGATTCCTCAACTTTTGTATTCTATGGGTCCTGTGTTGTGATGCTCCTCCTGCCTGCCTCACTCGCAACCCCTTCGTGATGTGGGTCTTCTGGTTTGAGGCCACATGTGCTGGGTTAGGCAACTTTCAATGATGTGGCCCCACTGGTGTGAGGACACTCCTGCCTGGTTCCCATCCCCTTGGTGATGTGGGCCTTCTGGTGACAGTCTTATCCTGGCTGAGTTCCTCACTCTTCTGTGAGGTAGGCCCTCTGCTGTGAGGTCAATCCTGCCTGACTTGCACACATCACCTTGGCGACGTGGGCCCTCTGTTGGCACATGGAACCTGCTGGGAGCCTCCTGCCCTCGGTGATGATGGCCCTCTAGCATCAGGCTCTAACTGCTGGGCTCCCCACGTTTTCTGATGTGAGCCCAGTGATGCCAGGACACTCCTGTCAGGTTCCCATCCCCATGGGGATGTGGGCTTTCTGCTCTGAGGTCCCAATGCCTGGGTTGCTCACAGTTTCATGATGTGGGCTCTCTGGTGTTAGTTAACTCCTGCCTGCATCCCATAGCTTCTGTGCTCTCGGCCGCCTGCTGGGAGGTTCCAAATGCTGGATTCCTCACTTTTTTTATTCTTTGGGCCCTCTGTTTTTAGGCTACTCCTACCTGCCTCACTCCCATCCCCTTTGTGATGTATGTCCTCTGATATGAGGCCACATGTGCTGGGTTCCTCACCTTTCGATGATGTGGTCCCACTGGTGGGAGGACAGTCCTGACTGGTTCCCATCCCCTTGGTGTTGTGGGCCCTCTGGTGAGAGTCTCATCCTGCCTCGGTTCCTCACCCTTCTGTGAGATAGGCCCTCTGCTGTGAGGTCACTACTGCCTGGCTGGTGCATGCCACCTTGTAGACGTGGGCCCTCTGTTGGCAGTTGGAACCTGCTGGGAGTCTCCTCCCCTCAGTTATGAGGGCCCCCTGGCATCAGGCCCTAACTGCTGGGCTCCTAACATTTTCTGATATGTGCTAAGTGGTGCAAAGCCACTCCTGCCAGGTTCCCATCCCAATGGGGATGTGGGCCTTCTGTTCTGAGGTCCCAACAGCTGGGCTGCTCACAGGTTCATGATGTGGGCCCTCTGCTGTGAGTTCACTGCGGCCTGGATCCCATAGCCTCGGTGCTCTGGGCCACTTGCTGGGAGGTTCCAACTGCTGGATTCCTCAACTTTTATATTCTATGGACCCTGTGTTGTGAGGCCAGTCCTGCCAGCCTCATTCCGAACCCCTTGGTGATGTGGTTCCTCTGGTTTGAGGACACATGTGCTGGGATCCTCACCTTTCGATGATGTTGTCCCACTGGTGTGGGGACACTCCTGCCTGGTTCCCATCCCCTTGGTGATGTGGGCCCTCTGGTGAGAGTCTGATCCTGGCTGTGTTCCTCACCCTTCTGTGAGGTGGGCCCTCTGCTGTGAGGTCACTCCTGCCAGGCTGGCACACATCGCCTTGGCGACGTTGGCCCTCTGGTGGCAGCTGGAGCCTGCTGGGAGCCTCCTTCTCTCGGTGATGAGTGCCCTCTAGCGTCAGGCCCTAACTTCTGAGCACCCCACGTTTTCTGATGTGAGCCCAGTGATGCCAGGACACTCCTGTCATGTTCCCATCACCATGGGGATGTGGGCCTTCTGCTCTGAGGTCCCAATGTCTGGGTTGCTCACAGTTTCATGATGTGGGCTGTCTGGTGTTAGTTCACTCTGGCCTGGTTCCTCTAGCCTCTGTGCTCTGGGCCGCCTGCTGGGAGGTTCCAACTGCTGGATTCCTCACCTTTCTTATTTTTGGGCCCTCTGTTATGAGGCTCCTCCTGCCTGCCTCACTCCCAGCCCCTTGGTGATGGGTGTCCTATGGTTTGAAGCCACATGTTCTGGGTTCCTCACCTTTAGATGATGTGGCCCTACTCATGTGAGGACACTCCTGCCTGGTTCCAATCCATTTGGTGATGTGGGCCCTCTGGTGCGAGTCTGATCCTGACTGGGTTCGTCACACTTCTCTGAGGTGGGCCCTCTGCTGTGAGGTCATTCGTGCCTGGTTGGCACACATCGCCTTGGCGACGTCAGCCCTCTGGTGGCAGTTGGAGCCTGCTGGGAGCCTCCTTCCCTTGGTGATGAGGGTCCTCTGGCGCCAGGCCCTAACTGCTGGTCGCCCAAAATTTTCTGATACGTTCTCAGTGGTGCGAGGACACTCCTACCAGAATTCCATCCCCATGGGGATGTGGGCCTCCTGCTCTGAGGTCCCAATGGCTGGGTTGCTCAGTTTCATGACATGGGCCCTCTTCTGTGAGTTCACTGTGGCCTGGATCCCATAGCCTCGGTGCTCTGGGCCGCCTGCTGGGAGGTTCCAACTGCTGGATTCCTCACTTTTTTATTCTATGTGCCCAGTGTTGTGAGGCTACTCCTGCCTGCCTCACTCCGAGGTCCTTGGTGATGTGGGTCCTCTGGTTTGAGGACACATGTGCTGAGTACCTCAGCTTTCGATGATGTGGCCCCACTGATGTGAAGACACTCCTGCCTGGTTCCCATCCCCTTGGTGATGTGGGCCCTCTGGTGAGAGTCTGATGTTGGCTGGGTTTCTCACCCTTCTGTGAGGTGGGACCTCTGCTGTGAGGTAACTCCTGCCTGGCATGCTAACGTTGCCTTGGCAATGTGAGCCCTCAGGTGGCAGTTGGAGCCTGCTGGGAATCTCCTCCCCTCAGTTATGAGAGCTCTGGATAAAACACATATGCTCTTTTTTGCCAAGTGCATTATTTTCCAAGTTCTGTCTCTTTTCCTATGCTTTAAGAGCTACTCCCGTGTATGTTCTGAAATCAATTTCCAGCAATTCTGCCCCGCATTCAAGTCCTCTTCGCAGCCTTACTTCAGCATAATTTTGGATGATAGCTGTCATTTATAACTCCGCAGGTTTCTGAATTACAGTGTCCCTGAGCTCCTTTCTTCAACTCGCTTTCTTGTGAGCTGGCCGCAACACCGCAGGATCTCCTCAGGCCCTAATTTAGTTCCAGCATGGCACGCGGAGCCTTTGGTTCATTTATCTTCCTGGTGGGAAATGAGAGTTAAATTTGCCGTCCAGACACCGACAGATAGTCTCCCAATGCTTCTCCTTATTCCTGTTCATCTTCCGAAGAAATTGCAAACTGGGCCAAACAGGAGGTTAAAGGCACTGACTCTCCAAGTGGGGAGAGTGTTAGTAAAGCGTCTGGAATGTTGCACCCGAGTACCAGGGGACAAAAACTGAGACACATTTGAACACGTTTCCCGATCACACGGTGGATCATACTCTGGGTTCCACATGCATGTTTTAGCTGAAGGAAGAATCTCTTAAACGTGGAGAGTTGAGACCCATGGAATGGGTATCATGCAATATGACTTCAAAGGGTCTGCATTTGCTCACCGAACCTCACCAATCCTATCACTGCTACGTTTATGCCGCTGTACACACGCTTCATTCTCTTTCGCAGACATATAAATCCATAGGTTTTAAGATTCTTACTAGTCAGGTATATTCTTAGGCGTTTAATATGGGGTGTTGAGTCCACTTCGTTGAGCAAGGAGTAGCTCTTGTCTATTACATATTTGGCTTATGGAACGGTATCTGTGCTCATTTCAATCTCTGGTTTTATGCAGCATCCCAACTCACCTTTCCCCTTAAGCAAGCATAAGTTGGTTTTCTACATTTGAGACCCTGTTCTGTTTTGTAATTCAGTTCTTGTGTAGCCAAGTTTACATTCCGTGTATTAGTGATATCTTATGATGTTTCTTTTTCTGTGTGACTTATTTCACTTAGAATCATCGTACCTGAATCCACTCATTATGCTGCTACGGGCCTGATGACGTAGATTTCATTGCTGAGTGATATTGCATTGTACGTAAGTACCACAACTTCTTTATCCATTTTTCGCTTTCTGTGATATTGAACTTGTACCGTAAACGAGGTTCTTGTAAACAGAGCCGTCCCAAACTTTGGGGTGGCTCTGTCTTTTTGATTTTCATTTCCCTAAGCTATAGGACCATAAGTGGAAGTGCCCTAGGCTCTGTTGCTTTGTTTTTTGGATGTTTCAGGAAACACCATACACTTCTCCAGAGTGGCTGCTGGCAATTTACATCCCGCCCATCAGCATAACAAGGCTCCCAGTTCTCCATGGCCTGTCCTGCCTTTCTGGATTTTACACTTTTTTCAGATGGCCCTTTTGACCGGGGGGCAGTGAGACTTCATTGTAGTGCAGATTTCCTTTGCAAGCTTGCTTGGTTGGCCAAAAATGGCGTATGCGTTTTTTCCTGAATATATTCAGGAAAAAACGCATACGCCCTTTTTGGCCAAGTGCATCATTGTGGACGTTCTGCCTCTTTTCCTATGCTTTACATGCAATTCCAGTCTACCTCCTGAAATCGGTTTCCTGGAATCCTGCCCCGCTTTCAAGTCCTCTTGGCAGCCTTCCTTCAATATATTTTTGGAAGATAGCTGTCATTTATAACTCTGCAGGTTTGTGAATTACAGTGTCCCTGAGCTCCTTTCTTCAACTCGCTTTCTTGTGAACTGGCCGCAATACCGCAGGAGTGCGTCGGGCCCTAGTGTGGTTCCGGCATGGCACGCTGAGCCTTTGGTTAATTCCTCTTCCTGGTGGGAAATGAGAATTAAATTTGCCCGTCCGAACACCTCCACCTAGTCTCTCATTGGTTCTCCCTATTCCTGTTTATGTTCCACAGAAATTGCAAACTGGGCCAAACAGGAGGTTAAAGGCACTGACTCTCCAAGTGGGGAGAGTGTTAGTAAAGCGTCTGGAATGTTGCACCCGAGTACCAGGGGATGAAAACTGAGAAACATTTGAACACGTTTCCCGATCACACAGTGTATCATACTCTGGGTTCCACATGCATGTTTTAGCTGAAGGAAGAATCCCTTAAACCTGGAGAGTTGAGACCCATGGAATGGGTACCATGCAATATGACTTCAAAGGGTCTGCATTTGCTCAGCGAACCTCACCAATCCTATCACTGCTGCGCTTATGCTGCTGTACACATGCATGATTCTCTTTCGGAGACATATAAATCCATAGGTTTTAAGATTCTTACTAGTCAGGTATATTGTTAGGCGTTTAATATGGGGTGTTGAGTCTACTTCGTTGAGCAAGGAGTAGCTCTTGTCTATTACATATTTGGCTTATGGAACGGTATCTGTGCTAATTTCAATCTCTGGTTTTATGCAGCACCCCAAGTCACCTTTCCCCTTAAGCAAGCATAAGTTGGTTTTCTACATTTGACACCCTGTTCTGTTTTGTAATTCAGTTCTTGTGTAGCCAAGTTTACATTCCGTGCAGTAGTGATATCTTATGATGTTTCTTTTTCTGTAAGACTTATTTCACTTAGAATCATCATACCTGCATCCACTCATTATGCTGCTACGGGCCTGATGACATAGATTTCATTGCTGCGTGATATTGCATTGCACGTAAGTACCACAACTTCTTTATCCATTTTTCGCTTTCTGTGATATTGAACTTGTACCGTAAACGAGGTTCTTGTAAACAGAGCCGTCCCAAACTTTGGGGTGGCTGTGTCTTTTTGATTTTAATTTCCCTAAGCTATAGGACCATAAGTGGAAGTGCCCTAGGCTCTGTTGCTTTGTTTTTTGGATGTTTCAGGAAACACCATACACTTCTCCAGAGAGGCTGCTGGCAATTGACATCCCGCCCATCAGCATAACAAGGCTCCTAGTACTCCATGGCGTGTCCTGCCTTTCTGGATTTTACACTTTTTTCAGATGGCCCTTTTGACCAGGGCGCAGTGAGACTTCATTGTAGTGCAGATTTCCTTTGCAAGCTTGATTAGTTGGCCAAAAAGGGCGTATGCGTTTTTTCCTGAATATATTCAGGAAAAAACGCATACGCACTTTTTGGCCAAGTGCATCATTGTGCACGTTCTGCCTCTTTTCCTATGTTCTACATGCAATTCCAGTCTACCTCCTGAAATCGGTTTCCTGCAATTCTGCCCGCTTTCAACTCCTCTTGGCAGCCTTACTTCAATATATTTTTGGAAGATAGCTGTCATTTATAACTCTGCAGGTTTGTGAATTACAGTGCCCCTGAGCTCCTTTCTTCAACTCGCTTTCTTGTGAGCTGGCCGCAACACCGCAGGATTGCTTCAGGCCCTAGTTTGGTTCCGGCACGGCATGCTGAGCCTTTGGTTAATTCCTCTTCCTGGTGGGAAATGAGAGTTAAATTTGCCCGTCCAGACACCTCCACCTAGTCTCTCATTGGTTCTCGCTATTCCTGTTCATTTTCCACAGAAATTGCAAACTGGGCCAAAAGGAGGTTAAAGGCACTGACTCTCCAAGTGAGGAGAGTGTTAGTAAAGCGTCTGGAATGTTGCACCCGAGTACCAGGGGACGAAAACTGAGACACATTTGAACACTTTTTCCGATCACATGGTGGATCATACTCTGGGTTCCACATGCATGTTTTAGCTGAAGGAAGAATCCCTTAAACATGTAGAGTTGAGACCCATGGAATGGGTACCATGCAATATGACTTCAAAGGGTCTGCATTTGCTCACCGAACCTCACCAATCCTATCACTGCTACGTTTATGCCTCTGTACACATGCTTGATTCTCTTTCGGAGACATATAAATCCATAGGTTTTAAGATTCTTACTAGTCAGGTATATTCTTAGGCGTTTAATATGGGGTGTTGAGTCCACTTCATTGAGCAAGGAGTAGCTCTTGTCTATTACATATTTGGCTTATGGAACGGTATCTGTGCTAATTTCAATCTCTGGTTTTATGCAGCACCCCAACTCACCTTTCCCCTTAAGCAAGCATAAGTTGGTTTTCTACATTTGACACCCTGTTCTGTTTTGTAATTCAGTTCCTGTGTAGCCAAGTTTACATTCCGTGTGTTAGTGATATCTTATGATGTTTCTTTTTCTGTGTGACTTATTTCACTTAGAATCATCGTACCTGAATCCACTCATTATGCTGCTACGGGCCTGATGACATAGATTTCATTGCTGAGTGATATTGCATTGTACGTAAGTACCACAACTTCTTTATCCATTTTTCGCTTTCTGTGATATTGAACTTGTACCGTAAACGAGGTTCTTGTAAACAGAGCCGTCCCAAACTTTGGGGTGGCTGTGTCTTTTTGATTTTAATTTCCCTAAGCTAAAGGACCATAAGTGGAAGTGCCCTAGGCTCTGTTGCTTTGTTTTTTGGATGTTTCAGGAAACACCATACACTTCTCCAGAGTGGCTGCTGGCAATTTACATCCCACCCATCAACATAAGAAGGCTCCTAGTTCTCCTTGGCCTGTCCTGCCTGTCTGGATTTTAAACTTTTATCGGATGGCCTTTTTGACCGGGGGGCAGTGAGACTTCATTGTAGTGCAGATTTCCTTTTCAAGCTTGCTTGGTTGGCCAAAAAGGTCGTATGCGTTTTTTCCTGAATATATTCAGGAAAAAACGCATACGCCCTTTTTGGCCAAGTGCATCATTGTGGACGTTCTGCCTCTTTTCCTATGCTTTACGTGCAATTCCAGTCTACGTCCTGAAATCGGTTTCTTGCAATTCTGCCCGCTTTCAACTCCTCTTTGCAGCCTTACTTCAATATATTTTTGGAAGATAGCTGTCATTTATAACTCTGCAGGTTTGTGAATTACAGTGCCCCTGAGCTCCTTTCTTCAACTCGCTTTCTTGTGAGCTGGCCGCAACACCGCAGGATTGCTTCAGGCCCTAGTTTGGTTCCGGCACGGCATGCTGAGCCTTTGGTTAATTCCTCTTCCTGGTGGGAAATGAGAGTTAAATTTGCCCGTCCAAACACCTCCACCTAGTCTCTCATTGGTTCTCCCTATTCCTGTTCATTTTTCACAGAATTTGCAAACTGGGCCAAACAGGAGGTTAAAGGCACTGACTCTCCAAGTGGGGAGAGTGTTAGTAAAGCGTCTGGAATGTTGCACCCGAGTACCAGGGGACGAAAACTGAGACACATTTGAACAGGTTTTCCAATCACATGGTGGATCATACTCTGGGTTCCACATGCATGTTTTAGCTGAAGGAAGAATCCCTTAAACATGTAGAGTTGAGACCCAAGGAATGGGTACCATGCAATATGATTTCAAAGGGTCTGCATTTGCTCACCGAACCTCACCAATCCTATCACTGCTACGTTTATGCCTCTGTACACAAGTTTGATTCTCTTTCGGAGACATATAAATCCATAGGTTTTAAGATTCTTACTAGTCAGGTATATTCTTAGGCGTTTAATATGGGGTGTTGAGTCCACTTCGTTGAGCAAGGAGTAGTTCTTGTCTATTCCATATTTGGCTTAAGGAACTTTATCTGTGCTCATTTCAATCTCTGGTTTTATGCAGCACCCCAACTCACCTTTCCCCTTAAGCAAGCATAAGTTGGTTTTCTAAATTTGAGACCCTGTTCTGTTTTGTAATCCAGTTCCTGTGTAGCCAAGTTTACATTCCGTGTATTAGTGATATCTTATGATGTTTCTTTTTCTGTGTGACTTATTTCAGTTAGAATCATCATACCTGAATCCACTCATTATGCTGCTACGGGCCTGATGACATAGATTTCATTGCTGAGTGATATTGCATTGTACGTAAGTACCACAACTTCTTTATCCATTTTTCACTTTCTGCGATATTGAACTTGTACCGTAAACGAGGTTCTTGTAAACAGAGCCGTCCCAAACTTTGGGGTGGCTGTGTCTTTTTGATTTTAATTTCCCTAAGCTATAGGACCATAAGTGGAAGTGCCCTAGGCTCTGTTGCTTTGTTTTTTAGATGTTTCAGGAAACACCATACACCTCTCCCGAGTGGCTCTTGGCAATTTACATCCCGCCCATCAGCATAACAAGGCTCCCAGTTCTCCATGGCCTGTCCTGCCTTTCTGGATTTTACACTTTTTTCAGATGGCCCTTTTGACCGGGGGGAAGTGAGACTTCATTGTAGTGCAGATTTCCTTTGCAAGCTTGCTTGGTTGGCCAAAAAGGGCGTATGCGTTTTTTCCTGAATATATTCAGGAAAAAACGCATACGCCCTTTTTGGCCAAGTGCATCATTGTGGACGTTCTGCCTCTTTTCCTATGCTTTAAATGCAATTCCAGTCTACCTCCTGAAATCGGTTTCCTGCAATTCTGCCCCGCTTTCAAGTCCTCTTGGCAGCCTTACTTCAGTATATTTTTGGACGATAGCTGTCATTTATAACTCTGCAGGTTTGTGAATTACAGTGCCCCTGAGCTCCTTTCTTCAACTCGCTTTCTTGTGAGCTGGCCGCAACACCGCAGGATTGCTTCAGGCCCTAATCTGGTTCCGGCACGGCACGCTGAGCCTTTGGTTAATTCCTCTTCCTGGTGGGAAATGAGAGTTAAAATTGCCCGTCCAGACACCTCCAGCTAGTCTCTCATTGATTCTCCCTATTCCTGTTCTTCTTCCGCAGAAATTGCAAACTGAGCCAAACAGGAGGTTAAAGGCACTGACTCTCCAAGTCGGGAGAGTGTTAGTAAAGCGTCTGGAATGTTGCACCCGAGTACCAGGGGACGAGAACTGAGACATATTGGAACACGTCTCCCGATCACACGGTTGATCATACTCTGGGTTCCACGTGCATGTTTTAGCTGAAGGAAGAATCCCTTAAACATGGAGAGTTGAGACCCGTGGAATGGGTACCATGCAATATGACTTCAAAGGGTCTTCATTTGCTCACCGAACCTCTCCAATCCTATCACTGCTGCGTTTATGCCCCTGTACACATGCTTGATTTTCTTTCAGAGACATAGCAGTGCATAGGTTTTAAGATACTTACTAGTCAGGTACATTCTTAGGCGTTTAATATGGGGTGTTGAGTCCATTTCGTTGAGCAAGGAGTAGTTCTTGTCTATTCTATATTTGGCTTAAGGAACTTTATCTGTGCTCATTTCAATCTCTGGTTTTATGCAGCACCCCAACTCACCTTTCCCCTTAAGCAAGCATAAGTTGGTTTTCTAAATTTGAGACCCTGTTCTGTTTTGTAATCCAGGTCCTGTGTAGCCAAGTTTACATCCCGTGTATTAGTGATATCTTATGATGTTTCTTTTTCTGTGTGACTTATTTCAGTTAGAATCATCATACCTGAATCCACTCATTATGCTGCTACGGGCCTGATGACATAGATTTCATTGCTGAGTGATATTGCATTGTACGTAAGTACCACAACTTCTTTATCCATTTTTCACTTTCTGCGATATTGAACTTGTACCGTAAACGAGGTTCTTGTAAACAGAGCCGTCCCAAACTTTGGGGTGGCTGTGTCTTTTTGATTTTAATTTCCCTAAGCTATAGGACCATAAGTGGAAGTGCCCTAGGCTCTGTTGCTTTGTTTTTTAGATGTTTCAGGAAACACCATACACCTCTCCCGAGTGGCTGTTGGCAATTTACATCCCGCCCATCAGCATAACAAGGCTCCCAGTTCTCCATGGCCTGTCCTGCCTTTCTGGATTTTACACTTTTTTCAGATGGCCCTTTTGACCGGGGGGAAGTGAGACTTCATTGTAGTGCAGATTTCCTTTGCAAGCTTGCTTGGTTGGCCAAAAAGGGCGTATGCGTTTTTTCCTGAATATATTCAGGAAAAAACGCATACGCCCTTTTTGGCCAAGTGCATCATTGTGGACGTTCTGCCTCTTTTCCTATGCTTTAAATGCAATTCCAGTCTACCTCCTGAAATCGGTTTCCTGCAATTCTGCCCCGCTTTCAAGTCCTCTTGGCAGCCTTACTTCAGTATATTTTTGGACGATAGCTGTCATTTATAACTCTGCAGGTTTGTGAATTACAGTGCCCCTGAGCTCCTTTCTTCAACTCGCTTTCTTGTGAGCTGGCCACAACACCGCAGGATTGCTTCAGGCCCTAATCTGGTTCCGGCACGGCACGCTGAGCCTTTGGTTAATTCCTCTTCCTGGTGGGAAATGAGAGTTAAATTTGCCCGTCCAGACACCTCCAGCTAGTCTCTCATTGGTTCTCCCTATTCCTGTTCATTTTCCGCAGAAATTGCAAACTGGGCCAAACAGGAGGTTAAAGGCACTGACTCTCCAAGTCGGGAGAGTGTTAGTAAAGCGTCTGGAATATTGCACCCGAGTACCAGGGGACGAGAACTGAGACATATTGGAACATGTCTCCCGATCACACGGGTGATCATACTCTGGGTTCCACGTGCATGTTTTACCTGAAGGCAGAATCCCTTAAACCTGGAGAGTTGAGACCCGTGGAATGGGTACCATGCAATATGACTTCAAAGGGTCTTCATTTGCTCACCGAACCTCTCCAATCCTATCACTGCTGGGTTTATGCCCCTGTACACACGCTTGATTTTCTTTCAGAGACATAACAATTCATAGGTTTTAAGATACTTACTAGTCAGGTACATTCTTAGGCGTTTAATATGGGGTGTTGAGTCCATTTCGTTGAGCAAGGAGTAGTTCTTGTCTATTCCATATTTGGCTTAAGGAACTTTATCTGTGTTCATTTAAATCTCTGGTTTTATGCAGCACCCCAACTCACCTTTCCCCTTAAGCAAGCATAAGTTGGTTTTCTAAATTTGAGACCCTGTTCTGTTTTGTAATCCAGTTCCTGTGTAGCCAAGTTTACATTCCGTGTATTAGTGATATCTTATGATGTTTCTTTTTCTGTGTGACTTATTTCAGTTAGAATCATCATACCTGAATCCACTCATTATGCTGCTACGGGCCTGATGACATAGATTTCATTGCTGAGTGATATTGCATTGTACGTAAGTACCACAACTTCTTTATCCATTTTTCACTTTCTGCAATATTGAACTTGTACCGTAAACGAGGTTCTTGTAAACAGAGCCGTCCCAAACTTTGGGGTGGCTGTGTCTTTTTGATTTTAATTTCCCTAAGCTATAGGACCATAAGTGGAAGTGCCCTAGGCTCTGTTGCTTTGTTTTTTAGATGTTTCAGTTAACACCATACACCTCTCCGGAGTGGCTCTTGGCAATTTACATCCCGCCCATCAGCATAACAAGGCTCCCAGTTCTCCATGGCCTGTCCTGCCTTTCTGGATTTTACACTTTTTTCAGATGGCCCTTTTGACCGGGGGGAAGTGAGACTTCATTGTAGTGCAAATTTCCTTTGCAAGCTTGCTTGGTTGGCCAAAAAGGGCGTATGCGTTTTTTCCTGAATATATTCAGGAAAAAACGCATACGCCCTTTTTGGCCAAGTGCATCATTGTGGACGTTCTGCCTCTTTTCCTATGCTTTAAATGCAATTCCAGTCTACCTCCTGAAATCGGTTTCCTGCAATTCTGCCCCGCTTTCAAGTCCTCTTGGCAGCCTTACTTCAGTATATTTTTGGACGATAGCTGTCATTTATAACTCTGCAGGTTTGTGAATTACAGTGCCCCTGAGCTCCTTTCTTCAACTCGCTTTCTTGTGAGCTGGCCGCAACACCGCAGGATTGCTTCAGGCCCTAATCTGGTTCCGGCACGGCACGCTGAGCCTTTGGTTAATTCCTCTTCCTGGTGGGAAATGAGAGTTAAATTTGCCCGTCCAGACACCTCCAGCTAGTCTCTCATTGATTCTCCCTATTCCTGTTCTTCTTCCGCAGAAATTGCAAACTGAGCCAAACAGGAGGTTAAAGGCACTGACTCTCCAAGTCGGGAGAGTGTTAGTAAAGCGTGTGGAATGTTGCACCCGAGTACCAGGGGACGAGAACTGAGACATATTGGAACACGTCTCCCGATCACACGGTTGATCATACTCTGGGTTCCACGTGCATGTTTTAGCTGAAGGAAGAATCCCTTAAACATGGAGAGTTGAGACCCGTGGAATGGGTACCATGCAATATGACTTCAAAGGGTCTTCATTTGCTCACCGAACCTCTCCAATCCTATCACTGCTGCGTTTATGCCCCTGTACACATGCTTGATTTTCTTTCAGAGACATAGCAGTGCATAGGTTTTAAGATACTTACTAGTCAGGTACATTCTTAGGCGTTTAATATGGGGTGTTGAGTCCATTTCGTTGAGCAAGGAGTAGTTCTTGTCTATTCTATATTTGGCTTAAGGAACTTTATCTGTGCTCATTTCAATCTCTGGTTTTATGCAGCACCCCAACTCACCTTTCCCCTTAAGCAAGCATAAGTTGGTTTTCTAAATTTGAGACCCTGTTCTGTTTTGTAATCCAGTTCCTGTGTAGCCAAGTTTACATTCCGTGTATTAGTGATATCTTATGATGTTTCTTTTTCTGTGTGACTTATTTCAGTTAGAATCATCATACCTGAATCCACTCATTATGCTGCTACGGGCCTGATGACATAGATTTCATTGCTGAGTGATATTGCATTGTACGTAAGTACCACAACTTCTTTATCCATTTTTCACTTTCTGCGATATTGAACTTGTACCGTAAACGAGGTTCTTGTAAACAGAGCCGTCCCAAACTTTGGGGTGGCTGTGTCTTTTTGATTTTAATTTCCCTAAGCTATAGGACCATAAGTGGAAGTACCCTAGGCTCTGTTGCTTTGTTTTTTAGATGTTTCAGGAAACACCATACACCTCTCCGGAGTGGCTCTTGGCAATTTACATCCCGCCCATCAGCATAACAAGGCTCCCAGTTCTCCATGGCCTGTCCTGCCTTTCTGGATTTTACACTTTTTTCAGATGGCCCTTTTGACCGGGGGGAAGTGAGACTTCATTGTAGTGCAGATTTCCTTTGCAAGCTTGCTTGGTTGGCCAAAAAGGGCGTATGCGTTTTTTCCTGAATATATTCAGGAAAAAACACATACGCCCTTTTTGGCCAAGTGCATCATTGTGGACGTTCTGCCTCTTTTCCTATGCTTTAAATGCAATTCCAGTCTACCTCCTGAAATCGGTTTCCTGCAATTCTGCCCCGCTTTCAAGTCCTCTTGGCAGCCTTACTTCAGTATATTTTTGGACGATAGCTGTCATTTATAACTCTGCAGGTTTGTGAATTACAGTGCCCCTGAGCTCCTTTCTTCAACTCGCTTTCTTGTGAGCTGGCCGCAACACCGCAGGATTGCTTCAGGCCCTAATCTGGTTCCGGCACGGCATGCTGAGCCTTTGGTTAATTCCTCTTCCTGGTGGGAAATGAGAGTTAAATTTGCCCGTCCAGACACCTCCAGCTAGTCTCTCATTGGTTCTCCCTATTCCTGTTCATCTTCCGCAGAAATTGCAAACTGGGCCAAACAGGAGGTTAAAGGCACTGACTCTCCAAGTCGGGAGAGTGTTAGTAAAGCGTCTGGAATGTTGCACCCGAGTACCAGGGGACGAGAACTGAGACATATTGGAACACGTCTCCCGATCACACGGTTGATCATACTCTGGGTTCCACGTGCATGTTTTAGCTGAAGGAAGAATCCCTTAAACCTGGAGAGTTGAGACCCGTGGAATGGGTACCATGCAATATGACTTCAAAGGGTCTTCATTTGCTCACCGAACCTCTCCAATCCTATCACTGCTGCGTTTATGCCCCTGTACACACGCTTGATTTTCTTTCAGAGACATAGCAATCCATAGGTTTTAAGATACTTACTAGTCAGGTACATTCTTAGGCGTTTAATATGGGGTGTTGAGTCCATTTTGTTGAGCAAGGAGTAGTTCTTGTCTATTCTATATTTGGCTTAAGGAACTTTATCTGTGCTCATTTCAATCTCTGGTTTTATGCAGCACCCCAACTCACCTTTCCCCTTAAGCAAGCATAAGTTGGTTTTCTAAATTTGAGACCCTGTTCTGTTTTGTAATCCAGTTCCTGTGTAGCCAAGTTTACATCCCGTGTATTAGTGATAGCTTATGATGTTTCTTTTTCTGTGTGACTTATTTCAGTTAGAATCATCATACCTGAATCCACTCATTATGCTGCTACGGGCCTGATGACATAGATTTCATTGCTGAGTGATATTGCATTGTACGTAAGTACCACAACTTCTTTATCCATTTTTCACTTTCTGCGATATTGAACTTGTACCGTAAACGAGGTTCTTGTAAACAGAGCCGTCCCAAACTTTGGGGTGGCTGTGTCTTTTTGATTTTAATTTCCCTAAGCTATAGGACCATAAGTGGAAGTACCCTAGGCTCTGTTGCTTTGTTTTTTAGATGTTTCAGGAAACACCATACACCTCTCCGGAGTGGCTCTTGGCAATTTACATCCCGCCCATCAGCATAACAAGGCTCCCAGTTCTCCATGGCCTGTCCTGCCTTTCTGGATTTTACACTTTTTTCAGATGGCCCTTTTGACCGGGGGGAAGTGAGACTTCATTGTAGTGCAGATTTCCTTTGCAAGCTTGCTTGGTTGGCCAAAAAGGGCGTATGCGTTTTTTCCTGAATATATTCAGGAAAAAACACATACGCCCTTTTTGGCCAAGTGCATCATTGTGGACGTTCTGCCTCTTTTCCTATGCTTTAAATGCAATTCCAGTCTACCTCCTGAAATCGGTTTCCTGCAATTCTGCCCCGCTTTCAAGTCCTCTTGGCAGCCTTACTTCAGTATATTTTTGGACGATAGCTGTCATTTATAACTCTGCAGGTTTGTGAATTACAGTGCCCCTGAGCTCCTTTCTTCAACTCGCTTTCTTGTGAGCTGGCCGCAACACCGCAGGATTGCTTCAGGCCCTAATCTGGTTCCAGCACGGCACGCTGAGCCTTTGGTTAATTCCTCTTCCTGGTGGGAAATGAGAGTTAAATTTGCCCGTCCAGACACCTCCAGCTAGTCTCTCATTGGTTCTCCCTATTCCTGTTCATCTTCCGCAGAAATTGCAAACTGGGCCAAACAGGAGGTTAAAGGCACTGACTCTCCAAGTCGGGAGAGTGTTAGTAAAGCGTCTGGAATGTTGCACCCGAGTACCAGGGGACGAGAACTGAGACATATTGGAACACGTCTCCCGATCACACGGTTGATCATACTCTGGGTTCCACGTGCATGTTTTAGCTGAAGGAAGAATCCCTTAAACCTGGAGAGTTGAGACCCGTGGAATGGGTACCATGCAATATGACTTCAAAGGGTCTTCATTTGCTCACCGAACCTCTCCAATCCTATCACTGCTGCATTTATGCCCCTGTACACACGCTTGATTTTCTTTCAGAGACATAGCAATCCATAGGTTTTAAGATACTTACTAGTCAGGTACATTCTTAGGCGTTTAATATGGGGTGTTGAGTCCATTTTGTTGAGCAAGGAGTAGTTCTTGTCTATTCTATATTTGGCTTAAGGAACTTTATCTGTGCTCATTTCAATCTCTGGTTTTATGCAGCACCCCAACTCACCTTTCCCCTTAAGCAAGCATAAGTTGGTTTTCTAAATTTGAGACCCTGTTCTGTTTTGTAATCCAGTTCCTGTGTAGCCAAGTTTACATCCCGTGTATTAGTGATATCTTATGATGTTTCTTTTTCTGTGTGACTTATTTCAGTTAGAATCATCATACCTGAATCCACTCATTATGCTGCTACGGGCCTGATGACATAGATTTCATTGCTGAGTGATATTGCATTGTACGTAAGTACCACAACTTCTTTATCCATTTTTCACTTTCTGCGATATTGAACTTGTACCGTAAACGAGGTTCTTGTAAACAGAGCCGTCCCAAACTTTGGGGTGGCTGTGTCTTTTTGATTTTAATTTCCCTAAGCTATAGGACCATAAGTGGAAGTGCCCTAGGCTCTGTTGCTTTGTTTTTTAGATGTTTCAGGAAACACCATACACCTCTCCCGAGTGGCTCTTGGCAATTTACATCCCGCCCATCAGCATAACAAGGCTCCCAGTTCTCCATGGCCTGTCCTGCCTTTCTGGATTTTACACTTTTTTCAGATGGCCCTTTTGACCGGGGGGAAGTGAGACTTCATTGTAGTGCAGATTTCCTTTGCAAGCTTGCTTGGTTGGCCAAAAAGGGCGTATGCGTTTTTTCCTGAATATATTCAGGAAAAAACGCATACGCCCTTTTTGGCCAAGTGCATCATTGTGGACGTTCTGCCTCTTTTCCTATGCTTTAAATGCAATTCCAGTCTACCTCCTGAAATCGGTTTCCTGCAATTCTGCCCCGCTTTCAAGTCCTCTTGGCAGCCTTACTTCAGTATATTTTTGGACGATAGCTGTCATTTATAACTCTGCAGGTTTGTGAATTACAGTGCCCCTGAGCTCCTTTCTTCAACTCGCTTTCTTGTGAGCTGGCCGCAACACCGCAGGATTGCTTCAGGCCCTAATCTGGTTCCGGCACGGCACGCTGAGCCTTTGGTTAATTCCTCTTCCTGGTGGGAAATGAGAGTTAAATTTGCCCGTCCAGACACCTCCAGCTAGTCTCTCATTGGTTCTCCCTATTCCTGTTCATCTTCCGCAGAAATTGCAAACTGGGCCAAACAGGAGGTTAAAGGCACTGACTCTCCAAGTCGGGAGAGTGTTAGTAAAGCGTCTGGAATGTTGCACCCGAGTACCAGGGGACGAGAACTGAGACATATTGGAACACGTCTCCCGATCACACGGTTGATCATACTCTGGGTTCCACGTGCATGTTTTAGCTGAAGGAAGAATCCCTTAAACCTGGAGAGTTGAGACCCGTGGAATGGGTACCATGCAATATGACTTCAAAGGGTCTTCATTTGCTCACCGAACCTCTCCAATCCTATCACTGCTGCGTTTATGCCCCTGTACACACGCTTGATTTTCTTTCAGACACATAGCAATCCATAGGTTTTAAGATACTTACTAGTCAGGTACATTCTTAGGCGTTTAATATGGGGTGTTGAGTCCATTTCGTTGAGCAAGGAGTAGTTCTTGTCTATTCCATATTTGGCTTAAGGAACTTTATCTGTGCTCATTTCAATCTCTGGTTTTATGCAGCACCCCAACTCACCTTTCCCCTTAAGCAAGCATAAGTTGGTTTTCTAAATTTGAGACCCTGTTCTGTTTTGTAATCCAGTTCCTGTGTAGCCAAGTTTACATTCCGTGTATTAGTGATATCTTATGATGTTTCTTTTTCTGTGTGACTTATTTCAGTTAGAATCATCATACCTGAATCCACTCATTATGCTGCTACGGGCCTGATGACATAGATTTCATTGCTGAGTGATATTGCATTGTACGTAAGTACCACAACTTCTTTATCCATTTTTCACTTTCTGCGATATTGAACTTGTACCGTAAACGAGGTTCTTGTAAACAGAGCCGTCCCAAACTTTGGGGTGGCTGTGTCTTTTTGATTTTAATTTCCCTAAGCTATAGGACCATAAGTGGAAGTGCCCTAGGCTCTGTTGCTTTGTTTTTTAGATGTTTCAGGAAACACCATACACCTCTCCCGAGTGGCTCTTGGCAATTTACATCCCGCCCATCAGCATAACAAGGCTCCCAGTTCTCCATGGCCTGTCCTGCCTTTCTGGATTTTACACTTTTTTCAGATGGCCCTTTTGACCGGGGGGAAGTGAGACTTCATTGTAGTGCAGATTTCCTTTGCAAGCTTGCTTGGTTGGCCAAAAAGGGCGTATGCGTTTTTTCCTGAATATATTCAGGAAAAAACGCATACGCCCTTTTTGGCCAAGTGCATCATTGTGGACGTTCTGCCTCTTTTCCTATGCTTTAAATGCAATTCCAGTCTACCTCCTGAAATCGGTTTCCTGCAATTCTGCCCCGCTTTCAAGTCCTCTTGGCAGCCTTACTTCAGTATATTTTTGGACGATAGCTGTCATTTATAACTCTGCAGGTTTGTGAATTACAGTGCCCCTGAGCTCGTTTCTTCAACTCGCTTTCTTGTGAGCTGCCCGCAACACCGCAGGATTGCTTCAGGCCCTAATCTGGTTCCGGCACGGCACGCTGAGCCTTTGGTTAATTCCTCTTCCTGGTGGGAAATGAGAGTTAAATTTGCCCGTCCAGACACCTCCAGCTAGTCTCTCATTGGTTCTCCCTATTCCTGTTCATCTTCCGCAGAAATTGCAAACTGGGCCAAACAGGAGGTTAAAGGCACTGACTCTCCAAGTCGGGAGAGTGTTAGTAAAGCGTCTGGAATGTTGCACCCGAGTACCAGGGGACGAGAACTGAGACATATTGGAACACGTCTCCCGATCACACGGTTGATCATACTCTGGGTTCCACATGCATGTTTTAGCTGAAGGAAGAATCCCTTAAACCTGCAGAGTTGAGACCCGTGGAATGGGTACCATGCAATATGACTTCAAAGGGTCTTCATTTGCTCACCGAACCTCTCCAATCCTATCACTGCTGCGTTTATGCCCCTGTACACATGCTTGATTTTCTTTCAGAGACATAGCAGTGCATAGGTTTTAAGATACTTACTAGTCAGGTACATTCTTAGGCGTTTAATATGGGGTTTTGAGTCCATTTCGTTGAGCAAGGAGTAGTTCTTGTCTATTCCATATTTGGCTTAAGGAACTTTATCTGTGCTCATTTCAATCTCTGGTTTTATGCAGCACCCCAACTCACCTTTCCCCTTAAGCAAGCATAAGTTGGTTTTCTAAATTTGAGACCCTGTTCTGTTTTGTAATCCAGTTCCTGTGTAGCCAAGTTTACATCCCGTGTATTAGTGATATCTTATGATGTTTCTTTTTCTGTGTGACTTATTTCAGTTAGAATCATCATACCTGAATCCACTCATTATGCTGCTACGGGCCTGATGACATAGATTTCATTGCTGAGTGATATTGCATTGTACGTAAGTACCACAACTTCTTTATCCATTTTTCACTTTCTGCGATATTGAACTTGTACCGTAAACGAGGTTCTTGTAAACAGAGCCGTCCCAAACTTTGGGGTGGCTGTGTCTTTTTGATTTTAATTTCCCTAAGCTATAGGACCATAAGTGGAAGTGCCCTAGGCTCTGTTGCTTTGTTTTTTAGATGTTTCAGGAAACACCATACACCTCTCCCGAGTGGCTCTTGGCAATTTACATCCCGCCCATCAGCATAACAAGGCTCCCAGTTCTCCATGGCCTGTCTTGCCTTTCTGGATTTTACACTTTTTTCAGATGGCCCTTTTGACCGGGGGGAAGTGAGACTTCATTGTAGTGCAGATTTCCTTTGCAAGCTTGCTTGGTTGGCCAAAAAGGGCGTATGCGTTTTTTCCTGAATATATTCAGGAAAACACGCATACGCCCTTTTTGGCCAAGTGCATCATTGTGGACGTTCTGCCTCTTTTCCTATGCTTTAAATGCAATTCCAGTCTACCTCCTGAAATCGGTTTCCTGCAATTCTGCCCCGCTTTCAAGTCCTCTTGGCAGCCTTACTTCAGTATATTTTTGGACGATAGCTGTCATTTATAACTCTGCAGGTTTGTGAATTACAGTGCCCCTGAGCTCCTTTCTTCAACTCGCTTTCTTGTGAGCTGGCCGCAACACCGCAGGATTGCTTCAGGCCCTAATCTGGTTCCGGCACGGCACGCTGAGCCTTTGGTTAATTCCTCTTCCTGGTGGGAAATGAGAGTTAAATTTGCCCGTCCAGACACCTCCAGCTAGTCTCTCATTGGTTCTCCCTATTCCTGTTCATTTTCCGCAGAAATTGCAAACTGGGCCAAACAGGAGGTTAAAGGCACTGACTCTCCAAGTCGGGAGAGTGTTAGTAAAGCGTCTGGAATGTTGCACCCGAGTACCAGGGGACGAGAACTGAGACATATTGGAACACGTCTCCCGATCACACGGTTGATCATACTCTGGGTTCCACGTGCATGTTTTAGCTGAAGGAAGAATCCCTTAAACCTGGAGAGTTGAGACCCGTGGAATGGGTACCATGCAATATGACTTCAAAGGGTCTTCATTTGCTCACCGAACCTCTCCAATCCTATCACTGCTGCGTTTGTGCCCCTGTACACACGCTTGATTTTCTTTCAGAGACATAGCAATTCATAGGTTTTAAGATACTTACTAGTCAGGTACATTCTTAGGCGTTTAATATGGGGTGTTGAGTCCATTTCGTTGAGCAAGGAGTAGTTCTTGTCTATTCCATATTTGGCTTAAGGAACTTTATCTGTGCTCATTTCAATCTCTGGTTTTATGCAGCACCCCAACTCACCTTTCCCCTTAAGCAAGCATAAGTTGGTTTTCTAAATTTGAGACCCTGTTCTGTTGTGTAATCCAGTTCCTGTGTAGCCAAGTTTACATCCCGTGTATTAGTGATATCTTATGATGTTTCTTTTTCTGTGTGACTTATTTCAGTTAGAATCATCATACCTGAATCCACTCATTATGCTGCTACGGGCCTGATGACATAGATTTCATTGCTGAGTGATATTGCATTGTACGTAAGTACCACAACTTCTTTATCCATTTTTCACTTTCTGCGATATTGAATTTGTACCGTAAACGAGGTTCTTGTAAACAGAGCCGTCCCAAACTTTGGGGTGGCTGTGTCTTTTTGATTTTAATTTCCCTAAGCTATAGGACCATAAGTGGAAGTGCCCTAGGCTCTGTTGCTTTGTTTTTTAGATGTTTCAGGAAACACCATACACCTCTCCCGAGTGGCTGTTGGCAATTTACATCCCGCCCATCAGCATAACAAGGCTCCCAGTTCTCCATGGCCTGTCCTGCCTTTCTGGATTTTACACTTTTTTCAGATGGCCCTTTTGACCGGGGGGAAGTGAGACTTCATTGTAGTGCAGATTTCCTTTGCAAGCTTGCTTGGTTGGCCAAAAAGGGCGTATGCGTTTTTTCCTGAATATATTCAGGAAAAAACGCATACGCCCTTTTTGGCCAAGTGCATCATTGTGGACGTTCTGCCTCTTTTCCTATGCTTTAAATGCAATTCCAGTCTACCTCCTGAAATCGGTTTCCTGCAATTCTGCCCCGCTTTCAAGTCCTCTTGGCAGCCTTACTTCAGTATATTTTTGGACGATAGCTGTCATTTATAACTCTGCAGGTTTGTGAATTACAGTGCCCCTGAGCTCCTTTCTTCAACTCGCTTTCTTGTGAGCTGGCCGCAACACCGCAGGATTGCTTCAGGCCCTAATCTGGTTCCGGCACGGCACGCTGAGCCTTTGGTTAATTCCTCTTCCTGGTGGGAAATGAGAGTTAAATTTGCCCGTCCAGACACCTCCAGCTAGTCTCTCATTGGTTCTCCCTATTCCTGTTCATCTTCCGCAGAAATTGCAAACTGGGCCAAACAGGAGGTTAAAGGCACTGACTCTCCAAGTCGGGAGAGTGTTAGTAAAGCGTCTGGAATGTTGCACCCGAGTACCAGGGGACGAGAACTGAGACATATTGGAACACGTCTCCCGATCACACGGTTGATCATACTCTGGGTTCCACGTGCATGTTTTAGCTGAAGGAAGAATCCCTTAAACCTGGAGAGTTGAGACCCGTGGAATGGGTACCATGCAATATGACTTCAAAGGGTCTTCATTTGCTCACCGAACCTCTCCAATCCTATCACTGCTGCGTTTATGCCCCTGTACACACGCTTGATTTTCTTTCAGAGACATAGCAATCCATAGGTTTTAAGATACTTACTAGTCAGGTACATTCTTAGGCGTTTAATATGGGGTGTTGAGTCCATTTCGTTGAGCAAGGAGTAGTTCTTGTCTATTCCATATTTGGCTTAAGGAACTTTATCTGTGCTCATTTCAATCTCTGGTTTTATGCAGCACCCCAACTCACCTTTCCCCTTAAGCAAGCATAAGTTGGTTTTCTAAATTTGAGACCCTGTTCTGTTTTGTAATCCAGTTCCTGTGTAGCCAAGTTTACATCCCGTGTATTAGTGATATCTTATGATGTTTCTTTTTCTGTGTGACTTATTTCAGTTAGAATCATCATACCTGAATCCACTCATTATGCTGCTACGGGCCTGATGACATAGATTTCATTGCTGAGTGATATTGCATTGTACGTAAGTACCACAACTTCTTTATCCATTTTTCACTTTCTGCGATATTGAACTTGTACCGTAAACGAGGTTCTTGTAAACAGAGCCGTCCCAAACTTTGGGGTGGCTGTGTCTTTTTGATTTTAATTTCCCTAAGCTATAGGACCATAAGTGGAAGTGCCCTAGGCTCTGTTGCTTTGTTTTTTAGATGTTTCAGGAAACACCATACACCTCTCCCGAGTGGCTGTTGGCAATTTACATCCCGCCCATCAGCATAACAAGGCTCCCAGTTCTCCATGGCCTGTCCTGCCTTTCTGGATTTTACACTTTTTTCAGATGGCCCTTTTGACCGGGGGGAAGTGAGACTTCATTGTAGTGCAGATTTCCTTTGCAAGCTTGCTTGGTTGGCCAAAAAGGGCGTATGCGTTTTTTCCTGAATATATTCAGGAAAAAACGCATACGCCCTTTTTGGCCAAGTGCATCATTGTGGACGTTCTGCCTCTTTTCCTATGCTTTAAATGCAATTCCAGTCTACCTCCTGAAATCGGTTTCCTGCAATTCTGCCCCGCTTTCAAGTCCTCTTGGCAGCCTTACTTCAGTATATTTTTGGACGATAGCTGTCATTTATAACTCTGCAGGTTTGTGAATTACAGTGCCCCTGAGCTCCTTTCTTCAACTCGCTTTCTTGTGAGCTGGCCGCAACACCGCAGGATTGCTTCAGGCCCTAATCTGGTTCCGGCACGGCACGCTGAGCCTTTGGTTAATTCCTCTTCCTGGTGGGAAATGAGAGTTAAATTTGCCCGTCCAGACACCTCCAGCTAGTCTCTCATTGGTTCTCCCTATTCCTGTTCATCTTCCGCAGAAATTGCAAACTGGGCCAAACAGGAGGTTAAAGGCACTGACTCTCCAAGTCGGGAGAGTGTTAGTAAAGCGTGTGGAATGTTGCACCCGAGTACCAGGGGACGAGAACTGAGACATATTGGAACACGTCTCCCGATCACACGGTTGATCATACTCTGGGTTCCACGTGCATGTTTTAGCTGAAGGAAGAATCCCTTAAACCTGGAGAGTTGAGACCCGTGGAATGGGTACCATGCAATATGACTTCAAAGGGTCTTCATTTGCTCACCGAACCTCTCCAATCCTATCACTGCTGCGTTTATGCCCCTGTACACACGCTTGATTTTCTTTCAGAGACATAGCAATCCATAGGTTTTAAGATACTTACTAGTCAGGTACATTCTTAGGCGTTTAATATGGGGTGTTGAGTCCATTTCGTTGAGCAAGGAGTAGTTCTTGTCTATTCCATATTTGGCTTAAGGAACTTTATCTGTGCTCATTTCAATCTCTGGTTTTATGCAGCACCCCAACTCACCTTTCCCCTTAAGCAAGCATAAGTTGGTTTTCTAAATTTGAGACCCTGTTCTGTTTTGTAATCCAGTTCCTGTGTAGCCAAGTTTACATCCCGTGTATTAGTGATATCTTATGATGTTTCTTTTTCTGTGTGACTTATTTCAGTTAGAATCATCATACCTGAATCCACTCATTATGCTGCTACGGGCCTGATGACATAGATTTCATTGCTGAGTGATATTGCATTGTACGTAAGTACCACAACTTCTTTATCCATTTTTCACTTTCTGCGATATTGAACTTGTACCGTAAACGAGGTTCTTGTAAACAGAGCCGTCCCAAACTTTGGGGTGGCTGTGTCTTTTTGATTTTAATTTCCCTAAGCTATAGGACCATAAGTGGAAGTGCCCTAGGCTCTGTTGCTTTGTTTTTTAGATGTTTCAGGAAACACCATACACCTCTCCCGAGTGGCTGTTGGCAATTTACATCCCGCCCATCAGCATAACAAGGCTCCCAGTTCTCCATGGCCTGTCCTGCCTTTCTGGATTTTACACTTTTTTCAGATGGCCCTTTTGACCGGGGGGAAGTGAGACTTCATTGTAGTGCAGATTTCCTTTGCAAGCTTGCTTGGTTGGCCAAAAAGGGCGTATGCGTTTTTTCCTGAAGGAAAAAACGCATACGCCCTTTTTGGCCAAGTGCATCATTGTGGACGTTCTGCCTCTTTTCCTATGCTTTAAATGCAATTCCAGTCTACCTCCTGAAATCGGTTTCCTGCAATTCTGCCCCGCTTTCAAGTCCTCTTGGCAGCCTTACTTCAGTATATTTTTGGACGATAGCTGTCATTTATAACTCTGCAGGTTTGTGAATTACAGTGCCCCTGAGCTCCTTTCTTCAACTCGCTTTCTTGTGAGCTGGCCGCAACACCGCAGGATTGCTTCAGGCCCTAATCTGGTTCCGGCACGGCACGCTGAGCCTTTGGTTAATTCCTCTTCCTGGTGGGAAATGAGAGTTAAATTTGCCCGTCCAGACACCTCCAGCTAGTCTCTCATTGGTTCTCCCTATTCCTGTTCATCTTCCGCAGAAATTGCAAACTGGGCCAAACAGGAGGTTAAAGGCACTGACTCTCCAAGTCGGGAGAGTGTTAGTAAAGCGTCTGGAATGTTGCACCCGAGTACCAGGGGACGAGAACTGAGACATATTGGAACACGTCTCCCGATCACACGGTTGATCATACTCTGGGTTCCACGTGCATGTTTTAGCTGAAGGAAGAATCCCTTAAACCTGGAGAGTTGAGACCCGTGGAATGGGTACCATGCAATATGACTTCAAAGGGTCTTCATTTGCTCACCGAACCTCTCCAATCCTATCACTGCTGCGTTTATGCCCCTGTACACACGCTTGATTTTCTTTCAGACACATAGCAATCCATAGGTTTTAAGATACTTACTACTCAGGTACATTCTTAGGCGTTTAATATGGGGTGTTGAGTCCATTTCGTTGAGCAAGGAGTAGTTCTTGTCTATTCCATATTTGGCTTAAGGAACTTTATCTGTGCTCATTTCAATCTCTGGTTTTATGCAGCACCCCAACTCACCTTTCCCCTTAAGCAAGCATAAGTTGGTTTTCTAAATTTGAGACCCTGTTCTGTTGTGTAATCCAGTTCCTGTGTAGCCAAGTTTACATCCCGTGTATTAGTGATATCTTATGATGTTTCTTTTTCTGTGTGACTTATTTCAGTTAGAATCATCATACCTGAATCCACTCATTATGCTGCTACGGGCCTGATGACATAGATTTCATTGCTGAGTGATATTGCATTGTACGTAAGTACCACAACTTCTTTATCCATTTTTCACTTTCTGCGATATTGAACTTGTACCGTAAACGAGGTTCTTGTAAACAGAGCCGTCCCAAACTTTGGGGTGGCTGTGTCTTTTTGATTTTAATTTCCCTAAGCTATAGGACCATAAGTGGAAGTGCCCTAGGCTCTGTTGCTTTGTTTTTTAGATGTTTCAGGAAACACCATACACCTCTCCCGAGTGGCTCTTGGCAATTTACATCCCGCCCATCAGCATAACAAGGCTCCCAGTTCTCCATGGCCTGTCCTGCCTTTCTGGATTTTACACTTTTTTCAGATGGCCCTTTTGACCGGGGGGAAGTGAGACTTCATTGTAGTGCAGATTTCCTTTGCAAGCTTGCTTGGTTGGCCAAAAAGGGCGTATGCGTTTTTTCCTGAATATATTCAGGAAAAAACGCATACGCCCTTTTTGGCCAAGTGCATCATTGTGGACGTTCTGCCTCTTTTCCTATGCTTTAAATGCAATTCCAGTCTACCTCCTGAAATCGGTTTCCTGCAATTCTGCCCCGCTTTCAAGTCCTCTTGGCAGCCTTACTTCAGTATATTTTTGGACGATAGCTGTCATTTATAACTCTGCAGGTTTGTGAATTACAGTGCCCCTGAGCTCCTTTCTTCAACTCGCTTTCTTGTGAGCTGGCCGCAACACCGCAGGATTGCTTCAGGCCCTAATCTGGTTCCGGCACGGCACGCTGAGCCTTTGGTTAATTCCTCTTCCTGGTGGGAAATGAGAGTTAAATTTGCCCGTCCAGACACCTCCAGCTAGTCTCTCATTGGTTCTCCCTATTCCTGTTCATCTTCCGCAGAAATTGCAAACTGGGCCAAACAGGAGGTTAAAGGCACTGACTCTCCAAGTCGGGAGAGTGTTAGTAAAGCGTCTGGAATGTTGCACCCGAGTACCAGGGGACGAGAACTGAGACATATTGGAACACGTCTCCTGATCACACGGTTGATCATACTCTGGGTTCCACGTGCATGTTTTAGCTGAAGGAAGAATCCCTTAAACCTGGAGAGTTGAGACCCGTGGAATGGGTACCATGCAATATGACTTCAAAGGGTCTTCATTTGCTCACCGAACCTCTCCAATCCTATCACTGCTGCGTTTATGCCCCTGTACACACGCTTGATTTTCTTTCAGACACATAGCAATCCATAGGTTTTAAGATACTTACTAGTCAGGTACATTCTTAGGCGTTTAATATGGGGTGTTGAGTCCATTTCGTTGAGCAAGGAGTAGTTCTTGTCTATTCCATATTTGGCTTAAGGAACTTTATCTGTGCTCATTTCAATCTCTGGTTTTATGCAGCACCCCAACTCACCTTTCCCCTTAAGCAAGCATAAGTTGGTTTTCTAAATTTGAGACCCTGTTCTGTTGTGTAATCCAGTTCCTGTGTAGCCAAGTTTACATCCCGTGTATTAGTGATATCTTATGATGTTTCTTTTTCTGTGTGACTTATTTCAGTTAGAATCATCATACCTGAATCCACTCATTATGCTGCTACGGGCCTGATGACATAGATTTCATTGCTGAGTGATATTGCATTGTACGTAAGTACCACAACTTCTTTATCCATTTTTCACTTTCTGCGATATTGAACTTGTACCGTAAACGAGGTTCTTGTAAACAGAGCCGTCCCAAACTTTGGGGTGGCTGTGTCTTTTTGATTTTAATTTCCCTAAGCTATAGGACCATAAGTGGAAGTGCCCTAGGCTCTGTTGCTTTGTTTTTTAGATGTTTCAGGAAACACCATACACCTCTCCCGAGTGGCTCTTGGCAATTTACATCCCGCCCATCAGCATAACAAGGCTCCCAGTTCTCCATGGCCTGTCCTGCCTTTCTGGATTTTACACTTTTTTCAGATGGCCCTTTTGACCGGGGGGAAGTGAGACTTCATTGTAGTGCAGATTTCCTTTGCAAGCTTGCTTGGTTGGCCAAAAAGGGCGTATGCGTTTTTTCCTGAATATATTCAGGAAAAAACGCATACGCCCTTTTTGGCCAAGTGCATCATTGTGGACGTTCTGCCTCTTTTCCTATGCTTTAAATGCAATTCCAGTCTACCTCCTGAAATCGGTTTCCTGCAATTCTGCCCCGCTTTCAAGTCCTCTTGGCAGCCTTACTTCAGTATATTTTTGGACGATAGCTGTCATTTATAACTCTGCAGGTTTGTGAATTACAGTGCCCCTGAGCTCCTTTCTTCAACTCGCTTTCTTGTGAGCTGGCCGCAACACCGCAGGATTGCTTCAGGCCCTAATCTGGTTCCGGCACGGCACGCTGAGCCTTTGGTTAATTCCTCTTCCTGGTGGGAAATGAGAGTTAAATTTGCCCGTCCAGACACCTCCAGCTAGTCTCTCATTGGTTCTCCCTATTCCTGTTCATCTTCCGCAGAAATTGCAAACTGGGCCAAACAGGAGGTTAAAGGCACTGACTCTCCAAGTCGGGAGAGTGTTAGTAAAGCGTCTGGAATGTTGCACCCGAGTACCAGGGGACGAGAACTGAGACATATTGGAACACGTCTCCTGATCACACGGTTGATCATACTCTGGGTTCCACGTGCATGTTTTAGCTGAAGGAAGAATCCCTTAAACCTGGAGAGTTGAGACCCGTGGAATGGGTACCATGCAATATGACTTCAAAGGGTCTTCATTTGCTCACCGAACCTCTCCAATCCTATCACTGCTGCGTTTATGCCCCTGTACACACGCTTGATTTTCTTTCAGACACATAGCAATCCATAGGTTTTAAGATACTTACTAGTCAGGTACATTCTTAGGCGTTTAATATGGGGTGTTGAGTCCATTTCGTTGAGCAAGGAGTAGTTCTTGTCTATTCCATATTTGGCTTAAGGAACTTTATCTGTGCTCATTTCAATCTCTGGTTTTATGCAGCACCCCAACTCACCTTTCCCCTTAAGCAAGCATAAGTTGGTTTTCTAAATTTGAGACCCTGTTCTGTTTTGTAATCCAGTTCCTGTGTAGCCAAGTTTACATCCCGTGTATTAGTGATATCTTATGATGTTTCTTTTTCTGTGTGACTTATTTCAGTTAGAATCATCATACCTGAATCCACTCATTATGCTGCTACGGGCCTGATGACATAGATTTCATTGCTGAGTGATATTGCATTGTACGTAAGTACCACAACTTCTTTATCCATTTTTCACTTTCTGCGATATTGAACTTGTACCGTAAACGAGGTTCTTGTAAACAGAGCCGTCCCAAACTTTGGGGTGGCTGTGTCTTTTTGATTTTAATTTCCCTAAGCTATAGGACCATAAGTGGAAGTGCCCTAGGCTCTGTTGCTTTGTTTTTTAGATGTTTCAGGAAACACCATACACCTCTCCCGAGTGGCTCTTGGCAATTTACATCCCGCCCATCAGCATAACAAGGCTCCCAGTTCTCCATGGCCTGTCCTGCCTTTCTGGATTTTACACTTTTTTCAGATGGCCCTTTTGACCGGGGGGAAGTGAGACTTCATTGTAGTGCAGATTTCCTTTGCAAGCTTGCTTGGTTGGCCAAAAAGGGCGTATGCGTTTTTTCCTGAATATATTCAGGAAAAAACGCATACGCCCTTTTTGGCCAAGTGCATCATTGTGGACGTTCTGCCTCTTTTCCTATGCTTTACATGCAATTCCAGTCTACCTCCTGAAATCGGTTTCCTGCAATTCTGCCCCGCTTTCAAGTCCTCTTGGCAGCCTTACTTCAGTATATTTTTGGACGATAGCTGTCATTTATAACTCTGCAGGTTTGTGAATTACAGTGCCCCTGAGCTCCTTTCTTCAACTCGCTTTCTTGTGAGCTGGCCGCAACACCGCAGGATTGCTTCAGGCCCTAATCTGGTTCCGGCACGGCACGCTGAGCCTTTGGTTAATTCCTCTTCCTGGTGGGAAATGAGAGTTAAATTTGCCCGTCCAGACACCTCCAGCTAGTCTCTCATTGGTTCTCCCTATTTTTGTTCATCTTCCGCAGAAATTGCAAACTGGGCCAAACAGGAGGTTAAAGGCACTGACTCTCCAAGTCGGGAGAGTGTTAGTAAAGCGTCTGGAATGTTGCACCCGAGTACCAGGGGACGAGAACTGAGACATATTGGAACACGTCTCCCGATCACACAGTTGATCATACTCTGGGTTCCACGTGCATGTTTTAGCTGAAGGAAGAATCCCTTAAACCTGGAGAGTTGAGACCCGTGGAATGGGTACCATGCAATATGACTTCAAAGGGTCTTCATTTGCTCACCGAACCTCTCCAATCCTATCACTGCTGCGTTTATGCCCCTGTACACACGCTTGATTTTCTTTCAGAGACATAGCAGTGCATAGGTTTTAAGATACTTACTAGTCAGGTACATTCTTAGGCGTTTAATATGGGGTGTTGAGTCCATTTCGTTGAGCAAGGAGTAGTTCTTGTCTATTCCATATTTGGCTTAAGGAACTTTATCTGTGCTCATTTCAATCTCTGGTTTTATGCAGCACCCCAACTCACCTTTCCCCTTAAGCAAGCATAAGTTGGTTTTCTAAATTTGAGACCCTGTTCTGTTTTGTAATCCAGTTCCTGTGTAGCCAAGTTTACATCCCGTGTATTAGTGATATCTTATGATGTTTCTTTTTCTGTGTGACTTATTTCAGTTAGAATCATCATACCTGAATCCACTCATTATGCTGCTACGGGCCTGATGACATAGATTTCATTGCTGAGTGATATTGCATTGTACGTAAGTACCACAACTTCTTTATCCATTTTTCACTTTCTGCGATATTGAACTTGTACCGTAAACGAGGTTCTTGTAAACAGAGCCGTCCCAAACTTTGGGGTGGCTGTGTCTTTTTGATTTTAATTTCCCTAAGCTATAGGACCATAAGTGGAAGTGCCCTAGGCTCTGTTGCTTTGTTTTTTAGATGTTTCAGGAAACACCATACACCTCTCCGGAGTGGCTCTTGGCAATTTACATCCCGCCCATCAGCATAACAAGGCTCCCAGTTCTCCATGGCCTGTCCTGCCTTTCTGGATTTTACACTTTTTTCAGATGGCCCTTTTGACCGGGGGGAAGTGAGACTTCATTGTAGTGCAGATTTCCTTTGCAAGCTTGCTTGGTTGGCCAAAAAGGGCGTATGCGTTTTTTCCTGAATATATTCAGGAAAAAACGCATACGCCCTTTTTGGCCAAGTGCATCATTGTGGACGTTCTGCCTCTTTTCCTATGCTTTAAATGCAATTCCAGTCTACCTCCTGAAATCGGTTTCCTGCAATTCTGCCCCGCTTTCAAGTCCTCTTGGCAGCCTTACTTCAGTATATTTTTGGACGATAGCTGTCATTTATAACTCTGCAGGTTTGTGAATTACAGTGCCCCTGAGCTCCTTTCTTCAACTCGCTTTCTTGTGAGCTGGCCACAACACCGCAGGATTGCTTCAGGCCCTAATCTGGTTCCGGCACGGCACGCTGAGCCTTTGGTTAATTCCTCTTCCTGGTGGGAAATGAGAGTTAAATTTGCCCGTCCAGACACCTCCAGCTAGTCTCTCATTGGTTCTCCCTATTCCTGTTCATTTTCCGCAGAAATTGCAAACTGGGCCAAACAGGAGGTTAAAGGCACTGACTCTCCAAGTCGGGAGAGTGTTAGTAAAGCGTCTGGAATGTTGCACCCGAGTACCAGGGGACGAGAACTGAGACATATTGGAACATGTCTCCCGATCACACGGGTGATCATACTCTGGGTTCCACGTGCATGTTTTACCTGAAGGCAGAATCCCTTAAACCTGGAGAGTTGAGACCCGTGGAATGGGTACCATGCAATATGACTTCAAAGGGTCTTCATTTGCTCACCGAACCTCTCCAATCCTATCACTGCTGGGTTTATGCCCCTGTACACACGCTTGATTTTCTTTCAGAGACATAACAATTCATAGGTTTTAAGATACTTACTAGTCAGGTACATTCTTAGGCGTTTAATATGGGGTGTTGAGTCCATTTCGTTGAGCAAGGAGTAGTTCTTGTCTATTCCATATTTGGCTTAAGGAACTTTATCTGTGTTCATTTAAATCTCTGGTTTTATGCAGCACCCCAACTCACCTTTCCCCTTAAGCAAGCATAAGTTGGTTTTCTAAATTTGAGACCCTGTTCTGTTTTGTAATCCAGTTCCTGTGTAGCCAAGTTTACATTCCGTGTATTAGTGATATCTTATGATGTTTCTTTTTCTGTGTGACTTATTTCAGTTAGAATCATCATACCTGAATCCACTCATTATGCTGCTACGGGCCTGATGACATAGATTTCATTGCTGAGTGATATTGCATTGTACGTAAGTACCACAACTTCTTTATCCATTTTTCACTTTCTGCAATATTGAACTTGTACCGTAAACGAGGTTCTTGTAAACAGAGCCGTCCCAAACTTTGGGGTGGCTGTGTCTTTTTGATTTTAATTTCCCTAAGCTATAGGACCATAAGTGGAAGTGCCCTAGGCTCTGTTGCTTTGTTTTTTAGATGTTTCAGTTAACACCATACACCTCTCCGGAGTGGCTCTTGGCAATTTACATCCCGCCCATCAGCATAACAAGGCTCCCAGTTCTCCATGGCCTGTCCTGCCTTTCTGGATTTTACACTTTTTTCAGATGGCCCTTTTGACCGGGGGGAAGTGAGACTTCATTGTAGTGCAGATTTCCTTTGCAAGCTTGCTTGGTTGGCCAAAAAGGGCGTATGCGTTTTTTCCTGAATATATTCAGGAAAAAACGCATACGCCCTTTTTGGCCAAGTGCATCATTGTGGACGTTCTGCCTCTTTTCCTATGCTTTAAATGCAATTCCAGTCTACCTCCTGAAATCGGTTTCCTGCAATTCTGCCCCGCTTTCAAGTCCTCTTGGCAGCCTTACTTCAGTATATTTTTGGACGATAGCTGTCATTTATAACTCTGCAGGTTTGTGAATTACAGTGCCCCTGAGCTCCTTTCTTCAACTCGCTTTCTTGTGAGCTGGCCGCAACACCGCAGGATTGCTTCAGGCCCTAATCTGGTTCCGGCACGGCACGCTGAGCCTTTGGTTAATTCCTCTTCCTGGTGGGAAATGAGAGTTAAATTTGCCCGTCCAGACACCTCCAGCTAGTCTCTCATTGGTTCTCCCTATTCCTGTTCATCTTCCGCAGAAATTGCAAACTGGGCCAAACAGGAGGTTAAAGGCACTGACTCTCCAAGTCGGGAGAGTGTTAGTAAAGCGTGTGGAATGTTGCACCCGAGTACCAGGGGACGAGAACTGAGACATATTGGAACACGTCTCCCGATCACACGGTTGATCATACTCTGGGTTCCACGTGCATGTTTTAGCTGAAGGAAGAATCCCTTAAACATGGAGAGTTGAGACCCGTGGAATGGGTACCATGCAATATGACTTCAAAGGGTCTTCATTTGCTCACCGAACCTCTCCAATCCTATCACTGCTGCGTTTATGCCCCTGTACACATGCTTGATTTTCTTTCAGAGACATAGCAGTGCATAGGTTTTAAGATACTTACTAGTCAGGTACATTCTTAGGCGTTTAATATGGGGTGTTGAGTCCATTTCGTTGAGCAAGGAGTAGTTCTTGTCTATTCTATATTTGGCTTAAGGAACTTTATCTGTGCTCATTTCAATCTCTGGTTTTATGCAGCACCCCAACTCACCTTTCCCCTTAAGCAAGCATAAGTTGGTTTTCTAAATTTGAGACCCTGTTCTGTTTTGTAATCCAGTTCCTGTGTAGCCAAGTTTACATTCCGTGTATTAGTGATATCTTATGATGTTTCTTTTTCTGTGTGACTTATTTCAGTTAGAATCATCATACCTGAATCCACTCATTATGCTGCTACGGGCCTGATGACATAGATTTCATTGCTGAGTGATATTGCATTGTACGTAAGTACCACAACTTCTTTATCCATTTTTCACTTTCTGCGATATTGAACTTGTACCGTAAACGAGGTTCTTGTAAACAGAGCCGTCCCAAACTTTGGGGTGGCTGTGTCTTTTTGATTTTAATTTCCCTAAGCTATAGGACCATAAGTGGAAGTGCCCTAGGCTCTGTTGCTTTGTTTTTTAGATGTTTCAGGAAACACCATACACCTCTCCCGAGTGGCTCTTGGCAATTTACATCCCGCCCATCAGCATAACAAGGCTCCCAGTTCTCCATGGCCTGTCCTGCCTTTCTGGATTTTACACTTTTTTCAGATGGCCCTTTTGACCGGGGGGAAGTGAGACTTCATTGTAGTGCAGATTTCCTTTGCAAGCTTGCTTGGTTGGCCAAAAAGGGCGTATGCGTTTTTTCCTGAATATATTCAGGAAAAAACGCATACGCCCTTTTTGGCCAAGTGCATCATTGTGGACGTTCTGCCTCTTTTCCTATGCTTTAAATGCAATTCCAGTCTACCTCCTGAAATCGGTTTCCTGCAATTCTGCCCCGCTTTCAAGTCCTCTTGGCAGCCTTACTTCAGTATATTTTTGGACGATAGCTGTCATTTATAACTCTGCAGGTTTGTGAATTACAGTGCCCCTGAGCTCCTTTCTTCAACTCGCTTTCTTGTGAGCTGGCCGCAACACCGCAGGATTGCTTCAGGCCCTAATCTGGTTCCGGCTCGGCACGCTGAGCCTTTGGTTAATTCCTCTTCCTGGTGGGAAATGAGAGTTAAATTTGCCCGTCCAGACACCTCCAGCTAGTCTCTCATTGGTTCTCCCTATTCCTGTTCATCTTCCGCAGAAATTGCAAACTGGGCCAAACAGGAGGTTAAAGGCACTGACTCTCCAAGTCGGGAGAGTGTTAGTAAAGCGTCTGGAATGTTGCACCCGAGTACCAGGGGACGAGAACTGAGACATATTGGAACACGTCTCCCGATCACACGGTTGATCATACTCTGGGTTCCACGTGCATGTTTTAGCTGAAGGAAGAATCCCTTAAACCTGGAGAGTTGAGACCCGTGGAATGGGTACCATGCAATATGACTTCAAAGGGTCTTCATTTGCTCACCGAACCTCTCCAATCCTATCACTGCTGCGTTTATGCCCCTGTACACACGCTTGATTTTCTTTCAGAGACATAGCAATCCATAGGTTTTAAGATACTTACTAGTCAGGTACATTCTTAGGCGTTTAATATGGGGTGTTGAGTCCATTTCGTTGAGCAAGGAGTAGTTCTTGTCTATTCTATATTTGGCTTAAGGAACTTTATCTGTGCTCATTTCAATCTCTGGTTTTATGCAGCACCCCAACTCACCTTTCCCCTTAAGCAAGCATAAGTTGGTTTTCTAAATTTGAGACCCTGTTCTGTTTTGTAATCCAGTTCCTGTGTAGCCAAGTTTACATCCCGTGTATTAGTGATATCTTATGATGTTTCTTTTTCTGTGTGACTTATTTCAGTTAGAATCATCATACCTGAATCCACTCATTATGCTGCTACGGGCCTGATGACATAGATTTCATTGCTGAGTGATATTGCATTGTACGTAAGTACCACAACTTCTTTATCCATTTTTCACTTTCTGCGATATTGAACTTGTACCGTAAACGAGGTTCTTGTAAACAGAGCCGTCCCAAACTTTGGGGTGGCTGTGTCTTTTTGATTTTAATTTCCCTAAGCTATAGGACCATAAGTGGAAGTGCCCTAGGCTCTGTTGCTTTGTTTTTTAGATGTTTCAGGAAACACCATACACCTCTCCGGAGTGGCTCTTGGCAATTTACATCCCGCCCATCAGCATAACAAGGCTCCCAGTTCTCCATGGCCTGTCCTGCCTTTCTGGATTTTACACTTTTTTCAGATGGCCCTTTTGACCGGGGGGAAGTGAGACTTCATTGTAGTGCAGATTTCCTTTGCAAGCTTGCTTGGTTGGCCAAAAAGGGCGTATGCGTTTTTTCCTGAATATATTCAGGAAAAAACGCATACGCCCTTTTTGGCCAAGTGCATCATTGTGGACGTTCTGCCTCTTTTCCTATGCTTTAAATGCAATTCCAGTCTACCTCCTGAAATCGGTTTCCTGCAATTCTGCCCCGCTTTCAAGTCCTCTTGGCAGCCTTACTTCAGTATATTTTTGGACGATAGCTGTCATTTATAACTCTGCAGGTTTGTGAATTACAGTGCCCCTGAGCTCCTTTCTTCAACTCGCTTTCTTGTGAGCTGGCCGCAACACCGCAGGATTGCTTCAGGCCCTAATCTGGTTCCGGCACGGCACGCTGAGCCTTTGGTTAATTCCTCTTCCTGGTGGGAAATGAGAGTTAAATTTGCCCGTCCAGACACCTCCAGCTAGTCTCTCATTGGTTCTCCCTATTCCTGTTCATCTTCCGCAGAAATTGCAAACTGGGCCAAACAGGAGGTTAAAGGCACTGACTCTCCAAGTCGGGAGAGTGTTAGTAAAGCGTCTGGAATGTTGCACCCGAGTACCAGGGGACGAGAACTGAGACATATTGGAACACGTCTCCCGATCACACGGTTGATCATACTCTGGGTTCCACGTGCATGTTTTAGCTGAAGGAAGAATCCCTTAAACCTGGAGAGTTGAGACCCGTGGAATGGGTACCATGCAATATGACTTCAAAGGGTCTTCATTTGCTCACCGAACCTCTCCAATCCTATCACTGCTGCGTTTGTGCCCCTGTACACACGCTTGATTTTCTTTCAGAGACATAGCAATCCATAGGTTTTAAGATACTTACTAGTCAGGTACATTCTTAGGCGTTTAATATGGGGTGTTGAGTCCATTTCGTTGAGCAAGGAGTAGTTCTTGTCTATTCCATATTTGGCTTAAGGAACTTTATCTGTGCTCATTTCAATCTCTGGTTTTATGCAGCACCCCAACTCACCTTTCCCCTTAAGCAAGCATAAGTTGGTTTTCTAAATTTGAGACCCTGTTCTGTTTTGTAATCCAGTTCCTGTGTAGCCAAGTTTACATCCCGTGTATTAGTGATATCTTATGATGTTTCTTTTTCTGTGTGACTTATTTCAGTTAGAATCATCATACCTGAATCCACTCATTATGCTGCTACGGGCCTGATGACATAGATTTCATTGCTGAGTGATATTGCATTGTACGTAAGTACCACAACTTCTTTATCCATTTTTCACTTTCTGCGATATTGAACTTGTACCGTAAACGAGGTTCTTGTAAACAGAGCCGTCCCAAACTTTGGGGTGGCTGTGTCTTTTTGATTTTAATTTCCCTAAGCTATAGGACCATAAGTGGAAGTGCCCTAGGCTCTGTTGCTTTGTTTTTTAGATGTTTCAGGAAACACCATACACCTCTCCCGAGTGGCTCTTGGCAATTTACATCCCGCCCATCAGCATAACAAGGCTCCCAGTTCTCCATGGCCTGTCCTGCCTTTCTGGATTTTACACTTTTTTCAGATGGCCCTTTTGACCGGGGGGAAGTGAGACTTCATTGTAGTGCAGATTTCCTTTGCAAGCTTGCTTGGTTGGCCAAAAAGGGCGTATGCGTTTTTTCCTGAATATATTCAGGAAAAAACGCATACGCCCTTTTTGGCCAAGTGCATCATTGTGGACGTTCTGCCTCTTTTCCTATGCTTTAAATGCAATTCCAGTCTACCTCCTGAAATCGGTTTCCTGCAATTCTGCCCCGCTTTCAAGTCCTCTTGGCAGCCTTACTTCAGTATATTTTTGGACGATAGCTGTCATTTATAACTCTGCAGGTTTGTGAATTACAGTGCCCCTGAGCTCCTTTCTTCAACTCGCTTTCTTGTGAGCTGGCCACAACACCGCAGGATTGCTTCAGGCCCTAATCTGGTTCCGGCACGGCACGCTGAGCCTTTGGTTAATTCCTCTTCCTGGTGGGAAATGAGAGTTAAATTTGCCCGTCCAGACACCTCCAGCTAGTCTCTCATTGGTTCTCCCTATTCCTGTTCATCTTCCGCAGAAATTGCAAACTGGGCCAAACAGGAGGTTAAAGGCACTGACTCTCCAAGTCGGGAGAGTGTTAGTAAAGCGTCTGGAATGTTGCACCCGAGTACCAGGGGACGAGAACTGAGACATATTGGAACACGTCTCCCGATCACACGGTTGATCATACTCTGGGTTCCACGTGCATGTTTTAGCTGAAGGAAGAATCCCTTAAACCTGGAGAGTTGAGACCCGTGGAATGGGTACCATGCAATATGACTTCAAAGGGTCTTCATTTGCTCACCGAACCTCTCCAATCCTATCACTGCTGCGTTTGTGCCCCTGTACACACGCTTGATTTTCTTTCAGAGACATAGCAATCCATAGGTTTTAAGATACTTACTAGTCAGGTACATTCTTAGGCGTTTAATATGGGGTGTTGAGTCCATTTCGTTGAGCAAGGAGTAGTTCTTGTCTATTCTATATTTGGCTTAAGGAACTTTATCTGTGCTCATTTCAATCTCTGGTTTTATGCAGCACCCCAACTCACCTTTCCCCTTAAGCAAGCATAAGTTGGTTTTCTAAATTTGAGACCCTGTTCTGTTTTGTAATCCAGTTCCTGTGTAGCCAAGTTTACATCCCGTGTATTAGTGATATCTTATGATGTTTCTTTTTCTGTGTGACTTATTTCAGTTAGAATCATCATACCTGAATCCACTCATTATGCTGCTACGGGCCTGATGACATAGATTTCATTGCTGAGTGATATTGCATTGTACGTAAGTACCACAACTTCTTTATCCATTTTTCACTTTCTGCGATATTGAACTTGTACCGTAAACGAGGTTCTTGTAAACAGAGCCGTCCCAAACTTTGGGGTGGCTGTGTCTTTTTGATTTTAATTTCCCTAAGCTATAGGACCATAAGTGGAAGTGCCCTAGGCTCTGTTGCTTTGTTTTTTAGATGTTTCAGGAAACACCATACACCTCTCCGGAGTGGCTCTTGGCAATTTACATCCCGCCCATCAGCATAACAAGGCTCCCAGTTCTCCATGGCCTGTCCTGCCTTTCTGGATTTTACACTTTTTTCAGATGGCCCTTTTGACCGGGGGGAAGTGAGACTTCATTGTAGTGCAGATTTCCTTTGCAAGCTTGCTTGGTTGGCCAAAAAGGGCGTATGCGTTTTTTCCTGAATATATTCAGGAAAAAACGCATACGCCCTTTTTGGCCAAGTGCATCATTGTGGACGTTCTGCCTCTTTTCCTATGCTTTAAATGCAATTCCAGTCTACCTCCTGAAATCGGTTTCCTGCAATTCTGCCCCACTTTCAAGTCCTCTTGGCAGCCTTACTTCAGTATATTTTTGGACGATAGCTGTCATTTATAACTCTGCAGGTTTGTGAATTACAGTGCCCCTGAGCTCCTTTCTTCAACTCGCTTTCTTGTGAGCTGGCCGCAACACCGCAGGATTGCTTCAGGCCCTAATCTGGTTCCGGCACGGCACGCTGAGCCTTTGGTTAATTCCTCTTCCTGGTGGGAAATGAGAGTTAAATTTGCCCGTCCAGACACCTCCAGCTAGTCTCTCATTGGTTCTCCCTATTCCTGTTCATCTTCCGCAGAAATTGCAAACTGGGCCAAACAGGAGGTTAAAGGCACTGACTCTCCAAGTCGGGAGAGTGTTAGTAAAGCGTCTGGAATGTTGCACCCGAGTACCAGGGGACGAGAACTGAGACATATTGGAACACGTCTCCCGATCACACGGTTGATCATACTCTGGGTTCCACGTGCATGTTTTAGCTGAAGGAAGAATCCCTTAAACCTGGAGAGTTGAGACCCGTGGAATGGGTACCATGCAATATGACTTCAAAGGGTCTTCATTTGCTCACCGAACCTCTCCAATCCTATCACTGCTGCGTTTATGCCCCTGTACACACGCTTGATTTTCTTTCAGACACATAGCAATCCATAGGTTTTAAGATACTTACTAGTCAGGTACATTCTTAGGCGTTTAATATGGGGTGTTGAGTCCATTTCGTTGAGCAAGGAGTAGTTCTTGTCTATTCCATATTTGGCTTAAGGAACTTTATCTGTGCTCATTTCAATCTCTGGTTTTATGCAGCACCCCAACTCACCTTTCCCCTTAAGCAAGCATAAGTTGGTTTTCTAAATTTGAGACCCTGTTCTGTTTTGTAATCCAGTTCCTGTGTAGCCAAGTTTACATTCCGTGTATTAGTGATATCTTATGATGTTTCTTTTTCTGTGTGACTTATTTCAGTTAGAATCATCATACCTGAATCCACTCATTATGCTGCTACGGGCCTGATGACATAGATTTCATTGCTGAGTGATATTGCATTGTACGTAAGTACCACAACTTCTTTATCCATTTTTCACTTTCTGCGATATTGAACTTGTACCGTAAACGAGGTTCTTGTAAACAGAGCCGTCCCAAACTTTGGGGTGGCTGTGTCTTTTTGATTTTAATTTCCCTAAGCTATAGGACCATAAGTGGAAGTGCCCTAGGCTCTGTTGCTTTGTTTTTTAGATGTTTCAGGAAACACCATACACCTCTCCCGAGTGGCTCTTGGCAATTTACATCCCGCCCATCAGCATAACAAGGCTCCCAGTTCTCCATGGCCTGTCCTGCCTTTCTGGATTTTACACTTTTTTCAGATGGCCCTTTTGACCGGGGGGAAGTGAGACTTCATTGTAGTGCAGATTTCCTTTGCAAGCTTGCTTGGTTGGCCAAAAAGGGCGTATGCGTTTTTTCCTGAATAGGAAAAAACGCATACACCCTTTTTGGCCAAGTGCATCATTGTGGACGTTCTGCCTCTTTTCCTATGCTTTAAATGCAATTCCAGTCTACCTCCTGAAATCGGTTTCCTGCAATTCTGCCCCGCTTTCAAGTCCTCTTGGCAGCCTTACTTCAGTATATTTTTGGACGATAGCTGTCATTTATAACTCTGCAGGTTTGTGAATTACAGTGCCCCTGAGCTCCTTTCTTCAACTCGCTTTCTTGTGAGCTGGCCGCAACACCGCAGGATTGCTTCAGGCCCTAATCTGGTTCCGGCACGGCATGCTGAGCCTTTGGTTAATTCCTCTTCCTGGTGGGAAATGAGAGTTAAATTTGCCCGTCCAGACACCTCCAGCTAGTCTCTCATTGGTTCTCCCTATTCCTGTTCATCTTCCGCAGAAATTGCAAACTGGGCCAAACAGGAGGTTAAAGGCACTGACTCTCCAAGTCGGGAGAGTGTTAGTAAAGCGTCTGGAATGTTGCACCCGAGTACCAGGGGACGAGAACTGAGACATATTGGAACACGTCTCCCGATCACACGGTTGATCATACTCTGGGTTCCACATGCATGTTTTAGCTGAAGGAAGAATCCCTTAAACCTGGAGAGTTGAGACCCGTGGAATGGGTACCATGCAATATGACTTCAAAGGGTCTTCATTTGCTCACCGAACCTCTCCAATCCTATCACTGCTGCGTTTATGCCCCTGTACACACGCTTGATTTTCTTTCAGAGACATAGCAGTGCATAGGTTTTAAGATACTTACTAGTCAGGTACATTCTTAGGCGTTTAATATGGGGTTTTGAGTCCATTTCGTTGAGCAAGGAGTAGTTCTTGTCTATTCCATATTTGGCTTAAGGAACTTTATCTGTGCTCATTTCAATCTCTGGTTTTATGCAGCACCCCAACTCACCTTTCCCCTTAAGCAAGCATAAGTTGGTTTTCTAAATTTGAGACCCTGTTCTGTTTTGTAATCCAGTTCCTGTGTAGCCAAGTTTACATCCCGTGTATTAGTGATATCTTATGATGTTTCTTTTTCTGTGTGACTTATTTCAGTTAGAATCATCATACCTGAATCCACTCATTATGCTGCTACGGGCCTGATGACATAGATTTCATTGCTGAGTGATATTGCATTGTACGTAAGTACCACAACTTCTTTATCCATTTTTCACTTTCTGCGATATTGAACTTGTACCGTAAACGAGGTTCTTGTAAACAGAGCCGTCCCAAACTTTGGGGTGGCTGTGTCTTTTTGATTTTAATTTCCCTAAGCTATAGGACCATAAGTGGAAGTGCCCTAGGCTCTGTTGCTTTGTTTTTTAGATGTTTCAGGAAACACCATACACCTCTCCCGAGTGGCTCTTGGCAATTTACATCCCGCCCATCAGCATAACAAGGCTCCCAGTTCTCCATGGCCTGTCCTGCCTTTCTGGATTTTACACTTTTTTCAGATGGCCCTTTTGACCGGGGGGAAGTGAGACTTCATTGTAGTGCAGATTTCCTTTGCAAGCTTGCTTGGTTGGCCAAAAAGGGCGTATGCGTTTTTTCCTGAATATATTCAGGAAAAAACGCATACGCCCTTTTTGGCCAAGTGCATCATTGTGGACGTTCTGCCTCTTTTCCTATGCTTTAAATGCAATTCCAGTCTACCTCCTGAAATCGGTTTCCTGCAATTCTGCCCCGCTTTCAAGTCCTCTTGGCAGCCTTACTTCAGTATATTTTTGGACGATAGCTGTCATTTATAACTCTGCAGGTTTGTGAATTACAGTGCCCCTGAGCTCCTTTCTTCAACTCGCTTTCTTGTGAGCTGGCCGCAACACCGCAGGATTGCTTCAGGCCCTAATCTGGTTCCGGCACGGCACGCTGAGCCTTTGGTTAATTCCTCTTCCTGGTGGGAAATGAGAGTTAAATTTGCCCGTCCAGACACCTCCAGCTAGTCTCTCATTGGTTCTCCCTATTCCTGTTCATTTTCCGCAGAAATTGCAAACTGGGCCAAACAGGAGGTTAAAGGCACTGACTCTCCAAGTCGGGAGAGTGTTAGTAAAGCGTCTGGAATGTTGCACCCGAGTACCAGGGGACGAGAACTGAGACATATTGGAACATGTCTCCCGATCACACGGGTGATCATACTCTGGGTTCCACGTGCATGTTTTACCTGAAGGCAGAATTCCTTAAACCTGGAGAGTTGAGACCCGTGGAATGGGTACCATGCAATATGACTTCAAAGGGTCTTCATTTGCTCACCGAACCTCTCCAATCCTATCACTGCTGCGTTTATGCCCCTGTACACACGCTTGATTTTCTTTCAGACACATAGCAATCCATAGGTTTTAAGATACTTACTAGTCAGGTACATTCTTAGGCGTTTAATATGGGGTGTTGAGTCCATTTCGTTGAGCAAGGAGTAGTTCTTGTCTATTCCATATTTGGCTTAAGGAACTTTATCTGTGCTCATTTCAATCTCTGGTTTGATGCAGCACCCCAACTCACCTTTCCCCTTAAGCAAGCATAAGTTGGTTTTCTAAATTTGAGACCCTGTTCTGTTTTGTAATCCAGTTCCTGTGTAGCCAAGTTTACATCCCGTGTATTAGTGATATCTTATGATGTTTCTTTTTCTGTGTGACTTATTTCAGTTAGAATCATCATACCTGAATCCACTCATTATGCTGCTACGGGCCTGATGACATAGATTTCATTGCTGAGTGATATTGCATTGTACGTAAGTACCACAACTTCTTTATCCATTTTTCACTTTCTGCGATATTGAACTTGTACCGTAAACGAGGTTCTTGTAAACAGAGCCGTCCCAAACTTTGGGGTGGCTGTGTCTTTTTGATTTTAATTTCCCTAAGCTATAGGACCATAAGTGGAAGTGCCCTAGGCTCTGTTGCTTTGTTTTTTAGATGTTTCAGGAAACACCATACACCTCTCCCGAGTGGCTCTTGGCAATTTACATCCCGCCCATCAGCATAACAAGGCTCCCAGTTCTCCATGGCCTGTCCTGCCTTTCTGGATTTTACACTTTTTTCAGATGGCCCTTTTGACCGGGGGGAAGTGAGACTTCATTGTAGTGCAGATTTCCTTTGCAAGCTTGCTTGGTTGGCCAAAAAGGGCGTATGCGTTTTTTCCTGAATATATTCAGGAAAAAACGCATACGCCCTTTTTGGCCAAGTGCATCATTGTGGACGTTCTGCCTCTTTTCCTATGCTTTAAATGCAATTCCAGTCTACCTCCTGAAATCGGTTTCCTGCAATTCTGCCCCGCTTTCAAGTCCTCTTGGCAGCCTTACTTCAGTATATTTTTGGAAGATAGCTGTCATTTATAACTCTGCAGGTTTGTGAATTACAGTGCCCCTGAGCTCCTTTCTTCAACTCGCTTTCTTGTGAGCTGGCCGCAACACCGCAGGATTGCTTCAGGCCCTAATCTGGTTCCGGCACGGCACGCTGAGCCTTTGGTTAATTCCTCTTCCTGGTGGGAAATGAGAGTTAAATTTGCCCGTCCAGACACCTCCAGCTAGTCTCTCATTGGTTCTCCCTATTCCTGTTCATCTTCCGCAGAAATTGCAAACTGGGCCAAACAGGAGGTTAAAGGCACTGACTCTCCAAGTCGGGAGAGTGTTAGTAAAGCGTCTGGAATGTTGCACCCGAGTACCAGGGGACGAGAACTGAGACATATTGGAACACGTCTCCCGATCACACGGTTGATCATACTCTGGGTTCCACGTGCATGTTTTAGCTGAAGGAAGAATCCCTTAAACCTGGAGAGTTGAGACCCGTGGAATGGGTACCATGCAATATGACTTCAAAGGGTCTTCATTTGCTCACCGAACCTCTCCAATCCTATCACTGCTGCGTTTGTGCCCCTGTACACACGCTTGATTTTCTTTCAGAGACATAGCAATCCATAGGTTTTAAGATACTTACTAGTCAGGTACATTCTTAGGCGTTTAATATGGGGTGTTGAGTCCATTTCGTTGAGCAAGGAGTAGTTCTTGTCTATTCTATATTTGGCTTAAGGAACTTTATCTGTGCTCATTTCAATCTCTGGTTTTATGCAGCACCCCAACTCACCTTTCCCCTTAAGCAAGCATAAGTTGGTTTTCTAAATTTGAGACCCTGTTCTGTTTTGTAATCCAGGTCCTGTGTAGCCAAGTTTACATCCCGTGTATTAGTGATATCTTATGATGTTTCTTTTTCTGTGTGACTTATTTCAGTTAGAATCATCATACCTGAATCCACTCATTATGCTGCTACGGGCCTGATGACATAGATTTCATTGCTGAGTGATATTGCATTGTACGTAAGTACCACAACTTCTTTATCCATTTTTCACTTTCTGCGATATTGAACTTGTACCGTAAACGAGGTTCTTGTAAACAGAGCCGTCCCAAACTTTGGGGTGGCTGTGTCTTTTTGATTTTAATTTCCCTAAGCTATAGGACCATAAGTGGAAGTGCCCTAGGCTCTGTTGCTTTGTTTTTTAGATGTTTCAGGAAACACCATACACCTCTCCCGAGTGGCTCTTGGCAATTTACATCCCGCCCATCAGCATAACAAGGCTCCCAGTTCTCCATGGCCTGTCCTGCCTTTCTGGATTTTACACTTTTTTCAGATGGCCCTTTTGACCGGGGGGAAGTGAGACTTCATTGTAGTGCAGATTTCCTTTGCAAGCTTGCTTGGTTGGCCAAAAAGGGCGTATGCGTTTTTTCCTGAATATATTCAGGAAAAAACGCATACGCCCTTTTTGGCCAAGTGCATCATTGTGGACGTTCTGCCTCTTTTCCTATGCTTTACATGCAATTCCAGTCTACCTCCTGAAATCGGTTTCCTGCAATTCTGCCCCGCTTTCAAGTCCTCTTGGCAGCCTTACTTCAGTATATTTTTGGACGATAGCTGTCATTTATAACTCTGCAGGTTTGTGAATTACAGTGCCCCTGAGCTCCTTTCTTCAACTCGCTTTCTTGTGAGCTGGCCGCAACACCGCAGGATTGCTTCAGGCCCTAATCTGGTTCCGGCACGGCACGCTGAGCCTTTGGTTAATTCCTCTTCCTGGTGGGAAATGAGAGTTAAATTTGCCCGTCCAGACACCTCCAGCTAGTCTCTCATTGGTTCTCCCTATTCCTGTTCATTTTCCGCAGAAATTGCAAACTGGGCCAAACAGGAGGTTAAAGGCACTGACTCTCCAAGTCGGGAGAGTGTTAGTAAAGCGTCTGGAATGTTGCACCCGAGTACCAGGGGACGAGAACTGAGACATATTGGAACAAGTCTCCCGATCACACGGGTGATCATACTCTGGGTTCCACGTGCATGTTTTACCTGAAGGCAGAATTCCTTAAACCTGGAGAGTTGAGACCCGTGGAATGGGTACCATGCAATATGACTTCAAAGGGTCTTCATTTGCTCACCGAACCTCTCCAATCCTATCACTGCTGCGTTTATGCCCCTGTACACACGCTTGATTTTCTTTCAGAGACATAACAATTCATAGGTTTTAAGATACTTACTAGTCAGGTACATTCTTAGGCGTTTAATATGGGGTGTTGAGTCCATTTCGTTGAGCAAGGAGTAGTTCTTGTCTATTCCATATTTGGCTTAAGGAACTTTATCTGTGTTCATTTAAATCTCTGGTTTTATGCAGCACCCCAACTCACCTTTCCCCTTAAGCAAGCATAAGTTGGTTTTCTAAATTTGAGACCCTGTTCTGTTTTGTAATCCAGTTCCTGTGTAGCCAAGTTTACATTCCGTGTATTAGTGATATCTTATGATGTTTCTTTTTCTGTGTGACTTATTTCAGTTAGAATCATCATACCTGAATCCACTCATTATGCTGCTACGGGCCTGATGACATAGATTTCATTGCTGAGTGATATTGCATTGTACGTAAGTACCACAACTTCTTTATCCATTTTTCACTTTCTGCGATATTGAACTTGTACCGTAAACGAGGTTCTTGTAAACAGAGCCGTCCCAAACTTTGGGGTGGCTGTGTCTTTTTGATTTTAATTTCCCTAAGCTATAGGACCATAAGTGGAAGTGCCCTAGGCTCTGTTGCTTTGCTTTTTAGATGTTTCAGGAAACACCATACAGCTCTCCGGAGTGGCTCTTGGCAATTTACATCCCGCCCATCAGCATAACAAGGCTCCCAGTTCTCCATGGCCTGTCCTGCCTTTCTGGATTTTACACTTTTTTCAGATGGCCCTTTTGACCGGGGGGAAGTGAGACTTCATTGTAGTGCAGATTTCCTTTGCAAGCTTGCTTGGTTGGCCAAAAAGGGCGTATGCGTTTTTTCCTGAATATATTCAGGAAAAAACGCATACGCCCTTTTTGGCCAAGTGCATCATTGTGGACGTTCTGCCTCTTTTCCTATGCTTTAAATGCAATTCCAGTCTACCTCCTGAAATCGGTTTCCTGCAATTCTGCCCCGCTTTCAAGTCCTCTTGGCAGCCTTACTTCAGTATATTTTTGGACGATAGCTGTCATTTATAACTCTGCAGGTTTGTGAATTACAGTGCCCCTGAGCTCCTTTCTTCAACTCGCTTTCTTGTGAGCTGGCCGCAACACCGCAGGATTGCTTCAGGCCCTAATCTGGTTCCGGCACGGCACGCTGAGCCTTTGGTTAATTCCTCTTCCTGGTGGGAAATGAGAGTTAAATTTGCCCGTCCAGACACCTCCAGCTAGTCTCTCATTGGTTCTCCCTATTCCTGTTCATCTTCCGCAGAAATTGCAAACTGGGCCAAACAGGAGGTTAAAGGCACTGACTCTCCAAGTCGGGAGAGTGTTAGTAAAGCGTCTGGAATGTTGCACCCGAGTACCAGGGGACGAGAACTGAGACATATTGGAACACGTCTCCCGATCACACGGTTGATCATACTCTGGGTTCCACATGCATGTTTTAGCTGAAGGAAGAATCCCTTAAACCTGGAGAGTTGAGACCCGTGGAATGGGTACCATGCAATATGACTTCAAAGGGTCTTCATTTGCTCACCGAACCTCTCCAATCCTATCACTGCTGCGTTTATGCCCCTGTACACACGCTTGATTTTCTTTCAGACACATAGCAATCCATAGGTTTTAAGATACTTACTAGTCAGGTACATTCTTAGGCGTTTAATATGGGGTGTTGAGTCCATTTCGTTGAGCAAGGAGTAGTTCTTGTCTATTCCATATTTGGCTTAAGGAACTTTATCTGTGCTCATTTCAATCTCTGGTTTTATGCAGCACCCCAACTCACCTTTCCCCTTAAGCAAGCATAAGTTGGTTTTCTAAATTTGAGACCCTGTTCTGTTTTGTAATCCAGTTCCTGTGTAGCCAAGTTTACATCCCGTGTATTAGTGATATCTTATGATGTTTCTTTTTCTGTGTGACTTATTTCAGTTAGAATCATCATACCTGAATCCACTCATTATGCTGCTACGGGCCTGATGACATAGATTTCATTGCTGAGTGATATTGCATTGTACGTAAGTACCACAACTTCTTTATCCATTTTTCACTTTCTGCGATATTGAACTTGTACCGTAAACGAGGTTCTTGTAAACAGAGCCGTCCCAAATTTTGGGGTGGCTGTGTCTTTTTGATTTTAATTTCCCTAAGCTATAGGACAATAAGTGGAAGTGCCCTAGGCTCTGTTGCTTTGTTTTTTGGATGTTTCAGGAAACACCATACACTTCTCCAGAGTGGCTGCTGGCAATTTACATCCCGCCCATCAGCATAACTAGGCTCCCAGGTCTCCATGGCCTGTCCTGCCTTTCTGGATTTTACACTTTTTTCAGATGGCCCTTTTGACCGGGGGGCAGTGAGACTTCATTGTAGTGCAGATTTCCTTTGCAAGCTTGCTTGGTTGGCCAAAAAGGGCGTATGCGTTTTTTCCTGAATATATTCAGGAAAAAACGCATACGCCCTTTTTGGCCAAGTGCATCATTGTGGACGTTCTGCCTCTTTTCCTATGCTTTAAATGCAATTCCAGTCTACCTCCTGAAATCGGTTTCCTGCAATTCTGCCCCGCTTTCAAGTCCTCTTGGCAGCCTTACTTCAGTATATTTTTGGACGATAGCTGTCATTTATAACTCTGCAGGTTTGTGAATTACAGTGCCCCTGAGCTCCTTTCTTCAACTCGCTTTCTTGTGAGCTGGCCGCAACACCGCAGGATTGCTTCAGGCCCTAATCTGGTTCCGGCACGGCACGCTGAGCCTTTGGTTAATTCCTCTTCCTGGTGGGAAATGAGAGTTAAATTTGCCCGTCCAGACACCTCCAGCTAGTCTCTCATTGGTTCTCCCTATTCCTGTTCATCTTCCGCAGAAATTGCAAACTGGACCAAACAGGAGGTTAAAGGCACTGACTCTCCAAGTCGGGAGAGTGTTAGTAAAGCGTCTGGAATGTTGCACCCGAGTACCAGGGGACGAGAACTGAGACATATTGGAACACGTCTCCCGATCACACGGTTGATCATACTCTGGGTTCCACGTGCATGTTTTAGCTGAAGGAAGAATCCCTTAAACCTGGAGAGTTGAGACCTGTGGAATGGGTACCATGCAATATGACTTCAAAGGGTCTTCATTTGCTCACCGAACCTCTCCAATCCTATCACTGCTGCGTTTGTGCCCCTGTACACACGCTTGATTTTCTTTCAGAGACATAGCAATCCATAGGTTTTAAGATACTTACTAGTCAGGTACATTCTTAGGCGTTTAATATGGGGTGTTGAATCCATTTCGTTGAGCAAGGAGTAGTTCTTGTCTATTCTATATTTGGCTTAAGGAACTTTATCTGTGCTCATTTCAATCTCTGGTTTTATGCAGCACCCCAACTCACCTTTCCCCTTAAGCAAGCATAAGTTGGTTTTCTAAATTTGAGACCCTGTTCTGTTTTGTAATCCAGTTCCTGTGTAGCCAAGTTTACATCCCGTGTATTAGTGATATCTTATGATGTTTCTTTTTCTGTGTGACTTATTTCAGTTAGAATCATCATACCTGAATCCACTCATTATGCTGCTACGGGCCTGATGACATAGATTTCATTGCTGAGTGATATTGCATTGTACGTAAGTACCACAACTTCTTTATCCATTTTTCACTTTCTGCGATATTGAACTTGTACCGTAAACGAGGTTCTTGTAAACAGAGCCGTCCCAAACTTTGGGGTGGCTGTGTCTTTTTGATTTTAATTTCCCTAAGCTATAGGACCATAAGTGGAAGTGCCCTAGGCTCTGTTGCTTTGTTTTTTAGATGTTTCAGGAAACACCATACACCTCTCCGGAGTGGCTCTTGGCAATTTACATCCCGCCCATCAGCATAACAAGGCTCCCAGTTCTCCATGGCCTGTCCTGCCTTTCTGGATTTTACACTTTTTTCAGATGGCCCTTTTGACCGGGGGGAAGTGAGACTTCATTGTAGTGCAGATTTCCTTTGCAAGCTTGCTTGGTTGGCCAAAAAGGGCGTATGCGTTTTTTCCTGAATATATTCAGGAAAAAACGCATACGCCCTTTTTTACCAAGTGCATCATTGTGGACGTTCTGCCTCTTTTCCTATGCTTTAAATGCAATTCCAGTCTACCTCCTGAAATCGGTTTCCTGCAATTCTGCCCCGCTTTCAAGTCCTCTTGGCAGCCTTACTTCAGTATATTTTTGGACGATAGCTGTCATTTATAACTCTGCAGGTTTGTGAATTACAGTGCCCCTGAGCTCCTTTCTTCAACTCGCTTTCTTGTGAGCTGGCCGCAACACCGCAGGATTGCTTCAGGCCCTAATCTGGTTCCGGCACGGCACGCTGAGCCTTTGGTTAATTCCTCTTCCTGGTGGGAAATGAGAGTTAAATTTGCCCGTCCAGACACCTCCAGCTAGTCTCTCATTGGTTCTCCCTATTCCTGTTCATCTTCCGCAGAAATTGCAAACTGGGCCAAACAGGAGGTTAAAGGCACTGACTCTCCAAGTCGGGAGAGTGTTAGTAAAGCGTCTGGAATGTTGCACCCGAGTACCAGGGGACGAGAACTGAGACATATTGGAACACGTCTCCCGATCACACGGTTGATCATACTCTGGGTTCCACGTGCATGTTTTAGCTGAAGGAAGAATCCCTTAAACCTGGAGAGTTGAGACCCGTGGAATGGGTACCATGCAATATGACTTCAAAGGGTCTTCATTTGCTCACCGAACCTCTCCAATCCTATCACTGTTGCGTTTATGCCCCTGTACACACGCTTGATTTTCTTTCAGAGACACAGCAATCCATAGGTTTTAAGATACTTACTAGTCAGGTACATTCTTGGGCGTTTAATATGGGGTGTTGAGTCCATTTCGTTGAGCAAGGAGTAGTTCTTGTCTATTCCATATTTGGCTTAAGGAACTTTATCTGTGCTCATTTCAATCTCTGGTTTTATGCAGCACCCCAACTCACCTTTCCCCTTAAGCAAGCATAAGTTGGTTTTCTAAATTTGAGACCCTGTTCTGTTTTGTAATCCAGTTCCTGTGTAGCCAAGTTTACATCCCGTGTATTAGTGATATCTTATGATGTTTCTTTTTCTGTGTGACTTATTTCAGTTAGAATCATCATACCTGAATCCACTCATTATGCTGCTACGGGCCTGATGACATAGATTTCATTGCTGAGTGATATTGCATTGTACGTAAGTACCACAACTTCTTTATCCATTTTTCACTTTCTGTGATATTGAACTTGTACCGTAAACGAGGTTCTTGTAAACAGAGCCGTCCCAAACTTTGGGGTGGCTGTGTCTTTTTGATTTTAATTTCCCTAAGCTATAGGACCATAAGTGGAAGTGCCCTAGGCTCTGTTGCTTTGTTTTTTAGATGTTTCAGGAAACACCATACACCTCTCCCGAGTGGCTCTTGGCAATTTACATCCCGCCCATCAGCATAACAAGGCTCCCAGTTCTCCATGGCCTGTCCTGCCTTTCTGGATTTTACACTTTTTTCAGATGGCCCTTTTGACCGGGGGGAAGTGAGACTTCATTGTAGTGCAGATTTCCTTTGCAAGCTTGCTTGGTTGGCCAAAAAGGGCGTATGCGTTTTTTCCTGAATATATTCAGGAAAAAACGCATACGCCCTTTTTGGCCAAGTGCATCATTGTGGACGTTCTGCCTCTTTTCCTATGCTTTAAATGCAATTCCAGTCTACCTCCTGAAATCGGTTTCCTGCAATTCTGCCCCGCTTTCAAGTCCTCTTGGCAGCCTTACTTCAGTATATTTTTGGACGATAGCTGTCATTTATAACTCTGCAGGTTTGTGAATTACAGTGCCCCTGAGCTCCTTTCTTCAACTCGCTTTCTTGTGAGCTGGCCGCAACACCGCAGGATTGCTTCAGGCCCTAATCTGGTTCCGGCACGGCACGCTGAGCCTTTGGTTAATTCCTCTTCCTGGTGGGAAATGAGAGTTAAATTTGCCCGTCCAGACACCTCCAGCTAGTCTCTCATTGGTTCTCCCTATTCCTGTTCATCTTCCGCAGAAATTGCAAACTGGGCCAAACAGGAGGTTAAAGGCACTGACTCTCCAAGTCGGGAGAGTGTTAGTAAAGCGTCTGGAATGTTGCACCCGAGTACCAGGGGACGAGAACTGAGACATATTGGAACACGTCTCCCGATCACACGGTTGATCATACTCTGGGTTCCACGTGCATGTTTTAGCTGAAGGAAGAATCCCTTAAACCTGGAGAGTTGAGACCCGTGGAATGGGTACCATGCAATATGACTTCAAAGGGTCTTCATTTGCTCACCGAACCTCTCCAATCCTATCACTGCTGCGTTTATGCCCCTGTACACACGCTTGATTTTCTTTCAGACACATAGCAATCCATAGGTTTTAAGATACTTACTACTCAGGTACATTCTTAGGCGTTTAATATGGGCTGTTGAGTCCATTTCGTTGAGCAAGGAGTAGTTCTTGTCTATTCCATATTTGGCTTAAGGAACTTTATCTGTGCTCATTTCAATCTCTGGTTTTATGCAGCACCCCAACTCACCTTTCCCCTTAAGCAAGCATAAGTTGGTTTTCTAAATTTGAGACCCTGTTCTGTTTTGTAATCCAGTTCCTGTGTAGCCAAGTTTACATCCCGTGTATTAGTGATATCTTATGATGTTTCTTTTTCTGTGTGACTTATTTCAGTTAGAATCATCATACCTGAATCCACTCATTATGCTGCTACGGGCCTGATGACATAGATTTCATTGCTGAGTGATATTGCATTGTACGTAAGTACCACAACTTCTTTATCCATTTTTCACTTTCTGCGATATTGAACTTGTACCGTAAATGAGGTTCTTGTAAACAGAGCCGTCCCAAACTTTGGGGTGGCTGTGTCTTTTTGATTTTAATTTCCCTAAGCTATAGGACCATAAGTGGAAGTGCCCTAGGCTCTGTTGCTTTGTTTTTTAGATGTTTCAGGAAACACCATACACCTCTCCCGAGTGGCTGTTGGCAATTTACATCCCGCCCATCAGCATAACAAGGCTCCCAGTTCTCCATGGCCTGTCCTGCCTTTCTGGATTTTACACTTTTTTCAGATGGCCCTTTTGACCGGGGGGAAGTGAGACTTCATTGTAGTGCAGATTTCCTTTGCAAGCTTGCTTGGTTGGCCAAAAAGGGTGTATGCGTTTTTTCCTGAATATATTCAGGAAAAAACGCATACGCCCTTTTTGGCCAAGTGCATCATTGTGGACGTTCTGCCTCTTTTCCTATGCTTTAAATGCAATTCCAGTCTACCTCCTGAAATCGGTTTCCTGCAATTCTGCCCCGCTTTCAAGTCCTCTTGGCAGCCTTACTTCAGTATATTTTTGGACGATAGCTGTCATTTATAACTCTGCAGGTTTGTGAATTACAGTGCCCCTGAGCTCGTTTCTTCAACTCGCTTTCTTGTGAGCTGGCCGCAACACCGCAGGATTGCTTCAGGCCCTAATCTGGTTCCGGCACGGCACGCTGAGCCTTTGGTTAATTCCTCTTCCTGGTGGGAAATGAGAGTTAAATTTGCCCGTCCAGACACCTCCAGCTAGTCTCTCATTGGTTCTCCCTATTCCTGTTCATTTTCCGCAGAAATTGCAAACTGGGCCAAACAGGAGGTTAAAGGCACTGACTCTCCAAGTCGGGAGAGTGTTAGTAAAGCGTCTGGAATGTTGCACCCGAGTACCAGGGGACGAGAACTGAGACATATTGGAACATGTCTCCCGATCACACGGGTGATCATACTCTGGGTTCCACGTGCATGTTTTACCTGAAGGCAGAATTCCTTAAACCTGGAGAGTTGAGACCCGTGGAATGGGTACCATGCAATATGACTTCAAAGGGTCTTCATTTGCTCACCGAACCTCTCCAATCCTATCACTGCTGCGTTTATGCCCCTGTACACACGCTTGATTTTCTTTCAGACACATAGCAATCCATAGGTTTTAAGATACTTACTACTCAGGTACATTCTTAGGCGTTTAATATGGGCTGTTGAGTCCATTTCGTTGAGCAAGGAGTAGTTCTTGTCTATTCCATATTTGGCTTAAGGAACTTTATCTGTGCTCATTTCAATCTCTGGTTTTATGCAGCACCCCAACTCACCTTTCCCCTTAAGCAAGCATAAGTTGGTTTTCTAAATTTGAGACCCTGTTCTGTTTTGTAATCCAGTTCCTGTGTAGCCAAGTTTACATCCCGTGTATTAGTGATATCTTATGATGTTTCTTTTTCTGTGTGACTTATTTCAGTTAGAATCATCATACCTGAATCCACTCATTATGCTGCTACGGGCCTGATGACATAGATTTCATTGCTGAGTGATATTGCATTGTACGTAAGTACCACAACTTCTTTATCCATTTTTCACTTTCTGCGATATTGAACTTGTACCGTAAATGAGGTTCTTGTAAACAGAGCCGTCCCAAACTTTGGGGTGGCTGTGTCTTTTTGATTTTAATTTCCCTAAGCTATAGGACCATAAGTGGAAGTGCCCTAGGCTCTGTTGCTTTGTTTTTTAGATGTTTCAGGAAACACCATACACCTCTCCCGAGTGGCTCTTGGCAATTTACATCCCGCCCATCAGCATAACAAGGCTCCCAGTTCTCCATGGCCTGTCCTGCCTTTCTGGATTTTACACTTTTTTCAGATGGCCCTTTTGACCGGGGGGAAGTGAGACTTCATTGTAGTGCAGATTTCCTTTGCAAGCTTGCTTGGTTGGCCAAAAAGGGCGTATGCGTTTTTTCCTGAATATATTCAGGAAAAAACGCATACGCCCTTTTTGGCCAAGTGCATCATTGTGGACGTTCTGCCTCTTTTCCTATGCTTTAAATGCAATTCCAGTCTACCTCCTGAAATCGGTTTCCTGCAATTCTGCCCCGCTTTCAAGTCCTCTTGGCAGCCTTACTTCAGTATATTTTTGGACGATAGCTGTCATTTATAACTCTGCAGGTTTGTGAATTACAGTGCCCCTGAGCTCCTTTCTTCAACTCGCTTTCTTGTGAGCTGGCCGCAACACCGCAGGATTGCTTCAGGCCCTAATCTGGTTCCGGCACGGCACGCTGAGCCTTTGGTTAATTCCTCTTCCTGGTGGGAAATGAGAGTTAAATTTGCCCGTCCAGACACCTCCAGCTAGTCTCTCATTGGTTCTCCCTATTCCTGTTCATCTTCCGCAGAAATTGCAAACTGGGCCAAACAGGAGGTTAAAGGCACTGACTATCCAAGTCGGGAGAGTGTTAGTAAAGCGTCTGGAATGTTGCACCCGAGTTCCAGGGGATGAGAACTGAGACATATTGGAACACGTCTCCTGATCACATGGTTGATCATACTCTGGGTTCCACGTGCATGTTTTAGCTGAAGGAAGAATCCCTTAAACCTGGAGAGTTGAGACCCGTGGAATGGGTACCATGCAATATGACTTCAAAGGGTCTTCATTTGCTCACCGAACCTCTCCAATCCTATCACTGCTGCGTTTATGCCCCTGTACACACGCTTGATTTTCTTTCAGACACATAGCAATCCATAGGTTTTAAGATACTTACTAGTCAGGTACATTCTTAGGCGTTTAATATGGGCTGTTGAGTCCATTTCGTTGAGCAAGGAGTAGTTCTTGTCTATTCCATATTTGGCTTAAGGAACTTTATCTGTGCTCATTTCAATCTCTGGTTTTATGCAGCACCCCAACTCACCTTTCCCCTTAAGCAAGCATAAGTTGGTTTTCTAAATTTGAGACCCTGTTCTGTTTTGTAATCCAGTTCCTGTGTAGCCAAGTTTACATCCCGTGTATTAGTGATATCTTATGATGTTTCTTTTTCTGTGTGACTTATTTCAGTTAGAATCATCATACCTGAATCCACTCATTATGCTGCTACGGGCCTGATGACATAGATTTCATTGCTGAGTGATATTGCATTGTACGTAAGTACCACAACTTCTTTATCCATTTTTCACTTTCTGCGATATTGAACTTGTACCGTAAACGAGGTTCTTGTAAACAGAGCCGTCCCAAACTTTGGGGTGGCTGTGTCTTTTTGATTTTAATTTCCCTAAGCTATAGGACCATAAGTGGAAGTGCCCTAGGCTCTGTTGCTTTGTTTTTTAGATGTTTCAGGAAACACCATACACCTCTCCCGAGTGGCTCTTGGCAATTTACATCCCGCCCATCAGCATAACAAGGCTCCCAGTTCTCCATGGCCTGTCCTGCCTTTCTGGATTTTACACTTTTTTCAGATGGCCCTTTTGACCGGGGGGAAGTGAGACTTCATTGTAGTGCAGATTTCCTTTGCAAGCTTGCTTGGTTGGCCAAAAAGGGCGTATGCGTTTTTTCCTGAATATATTCAGGAAAAAACGCATACGCCCTTTTTGGCCAAGTGCATCATTGTGGACGTTCTGCCTCTTTTCCTATGCTTTAAATGCAATTCCAGTCTACCTCCTGAAATCGGTTTCCTGCAATTCTGCCCCGCTTTCAAGTCCTCTTGGCAGCCTTACTTCAGTATATTTTTGGACGATAGCTGTCATTTATAACTCTGCAGGTTTGTGAATTACAGTGCCCCTGAGCTCGTTTCTTCAACTCGCTTTCTTGTGAGCTGGCCGCAACACCGCAGGATTGCTTCAGGCCCTAATCTGGTTCCGGCACGGCACGCTGAGCCTTTGGTTAATTCCTCTTCCTGGTGGGAAATGAGAGTTAAATTTGCCCGTCCAGACACCTCCAGCTAGTCTCTCATTGGTTCTCCCTATTCCTGTTCATTTTCCGCAGAAATTGCAAACTGGGCCAAACAGGAGGTTAAAGGCACTGACTCTCCAAGTCGGGAGAGTGTTAGTAAAGCGTCTGGAATGTTGCACCCGAGTACCAGGGGACGAGAACTGAGACATATTGGAACATGTCTCCTGATCACACGGGTGATCATACTCTGGGTTCCACGTGCATGTTTTACCTGAAGGCAGAATTCCTTAAACCTGGAGAGTTGAGACCCGTGGAATGGGTACCATGCAATATGACTTCAAAGGGTCTTCATTTGCTCACCGAACCTCTCCAATCCTATCACTGCTGCGTTTATGCCCCTGTACACACGCTTGATTTTCTTTCAGACACATAGCAATCCATAGGTTTTAAGATACTTACTACTCAGGTACATTCTTAGGCGTTTAATATGGGGTGTTGAGTCCATTTCGTTGAGCAAGGAGTAGTTCTTGTCTATTCCATATTTGGCTTAAGGAACTTTATCTGTGCTCATTTCAATCTCTGGTTTTATGCAGCACCCCAACTCACCTTTCCCCTTAAGCAAGCATAAGTTGGTTTTCTAAATTTGAGACCCTGTTCTGTTTTGTAATCCAGTTCCTGTGTAGCCAAGTTTACATTCCGTGTATTAGTGATATCTTATGATGTTTCTTTTTCTGTGTGACTTATTTCAGTTAGAATCATCATACCTGAATCCACTCATTATGCTGCTACGGGCCTGATGACATAGATTTCATTGCTGAGTGATATTGCATTGTACGTAAGTACCACAACTTCTTTATCCATTTTTCACTTTCTGCGATATTGAACTTGTACCGTAAACGAGGTTCTTGTAAACAGAGCCGTCCCAAACTTTGGGGTGGCTGTGTCTTTTTGATTTTAATTTCCCTAAGCTATAGGACCATAAGTGGAAGTGCCCTAGGCTCTGTTGCTTTGTTTTTTAGATGTTTCAGGAAACACCATACACCTCTCCCGAGTGGCTCTTGGCAATTTACATCCCGCCCATCAGCATAACAAGGCTCCCAGTTCTCCATGGCCTGTCCTGCCTTTCTGGATTTTACACTTTTTTCAGATGGCCCTTTTGACCGGGGGGAAGTGAGACTTCATTGTAGTGCAGATTTCCTTTGCAAGCTTGCTTGGTTGGCCAAAAAGGGCGTATGCGTTTTTTCCTGAATATATTCAGGAAAAAACGCATACGCCCTTTTTGGCCAAGTGCATCATTGTGGACGTTCTGCCTCTTTTCCTATGCTTTAAATGCAATTCCAGTCTACCTCCTGAAATCGGTTTCCTGCAATTCTGCCCCGCTTTCAAGTCCTCTTGGCAGCCTTACTTCAGTATATTTTTGGAAGATAGCTGTCATTTATAACTCTGCAGGTTTGTGAATTACAGTGCCCCTGAGCTCCTTTCTTCAACTCGCTTTCTTGTGAGCTGGCCGCAACACCGCAGGATTGCTTCAGGCCCTAATCTGGTTCCGGCACGGCACGCTGAGCCTTTGGTTAATTCCTCTTCCTGGTGGGAAATGAGAGTTAAATTTGCCCGTCCAGACACCTCCAGCTAGTCTCTCATTGGTTCTCCCTATTCCTGTTCATCTTCCGCAGAAATTGCAAACTGGGCCAAACAGGAGGTTAAAGGCACTGACTCTCCAAGTCGGGAGAGTGTTAGTAAAGCGTCTGGAATGTTGCACCCGAGTACCAGGGGACGAGAACTGAGACATATTGGAACACGTCTCCCGATCACACGGTTGATCATACTCTGGGTTCCACGTGCATGTTTTAGCTGAAGGAAGAATCCCTTAAACCTGGAGAGTTGAGACCCGTGGAATGGGTACCATGCAATATGACTTCAAAGGGTCTTCATTTGCTCACCGAACCTCTCCAATCCTATCACTGCTGCGTTTGTGCCCCTGTACACACGCTTGATTTTCTTTCAGAGACATAGCAATCCATAGGTTTTAAGATACTTACTAGTCAGGTACATTCTTAGGCGTTTAATATGGGGTGTTGAGTCCATTTCGTTGAGCAAGGAGTAGTTCTTGTCTATTCTATATTTGGCTTAAGGAACTTTATCTGTGCTCATTTCAATCTCTGGTTTTATGCAGCACCCCAACTCACCTTTCCCCTTAAGCAAGCATAAGTTGGTTTTCTAAATTTGAGACCCTGTTCTGTTTTGTAATCCAGTTCCTGTGTAGCCAAGTTTACATCCCGTGTATTAGTGATATCTTATGATGTTTCTTTTTCTGTGTGACTTATTTCAGTTAGAATCATCATACCTGAATCCACTCATTATGCTGCTACGGGCCTGATGACATAGATTTCATTGCTGAGTGATATTGCATTGTACGTAAGTACCACAACTTCTTTATCCATTTTTCACTTTCTGCGATATTGAACTTGTACCGTAAACGAGGTTCTTGTAAACAGAGCCGTCCCAAACTTTGGGGTGGCTGTGTCTTTTTGATTTTAATTTCCCTAAGCTATAGGACCATAAGTGGAAGTGCCCTAGGCTCTGTTGCTTTGTTTTTTAGATGTTTCAGGAAACACCATACACCTCTCCCGAGTGGCTCTTGGCAATTTACATCCCGCCCATCAGCATAACAAGGCTCCCAGTTCTCCATGGCCTGTCCTGCCTTTCTGGATTTTACACTTTTTTCAGATGGCCCTTTTGACCGGGGGGAAGTGAGACTTCATTGTAGTGCAGATTTCCTTTGCAAGCTTGCTTGGTTGGCCAAAAAGGGCGTATGCGTTTTTTCCTGAATATATTCAGGAAAAAACGCATACGCCCTTTTTGGCCAAGTGCATCATTGTGGACGTTCTGCCTCTTTTCCTATGCTTTAAATGCAATTCCAGTCTACCTCCTGAAATCGGTTTCCTGCAATTCTGCCCCGCTTTCAAGTCCTCTTGGCAGCCTTACTTCAGTATATTTTTGGACGATAGCTGTCATTTATAACTCTGCAGGTTTGTGAATTACAGTGCCCCTGAGCTCGTTTCTTCAACTCGCTTTCTTGTGAGCTGGCCGCAACACCGCAGGATTGCTTCAGGCCCTAATCTGGTTCCGGCACGGCACGCTGAGCCTTTGGTTAATTCCTCTTCCTGGTGGGAAATGAGAGTTAAATTTGCCCGTCCAGACACCTCCAGCTAGTCTCTCATTGGTTCTCCCTATTCCTGTTCATTTTCCGCAGAAATTGCAAACTGGGCCAAACAGGAGGTTAAAGGCACTGACTCTCCAAGTCGGGAGAGTGTTAGTAAAGCGTCTGGAATGTTGCACCCGAGTACCAGGGGACGAGAACTGAGACATATTGGAACATGTCTCCTGATCACACGGGTGATCATACTCTGGGTTCCACGTGCATGTTTTACCTGAAGGCAGAATTCCTTAAACCTGGAGAGTTGAGACCCGTGGAATGGGTACCATGCAATATGACTTCAAAGGGTCTTCATTTGCTCACCGAACCTCTCCAATCCTATCACTGCTGCGTTTATGCCCCTGTACACACGCTTGATTTTCTTTCAGACACATAGCAATCCATAGGTTTTAAGATACTTACTACTCAGGTACATTCTTAGGCGTTTAATATGGGGTGTTGAGTCCATTTCGTTGAGCAAGGAGTAGTTCTTGTCTATTCCATATTTGGCTTAAGGAACTTTATCTGTGCTCATTTCAATCTCTGGTTTTATGCAGCACCCCAACTCACCTTTCCCCTTAAGCAAGCATAAGTTGGTTTTCTAAATTTGAGACCCTGTTCTGTTTTGTAATCCAGTTCCTGTGTAGCCAAGTTTACATTCCGTGTATTAGTGATATCTTATGATGTTTCTTTTTCTGTGTGACTTATTTCAGTTAGAATCATCATACCTGAATCCACTCATTATGCTGCTACGGGCCTGATGACATAGATTTCATTGCTGAGTGATATTGCATTGTACGTAAGTACCACAACTTCTTTATCCATTTTTCACTTTCTGCGATATTGAACTTGTACCGTAAACGAGGTTCTTGTAAACAGAGCCGTCCCAAACTTTGGGGTGGCTGTGTCTTTTTGATTTTAATTTCCCTAAGCTATAGGACCATAAGTGGAAGTGCCCTAGGCTCTGTTGCTTTGTTTTTTAGATGTTTCAGGAAACACCATACACCTCTCCCGAGTGGCTCTTGGCAATTTACATCCCGCCCATCAGCATAACAAGGCTCCCAGTTCTCCATGGCCTGTCCTGCCTTTCTGGATTTTACACTTTTTTCAGATGGCCCTTTTGACCGGGGGGAAGTGAGACTTCATTGTAGTGCAGATTTCCTTTGCAAGCTTGCTTGGTTGGCCAAAAAGGGCGTATGCGTTTTTTCCTGAATATATTCAGGAAAAAACGCATACGCCCTTTTTGGCCAAGTGCATCATTGTGGACGTTCTGCCTCTTTTCCTATGCTTTAAATGCAATTCCAGTCTACCTCCTGAAATCGGTTTCCTGCAATTCTGCCCCGCTTTCAAGTCCTCTTGGCAGCCTTACTTCAGTATATTTTTGGAAGATAGCTGTCATTTATAACTCTGCAGGTTTGTGAATTACAGTGCCCCTGAGCTCCTTTCTTCAACTCGCTTTCTTGTGAGCTGGCCGCAACACCGCAGGATTGCTTCAGGCCCTAATCTGGTTCCGGCACGGCACGCTGAGCCTTTGGTTAATTCCTCTTCCTGGTGGGAAATGAGAGTTAAATTTGCCCGTCCAGACACCTCCAGCTAGTCTCTCATTGGTTCTCCCTATTCCTGTTCATCTTCCGCAGAAATTGCAAACTGGGCCAAACAGGAGGTTAAAGGCACTGACTCTCCAAGTCGGGAGAGTGTTAGTAAAGCGTCTGGAATGTTGCACCCGAGTACCAGGGGACGAGAACTGAGACATATTGGAACACGTCTCCCGATCACACGGTTGATCATACTCTGGGTTCCACGTGCATGTTTTAGCTGAAGGAAGAATCCCTTAAACCTGGAGAGTTGAGACCCGTGGAATGGGTACCATGCAATATGACTTCAAAGGGTCTTCATTTGCTCACCGAACCTCTCCAATCCTATCACTGCTGCGTTTGTGCCCCTGTACACACGCTTGATTTTCTTTCAGAGACATAGCAATCCATAGGTTTTAAGATACTTACTAGTCAGGTACATTCTTAGGCGTTTAATATGGGGTGTTGAGTCCATTTCGTTGAGCAAGGAGTAGTTCTTGTCTATTCTATATTTGGCTTAAGGAACTTTATCTGTGCTCATTTCAATCTCTGGTTTTATGCAGCACCCCAACTCACCTTTCCCCTTAAGCAAGCATAAGTTGGTTTTCTAAATTTGAGACCCTGTTCTGTTTTGTAATCCAGTTCCTGTGTAGCCAAGTTTACATCCCGTGTATTAGTGATATCTTATGATGTTTCTTTTTCTGTGTGACTTATTTCAGTTAGAATCATCATACCTGAATCCACTCATTATGCTGCTACGGGCCTGATGACATAGATTTCATTGCTGAGTGATATTGCATTGTACGTAAGTACCACAACTTCTTTATCCATTTTTCACTTTCTGCGATATTGAACTTGTACCGTAAACGAGGTTCTTGTAAACAGAGCCGTCCCAAACTTTGGGGTGGCTGTGTCTTTTTGATTTTAATTTCCCTAAGCTATAGGACCATAAGTGGAAGTGCCCTAGGCTCTGTTGCTTTGTTTTTTAGATGTTTCAGGAAACACCATACACCTCTCCCGAGTGGCTCTTGGCAATTTACATCCCGCCCATCAGCATAACAAGGCTCCCAGTTCTCCATGGCCTGTCCTGCCTTTCTGGATTTTACACTTTTTTCAGATGGCCCTTTTGACCGGGGGGAAGTGAGACTTCATTGTAGTGCAGATTTCCTTTGCAAGCTTGCTTGGTTGGCCAAAAAGGGCGTATGCGTTTTTTCCTGAATATATTCAGGAAAAAACGCATACGCCCTTTTTGGCCAAGTGCATCATTGTGGACGTTCTGCCTCTTTTCCTATGCTTTAAATGCAATTCCAGTCTACCTCCTGAAATCGGTTTCCTGCAATTCTGCCCCGCTTTCAAGTCCTCTTGGCAGCCTTACTTCAGTATATTTTTGGACGATAGCTGTCATTTACAACTCTGCAGGTTTGTGAATTACAGTGTCCCTGAGCTCCTTTCTTCAACTCGCTTTCTTGTGAGCTGGCCGCAACACCGCAGGATTGCTTCAGGCCCTAATCTGGTTCCGGCACGGCACGCTGAGCCTTTGGTTAATTCCTCTTCCTGGTGGGAAATGAGAGTTAAATTTGCCCGTCCAGACACCTCCAGCTAGTCTCTCATTGGTTCTCCCTATTCCTGTTCATTTTCCGCAGAAATTGCAAACTGGGCCAAACAGGAGGTTAAAGGCACTGACTCTCCAAGTCGGGAGAGTGTTAGTAAAGCGTCTGGAATGTTGCACCCGAGTACCAGGGGACGAGAACTGAGACATATTGGAACATGTCTCCCGATCACACGGGTGATCATACTCTGGGTTCCACGTGCATGTTTTACCTGAAGGCAGAATCCCTTAAACCTGGAGAGTTGAGACCCGTGGAATGGGTACCATGCAATATGACTTCAAAGGGTCTTCATTTGCTCACCGAACCTCTCCAATCCTATCACTGCTGCGTTTATGCCCCTGTACACATGCTTGATTTTCTTTCAGAGACATAACAATTCATAGGTTTTAAGATACTTACTAGTCAGGTACATTCTTAGGCGTTTAATATGGGGTGTTGAGTCCATTTCGTTGAGCAAGGAGTAGTTCTTGTCTATTCCATATTTGGCTTAAGGAACTTTATCTGTGTTCATTTCAATCTCTGGTTTTATGCAGCACCCCAACTCACCTTTCCCCTTAAGCAAGCATAAGTTGGTTTTCTAAATTTGAGACCCTGTTCTGTTTTGTAATCCAGTTCCTGTGTAGCCAAGTTTACATTCCGTGTATTAGTGATATCTTATGATGTTTCTTTTTCTGTGTGACTTATTTCAGTTAGAATCATCATACCTGAATCCACTCATTATGCTGCTACGGGCCTGATGACATAGATTTCATTGCTGAGTGATATTGCATTGTACGTAAGTACCACAACTTCTTTATCCATTTTTCACTTTCTGCGATATTGAACTTGTACCGTAAACGAGGTTCTTGTAAACAGAGCCGTCCCAAACTTTGGGGTGGCTGTGTCTTTTTGATTTTAATTTCCCTAAGCTATAGGACCATAAGTGGAAGTGCCCTAGGCTCTGTTGCTTTGTTTTTTAGATGTTTCAGGAAACACCATACACCTCTCCCGAGTGGCTCTTGGCAATTTACATCCCGCCCATCAGCATAACAAGGCTCCCAGTTCTCCATGGCCTGTCCTGCCTTTCTGGATTTTACACTTTTTTCAGATGGCCCTTTTGACCGGGGGGAAGTGAGACTTCATTGTAGTGCAGATTTCCTTTGCAAGCTTGCTTGGTTGGCCAAAAAGGGCGTATGCGTTTTTTCCTGAATATATTCAGGAAAAAACGCATACGCCCTTTTTGGCCAAGTGCATCATTGTGGACGTTCTGCCTCTTTTCCTATGCTTTACATGCAATTCCAGTCTACCTCCTGAAATCGGTTTCCTGCAATTCTGCCCCGCTTTCAAGTCCTCTTGGCAGCCTTACTTCAGTATATTTTTGGACGATAGCTGTCATTTATAACTCTGCAGGTTTGTGAATTACAGTGCCCCTGAGCTCCTTTCTTCAACTCGCTTTCTTGTGAGCTGGCCGCAACACCGCAGGATTGCTTCAGGCCCTAATCTGGTTCCGGCACGGCACGCTGAGCCTTTGGTTAATTCCTCTTCCTGGTGGGAAATGAGAGTTAAATTTGCCCGTCCAGACACCTCCAGCTAGTCTCTCATTGGTTCTCCCTATTCCTGTTCATCTTCCGCAGAAATTGCAAACTGGGCCAAACAGGAGGTTAAAGGCACTGACTCTCCAAGTCGGGAGAGTGTTAGTAAAGCGTCTGGAATGTTGCACCCGAGTACCAGGGGACGAGAACTGAGACATATTGGAACAAGTCTCCCGATCACACGGGTGATCATACTCTGGGTTCCACGTGCATGTTTTACCTGAAGGCAGAATTCCTTAAACCTGGAGAGTTGAGACCCGTGGAATGGGTACCATGCAATATGACTTCAAAGGGTCTTCATTTGCTCACCGAACCTCTCCAATCCTATCACTGCTGCGTTTATGCCCCTGTACACACGCTTGATTTTCTTTCAGAGACATAACAATTCATAGGTTTTAAGATACTTACTAGTCAGGTACATTCTTAGGCGTTTAATATGGGGTGTTGAGTCCATTTCGTTGAGCAAGGAGTAGTTCTTGTCTATTCCATATTTGGCTTAAGGAACTTTATCTGTGTTCATTTAAATCTCTGGTTTTATGCAGCACCCCAACTCACCTTTCCCCTTAAGCAAGCATAAGTTGGTTTTCTAAATTTGAGACCCTGTTCTGTTTTGTAATCCAGTTCCTGTGTAGCCAAGTTTACATTCCGTGTATTAGTGATATCTTATGATGTTTCTTTTTCTGTGTGACTTATTTCAGTTAGAATCATCATACCTGAATCCACTCATTATGCTGCTACGGGCCTGATGACATAGATTTCATTGCTGAGTGATATTGCATTGTACGTAAGTACCACAACTTATTTATCCATTTTTCACTTTCTGCGATATTGAACTTGTACCGTAAACGAGGTTCTTGTAAACAGAGCCGTCCCAAACTTTGGGGTGGCTGTGTCTTTTTGATTTTAATTTCCCTAAGCTATAGGACCATAAGTGGAAGTGCCCTAGGCTCTGTTGCTTTGCTTTTTAGATGTTTCAGGAAACACCATACAGCTCTCCGGAGTGGCTCTTGGCAATTTACATCCCGCCCATCAGCATAACAAGGCTCCCAGTTCTCCATGGCCTGTCCTGCCTTTCTGGATTTTACACTTTTTTCAGATGGCCCTTTTGACCGGGGGGAAGTGAGACTTCATTGTAGTGCAGATTTCCTTTGCAAGCTTGCTTGGTTGGCCAAAAAGGGCGTATGCGTTTTTTCCTGAATATATTCAGGAAAAAACGCATACGCCCTTTTTGGCCAAGTGCATCATTGTGGACGTTCTGCCTCTTTTCCTATGCTTTAAATGCAATTCCAGTCTACCTCCTGAAATCGGTTTCCTGCAATTCTGCCCCGCTTTCAAGTCCTCTTGGCAGCCTTACTTCAGTATATTTTTGGACGATAGCTGTCATTTATAACTCTGCAGGTTTGTGAATTACAGTGCCCCTGAGCTCCTTTCTTCAACTCGCTTTCTTGTGAGCTGGCCGCAACACCGCAGGATTGCTTCAGGCCCTAATCTGGTTCCGGCACGGCACGCTGAGCCTTTGGTTAATTCCTCTTCCTGGTGGGAAATGAGAGTTAAATTTGCCCGTCCAGACACCTCCAGCTAGTCTCTCATTGGTTCTCCCTATTCCTGTTCATCTTCCGCAGAAATTGCAAACTGGGCCAAACAGGAGGTTAAAGGCACTGACTCTCCAAGTCGGGAGAGTGTTAGTAAAGCGTCTGGAATGTTGCACCCGAGTACCAGGGGACGAGAACTGAGACATATTGGAACACGTCTCCCGATCACACGGTTGATCATACTCTGGGTTCCACGTGCATGTTTTAGCTGAAGGAAGAATCCCTTAAACCTGGAGAGTTGAGACCCGTGGAATGGGTACCATGCAATATGACTTCAAAGGGTCTTCATTTGCTCACCGAACCTCTCCAATCCTATCACTGCTGCGTTTATGCCCCTGTACACACGCTTGATTTTCTTTCAGACACATAGCAATCCATAGGTTTTAAGATACTTACTAGTCAGGTACATTCTTAGGCGTTTAATATGGGGTGTTGAGTCCATTTCGTTGAGCAAGGAGTAGTTCTTGTCTATTCCATATTTGGCTTAAGGAACTTTATCTGTGCTCATTTCAATCTCTGGTTTTATGCAGCACCCCAACTCACCTTTCCCCTTAAGCAAGCATAAGTTGGTTTTCTAAATTTGAGACCCTGTTCTGTTTTGTAATCCAGTTCCTGTGTAGCCAAGTTTACATCCCGTGTATTAGTGATATCTTATGATGTTTCTTTTTCTGTGTGACTTATTTCAGTTAGAATCATCATACCTGAATCCACTCATTATGCTGCTACGGGCCTGATGACATAGATTTCATTGCTGAGTGATATTGCATTGTACGTAAGTACCACAACTTCTTTATCCATTTTTCACTTTCTGCGATATTGAACTTGTACCGTAAACGAGGTTCTTGTAAACAGAGCCGTCCCAAATTTTGGGGTGGCTGTGTCTTTTTGATTTTAATTTCCCTAAGCTATAGGACAATAAGTGGAAGTGCCCTAGGCTCTGTTGCTTTGTTTTTTGGATGTTTCAGGAAACACCATACACTTCTCCAGAGTGGCTGCTGGCAATTTACATCCCGCCCATCAGCATAACTAGGCTCCCAGTTCTCCATGGCCTGTCCTGCCTTTCTGGATTTTACACTTTTTTCAGATGGCCCTTTTGACCGGGGGGCAGTGAGACTTCATTGTAGTGCAGATTTCCTTTGCAAGCTTGCTTGGTTGGCCAAAAAGGGCGTATGCGTTTTTTCCTGAATATATTCAGGAAAATACGCATACGCCCTTTTTGGCCAAGTGCATCATTGTGGACGTTCTGCCTCTTTTCCTATGCTTTAAATGCAATTCCAGTCTACCTCCTGAAATCGGTTTCCTGCAATTCTGCCCCGCTTTCAAGTCCTCTTGGCAGCCTTACTTCAGTATATTTTTGGACGATAGCTGTCATTTATAACTCTGCAGGTTTGTGAATTACAGTGCCCCTGAGCTCCTTTCTTCAACTCGCTTTCTTGTGAGCTGGCCGCAACACCGCAGGATTGCTTCAGGCCCTAATCTGGTTCCGGCACGGCACGCTGAGCCTTTGGTTAATTCCTCTTCCTGGTGGGAAATGAGAGTTAAATTTGCCCGTCCAGACACCTCCAGCTAGTCTCTCATTGGTTCTCCCTATTCCTGTTCATCTTCCGCAGAAATTGCAAACTGGGCCAAACAGGAGGTTAAAGGCACTGACTCTCCAAGTCGGGAGAGTGTTAGTAAAGCGTCTGGAATGTTGCACCCGAGTACCAGGGGACGAGAACTGAGACATATTGGAACACGTCTCCCGATCACACGGTTGATCATACTCTGGGTTCCACGTGCATGTTTTAGCTGAAGGAAGAATCCCTTAAACCTGGAGAGTTGAGACCTGTGGAATGGGTACCATGCAATATGACTTCAAAGGGTCTTCATTTGCTCACCGAACCTCTCCAATCCTATCACTGCTGCGTTTATGCCCCTGTACACACGCTTGATTTTCTTTCAGACACATAGCAATCCATAGGTTTTAAGATACTTACTAGTCAGGTACATTCTTAGGCGTTTAATATGGGGTGTTGAATCCATTTCGTTGAGCAAGGAGTAGTTCTTGTCTATTCTATATTTGGCTTAAGGAACTTTATCTGTGCTCATTTCAATCTCTGGTTTTATGCAGCACCCCAACTCACCTTTCCCCTTAAGCAAGCATAAGTTGGTTTTCTAAATTTGAGACCCTGTTCTGTTTTGTAATCCAGTTCCTGTGTAGCCAAGTTTACATCCCGTGTATTAGTGATATCTTATGATGTTTCTTTTTCTGTGTGACTTATTTCAGTTAGAATCATCATACCTGAATCCACTCATTATGCTGCTACGGGCCTGATGACATAGATTTCATTGCTGAGTGATATTGCATTGTACGTAAGTACCACAACTTCTTTATCCATTTTTCACTTTCTGCGATATTGAACTTGTACCGTAAACGAGGTTCTTGTAAACAGAGCCGTCCCAAACTTTGGGGTGGCTGTGTCTTTTTGATTTTAATTTCCCTAAGCTATAGGACCATAAGTGGAAGTGCCCTAGGCTCTGTTGCTTTGTTTTTTAGATGTTTCAGGAAACACCATACACCTCTCCCGAGTGGCTCTTGGCAATTTACATCCCGCCCATCAGCATAACAAGGCTCCCAGTTCTCCATGGCCTGTCCTGCCTTTCTGGATTTTACACTTTTTTCAGATGGCCCTTTTGACCGGGGGGAAGTGAGACTTCATTGTAGTGCAGATTTCCTTTGCAAGCTTGCTTGGTTGGCCAAAAAGGGCGTATGCGTTTTTTCCTGAATATATTCAGGAAAAAACGCATACGCCCTTTTTGACCAAGTGCATCATTGTGGACGTTCTGCCTCTTTTCCTATGCTTTAAATGCAATTCCAGTCTACCTCCTGAAATCGGTTTCCTGCAATTCTGCCCCGCTTTCAAGTCCTCTTGGCAGCCTTACTTCAGTATATTTTTGGACGATAGCTGTCATTTATAACTCTGCAGGTTTGTGAATTACAGTGCCCCTGAGCTCCTTTCTTCAACTCGCTTTCTTGTGAGCTGGCCGCAACACCGCAGGATTGCTTCAGGCCCTAATCTGGTTCCGGCACGGCACGCTGAGCCTTTGGTTAATTCCTCTTCCTGGTGGGAAATGAGAGTTAAATTTGCCCGTCCAGACACCTCCAGCTAGTCTCTCATTGGTTCTCCCTATTCCTGTTCATCTTCCGCAGAAATTGCAAACTGGGCCAAACAGGAGGTTAAAGGCACTGACTCTCCAAGTCGGGAGAGTGTTAGTAAAGCGTCTGGAATGTTGCACCCGAGTACCAGGGGACGAGAACTGAGACATATTGGAACACGTCTCCCGATCACACGGTTGATCATACTCTGGGTTCCACGTGCATGTTTTAGCTGAAGGAAGAATCCCTTAAACCTGGAGAGTTGAGACCCGTGGAATGGGTACCATGCAATATGACTTCAAAGGGTCTTCATTTGCTCACCGAACCTCTCCAATCCTATCACTGTTGCGTTTATGCCCCTGTACACACGCTTGATTTTCTTTCAGAGACATAGCAATCCATAGGTTTTAAGATACTTACTAGTCAGGTACATTCTTGGGCGTTTAATATGGGGTGTTGAGTCCATTTCGTTGAGCAAGGAGTAGTTCTTGTCTATTCCATATTTGGCTTAAGGAACTTTATCTGTGCTCATTTCAATCTCTGGTTTTATGCAGCACCCCAACTCACCTTTCCCCTTAAGCAAGCATAAGTTGGTTTTCTAAATTTGAGACCCTGTTCTGTTTTGTAATCCAGTTCCTGTGTAGCCAAGTTTACATCCCGTGTATTAGTGATATCTTATGATGTTTCTTTTTCTGTGTGACTTATTTCAGTTAGAATCATCATACCTGAATCCACTCATTATGCTGCTACGGGCCTGATGACATAGATTTCATTGCTGAGTGATATTGCATTGTACGTAAGTACCACAACTTCTTTATCCATTTTTCACTTTCTGTGATATTGAACTTGTACCGTAAACGAGGTTCTTGTAAACAGAGCCGTCCCAAACTTTGGGGTGGCTGTGTCTTTTTGATTTTAATTTCCCTAAGCTATAGGACCATAAGTGGAAGTGCCCTAGGCTCTGTTGCTTTGTTTTTTAGATGTTTCAGGAAACACCATACACCTCTCCCGAGTGGCTGTTGGCAATTTACATCCCGCCCTTCAGCATAACAAGGCTCCCAGTTCTCCATGGCCTGTCCTGCCTTTCTGGATTTTACACTTTTTTCAGGTGGCCCTTTTGACCGGGGGGAAGTGAGACTTCATTGTAGTGCAGATTTCCTTTGCAAGCTTGCTTGGTTGGCCAAAAAGGGCGTATGCGTTTTTTCCTGAATATATTCAGGAAAAAACGCATACGCCCTTTTTGGCCAAGTGCATCATTGTGGACGTTCTGCCTCTTTTCCTATGCTTTAAATGCAATTCCAGTCTACCTCCTGAAATCGGTTTCCTGCAATTCTGCCCCGCTTTCAAGTCCTCTTGGCAGCCTTACTTCAGTATATTTTTGGACGATAGCTGTCATTTATAACTCTGCAGGTTTGTGAATTACAGTGCCCCTGAGCTCCTTTCTTCAACTCGCTTTCTTGTGAGCTGGCCGCAACACCGCAGGATTGCTTCAGGCCCTAATCTGGTTCCGGCACGGCACGCTGAGCCTTTGGTTAATTCCTCTTCCTGGTGGGAAATGAGAGTTAAATTTGCCCGTCCAGACACCTCCAGCTAGTCTCTCATTGGTTCTCCCTATTCCTGTTCATCTTCCGCAGAAATTGCAAACTGGGCCAAACAGGAGGTTAAAGGCACTGACTCTCCAAGTCGGGAGAGTGTTAGTAAAGCGTCTGGAATGTTGCACCCGAGTACCAGGGGACGAGAACTGAGACATATTGGAACACGTCTCCCGATCACACGGTTGATCATACTCTGGGTTCCACGTGCATGTTTTAGCTGAAGGAAGAATCCCTTAAACCTGGAGAGTTGAGACCCGTGGAATGGGTACCATGCAATATGACTTCAAAGGGTCTTCATTTGCTCACCGAACCTCTCCAATCCTATCACTGCTGCGTTTATGCCCCTGTACACACGCTTGATTTTCTTTCAGACACATAGCAATCCATAGGTTTTAAGATACTTACTAGTCAGGTACATTCTTAGGCGTTTAATATGGGGTGTTGAGTCCATTTCGTTGAGCAAGGAGTAGTTCTTGTCTATTCCATATTTGGCTTAAGGAACTTTATCTGTGCTCATTTCAATCTCTGGTTTTATGCAGCACCCCAACTCACCTTTCCCCTTAAGGAAGCATAAGTTGGTTTTCTAAATTTGAGACCCTGTTCTGTTTTGTAATCCAGTTCCTGTGTAGCCAAGTTTACATCCCGTGTATTAGTGATATCTTATGATGTTTCTTTTTCTGTGTGACTTATTTCAGTTAGAATCATCATACCTGAATCCACTCATTATGCTGCTACGGGCCTGATGACATAGATTTCATTGCTGAGTGATATTGCATTGTACGTAAGTACCACAACTTCTTTATCCATTTTTCACTTTCTGCGATATTGAACTTGTACCGTAAACGAGGTTCTTGTAAACAGAGCCGTCCCAAACTTTGGGGTGGCTGTGTCTTTTTGATTTTAATTTCCCTAAGCTATAGGACCATAAGTGGAAGTGCCCTAGGCTCTGTTGCTTTGTTTTTTAGATGTTTCAGGAAACACCATACACCTCTCCCGAGTGGCTCTTGGCAATTTACATCCCGCCCATCAGCATAACAAGGCTCCCAGTTCTCCATGGCCTGTCCTGCCTTTCTGGATTTTACACTTTTTTCAGATGGCCCTTTTGACCGGGGGGAAGTGAGACTTCATTGTAGTGCAGATTTCCTTTGCAAGCTTGCTTGGTTGGCCAAAAATGGCGTATGCGTTTTTTCCTGAATATATTCAGGAAAAAACGCATACGCCCTTTTTGGCCAAGTGCATCATTGTGGACGTTCTGCCTCTTTTCCTATGCTTTAAATGCAATTCCAGTCTACCTCCTGAAATCGGTTTCCTGCAATTCTGCCCCGCTTTCAAGTCCTCTTGGCAGCCTTACTTCAGTATATTTTTGGACGATAGCTGTCATTTATAACTCTGCAGGTTTGTGAATTACAGTGCCCCTGAGCTCCTTTCTTCAACTCGCTTTCTTGTGAGCTGGCCGCAACACCGCAGGATTGCTTCAGGCCCTAATCTGGTTCCGGCACGGCACGCTGAGCCTTTGGTTAATTCCTCTTCCTGGTGGGAAATGAGAGTTAAATTTGCCCGTCCAGACACCTCCAGCTAGTCTCTCATTGGTTCTCCCTATTCCTGTTCATCTTCCGCAGAAATTGCAAACTGGGCCAAACAGGAGGTTAAAGGCACTGACTCTCCAAGTCGGGAGAGTGTTAGTAAAGCGTCTGGAATGTTGCACCCGAGTACCAGGGGACGAGAACTGAGACATATTGGAACACGTCTCCCGATCACACGGTTGATCATACTCTGGGTTCCACGTGCATGTTTTAGCTGAAGGAAGAATCCCTTAAACCTGGAGAGTTGAGACCCGTGGAATGGGTACCATGCAATATGACTTCAAAGGGTCTTCATTTGCTCACCGAACCTCTCCAATCCTATCACTGCTGCGTTTATGCCCCTGTACACACGCTTGATTTTCTTTCAGACACATAGCAATCCATAGGTTTTAAGATACTTACTACTCAGGTACATTCTTAGGCGTTTAATATGGGCTGTTGAGTCCATTTCGTTGAGCAAGGAGTAGTTCTTGTCTATTCCATATTTGGCTTAAGGAACTTTATCTGTGCTCATTTCAATCTCTGGTTTTATGCAGCACCCCAACTCACCTTTCCCCTTAAGCAAGCATAAGTTGGTTTTCTAAATTTGAGACCCTGTTCTGTTTTGTAATCCAGTTCCTGTGTAGCCAAGTTTACATCCCGTGTATTAGTGATATCTTATGATGTTTCTTTTTCTGTGTGACTTATTTCAGTTAGAATCATCATACCTGAATCCACTCATTATGCTGCTACGGGCCTGATGACATAGATTTCATTGCTGAGTGATATTGCATTGTACGTAAGTACCACAACTTCTTTATCCCTTTTTCACTTTCTGCGATATTGAACTTGTACCGTAAATGAGGTTCTTGTAAACAGAGCCGTCCCAAACTTTGGGGTGGCTGTGTCTTTTTGATTTTAATTTCCCTAAGCTATAGGACCATAAGTGGAAGTGCCCTAGGCTCTGTTGCTTTGTTTTTTAGATGTTTCAGGAAACACCATACACCTCTCCCGAGTGGCTGTTGGCAATTTACATCCCGCCCATCAGCATAACAAGGCTCCCAGTTCTCCATGGCCTGTCCTGCCTTTCTGGATTTTACACTTTTTTCAGATGGCCCTTTTGACCGGGGGGAAGTGAGACTTCATTGTAGTGCAGATTTCCTTTGCAAGCTTGCTTGGTTGGCCAAAAAGGGCGTATGCGTTTTTTCCTGAATATATTCAGGAAAAAACGCATACGCCCTTTTTGGCCAAGTGCATCATTGTGGACGTTCTGCCTCTTTTCCTATGTTTTAAATGCAATTCCAGTCTACCTCCTGAAATCGGTTTCCTGCAATTCTGCCCCGCTTTCAAGTCCTCTTGGCAGCCTTACTTCAGTATATTTTTGGACGATAGCTGTCATTTATAACTCTGCAGGTTTGTGAATTACAGTGCCCCTGAGCTCCTTTCTTCAACTCGCTTTCTTGTGAGCTGGCCGCAACACCGCAGGATTGCTTCAGGCCCTAATCTGGTTCCGGCACGGCACGCTGAGCCTTTGGTTAATTCCTCTTCCTGGTGGGAAATGAGAGTTAAATTTGCCCGTCCAGACACCTCCAGCTAGTCTCTCATTGGTTCTCCCTATTCCTGTTCATCTTCCGCAGAAATTGCAAACTGGGCCAAACAGGAGGTTAAAGGCACTGACTCTCCAAGTCGGGAGAGTGTTAGTAAAGCGTCTGGAATGTTGCACCCGAGTACCAGGGGACGAGAACTGAGACATATTGGAACACGTCTCCTGATCACATGGTTGATCATACTCTGGGTTCCACGTGCATGTTTTAGCTGAAGGAAGAATCCCTTAAACCTGGAGAGTTGAGACCCGTGGAATGGGTACCATGCAATATGACTTCAAAGGGTCTTCATTTGCTCACCGAACCTCTCCAATCCTATCACTGCTGCGTTTATGCCCCTGTACACACGCTTGATTTTCTTTCAGACACATAGCAATCCATAGGTTTTAAGATACTTACTAGTCAGGTACATTCTTAGGCGTTTAATATGGGGTGTTGAGTCCATTTCGTTGAGCAAGGAGTAGTTCTTGTCTATTCCATATTTGGCTTAAGGAACTTTATCTGTGCTCATTTCAATCTCTGGTTTTATGCAGCACCCCAACTCACCTTTCCCCTTAAGCAAGCATAAGTTGGTTTTCTAAATTTGAGACCCTGTTCTGTTTTGTAATCCAGTTCCTGTGTAGCCAAGTTTACATCCCGTGTATTAGTGATATCTTATGATGTTTCTTTTTCTGTGTGACTTATTTCAGTTAGAATCATCATACCTGAATCCACTCATTATGCTGCTACGGGCCTGATGACATAGATTTCATTGCTGAGTGATATTGCATTGTACGTAAGTACCACAACTTCTTTATCCATTTTTCACTTTCTGCGATATTGAACTTGTACCGTAAACGAGGTTCTTGTAAACAGAGCCGTCCCAAACTTTGGGGTGGCTGTGTCTTTTTGATTTTAATTTCCCTAAGCTATAGGACCATAAGTGGAAGTGCCCTAGGCTCTGTTGCTTTGTTTTTTAGATGTTTCAGGAAACACCATACACCTCTCCCGAGTGGCTCTTGGCAATTTACATCCCGCCCATCAGCATAACAAGGCTCCCAGTTCTCCATGGCCTGTCCTGCCTTTCTGGATTTTACACTTTTTTCAGATGGCCCTTTTGACCGGGGGGAAGTGAGACTTCATTGTAGTGCAGATTTCCTTTGCAAGCTTGCTTGGTTGGCCAAAAAGGGCGTATGCGTTTTTTCCTGAATATATTCAGGAAAAAACGCATACGCCCTTTTTGGCCAAGTGCATCATTGTGGACGTTCTGCCTCTTTTCCTATGCTTTAAATGCAATTCCAGTCTACCTCCTGAAATCGGTTTCCTGCAATTCTGCCCCGCTTTCAAGTCCTCTTGGCAGCCTTACTTCAGTATATTTTTGGACGATAGCTGTCATTTATAACTCTGCAGGTTTGTGAATTACAGTGCCCCTGAGCTCCTTTCTTCAACTCGCTTTCTTGTGAGCTGGCCGCAACACCGCAGGATTGCTTCAGGCCCTAATCTGGTTCCGGCACGGCACGCTGAGCCTTTGGTTAATTCCTCTTCCTGGTGGGAAATGAGAGTTAAATTTGCCCGTCCAGACACCTCCAGCTAGTCTCTCATTGGTTCTCCCTATTCCTGTTCATCTTCCGCAGAAATTGCAAACTGGGCCAAACAGGAGGTTAAAGGCACTGACTCTCCAAGTCGGGAGAGTGTTAGTAAAGCGTCTGGAATGTTGCACCCGAGTACCAGGGGACGAGAACTGAGACATATTGGAACACGTCTCCCGATCACACGGTTGATCATACTCTGGGTTCCACGTGCATGTTTTAGCTGAAGGAAGAATCCCTTAAACCTGGAGAGTTGAGACCCGTGGAATGGGTACCATGCAATATGACTTCAAAGGGTCTTCATTTGCTCACCGAACCTCTCCAATCCTATCACTGCTGCGTTTATGCCCCTGTACACACGCTTGATTTTCTTTCAGACACATAGCAATCCATAGGTTTTAAGATACTTACTAGTCAGGTACATTCTTAGGCGTTTAATATGGGCTGTTGAGTCCATTTCGTTGAGCAAGGAGTAGTTCTTGTCTATTCCATATTTGGCTTAAGGAACTTTATCTGTGCTCATTTCAATCTCTGGTTTGATGCAGCACCCCAACTCACCTTTCCCCTTAAGCAAGCATAAGTTGGTTTTCTAAATTTGAGACCCTGTTCTGTTTTGTAATCCAGTTCCTGTGTAGCCAAGTTTACATCCCGTGTATTAGTGATATCTTATGATGTTTCTTTTTCTGTGTGACTTATTTCAGTTAGAATCATCATACCTGAATCCACTCATTATGCTGCTACGGGCCTGATGACATAGATTTCATTGCTGAGTGATATTGCATTGTACGTAAGTACCACAACTTCTTTATCCATTTTTCACTTTCTGCGATATTGAACTTGTACCGTAAACGAGGTTCTTGTAAACAGAGCCGTCCCAAACTTTGGGGTGGCTGTGTCTTTTTGATTTTAATTTCCCTAAGCTATAGGACCATAAGTGGAAGTGCCCTAGGCTCTGTTGCTTTGTTTTTTAGATGTTTCAGGAAACACCATACACCTCTCCCGAGTGGCTCTTGGCAATTTACATCCCGCCCATCAGCATAACAAGGCTCCCAGTTCTCCATGGCCTGTCCTGCCTTTCTGGATTTTACACTTTTTTCAGATGGCCCTTTTGACCGGGGGGAAGTGAGACTTCATTGTAGTGCAGATTTCCTTTGCAAGCTTGCTTGGTTGGCCAAAAAGGGCGTATGCGTTTTTTCCTGAATATATTCAGGAAAAAACGCATACGCCCTTTTTGGCCAAGTGCATCATTGTGGACGTTCTGCCTCTTTTCCTATGCTTTAAATGCAATTCCAGTCTACCTCCTGAAATCGGTTTCCTGCAATTCTGCCCCGCTTTCAAGTCCTCTTGGCAGCCTTACTTCAGTATATTTTTGGACGATAGCTGTCATTTATAACTCTGCAGGTTTGTGAATTACAGTGCCCCTGAGCTCCTTTCTTCAACTCGCTTTCTTGTGAGCTGGCCGCAACACCGCAGGATTGCTTCAGGCCCTAATCTGGTTCCGGCACGGCACGCTGAGCCTTTGGTTAATTCCTCTTCCTGGTGGGAAATGAGAGTTAAATTTGCCCGTCCAGACACCTCCAGCTAGTCTCTCATTGGTTCTCCCTATTCCTGTTCATCTTCCGCAGAAATTGCAAACTGGGCCAAACAGGAGGTTAAAGGCACTGACTCTCCAAGTCGGGAGAGTGTTAGTAAAGCGTCTGGAATGTTGCACCCGAGTACCAGGGGACGAGAACTGAGACATATTGGAACACGTCTCCCGATCACACGGTTGATCATACTCTGGGTTCCACGTGCATGTTTTAGCTGAAGGAAGAATCCCTTAAACCTGGAGAGTTGAGACCCGTGGAATGGGTACCATGCAATATGACTTCAAAGGGTCTTCATTTGCTCACCGAACCTCTCCAATCCTATCACTGCTGCGTTTATGCCCCTGTACACACGCTTGATTTTCTTTCAGACACATAGCAATCCATAGGTTTTAAGATACTTACTAGTCAGGTACATTCTTAGGCGTTTAATATGGGCTGTTGAGTCCATTTCGTTGAGCAAGGAGTAGTTCTTGTCTATTCCATATTTGGCTTAAGGAACTTTATCTGTGCTCATTTCAATCTCTGGTTTGATGCAGCACCCCAACTCACCTTTCCCCTTAAGCAAGCATAAGTTGGTTTTCTAAATTTGAGACCCTGTTCTGTTTTGTAATCCAGTTCCTGTGTAGCCAAGTTTACATCCCGTGTATTAGTGATATCTTATGATGTTTCTTTTTCTGTGTGACTTATTTCAGTTAGAATCATCATACCTGAATCCACTCATTATGCTGCTACGGGCCTGATGACATAGATTTCATTGCTGAGTGATATTGCATTGTACGTAAGTACCACAACTTCTTTATCCATTTTTCACTTTCTGCGATATTGAACTTGTACCGTAAACGAGGTTCTTGTAAACAGAGCCGTCCCAAACTTTGGGGTGGCTGTGTCTTTTTGATTTTAATTTCCCTAAGCTATAGGACCATAAGTGGAAGTGCCCTAGGCTCTGTTGCTTTGTTTTTTAGATGTTTCAGGAAACACCATACACCTCTCCGGAGTGGCTCTTGGCAATTTACATCCCGCCCATCAGCATAACAAGGCTCCCAGTTCTCCATGGCCTGTCCTGCCTTTCTGGATTTTACACTTTTTTCAGATGGCCCTTTTGACCGGGGGGAAGTGAGACTTCATTGTAGTGCAGATTTCCTTTGCAAGCTTGCTTGGTTGGCCAGAAAGGGCGTATGCGTTTTTTCCTGAATATATTCAGGAAAAAACGCATACGCCCTTTTTGGCCAAGTGCATCATTGTGGACGTTCTGCCTCTTTTCCTATGCTTTAAATGCAATTCCAGTCTACCTCCTGAAATCGGTTTCCTGCAATTCTGCCCCGCTTTCAAGTCCTCTTGGCAGCCTTACTTCAGTATATTTTTGGACGATAGCTGTCATTTATAACTCTGCAGGTTTGTGAATTACAGTGCCCCTGAGCTCCTTTCTTCAACTCGCTTTCTTGTGAGCTGGCCGCAACACCGCAGGATTGCTTCAGGCCCTAATCTGGTTCCGGCACGGCACGCTGAGCCTTTGGTTAATTCCTCTTCCTGGTGGGAAATGAGAGTTAAATTTGCCCGTCCAGACACCTCCAGCTAGTCTCTCATTGGTTCTCCCTATTCCTGTTCATCTTCCGCAGAAATTGCAAACTGGGCCAAACAGGAGGTTAAAGGCACTGACTCTCCAAGTCGGGAGAGTGTTAGTAAAGCGTCTGGAATGTTGCACCCGAGTACCAGGGGACGAGAACTGAGACATATTGGAACACGTCTCCCGATCACACGGTTGATCATACTCTGGGTTCCACGTGCATGTTTTAGCTGAAGGAAGAATCCCTTAAACCTGGAGAGTTGAGACCCGTGGAATGGGTACCATGCAATATGACTTCAAAGGGTCTTCATTTGCTCACCGAACCTCTCCAATCCTATCACTGCTGCGTTTATGCCCCTGTACACACGCTTGATTTTCTTTCAGACACATAGCAATCCATAGGTTTTAAGATACTTACTAGTCAGGTACATTCTTAGGCGTTTAATATGGGGTGTTGAGTCCATTTCGTTGAGCAAGGAGTAGTTCTTGTCTATTCCATATTTGGCTTAAGGAACTTTATCTGTGCTCATTTCAATCTCTGGTTTTATGCAGCACCCCAACTCACCTTTCCCCTTAAGCAAGCATAAGTTGGTTTTCTAAATTTGAGACCCTGTTCTGTTTTGTAATCCAGTTCCTGTGTAGCCAAGTTTACATCCCGTGTATTAGTGATATCTTATGATGTTTCTTTTTCTGTGTGACTTATTTCAGTTAGAATCATCATACCTGAATCCACTCATTATGCTGCTACGGGCCTGATGACATAGATTTCATTGCTGAGTGATATTGCATTGTACGTAAGTACCACAACTTCTTTATCCATTTTTCACTTTCTGCGATATTGAACTTGTACCGTAAACGAGGTTCTTGTAAACAGAGCCGTCCCAAACTTTGGGGTGGCTGTGTCTTTTTGATTTTAATTTCCCTAAGCTATAGGACCATAAGTGGAAGTGCCCTAGGCTCTGTTGCTTTGTTTTTTAGATGTTTCAGGAAACACCATACACCTCTCCCGAGTGGCTCTTGGCAATTTACATCCCGCCCATCAGCATAACAAGGCTCCCAGTTCTCCATGGCCTGTCCTGCCTTTCTGGATTTTACACTTTTTTCAGATGGCCCTTTTGACCGGGGGGAAGTGAGACTTCATTGTAGTGCAGATTTCCTTTGCAAGCTTGCTTGGTTGGCCAAAAATGGCGTATGCGTTTTTTCCTGAATATATTCAGGAAAAAACGCATACGCCCTTTTTGGCCAAGTGCATCATTGTGGACGTTCTGCCTCTTTTCCTATGCTTTAAATGCAATTCCAGTCTACCTCCTGAAATCGGTTTCCTGCAATTCTGCCCCGCTTTCAAGTCCTCTTGGCAGCCTTACTTCAGTATATTTTTGGACGATAGCTGTCATTTATAACTCTGCAGGTTTGTGAATTACAGTGCCCCTGAGCTCCTTCCTTCAACTCGCTTTCTTGTGAGCTGGCCGCAACACCGCAGGATTGCTTCAGGCCCTAATCTGGTTCCGGCACGGCACGCTGAGCCTTTGGTTAATTCCTCTTCCTGGTGGGAAATGAGAGTTAAATTTGCCCGTCCAGACACCTCCAGCTAGTCTCTCATTGGTTCTCCCTATTCCTGTTCATCTTCCGCAGAAATTGCAAACTGGGCCAAACAGGAGGTTAAAGGCACTGACTCTCCAAGTCGGGAGAGTGTTAGTAAAGCGTCTGGAATGTTGCACCCGAGTACCAGGGGACGAGAACTGAGACATATTGGAACACGTCTCCCGATCACACGGTTGATCATACTCTGGGTTCCACGTGCATGTTTTAGCTGAAGGAAGAATCCCTTAAACCTGGAGAGTTGAGACCCGTGGAATGGGTACCATGCAATATGACTTCAAAGGGTCTTCATTTGCTCACCGAACCTCTCCAATCCTATCACTGCTGCGTTTATGCCCCTGTACACACGCTTGATTTTCTTTCAGACACATAGCAATCCATAGGTTTTAAGATACTTACTAGTCAGGTACATTCTTAGGCGTTTAATATGGGGTGTTGAGTCCATTTCGTTGAGCAAGGAGTAGTTCTTGTCTATTCCATATTTGGCTTAAGGAACTTTATCTGTGCTCATTTCAATCTCTGGTTTGATGCAGCACCCCAACTCACCTTTCCCCTTAAGCAAGCATAAGTTGGTTTTCTAAATTTGAGACCCTGTTCTGTTTTGTAATCCAGTTCCTGTGTAGCCAAGTTTACATCCCGTGTATTAGTGATATCTTATGATGTTTCTTTTTCTGTGTGACTTATTTCAGTTAGAATCATCATACCTGAATCCACTCATTATGCTGCTACGGGCCTGATGACATAGATTTCATTGCTGAGTGATATTGCATTGTACGTAAGTACCACAACTTCTTTATCCATTTTTCACTTTCTGCGATATTGAACTTGTACCGTAAACGAGGTTCTTGTAAACAGAGCCGTCCCAAACTTTGGGGTGGCTGTGTCTTTTTGATTTTAATTTCCCTAAGCTATAGGACCATAAGTGGAAGTGCCCTAGGCTCTGTTGCTTTGTTTTTTAGATGTTTCAGGAAACACCATACACCTCTCCCGAGTGGCTCTTGGCAATTTACATCCCGCCCATCAGCATAACAAGGCTCCCAGTTCTCCATGGCCTGTCCTGCCTTTCTGGATTTTACACTTTTTTCAGATGGCCCTTTTGACCGGGGGGAAGTGAGACTTCATTGTAGTGCAGATTTCCTTTGCAAGCTTGCTTGGTTGGCCAAAAATGGCGTATGCGTTTTTTCCTGAATATATTCAGGAAAAAACGCATACGCCCTTTTTGGCCAAGTGCATCATTGTGGACGTTCTGCCTCTTTTCCTATGCTTTAAATGCAATTCCAGTCTACCTCCTGAAATCGGTTTCCTGCAATTCTGCCCCGCTTTCAAGTCCTCTTGGCAGCCTTACTTCAGTATATTTTTGGACGATAGCTGTCATTTATAACTCTGCAGGTTTGTGAATTACAGTGCCCCTGAGCTCCTTTCTTCAACTCGCTTTCTTGTGAGCTGGCCGCAACACCGCAGGATTGCTTCAGGCCCTAATCTGGTTCCGGCACGGCACGCTGAGCCTTTGGTTAATTCCTCTTCCTGGTGGGAAATGAGAGTTAAATTTGCCCGTCCAGACACCTCCAGCTAGTCTCTCATTGGTTCTCCCTATTCCTGTTCATCTTCCGCAGAAATTGCAAACTGGGCCAAACAGGAGGTTAAAGGCACTGACTCTCCAAGTCGGGAGAGTGTTAGTAAAGCGTCTGGAATGTTGCACCCGAGTACCAGGGGACGAGAACTGAGACATATTGGAACACGTCTCCCGATCACACGGTTGATCATACTCTGGGTTCCACGTGCATGTTTTAGTTGAAGGAAGAATCCCTTAAACCTGGAGAGTTGAGACCCGTGGAATGGGTACCATGCAATATGACTTCAAAGGGTCTTCATTTGCTCACCGAACCTCTCCAATCCTATCACTGCTGCGTTTATGCCCCTGTACACACGCTTGATTTTCTTTCAGACACATAGCAATCCATAGGTTTTAAGATACTTACTAGTCAGGTACATTCTTAGGCGTTTAATATGGGGTGTTGAGTCCATTTCGTTGAGCAAGGAGTAGTTCTTGTCTATTCCATATTTGGCTTAAGGAACTTTATCTGTGCTCATTTCAATCTCTGGTTTTATGCAGCACCCCAACTCACCTTTCCCCTTAAGCAAGCATAAGTTGGTTTTCTAAATTTGAGACCCTGTTCTGTTTTGTAATCCAGTTCCTGTGTAGCCAAGTTTACATCCCGTGTATTAGTGATATCTTATGATGTTTCTTTTTCTGTGTGACTTATTTCAGTTAGAATCATCATACCTGAATCCACTCATTATGCTGCTACGGGCCTGATGACATAGATTTCATTGCTGAGTGATATTGCATTGTACGTAAGTACCACAACTTCTTTATCCATTTTTCACTTTCTGCGATATTGAACTTGTACCGTAAACGAGGTTCTTGTAAACAGAGCCGTCCCAAACTTTGGGGTGGCTGTGTCTTTTTGATTTTAATTTCCCTAAGCTATAGGACCATAAGTGGAAGTGCCCTAGGCTCTGTTGCTTTGTTTTTTAGATGTTTCAGGAAACACCATACACCTCTCCGGAGTGGCTGTTGGCAATTTACATCCCGCCCATCAGCATAACAAGGCTCCCAGTTCTCCATGGCCTGTCCTGCCTTTCTGGATTTTACACTTTTTTCAGATGGCCCTTTTGACCGGGGGGAAGTGAGACTTCATTGTAGTGCAGATTTCCTTTGCAAGCTTGCTTGGTTGGCCAAAAAGGGCGTATGCGTTTTTTCCTGAATATATTCAGGAAAAAACGCATACGCCCTTTTTGGCCAAGTGCATCATTGTGGACGTTCTGCCTCTTTTCCTATGCTTTACATGCAATTCCAGTCTACCTCCTGAAATCGGTTTCCTGCAATTCTGCCCCGCTTTCAAGTCCTCTTGGCAGCCTTACTTCAGTATATTTTTGGACGATAGCTGTCATTTATAACTCTGCAGGTTTGTGAATTACAGTGCCCCTGAGCTCCTTTCTTCAACTCGCTTTCTTGTGAGCTGGCCGCAACACCGCAGGATTGCTTCAGGCCCTAATCTGGTTCCGGCACGGCACGCTGAGCCTTTGGTTAATTCCTCTTCCTGGTGGGAAATGAGAGTTAAATTTGCCCGTCCAGACACCTCCAGCTAGTCTCTCATTGGTTCTCCCTATTCCTGTTCATCTTCCGCAGAAATTGCAAACTGGGCCAAACAGGAGGTTAAAGGCACTGACTCTCCAAGTCGGGAGAGTGTTAGTAAAGCGTCTGGAATGTTGCACCCGAGTACCAGGGGACGAGAACTGAGACATATTGGAACACGTCTCCCGATCACACGGTTGATCATACTCTGGGTTCCACGTGCATGTTTTAGCTGAAGGAAGAATCCCTTAAACCTGGAGAGTTGAGACCCGTGGAATGGGTACCATGCAATATGACTTCAAAGGGTCTTCATTTGCTCACCGAACCTCTCCAATCCTATCACTGCTGCGTTTATGCCCCTGTACACACGCTTGATTTTCTTTCAGACACATAGCAATCCATAGGTTTTAAGATACTTACTAGTCAGGTACATTCTTAGGCGTTTAATATGGGGTGTTGAGTCCATTTCGTTGAGCAAGGAGTAGTTCTTGTCTATTCCATATTTGGCTTAAGGAACTTTATCTGTGCTCATTTCAATCTCTGGTTTGATGCAGCACCCCAACTCACCTTTCCCCTTAAGCAAGCATAAGTTGGTTTTCTAAATTTGAGACCCTGTTCTGTTTTGTAATCCAGTTCCTGTGTAGCCAAGTTTACATCCCGTGTATTAGTGATATCTTATGATGTTTCTTTTTCTGTGTGACTTATTTCAGTTAGAATCATCATACCTGAATCCACTCATTATGCTGCTACGGGCCTGATGACATAGATTTCATTGCTGAGTGATATTGCATTGTACGTAAGTACCACAACTTCTTTATCCATTTTTCACTTTCTGCGATATTGAACTTGTACCGTAAACGAGGTTCTTGTAAACAGAGCCGTCCCAAACTTTGGGGTGGCTGTGTCTTTTTGATTTTAATTTCCCTAAGCTATAGGACCATAAGTGGAAGTGCCCTAGGCTCTGTTGCTTTGTTTTTTAGATGTTTCAGGAAACACCATACACCTCTCCCGAGTGGCTCTTGGCAATTTACATCCCGCCCATCAGCATAACAAGGCTCCCAGTTCTCCATGGCCTGTCCTGCCTTTCTGGATTTTACACTTTTTTCAGATGGCCCTTTTGACCGGGGGGAAGTGAGACTTCATTGTAGTGCAGATTTCCTTTGCAAGCTTGCTTGGTTGGCCAAAAAGGGCGTATGCGTTTTTTCCTGAATATATTCAGGAAAAAACGCATACGCCCTTTTTGGCCAAGCGCATCATTGTGGACGTTCTGCCTCTTTTCCTATGCTTTAAATGCAATTCCAGTCTACCTCCTGAAATCGGTTTCCTGCAATTCTGCCCCGCTTTCAAGTCCTCTTGGCAGCCTTACTTCAGTATATTTTTGGACGATAGCTGTCATTTATAACTCTGCAGGTTTGTGAATTACAGTGCCCCTGAGCTCCTTTCTTCAACTCGCTTTCTTGTGAGCTGGCCGCAACACCGCAGGATTGCTTCAGGCCCTAATCTGGTTCCGGCACGGCACGCTGAGCCTTTGGTTAATTCCTCTTCCTGGTGGGAAATGAGAGTTAAATTTGCCCGTCCAGACACCTCCAGCTAGTCTCTCATTGGTTCTCCCTATTCCTGTTCATCTTCCGCAGAAATTGCAAACTGGGCCAAACAGGAGGTTAAAGGCACTGACTCTCCAAGTCGGGAGAGTGTTAGTAAAGCGTCTGGAATGTTGCACCCGAGTACCAGGGGACGAGAACTGAGACATATTGGAACACGTCTCCCGATCACACGGTTGATCATACTCTGGGTTCCACGTGCATGTTTTAGCTGAAGGAAGAATCCCTTAAACCTGGAGAGTTGAGACCCGTGGAATGGGTACCATGCAATATGACTTCAAAGGGTCTTCATTTGCTCACCGAACCTCTCCAATCCTATCACTGCTGCGTTTATGCCCCTGTACACACGCTTGATTTTCTTTCAGACACATAGCAATCCATAGGTTTTAAGATACTTACTAGTCAGGTACATTCTTAGGCGTTTAATATGGGGTGTTGAGTCCATTTCGTTGAGCAAGGAGTAGTTCTTGTCTATTCCATATTTGGCTTAAGGAACTTTATCTGTGCTCATTTCAATCTCTGGTTTTATGCAGCACCCCAACTCACCTTTCCCCTTAAGCAAGCATAAGTTGGTTTTCTAAATTTGAGACCCTGTTCTGTTTTGTAATCCAGTTCCTGTGTAGCCAAGTTTACATTCCGTGTATTAGTGATATCTTATGATGTTTCTTTTTCTGTGTGACTTATTTCAGTTAGAATCATCATACCTGAATCCACTCATTATGCTGCTACGGGCCTGATGACATAGATTTCATTGCTGAGTGATATTGCATTGTACGTAAGTACCACAACTTCTTTATCCATTTTTCACTTTCTGCGATATTGAACTTGTACCGTAAACGAGGTTCTTGTAAACAGAGCCGTCCCAAACTTTGGGGTGGCTGTGTCTTTTTGATTTTAATTTCCCTAAGCTATAGGACCATAAGTGGAAGTGCCCTAGGCTCTGTTGCTTTGTTTTTTAGATGTTTCAGGAAACACCATACACCTCTCCCGAGTGGCTGTTGGCAATTTACATCCTGCCCATCAGCATAACAAGGCTCCCAGTTCTCCATGGCCTGTCCTGCCTTTCTGGATTTTACACTTTTTTCAGATGGCCCTTTTGACCGGGGGGAAGTGAGACTTCATTGTAGTGCAGATTTCCTTTGCAAGCTTGCTTGGTTGGCCAAAAAGGGCGTATGCGTTTTTTCCTGAATATATTCAGGAAAAAACGCATACGCCCTTTTTGGCCAAGTGCATCATTGTGGACGTTCTGCCTCTTTTCCTATGCTTTAAATGCAATTCCAGTCTACCTCCTGAAATCGGTTTCCTGCAATTCTGCCCCGCTTTCAAGTCCTCTTGGCAGCCTTACTTCAGTATATTTTTGGACGATAGCTGTCATTTATAACTCTGCAGGTTTGTGAATTACAGTGCCCCTGAGCTCCTTTCTTCAACTCGCTTTCTTGTGAGCTGGCCGCAACACCGCAGGATTGCTTCAGGCCCTAATCTGGTTCCGGCACGGCACGCTGAGCCTTTGGTTAATTCCTCTTCCTGGTGGGAAATGAGAGTTAAATTTGCCCGTCCAGACACCTCCAGCTAGTCTCTCATTGGTTCTCCCTATTCCTGTTCATCTTCCGCAGAAATTGCAAACTGGGCCAAACAGGAGGTTAAAGGCACTGACTCTCCAAGTCGGGAGAGTGTTAGTAAAGCGTCTGGAATGTTGCACCCGAGTACCAGGGGACGAGAACTGAGACATATTGGAACACGTCTCCCGATCACACGGTTGATCATACTCTGGGTTCCACGTGCATGTTTTAGCTGAAGGAAGAATCCCTTAAACCTGGAGAGTTGAGACCCGTGGAATGGGTACCATGCAATATGACTTCAAAGGGTCTTCATTTGCTCACCGAACCTCTCCAATCCTATCACTGCTGCGTTTATGCCCCTGTACACACGCTTGATTTTCTTTCAGACACATAGCAATCCATAGGTTTTAAGATACTTACTAGTCAGGTACATTCTTAGGCGTTTAATATGGGGTGTTGAGTCCATTTCGTTGAGCAAGGAGTAGTTCTTGTCTATTCCATATTTGGCTTAAGGAACTTTATCTGTGCTCATTTCAATCTCTGGTTTTATGCAGCACCCCAACTCACCTTTCCCCTTAAGCAAGCATAAGTTGGTTTTCTAAATTTGAGACCCTGTTCTGTTTTGTAATCCAGTTCCTGTGTAGCCAAGTTTACATTCCGTGTATTAGTGATATCTTATGATGTTTCTTTTTCTGTGTGACTTATTTCAGTTAGAATCATCATACCTGAATCCACTCATTATGCTGCTACGGGCCTGATGACATAGATTTCATTGCTGAGTGATATTGCATTGTACGTAAGTACCACAACTTCTTTATCCATTTTTCACTTTCTGCGATATTGAACTTGTACCGTAAACGAGGTTCTTGTAAACAGAGCCGTCCCAAACTTTGGGGTGGCTGTGTCTTTTTGATTTTAATTTCCCTAAGCTATAGGACCATAAGTGGAAGTGCCCTAGGCTCTGTTGCTTTGTTTTTTAGATGTTTCAGGAAACACCATACACCTCTCCCGAGTGGCTCTTGGCAATTTACATCCCGCCCATCAGCATAACAAGGCTCCCAGTTCTCCATGGCCTGTCCTGCCTTTCTGGATTTTACACTTTTTTCAGATGGCCCTTTTGACCGGGGGGAAGTGAGACTTCATTGTAGTGCAGATTTCCTTTGCAAGCTTGCTTGGTTGGCCAAAAAGGGCGTATGCGTTTTTTCCTGAATATATTCAGGAAAAAACGCATACGCCCTTTTTGGCCAAGTGCATCATTGTGGACGTTCTGCCTCTTTTCCTATGCTTTAAATGCAATTCCAGTCTACCTCCTGAAATCGGTTTCCTGCAATTCTGCCCCGCTTTCAAGTCCTCTTGGCAGCCTTACTTCAGTATATTTTTGGACGATAGCTGTCATTTATAACTCTGCAGGTTTGTGAATTACAGTGCCCCTGAGCTCCTTTCTTCAACTCGCTTTCTTGTGAGCTGGCCGCAACACCGCAGGATTGCTTCAGGCCCTAATCTGGTTCCGGCACGGCACGCTGAGCCTTTGGTTAATTCCTCTTCCTGGTGGGAAATGAGAGTTAAATTTGCCCGTCCAGACACCTCCAGCTAGTCTCTCATTGGTTCTCCCTATTCCTGTTCATCTTCCGCAGAAATTGCAAACTGGGCCAAACAGGAGGTTAAAGGCACTGACTCTCCAAGTCGGGAGAGTGTTAGTAAAGCGTCTGGAATGTTGCACCCGAGTACCAGGGGACGAGAACTGAGACATATTGGAACACGTCTCCCGATCACACGGTTGATCATACTCTGGGTTCCACGTGCATGTTTTAGCTGAAGGAAGAATCCCTTAAACCTGGAGAGTTGAGACCCGTGGAATGGGTACCATGCAATATGACTTCAAAGGGTCTTCATTTGCTCACCGAACCTCTCCAATCCTATCACTGCTGCGTTTATGCCCCTGTACACACGCTTGATTTTCTTTCAGACACATAGCAATCCATAGGTTTTAAGATACTTACTAGTCAGGTACATTCTTAGGCGTTTAATATGGGGTGTTGAGTCCATTTCGTTGAGCAAGGAGTAGTTCTTGTCTATTCTATATTTGGCTTAAGGAAATTTATCTGTGCTCATTTCAATCTCTGGTTTTATGCAGCACCCCAACTCACCTTTCCCCTTAAGCAAGCATAAGTTGGTTTTCTAAATTTGAGACCCTGTTCTGTTTTGTAATCCAGTTCCTGTGTAGCCAAGTTTACATCCCGTGTATTAGTGATATCTTATGATGTTTCTTTTTCTGTGTGACTTATTTCAGTTAGAATCATCATACCTGAATCCACTCATTATGCTGCTACGGGCCTGATGACATAGATTTCATTGCTGAGTGATATTGCATTGTACGTAAGTACCACAACTTCTTTATCCATTTTTCACTTTCTGCGATATTGAACTTGTACCGTAAACGAGGTTCTTGTAAACAGAGCCGTCCCAAACTTTGGGGTGGCTGTGTCTTTTTGATTTTAATTTCCCTAAGCTATAGGACCATAAGTGGAAGTGCCCTAGGCTCTGTTGCTTTGTTTTTTAGATGTTTCAGGAAACACCATACACCTCTCCCGAGTGGCTGTTGGCAATTTACATCCCGCCCATCAGCATAACAAGGCTCCCAGTTCTCCATGGCCTGTCCTGCCTTTCTGGATTTTACACTTTTTTCAGATGGCCCTTTTGACCGGGGGGAAGTGAGACTTCATTGTAGTGCAGATTTCCTTTGCAAGCTTGCTTGGTTGGCCAAAAAGGGCGTATGCGTTTTTTCCTGAATATATTCAGGAAAAAACGCAATCGCCCTTTTTGGCCAAGTGCATCATTGTGGACGTTCTGCCTCTTTTCCTATGCTTTAAATGCAATTCCAGTCTACCTCCTGAAATCGGTTTCCTGCAATTCTGCCCCGCTTTCAAGTCCTCTTGGCAGCCTTACTTCAGTATATTTTTGGACGATAGCTGTCATTTATAACTCTGCAGGTTTGTGAATTACAGTGCCCCTGAGCTCCTTTCTTCAACTCGCTTTCTTGTGAGCTGGCCGCAACACCGCAGGATTGCTTCAGGCCCTAATCTGGTTCCGGCATGGCACGCTGAGCCTTTGGTTAATTCCTCTTCCTGGTGGGAAATGAGAGTTAAATTGGCCCGTCCAGACACCTCCAGCTAGTCTCTCATTGGTTCTCCCTATTCCTGTTCATCTTCCGCAGAAATTGCAAACTGGGCCAAACAGGAGGTTAAAGGCACTGACTCTCCAAGTCGGGAGAGTGTTAGTAAAGCGTCTGGAATGTTGCACCCGAGTACCAGGGGACGAGAACTGAGACATATTGGAACACGTCTCCCGATCACACGGTTGATCATACTCTGGGTTCCACGTGCATGTTTTAGCTGAAGGAAGAATCCCTTAAACCTGGAGAGTTGAGACCCGTGGAATGGGTACCATGCAATATGACTTCAAAGGGTCTTCATTTGCTCACCGAACCTCTCCAATCCTATCACTGCTGCGTTTATGCCCCTGTACACACGCTTGATTTTCTTTCAGACACATAGCAATCCATAGGTTTTAAGATACTTACTAGTCAGGTACATTCTTAGGCGTTTAATATGGGGTGTTGAGTCCATTTCGTTGAGCAAGGAGTAGTTCTTGTCTATTCCATATTTGGCTTAAGGAACTTTATCTGTGCTCATTTCAATCTCTGGTTTTATGCAGCACCCCAACTCACCTTTCCCCTTAAGCAAGCATAAGTTGGTTTTCTAAATTTGAGACCCTGTTCTGTTTTGTAATCCAGTTCCTGTGTAGCCAAGTTTACATCCCGTGTATTAGTGATATCTTATGATGTTTCTTTTTCTGTGTGACTTATTTCAGTTAGAATCATCATACCTGAATCCACTCATTATGCTGCTACGGGCCTGATGACATAGATTTCATTGCTGAGTGATATTGCATTGTACGTAAGTACCACAACTTCTTTATCCATTTTTCACTTTCTGCGATATTGAACTTGTACCGTAAACGAGGTTCTTGTAAACAGAGCCGTCCCAAACTTTGGGGTGGCTGTGTCTTTTTGATTTTAATTTCCCTAAGCTATAGGACCATAAGTGGAAGTGCCCTAGGCTCTGTTGCTTTGTTTTTTAGATGTTTCAGGAAACACCATACACCTCTCCCGAGTGGCTCTTGGCAATTTACATCCCGCCCATCAGCATAACAAGGCTCCCAGTTCTCCATGGCCTGTCCTGCCTTTCTGGATTTTACACTTTTTTCAGATGGCCCTTTTGACCGGGGGGAAGTGAGACTTCATTGTAGTGCAGATTTCCTTTGCAAGCTTGCTTGGTTGGCCAAAAAGGGCGTATGCGTTTTTTCCTGAATATATTCAGGAAAAAACGCATACGCCCTTTTTGGCCAAGTGCATCATTGTGGACGTTCTGCCTCTTTTCCTATGCTTTAAATGCAATTCCAGTCTACCTCCTGAAATCGGTTTCCTGCAATTCTGCCCCGCTTTCAAGTCCTCTTGGCAGCCTTACTTCAGTATATTTTTGGACGATAGCTGTCATTTATAACTCTGCAGGTTTGTGAATTACAGTGCCCCTGAGCTCCTTTCTTCAACTCGCTTTCTTGTGAGCTGGCCGCAACACCGCAGGATTGCTTCAGGCCCTAATCTGGTTCCGGCACGGCACGCTGAGCCTTTGGTTAATTCCTCTTCCTGGTGGGAAATGAGAGTTAAATTTGCCCGTCCAGACACCTCCAGCTAGTCTCTCATTGGTTCTCCCTATTCCTGTTCATCTTCCGCAGAAATTGCAAACTGGGCCAAACAGGAGGTTAAAGGCACTGACTCTCCAAGTCGGGAGAGTGTTAGTAAAGCGTCTGGAATGTTGCACCCGAGTACCAGGGGACGAGAACTGAGACATATTGGAACACGTCTCCCGATCACACGGTTGATCATACTCTGGGTTCCATGTGCATGTTTTAGCTGAAGGAAGAATCCCTTAAACCTGGAGAGTTGAGACCCGTGGAATGGGTACCATGCAATATGACTTCAAAGGGTCTTCATTTGCTCACCGAACCTCTCCAATCCTATCACTGCTGCGTTTATGCCCCTGTACACACGCTTGATTTTCTTTCAGACACATAGCAATCCATAGGTTTTAAGATACTTACTAGTCAGGTACATTCTTAGGCGTTTAATATGGGGTGTTGAGTCCATTTCGTTGAGCAAGGAGTAGTTCTTGTCTATTCCATATTTGGCTTAAGGAACTTTATCTGTGCTCATTTCAATCTCTGGTTTTATGCAGCACCCCAACTCACCTTTCCCCTTAAGCAAGCATAAGTTGGTTTTCTAAATTTGAGACCCTGTTCTGTTTTGTAATCCAGTTCCTGTGTAGCCAAGTTTACATCCCGTGTATTAGTGATATCTTATGATGTTTCTTTTTCTGTGTGACTTATTTCAGTTAGAATCATCATACCTGAATCCACTCATTATGCTGCTACAGGCCTGATGACATAGATTTCATTGCTGAGTGATATTGCATTGTACGTAAGTACCACAACTTCTTTATCCATTTTTCACTTTCTGCGATATTGAACTTGTACCGTAAACGAGGTTCTTGTAAACAGAGCCGTCCCAAACTTTGGGGTGGCTGTGTCTTTTTGATTTTAATTTCCCTAAGCTATAGGACCATAAGTGGAAGTGCCCTAGGCTCTGTTGCTTTGTTTTTTAGATGTTTCAGGAAACACCATACACCTCTCCCGAGTGGCTCTTGGCAATTTACATCCCGCCCATCAGCATAACAAGGCTCCCAGTTCTCCATGGCCTGTCCTGCCTTTCTGGATTTTACACTTTTTTCAGATGGCCCTTTTGACCGGGGGGAAGTGAGACTTCATTGTAGTGCAGATTTCCTTTGCAAGCTTGCTTGGTTGGCCAAAAAGGGCGTATGCGTTTTTCCCTGAATATATTCAGGAAAAAACGCATACGCCCTTTTTGGCCAAGTGCATCATTGTGGACGTTCTGCCTCTTTTCCTATGCTTTAAATGCAATTCCAGTCTACCTCCTGAAATCGGTTTCCTGCAATTCTGCCCCGCTTTCAAGTCCTCTTGGCAGCCTTACTTCAGTATATTTTTGGACGATAGCTGTCATTTATAACTCTGCAGGTTTGTGAATTACAGTGCCCCTGAGCTCCTTTCTTCAACTCGCTTTCTTGTGAGCTGGCCGCAACACCGCAGGATTGCTTCAGGCCCTAATCTGGTTCCGGCACGGCACGCTGAGCCTTTGGTTAATTCCTCTTCCTGGTGGGAAATGAGAGTTAAATTTGCCCGTCCAGACACCTCCAGCTAGTCTCTCATTGGTTCTCCCTATTCCTGTTCATCTTCCGCAGAAATTGCAAACTGGGCCAAACAGGAGGTTAAAGGCACTGACTCTCCAAGTCGGGAGAGTGTTAGTAAAGCGTCTGGAATGTTGCACCCGAGTACCAGGGGACGAGAACTGAGACATATTGGAACACGTTTTCCGATCACACGGTTGATCATACTCTGGGTTCCACGTGCATGTTTTAGCTGAAGGAAGAATCCCTTAAACCTGGAGAGTTGAGACCCGTGGAATGGGTACCATGCAATATGACTTCAAAGGGTCTTCATTTGCTCACCGAACCTCTCCAATCCTATCACTGCTGCGTTTATGCCCCTGTACACATGCTTGATTTTCTTTCAGAGACATAGCAGTGCATAGGTTTTAAGATAATTACTAGTCAGGTACATTCTTAGGCATTTAATATGGGGTGTTGAGTCCATTTCGTTGAGCAAGGAGTAGTTCTTGTCTATTCTATATTTGGCTTAAGGAATTTTATCTGTGCTCATTTCAATCTCTGGTTTTATGCAGCACCCCAACTCACCTTTCCCCTTAAGCAAGCATAAGTTGGTTTTCTAAATTTGAGACCCTGTTCTGTTTTGTAATCCAGTTCCTGTGTAGCCAAGTTTACATTCCGTGTATTAGTGATATCTTATGATGTTTCTTTTTCTGTGTGACTTATTTCAGTTAGAATCATCATACCTGAATCCACTCATTATGCTGCTACGGGCCTGATGACATAGATTTCATTGCTGAGTGATATTGCATTGTACGTAAGTACCACAACTTCTTTATCCATTTTTCACTTTCTGCGATATTGAACTTGTACCGTAAACGAGGTTCTTGTAAACAGAGCCGTCCCAAACTTTGGGGTGGCTGTGTCTTTTTGATTTTAATTTCCCTAAGCTATAGGACCATAAGTGGAAGTGCCCTAGGCTCTGTTGCTTTGTTTTTTAGATGTTTCAGGAAACACCATACACCTCTCCCGAGTGGCTCTTGGCAATTTACATCCCGCCCATCAGCATAACAAGGCTCCCAGTTCTCCATGGCCTGTCCTGCCTTTCTGGATTTTACACTTTTTTCAGATGGCCCTTTTGACCGGGGGGAAGTGAGACTTCATTGTAGTGCAGATTTCCTTTGCAAGCTTGCTTGGTTGGCCAAAAAGGGCGTATGCGTTTTTTCCTGAATATATTCAGGAAAAAACGCATACGCCCTTTTTGGCCAAGTGCATCATTGTGGACGTTCTGCCTCTTTTCCTATGCTTTAAATGCAATTCCAGTCTACCTCCTGAAATCGGTTTCCTGCAATTCTGCCCCGCTTTCAAGTCCTCTTGGCAGCCTTACTTCAGTATATTTTTGGACGATAGCTGTCATTTATAACTCTGCAGGTTTGTGAATTACAGTGCCCCTGAGCTCCTTTCTTCAACTCGCTTTCTTGTGAGCTGGCCGCAACACCGCAGGATTGCTTCAGGCCCTAATCTGGTTCCGGCACGGCACGCTGAGCCTTTGGTTAATTCCTCTTCCTGGTGGGAAATGAGAGTTAAATTTGCCCGTCCAGACACCTCCAGCTAGTCTCTCATTGGTTCTCCCTATTCCTGTTCATTTTCCGCAGAAATTGCAAACTGGGCCAAACAGGAGGTTAAAGGCACTGACTCTCCAAGTCGGGAGAGTGTTAGTAAAGCGTCTGGAATGTTGCACCCGAGTACCAGGGGACGAGAACTGAGACATATTGGAACACGTCTCCCGATCACACGGTTGATCATACTCTGGGTTCCACGTGCATGTTTTAGCTGAAGGCAGAATTCCTTAAACCTGGAGAGTTGAGACCCGTGGAATGGGTACCATGCAATATGACTTCAAAGGGTCTTCATTTGCTCACCGAACCTCTCCAATCCTATCACTGCTGCGTTTATGCCCCTGTACACACGCTTGATTTTCTTTCAGACACATAGCAATCCATAGGTTTTAAGATACTTACTAGTCAGGTACATTCTTAGGCGTTTAATATGGGCTGTTGAGTCCATTTCGTTGAGCAAGGAGTAGTTCTTGTCTATTCCATATTTGGCTTAAGGAACTTTATCTGTGCTCATTTCAATCTCTGGTTTTATGCAGCACCCCAACTCACCTTTCCCCTTAAGCAAGCATAAGTTGGTTTTCTAAATTTGAGACCCTGTTCTGTTTTGTAATCCAGTTCCTGTGTAGCCAAGTTTACATCCCGTGTATTAGTGATATCTTATGATGTTTCTTTTTCTGTGTGACTTATTTCAGTTAGAATCATCATACCTGAATCCACTCATTATGCTGCTACGGGCCTGATGACATAGATTTCATTGCTGAGTGATATTGCATTGTACGTAAGTACCACAACTTCTTTATCCATTTTTCACTTTCTGCGATATTGAACTTGTACCGTAAACGAGGTTCTTGTAAACAGAGCCGTCCCAAACTTTGGGGTGGCTGTGTCTTTTTGATTTTAATTTCCCTAAGCTATAGGACCATAAGTGGAAGTGCCCTAGGCTCTGTTGCTTTGTTTTTTAGATGTTTCAGGAAACACCATACACCTCTCCCGAGTGGCTCTTGGCAATTTACATCCCGCCCATCAGCATAACAAGGCTCCCAGTTCTCCATGGCCTGTCCTGCCTTTCTGGATTTTACACTTTTTTCAGATGGCCCTTTTGACCGGGGGGAAGTGAGACTTCATTGTAGTGCAGATTTCCTTTGCAAGCTTGCTTGGTTGGCCAAAAAGGGCGTATGCGTTTTTTCCTGAATATATTCAGGAAAAAACGCATACGCCCTTTTTGGCCAAGTGCATCATTGTGGACGTTCTGCCTCTTTTCCTATGCTTTAAATGCAATTCCAGTCTACCTCCTGAAATCGGTTTCCTGCAATTCTGCCCCGCTTTCAAGTCCTCTTGGCAGCCTTACTTCAGTATATTTTTGGACGATAGCTGTCATTTATAACTCTGCAGGTTTGTGAATTACAGTGCCCCTGAGCTCCTTTCTTCAACTCGCTTTCTTGTGAGCTGGCCACAACACCGCAGGATTGCTTCAGGCCCTAATCTGGTTCCGGCACGGCACGCTGAGCCTTTGGTTAATTCCTCTTCCTGGTGGGAAATGAGAGTTAAATTTGCCCGTCCAGACACCTCCAGCTAGTCTCTCATTGGTTCTCCCTATTCCTGTTCATCTTCCGCAGAAATTGCAAACTGGGCCAAACAGGAGGTTAAAGGCACTGACTCTCCAAGTCGGGAGAGTGTTAGTAAAGCGTCTGGAATGTTGCACCCGAGTACCAGGGGACGAGAACTGAGACATATTGGAACACGTCTCCCGATCACACGGTTGATCATACTCTGGGTTCCACGTGCATGTTTTAGCTGAAGGAAGAATCCCTTAAACCTGGAGAGTTGAGACCCGTGGAATGGGTACCATGCAATATGACTTCAAAGGGTCTTCATTTGCTCACCGAACCTCTCCAATCCTATCACTGCTGCGTTTATGCCCCTGTACACACGCTTGATTTTCTTTCAGAGACATAGCAATCCATAGGTTTTAAGATACTTACTAGTCAGGTACATTCTTAGGCGTTTAATATGGGGTGTTGAGTCCATTTCGTTGAGCAAGGAGTAGTTCTTGTCTATTCTATATTTGGCTTAAGGAACTTTATCTGTGCTCATTTCAATCTCTGGTTTTATGCAGCACCCCAACTCACCTTTCCCCTTAAGCAAGCATAAGTTGGTTTTCTAAATTTGAGACCCTGTTCTGTTTTGTAATCCAGTTCCTGTGTAGCCAAGTTTACATCCCGTGTATTAGTGATATCTTATGATGTTTCTTTTTCTGTGTGACTTATTTCAGTTAGAATCATCATACCTGAATCCACTCATTATGCTGCTACGGGCCTGATGACATAGATTTCATTGCTGAGTGATATTGCATTGTACGTAAGTACCACAACTTCTTTATCCATTTTTCACTTTCTGCGATATTGAACTTGTACCGTAAACGAGGTTCTTGTAAACAGAGCCGTCCCAAACTTTGGGGTGGCTGTGTCTTTTTGATTTTAATTTCCCTAAGCTATAGGACCATAAGTGGAAGTGCCCTAGGCTCTGTTGCTTTGTTTTTTAGATGTTTCAGGAAACACCATACACCTCTCCCAAGTGGCTCTTGGCAATTTACATCCCGCCCATCAGCATAACAAGGCTCCCAGTTCTCCATGGCCTGTCCTGCCTTTCTGGATTTTACACTTTTTTCAGATGGCCCTTTTGACCGGGGGGAAGTGAGACTTCATTGTAGTGCAGATTTCCTTTGCAAGCTTGCTTGGTTGGCCAAAAAGGGCGTATGCGTTTTTTCCTGAATATATTCAGGAAAAAACGCATACGCCCTTTTTGGCCAAGTGCATCATTGTGGACGTTCTGCCTCTTTTCCTATGCTTTAAATGCAATTCCAGTCTACCTCCTGAAATCGGTTTCCTGCAATTCTGCCCCGCTTTCAAGTCCTCTTGGCAGCCTTACTTCAGTATATTTTTGGACGATAGCTGTCATTTATAACTCTGCAGGTTTGTGAATTACAGTGCCCCTGAGCTCCTTTCTTCAACTCGCTTTCTTGTGAGCTGGCCGCAACACCGCAGGATTGCTTCAGGCCCTAATCTGGTTCCGGCACGGCACGCTGAGCCTTTGGTTAATTCCTCTTCCTGGTGGGAAATGAGAGTTAAATTTGCCCGTCCAGACACCTCCAGCTAGTCTCTCATTGGTTCTCCCTATTCCTGTTCATCTTCCGCAGAAATTGCAAACTGGGCCAAACAGGAGGTTAAAGGCACTGACTCTCCAAGTCGGGAGAGTGTTAGTAAAGCGTCCGGAATGTTGCACCCGAGTACCAGGGGACGAGAACTGAGACATATTGGAACACGTCTCCCGATCACACGGTTGATCATACTCTGGGTTCCACGTGCATGTTTTAGCTGAAGGAAGAATCCCTTAAACCTGGAGAGTTGAGACCCGTGGAATGGGTACCATGCAATATGACTTCAAAGGGTCTTCATTTGCTCACCGAACCTCTCCAATCCTATCACTGCTGCGTTTATGCCCCTGTACACACGCTTGATTTTCTTTCAGACACATAGCAATCCATAGGTTTTAAGATACTTACTAGTCAGGTACATTCTTAGGCGTTTAATATGGGGTGTTGAGTCCATTTCGTTGAGCAAGGAGTAGTTCTTGTCTATTCTATATTTGGCTTAAGGAACTTTATCTGTGCTCATTTCAATCTCTGGTTTGATGCAGCACCCCAACTCACCTTTCCCCTTAAGCAAGCATAAGTTGGTTTTCTAAATTTGAGACCCTGTTCTGTTTTGTAATCCAGTTCCTGTGTAGCCAAGTTTACATTCCGTGTATTAGTGATATCTTATGATGTTTCTTTTTCTGTGTGACTTATTTCAGTTAGAATCATCATACCTGAATCCACTCATTATGCTGCTACGGGCCTGATGACATAGATTTCATTGCTGAGTGATATTGCATTGTACTTAAGTACCACAACTTCTTTATCCATTTTTCACTTTCTGCGATATTGAACTTGTACCGTAAACGAGGTTCTTGTAAACAGAGCCGTCCCAAACTTTGGGGTGGCTGTGTCTTTTTGATTTTAATTTCCCTAAGCTATAGGACCATAAGTGGAAGTGCCCTAGGCTCTGTTGCTTTGTTTTTTAGATGTTTCAGGAATCACCATACACCTCTCCCGAGTGGCTCTTGGCAATTTACATCCCGCCCATCAGCATAACAAGGCTCCCAGTTCTCCATGGCCTGTCCTGCCTTTCTGGATTTTACACTTTTTTCAGATGGCCCTTTTGACCGGGGGGAAGTGAGACTTCATTGTAGTGCAGATTTCCTTTGCAAGCTTGCTTGGTTGGCCAAAAAGGGCGTATGCGTTTTTTCCTGAATATATTCAGGAAAAAACGCATACGCCCTTTTTGGCCAAGTGCATCATTGTGGACGTTCTGCCTCTTTTCCTATGCTTTAAATGCAATTCCAGTCTACCTCCTGAAATCGGTTTCCTGCAATTCTGCCCCGCTTTCAAGTTCTCTTGGCAGCCTTACTTCAGTATATTTTTGGACGATAGCTGTCATTTATAACTCTGCAGGTTTGTGAATTACAGTGCCCCTGAGCTCCTTTCTTCAACTCGCTTTCTTGTGAGCTGGCCGCAACACCGCAGGATTGCTTCAGGCCCTAATCTGGTTCCGGCACGGCACGCTGAGCCTTTGGTTAATTCCTCTTCCTGGTGGGAAATGAGAGTTAAATTTGCCCGTCCAGACACCTCCAGCTAGTCTCTCATTGGTTCTCCCTATTCCTGTTCATCTTCCGCAGAAATTGCAAACTGGGCCAAACAGGAGGTTAAAGGCACTGACTCTCCAAGTCGGGAGAGTGTTAGTAAAGCGTCTGGAATGTTGCACCCGAGTACCAGGGGACGAGAACTGAGACATATTGGAACACGTCTCCCGATCACACGGTTGATCATACTCTGGGTTCCACATGCATGTTTTAGCTGAAGGAAGAATCCCTTAAACCTGGAGAGTTGAGACCCGTGGAATGGGTACCATGCAATATGACTTCAAAGGGTCTTCATTTGCTCACCGAACCTCTCCAATCCTATCACTGCTGCGTTTATGCCCCTGTACACACGCTTGATTTTCTTTCAGAGACATAGCAGTGCATAGGTTTTAAGATACTTACTAGTCAGGTACATTCTTAGGCGTTTAATATGGGGTTTTGAGTCCATTTCGTTGAGCAAGGAGTAGTTCTTGTCTATTCCATATTTGGCTTAAGGAACTTTATCTGTGCTCATTTCAATCTCTGGTTTGATGCAGCACCCCAACTCACCTTTCCCCTTAAGCAAGCATAAGTTGGTTTTCTAAATTTGAGACCCTGTTCTGTTTTGTAATCCAGTTCCTGTGTAGCCAAGTTTACATCCCGTGTATTAGTGATATCTTATGATGTTTCTTTTTCTGTGTGACTTATTTCAGTTAGAATCATCATACCTGAATCCACTCATTATGCTGCTACGGGCCTGATGACATAGATTTCATTGCTGAGTGATATTGCATTGTACGTAAGTACCACAACTTCTTTATCCATTTTTCACTTTCTGCGATATTGAACTTGTACCGTAAACGAGGTTCTTGTAAACAGAGCCGTCCCAAACTTTGGGGTGGCTGTGTCTTTTTGATTTTAATTTCCCTAAGCTATAGGACCATAAGTGGAAGTGCCCTAGGCTCTGTTGCTTTGTTTTTTAGATGTTTCAGGAAACACCATACACCTCTCCCGAGTGGCTCTTGGCAATTTACATCCCGCCCATCAGCATAACAAGGCTCCCAGTTCTCCATGGCCTGTCCTGCCTTTCTGGATTTTACACTTTTTTCAGATGGCCCTTTTGACCGGGGGGAAGTGAGACTTCATTGTAGTGCAGATTTCCTTTGCAAGCTTGCTTGGTTGGCCAAAAAGGGCGTATGCGTTTTTTCCTGAATATATTCAGGAAAAAACGCATACGCCCTTTTTGGCCAAGTGCATCATTGTGGACGTTCTGCCTCTTTTCCTATGCTTTAAATGCAATTCCAGTCTACCTCCTGAAATCGGTTTCCTGCAATTCTGCCCCGCTTTCAAGTCCTCTTGGCAGCCTTACTTCAGTATATTTTTGGACGATAGCTGTCATTTATAACTCTGCAGGTTTGTGAATTACAGTGCCCCTGAGCTCCTTTCTTCAACTCGCTTTCTTGTGAGCTGGCCGCAACACCGCAGGATTGCTTCAGGCCCTAATCTGGTTCCGGCACGGCACGCTGAGCCTTTGGTTAATTCCTCTTCCTGGTGGGAAATGAGAGTTAAATTTGCCCGTCCAGACACCTCCAGCTAGTCTCTCATTGGTTCTCCCTATTCCTGTTCATCTTCCGCAGAAATTGCAAACTGGGCCAAACAGGAGGTTAAAGGCACTGACTCTCCAAGTCGGGAGAGTGTTAGTAAAGCGTCTGGAATGTTGCACCCGAGTACCAGGGGACGAGAACTGAGACATATTGGAACACGTCTCCCGATCACACGGTTGATCATACTCTGGGTTCCACGTGCATGTTTTAGCTGAAGGAAGAATCCCTTAAACCTGGAGAGTTGAGACCCGTGGAATGGGTACCATGCAATATGACTTCAAAGGGTCTTCATTTGCTCACCGAACCTCTCCAATCCTATCACTGCTGCGTTTATGCCCCTGTACACACGCTTGATTTTCTTTCAGACACATAGCAGTGCATAGGTTTTAAGATACTTACTAGTCAGGTACATTCTTAGGCGTTTAATATGGGGTTTTGAGTCCATTTCGTTGAGCAAGGAGTAGTTCTTGTCTATTCCATATTTGGCTTAAGGAACTTTATCTGTGCTCATTTCAATCTCTGGTTTTATGCAGCACCCCAACTCACCTTTCCCCTTAAGCAAGCATAAGTTGGTTTTCTAAATTTGAGACCCTGTTCTGTTTTGTAATCCAGTTCCTGTGTAGCCAAGTTTACATCCCGTGTATTAGTGATATCTTATGATGTTTCTTTTTCTGTGTGACTTATTTCAGTTAGAATCATCATACCTGAATCCACTCATTATGCTGCTACGGGCCTGATGACATAGATTTCATTGCTGAGTGATATTGCATTGTACGTAAGTACCACAACTTCTTTATCCATTTTTCACTTTCTGCGCTATTGAACTTGTACCGTAAACGAGGTTCTTGTAAACAGAGCCGTCCCAAACTTTGGGGTGGCTGTGTCTTTTTGATTTTAATTTCCCTAAGCTATAGGACCATAAGTGGAAGTGCCCTAGGCTCTGTTGCTTTGTTTTTTAGATGTTTCAGGAAACACCATACACCTCTCCCGAGTGGCTGTTGGCAATTTACATCCCGCCCATCAGCATAACAAGGCTCCCAGTTCTCCATGGCCTGTCCTGCCTTTCTGGATTTTACACTTTTTTCAGATGGCCCTTTTGACCGGGGGGAAGTGAGACTTCATTGTAGTGCAGATTTCCTTTGCAAGCTTGCTTGGTTGGCCAAAAAGGGCGTATGCGTTTTTTCCTGAATATATTCAGGAAAAAACGCATACGCCCTTTTTGGCCAAGTGCATCATTGTGGACGTTCTGCCTCTTTTCCTATGCTTTAAATGCAATTCCAGTCTACCTCCTGAAATCGGTTTCCTGCAATTCTGCCCCGCTTTCAAGTCCTCTTGGCAGCCTTACTTCAGTATATTTTTGGACGATAGCTGTCATTTATAACTCTGCAGGTTTGTGAATTACAGTGGCCCTGAGCTCCTTTCTTCAACTCGCTTTCTTGTGAGCTGGCCGCAACACCGCAGGATTGCTTCAGGCCCTAATCTGGTTCCGGCACGGCACGCTGAGCCTTTGGTTAATTCCTCTTCCTGGTGGGAAATGAGAGTTAAATTTGCCCGTCCAGACACCTCCAGCTAGTCTCTCATTGGTTCTCCCTATTCCTGTTCATTTTCTGCAGAAATTGCAAACTGGGCCAAACAGGAGGTTAAAGGCACTGACTCTCCAAGTCGGGAGAGTGTTAGTAAAGCGTCTGGAATGTTGCACCCGAGTACCAGGGGATGAGAACTGAGACATATTGGAACATGTCTCCCGATCACACGGGTGATCATACTCTGGGTTCCACGTGCATGTTTTACCTGAAGGCAGAATTCCTTAAACCTGGAGAGTTGAGACCCGTGGAATGGGTACCATGCAATATGACTTCAAAGGGTCTTCATTTGCTCACCGAACCTCTCCAATCCTATCACTGCTGCGTTTATGCCCCTGTACACACGCTTGATTTTCTTTCAGACACATAGCAATCCATAGGTTTTAAGATACTTACTAGTCAGGTACATTCTTAGGCGTTTAATATGGGGTGTTGAGTCCATTTCGTTGAGCAAGGAGTAGTTCTTGTCTATTCCATATTTGGCTTAAGGAACTTTATCTGTGCTCATTTCAATCTCTGGTTTTATGCAGCACCCCAACTCACCTTTCCCCTTAAGCAAGCATAAGTTGGTTTTCTAAATTTGAGACCCTGTTCTGTTTTGTAATCCAGTTCCTGTGTAGCCAAGTTTACATTCCGTGTATTAGTGATATCTTATGATGTTTCTTTTTCTGTGTGACTTATTTCAGTTAGAATCATCATACCTGAATCCACTCATTATGCTGCTACGGGCCTGATGACATAGATTTCATTGCTGAGTGATATTGCATTGTACGTAAGTACCACAACTTCTTTATCCATTTTTCACTTTCTGCGATATTGAACTTGTACCGTAAACGAGGTTCTTGTAAACAGAGCCGTCCCAAACTTTGGGGTGGCTGTGTCTTTTTGATTTTAATTTCCCTAAGCTATAGGACCATAAGTGGAAGTGCCCTAGGCTCTGTTGCTTTGTTTTTTAGATGTTTCAGGAAACACCATACACCTCTCCCGAGTGGCTGTTGGCAATTTACATCCCGCCCATCAGCATAACAAGGCTCCCAGTTCTCCATGGCCTGTCCTGCCTTTCTGGATTTTACACTTTTTTCAGATGGCCCTTTTGACCGGGGGGAAGTGAGACTTCATTGTAGTGCAGATTTCCTTTGCAAGCTTGCTTGGTTGGCCAAAAAGGGCGTATGCGTTTTTTCCTGAATATATTCAGGAAAAAACGCATACGCCCTTTTTGGCCAAGTGCATCATTGTGGACGTTCTGCCTCTTTTCCTATGCTTTAAATGCAATTCCAGTCTACCTCCTGAAATCGGTTTCCTGCAATTCTGCCCCGCTTTCAAGTCCTCTTGGCAGCCTTACTTCAGTATATTTTTGGAAGATAGCTGTCATTTATAACTCTGCAGGTTTGTGAATTACAGTGCCCCTGAGCTCCTTTCTTCAACTCGCTTTCTTGTGAGCTGGCCGCAACACCGCAGGATTGCTTCAGGCCCTAATCTGGTTCCGGCACGGCACGCTGAGCCTTTGGTTAATTCCTCTTCCTGGTGGGAAATGAGAGTTAAATTTGCCCGTCCAGACACCTCCAGCTAGTCTCTCATTGGTTCTCCCTATTCCTGTTCATCTTCCGCAGAAATTGCAAACTGGGCCAAACAGGAGGTTAAAGGCACTGACTCTCCAAGTCGGGAGAGTGTTAGTAAAGCGTCTGGAATGTTGCACCTGAGTACCAGGGGACGAGAACTGAGACATATTGGAACACGTCTCCCGATCACACGGTTGATCATACTCTGGGTGCCACGTGCATGTTTTACCTGAAGGAAGAATCCCTTAAACCTGGAGAGTTGAGACCCGTGGAATGGGTACCATGCAATATGACATCAAAGGGTCTTCATTTGCTCACCGAACCTCTCCAATCCTATCACTGCTGCGTTTATGCCCCTGTACACACGCTTGATTTTCTTTCAGAGACATAGCAATCCATAGGTTTTAAGATACTTACTAGTCAGGTACATTCTTAGGCGTTTAATATGGGGTGTTGAGTCCATTTCGTTGAGCAAGGAGTAGTTCTTGTCTATTCCATATTTGGCTTAAGGAACTTTATCTGTGTTCATTTAAATCTCTGGTTTTATGCAGCACCCCAACTCACCTTTCCCCTTAAGCAAGCATAAGTTGGTTTTCTAAATTTGAGACCCTGTTCTGTTTTGTAATCCAGTTCCTGTGTAGCCAAGTTTACATTCCGTGTATTAGTGATATCTTATGATGTTTCTTTTTCTGTGTGACTTATTTCAGTTAGAATCATCATACCTGAATCCACTCATTATGCTGCTACGGGCCTGATGACATAGATTTCATTGCTGAGTGATATTGCATTGTACGTAAGTACCACAACTTCTTTATCCATTTTTCACTTTCTGCGATATTGAACTTGTACCGTAAACGAGGTTCTTGTAAACAGAGCCGTCCCAAACTTTGGGGTGGCTGTGTCTGTTTGATTTTAATTTCCCTAAGCTATAGGACCATAAGTGGAAGTACCCTAGGCTCTGTTGCTTTGTTTTTTAGATGTTTCAGGAAACACCATACACCTCTCTGGAGTGGCTCTTGGCAATTTACATCCCGCCCATCAGCATAACAAGGCTCCCAGTTCTCCATGGCCTGTCCTGCCTTTCTGGATTTTACACTTTTTTCAGATGGCCCTTTTGACCGGGGGGAAGTGAGACTTCATTGTAATGAAGATTTCCTTTGCAAGCTTGCTTGGTTGGCCAAAAAGGGCGTATGCGTTTTTTCCTGAATATATTCAGGAAAAAACGCATACGCCCTTTTTGGCCAAGTGCATCATTGTGGACGTTCTGCCTCTTTTCCTATGCTTTAAATGCAATTCCAGTCTACCTCCTGAAATCGGTTTCCTGCAATTCTGCCCCGCTTTCAAGTCCTCTTGGCAGCCTTACTTCAGTATATTTTTGGACGATAGCTGTCATTTATAACTCTGCAGGTTTGTGAATTACAGTGCCCCTGAGCTCCTTTCTTCAACTCGCTTTCTTGTGAGCTGGCCGCAACACCGCAGGATTGCTTCAGGCCCTAATCTGGTTCCGGCACGGCACGCTGAGCCTTTGGTTAATTCCTCTTCCTGGTGGGAAATGAGAGTTAAATTTGCCCGTCCAGACACCTCCAGCTAGTCTCTCATTGGTTCTCCCTATTCCTGTTCATCTTCCGCAGAAATTGCAAACTGGGCCAAACAGGAGGTTAAAGGCACTGACTCTCCAAGTCGGGAGAGTGTTAGTAAAGCGTCTGGAATGTTGCACCCGAGTACCAGGGGACGAGAACTGAGACATATTGGAACACGTCTCCCGATCACACGGTTGATCATACTCTGGGTTCCACGTGCATGTTTTAGCTGAAGGAAGAATCCCTTAAACCTGGAGAGTTGAGACCCGTGGAATGGGTACCATGCAATATGACTTCAAAGGGTCTTCATTTGCTCACCGAACCTCTCCAATCCTATCACTGCTGCGTTTATGCCCCTGTACACACGCTTGATTTTCTTTCAGACACATAGCAATCCATAGGTTTTAAGATACTTACTAGTCAGGTACATTCTTAGGCGTTTAATATGGGGTGTTGAGTCCATTTCGTTGAGCAAGGAGTAGTTCTTGTCTATTCCATATTTGGCTTAAGGAACTTTATCTGTGCTCATTTCAATCTCTGGTTTTATGCAGCACCCCAACTCACCTTTCCCCTTAAGCAAGCATAAGTTGGTTTTCTAAATTTGAGACCCTGTTCTGTTTTGTAATCCAGTTCCTGTGTACCCAAGTTTACATTCCGTGTATTAGTGATATCTTATGATGTTTCTTTTTCTGTGTGACTTATTTCAGTTAGAATCATCATACCTGAATCCACTCATTATGCTGCTACGGGCCTGATGACATAGATTTCATTGCTGAGTGATATTGCATTGTACGTAAGTACCACAACTTCTTTATCCATTTTTCACTTTCTGCGATATTGAACTTGTACTGTAAACGAGGTTCTTGTAAACAGAGCCGTCCCAAACTTTGGGGTGGCTGTGTCTTTTTGATTTTAATTTCCCTAAGCTATAGGACCATAAGTGGAAGTGCCCTAGGCTCTGTTGCTTTGTTTTTTAGATGTTTCAGGAAACACCATACACCTCTCCCGAGTGGCTCTTGGCAATTTACATCCCGCCCATCAGCATAACAAGGCTCCCAGTTCTCCATGGCCTGTCCTGCCTTTCTGGATTTTACACTTTTTTCAGATGGCCCTTTTGACCGGGGGGAAGTGAGACTTCATTGTAGTGCAGATTTCCTTTGCAAGCTTGCTTGGTTGGCCAAAAAGGGCGTATGCGTTTTTTCCTGAATATATTCAGGAAAAAACGCATACGCCCTTTTTGGCCAAGTGCATCATTGTGGACGTTCTGCCTCTTTTCCTATGCTTTAAATGCAATTCCAGTCTACCTCCTGAAATCGGTTTCCTGCAATTCTGCCCCGCTTTCAAGTCCTCTTGGCAGCCTTACTTCAGTATATTTTTGGACGATAGCTGTCATTTATAACTCTGCAGGTTTGTGAATTACAGTGCCCCTGAGCTCCTTTCTTCAACTCGCTTTCTTGTGAGCTGGCCGCAACACCGCAGGATTGCTTCAGGCCCTAATCTGGTTCCGGCACGGCACGCTGAGCCTTTGGTTAATTCCTCTTCCTGGTGGGAAATGAGAGTTAAATTTGCCCGTCCAGACACCTCCAGCTAGTCTCTCATTGGTTCTCCCTATTCCTGTTCATCTTCCGCAGAAATTGCAAACTGGGCCAAACAGGAGGTTAAAGGCACTGACTCTCCAAGTCGGGAGAGTGTTAGTAAAGCGTCTGGAATGTTGCACCCGAGTACCAGGGGACGAGAACTGAGACATATTGGAACACGTCTCCCGATCACACGGTTGATCATACTCTGGGTTCCACGTGCATGTTTTAGCTGAAGGAAGAATCCCTTAAACCTGGAGAGTTGAGACCCGTGGAATGGGTACCATGCAATATGACTTCAAAGGGTCTTCATTTGCTCACCGAACCTCTCCAATCCTATCACTGCTGCGTTTATGCCCCTGTACACACGCTTGATTTTCTTTCAGACACATAGCAATCCATAGGTTTTAAGATACTTACTAGTCAGGTACATTCTTAGGCGTTTAATATGGGCTGTTGAGTCCATTTCGTTGAGCAAGGAGTAGTTCTTGTCTATTCCATATTTGGCTTAAGGAACTTTATCTGTGCTCATTTCAATCTCTGGTTTTATGCAGCACCCCAACTCACCTTTCCCCTTAAGCAAGCATAAGTTGGTTTTCTAAATTTGAGACCCTGTTCTGTTTTGTAATCCAGTTCCTGTGTAGCCAAGTTTACATCCCGTGTATTAGTGATATCTTATGATGTTTCTTTTTCTGTGTGACTTATTTCAGTTAGAATCATCATACCTGAATCCACTCATTATGCTGCTACGGGCCTGATGACATAGATTTCATTGCTGAGTGATATTGCATTGTACGTAAGTACCACAACTTCTTTATCCATTTTTCACTTTCTGCGATATTGAACTTGTACCGTAAACGAGGTTCTTGTAAACAGAGCCGTCCCAAACTTTGGGGTGGCTGTGTCTTTTTGATTTTAATTTCCCTAAGCTATAGGACCATAAGTGGAAGTGCCCTAGGCTCTGTTGCTTTGTTTTTTAGATGTTTCAGGAAACACCATACACCTCTCCCGAGTGGCTCTTGGCAATTTACATCCCGCCCATCAGCATAACAAGGCTCCCAGTTCTCCATGGCCTGTCCTGCCTTTCTGGATTTTACACTTTTTTCAGATGGCCCTTTTGACCGGGGGGAAGTGAGACTTCATTGTAGTGCAGATTTCCTTTGCAAGCTTGCTTGGTTGGCCAAAAAGGGCGTATGCGTTTTTTCCTGAATATATTCAGGAAAAAACGCATACGCCCTTTTTGGCCAAGTGCATCATTGTGGACGTTCTGCCTCTTTTCCTATGCTTTAAATGCAATTCCAGTCTACCTCCTGAAATCGGTTTCCTGCAATTCTGCCCCGCTTTCAAGTCCTCTTGGCAGCCTTACTTCAGTATATTTTTGGACGATAGCTGTCATTTATAACTCTGCAGGTTTGTGAATTACAGTGCCCCTGAGCTCCTTTCTTCAACTCGCTTTCTTGTGAGCTGGCCGCAACACCGCAGGATTGCTTCAGGCCCTAATCTGGTTCCGGCACGGCACGCTGAGCCTTTGGTTAATTCCTCTTCCTGGTGGGAAATGAGAGTTAAATTTGCCCGTCCAGACACCTCCAGCTAGTCTCTCATTGGTTCTCCCTATTCCTGTTCATCTTCCGCAGAAATTGCAAACTGGGCCAAACAGGAGGTTAAAGGCACTGACTCTCCAAGTCGGGAGAGTGTTAGTAAAGCGTCTGGAATGTTGCACCCGAGTACCAGGGGACGAGAACTGAGACATATTGGAACACGTCTCCCGATCACACGGTTGATCATACTCTGGGTTCCACGTGCATGTTTTAGCTGAAGGAAGAATCCCTTAAACCTGGAGAGTTGAGACCCGTGGAATGGGTACCATGCAATATGACTTCAAAGGGTCTTCATTTGCTCACCGAACCTCTCCAATCCTATCACTGCTGCGTTTATGCCCCTGTACACATGCTTGATTTTCTTTCAGACACATAGCAATCCATAGGTTTTAAGATACTTACTAGTCAGGTACATTCTTAGGCGTTTAATATGGGCTGTTGAGTCCATTTCGTTGAGCAAGGAGTAGTTCTTGTCTATTCCATATTTGGCTTAAGGAACTTTATCTGTGCTCATTTCAATCTCTGGTTTTATGCAGCACCCCAACTCACCTTTCCCCTTAAGCAAGCATAAGTTGGTTTTCTAAATTTGAGACCCTGTTCTGTTTTGTAATCCAGTTCCTGTGTACCCAAGTTTACATTCCGTGTATTAGTGATATCTTATGATGTTTCTTTTTCTGTGTGACTTATTTCAGTTAGAATCATCATACCTGAATCCACTCATTATGCTGCTACGGGCCTGATGACATAGATTTCATTGCTGAGTGATATTGCATTGTACGTAAGTACCACAACTTCTTTATCCATTTTTCACTTTCTGCGATATTGAACTTGTACTGTAAACGAGGTTCTTGTAAACAGAGCCGTCCCAAACTTTGGGGTGGCTGTGTCTTTTTGATTTTAATTTCCCTAAGCTATAGGACCATAAGTGGAAGTGCCCTAGGCTCTGTTGCTTTGTTTTTTAGATGTTTCAGGAAACACCATACACCTCTCCCGAGTGGCTCTTGGCAATTTACATCCCGCCCATCAGCATAACAAGGCTCCCAGTTCTCCATGGCCTGTCCTGCCTTTCTGGATTTTACACTTTTTTCAGATGGCCCTTTTGACCGGGGGGAAGTGAGACTTCATTGTAGTGCAGATTTCCTTTGCAAGCTTGCTTGGTTGGCCAAAAAGGGCGTATGCGTTTTTTCCTGAATATATTCAGGAAAAAACGCATACGCCCTTTTTGGCCAAGTGCATCATTGTGGACGTTCTGCCTCTTTTCCTATGCTTTAAATGCAATTCCAGTCTACCTCCTGAAATCGGTTTCCTGCAATTCTGCCCCGCTTTCAAGTCCTCTTGGCAGCCTTACTTCAGTATATTTTTGGACGATAGCTGTCATTTATAACTCTGCAGGTTTGTGAATTACAGTGCCCCTGAGCTCCTTTCTTCAACTCGCTTTCTTGTGAGCTGGCCGCAACACCGCAGGATTGCTTCAGGCCCTAATCTGGTTCCGGCACGGCACGCTGAGCCTTTGGTTAATTCCTCTTCCTGGTGGGAAATGAGAGTTAAATTTGCCCGTCCAGACACCTCCAGCTAGTCTCTCATTGGTTCTCCCTATTCCTGTTCATCTTCCGCAGAAATTGCAAACTGGGCCAAACAGGAGGTTAAAGGCACTGACTCTCCAAGTCGGGAGAGTGTTAGTAAAGCGTCTGGAATGTTGCACCCGAGTACCAGGGGACGAGAACTGAGACATATTGGAACACGTCTCCCGATCACACGGTTGATCATACTCTGGGTTCCACGTGCATGTTTTAGCTGAAGGAAGAATCCCTTAAACCTGGAGAGTTGAGACCCGTGGAATGGGTACCATGCAATATGACTTCAAAGGGTCTTCATTTGCTCACCGAACCTCTCCAATCCTATCACTGCTGCGTTTATGCCCCTGTACACACGCTTGATTTTCTTTCAGACACATAGCAATCCATAGGTTTTAAGATACTTACTAGTCAGGTACATTCTTAGGCGTTTAATATGGGCTGTTGAGTCCATTTCGTTGAGCAAGGAGTAGTTCTTGTCTATTCCATATTTGGCTTAAGGAACTTTATCTGTGCTCATTTCAATCTCTGGTTTTATGCAGCACCCCAACTCACCTTTCCCCTTAAGCAAGCATAAGTTGGTTTTCTAAATTTGAGACCCTGTTCTGTTTTGTAATCCAGTTCCTGTGTAGCCAAGTTTACATCCCGTGTATTAGTGATATCTTATGATGTTTCTTTTTCTGTGTGACTTATTTCAGTTAGAATCATCATACCTGAATCCACTCATTATGCTGCTACGGGCCTGATGACATAGATTTCATTGCTGAGTGATATTGCATTGTACGTAAGTACCACAACTTCTTTATCCATTTTTCACTTTCTGCGATATTGAACTTGTACCGTAAACGAGGTTCTTGTAAACAGAGCCGTCCCAAACTTTGGGGTGGCTGTGTCTTTTTGATTTTAATTTCCCTAAGCTATAGGACCATAAGTGGAAGTGCCCTAGGCTCTGTTGCTTTGTTTTTTAGATGTTTCAGGAAACACCATACACCTCTCCCGAGTGGCTGTTGGCAATTTACATCCCGCCCATCAGCATAACAAGGCTCCCAGTTCTCCATGGCCTGTCCTGCCTTTCTGGATTTTACACTTTTTTCAGATGGCCCTTTTGACCGGGGGGAAGTGAGACTTCATTGTAGTGCAGATTTCCTTTGCAAGCTTGCTTGGTTGGCCAAAAAGGGCGTATGCGTTTTTTCCTGAATATATTCAGGAAAAAACGCATACGCCCTTTTTGGCCAAGTGCATCATTGTGGACGTTCTGCCTCTTTTCCTATGCTTTAAATGCAATTCCAGTCTACCTCCTGAAATCGGTTTCCTGCAATTCTGCCCCGCTTTCAAGTCCTCTTGGCAGCCTTACTTCAGTATATTTTTGGACGATAGCTGTCATTTATAACTCTGCAGGTTTGTGAATTACAGTGCCCCTGAGCTCCTTTCTTCAACTCGCTTTCTTGTGAGCTGGCCGCAACACCGCAGGATTGCTTCAGGCCCTAATCTGGTTCCGGCACGGCACGCTGAGCCTTTGGTTAATTCCTCTTCCTGGTGGGAAATGAGAGTTAAATTTGCCCGTCCAGACACCTCCAGCTAGTCTCTCATTGGTTCTCCCTATTCCTGTTCATCTTCCGCAGAAATTGCAAACTGGGCCAAACAGGAGGTTAAAGGCACTGACTCTCCAAGTCGGGAGAGTGTTAGTAAAGCGTCTGGAATGTTGCACCCGAGTACCAGGGGACGAGAACTGAGACATATTGGAACACGTCTCCCGATCACACGGTTGATCATACTCTGGGTTCCACGTGCATGTTTTAGCTGAAGGAAGAATCCCTTAAACCTGGAGAGTTGAGACCCGTGGAATGGGTACCATGCAATATGACTTCAAAGGGTCTTCATTTGCTCACCGAACCTCTCCAATCCTATCACTGCTGCGTTTATGCCCCTGTACACACGCTTGATTTTCTTTCAGACACATAGCAATCCATAGGTTTTAAGATACTTACTAGTCAGGTACATTCTTAGGCGTTTAATATGGGGTGTTGAGTCCATTTCGTTGAGCAAGGAGTAGTTCTTGTCTATTCCATATTTGGCTTAAGGAACTTTATCTGTGCTCATTTCAATCTCTGGTTTTATGCAGCACCCCAACTCACCTTTCCCCTTAAGCAAGCATAAGTTGGTTTTCTAAATTTGAGACCCTGTTCTGTTTTGTAATCCAGTTCCTGTGTAGCCAAGTTTACATCCCGTGTATTAGTGATATCTTATGATGTTTCTTTTTCTGTGTGACTTATTTCAGTTAGAATCATCATACCTGAATCCACTCATTATGCTGCTACGGGCCTGATGACATAGATTTCATTGCTGAGTGATATTGCATTGTACGTAAGTACCACAACTTCTTTATCCATTTTTCACTTTCTGCGATATTGAACTTGTACCGTAAACGAGGTTCTTGTAAACAGAGCCGTCCCAAACTTTGGGGTGGCTGTGTCTTTTTGATTTTAATTTCCCTAAGCTATAGGACCATAAGTGGAAGTGCCCTAGGCTCTGTTGCTTTGTTTTTTAGATGTTTCAGGAAACACCATACACCTCTCCCGAGTGGCTCTTGGCAATTTACATCCCGCCCATCAGCATAACAAGGCTCCCAGTTCTCCATGGCCTGTCCTGCCTTTCTGGATTTTACACTTTTTTCAGATGGCCCTTTTGACCGGGGGGAAGTGAGACTTCATTGTAGTGCAGATTTCCTTTGCAAGCTTGCTTGGTTGGCCAAAAAGGGCGTATGCGTTTTTTCCTGAATATATTCAGGAAAAAACGCATACGCCCTTTTTGGCCAAGTGCATCATTGTGGACGTTCTGCCTCTTTTCCTATGCTTTAAATGCAATTCCAGTCTACCTCCTGAAATCGGTTTCCTGCAATTCTGCCCCGCTTTCAAGTCCTCTTGGCAGCCTTACTTCAGTATATTTTTGGACGATAGCTGTCATTTATAACTCTGCAGGTTTGTGAATTACAGTGCCCCTGAGCTCCTTCCTTCAACTCGCTTTCTTGTGAGCTGGCCGCAACACCGCAGGATTGCTTCAGGCCCTAATCTGGTTCCGGCACGGCACGCTGAGCCTTTGGTTAATTCCTCTTCCTGGTGGGAAATGAGAGTTAAATTTGCCCGTCCAGACACCTCCAGCTAGTCTCTCATTGGTTCTCCCTATTCCTGTTCATCTTCCGCAGAAATTGCAAACTGGGCCAAACAGGAGGTTAAAGGCACTGACTCTCCAAGTCGGGAGAGTGTTAGTAAAGCGTCTGGAATGTTGCACCCGAGTACCAGGGGACGAGAACTGAGACATATTGGAACACGTCTCCCGATCACACGGTTGATCATACTCTGGGTTCCACGTGCATGTTTTAGCTGAAGGAAGAATCCCTTAAACCTGGAGAGTTGAGACCCGTGGAATGGGTACCATGCAATATGACTTCAAAGGGTCTTCATTTGCTCACCGAACCTCTCCAATCCTATCACTGCTGCGTTTATGCCCCTGTACACACGCTTGATTTTCTTTCAGACACATAGCAATCCATAGGTTTTAAGATACTTACTAGTCAGGTACATTCTTAGGCGTTTAATATGGGGTGTTGAGTCCATTTCGTTGAGCAAGGAGTAGTTCTTGTCTATTCCATATTTGGCTTAAGGAACTTTATCTGTGCTCATTTCAATCTCTGGTTTTATGCAGCACCCCAACTCACCTTTCCCCTTAAGCAAGCATAAGTTGGTTTTCTAAATTTGAGACCCTGTTCTGTTTTGTAATCCAGTTCCTGTGTAGCCAAGTTTACATCCCGTGTATTAGTGATATCTTATGATGTTTCTTTTTCTGTGTGACTTATTTCAGTTAGAATCATCATACCTGAATCCACTCATTATGCTGCTACGGGCCTGATGACATAGATTTCATTGCTGAGTGATATTGCATTGTACGTAAGTACCACAACTTCTTTATCCATTTTTCACTTTCTGCGATATTGAACTTGTACCGTAAACGAGGTTCTTGTAAACAGAGCCGTCCCAAACTTTGGGGTGGCTGTGTCTTTTTGATTTTAATTTCCCTAAGCTATAGGACCATAAGTGGAAGTGCCCTAGGCTCTGTTGCTTTGTTTTTTAGATGTTTCAGGAAACACCATACACCTCTCCCGAGTGGCTCTTGGCAATTTACATCCCGCCCATCAGCATAACAAGGCTCCCAGTTCTCCATGGCCTGTCCTGCCTTTCTGGATTTTACACTTTTTTCAGATGGCCCTTTTGACCGGGGGGAAGTGAGACTTCATTGTAGTGCAGATTTCCTTTGCAAGCTTGCTTGGTTGGCCAAAAAGGGCGTATGCGTTTTTTCCTGAATATATTCAGGAAAAAACGCATACGCCCTTTTTGGCCAAGTGCATCATTGTGGACGTTCTGCCTCTTTTCCTATGCTTTAAATGCAATTCCAGTCTACCTCCTGAAATCGGTTTCCTGCAATTCTGCCCCGCTTTCAAGTCCTCTTGGCAGCCTTACTTCAGTATATTTTTGGACGATAGCTGTCATTTATAACTCTGCAGGTTTGTGAATTACAGTGCCCCTGAGCTCCTTTCTTCAACTCGCTTTCTTGTGAGCTGGCCGCAACACCGCAGGATTGCTTCAGGCCCTAATCTGGTTCCGGCACGGCACGCTGAGCCTTTGGTTAATTCCTCTTCCTGGTGGGAAATGAGAGTTAAATTTGCCCGTCCAGACACCTCCAGCTAGTCTCTCATTGGTTCTCCCTATTCCTGTTCATCTTCCGCAGAAATTGCAAACTGGGCCAAACAGGAGGTTAAAGGCACTGACTCTCCAAGTCGGGAGAGTGTTAGTAAAGCGTCTGGAATGTTGCACCCGAGTACCAGGGGACGAGAACTGAGACATATTGGAACACGTCTCCCGATCACACGGTTGATCATACTCTGGGTTCCACGTGCATGTTTTAGCTGAAGGAAGAATCCCTTAAACCTGGAGAGTTGAGACCCGTGGAATGGGTACCATGCAATATGACTTCAAAGGGTCTTCATTTGCTCACCGAACCTCTCCAATCCTATCACTGCTGCGTTTATGCCCCTGTACACACGCTTGATTTTCTTTCAGACACATAGCAATCCATAGGTTTTAAGATACTTACTAGTCAGGTACATTCTTAGGCGTTTAATATGGGCTGTTGAGTCCATTTCGTTGAGCAAGGAGTAGTTCTTGTCTATTCCATATTTGGCTTAAGGAACTTTATCTGTGCTCATTTCAATCTCTGGTTTTATGCAGCACCCCAACTCACCTTTCCCCTTAAGCAAGCATAAGTTGGTTTTCTAAATTTGAGACCCTGTTCTGTTTTGTAATCCAGTTCCTGTGTAGCCAAGTTTACATCCCGTGTATTAGTGATATCTTATGATGTTTCTTTTTCTGTGTGACTTATTTCAGTTAGAATCATCATACCTGAATCCACTCATTATGCTGCTACGGGCCTGATGACATAGATTTCATTGCTGAGTGATATTGCATTGTACGTAAGTACCACAACTTCTTTATCCATTTTTCACTTTCTGCGATATTGAACTTGTACCGTAAACGAGGTTCTTGTAAACAGAGCCGTCCCAAACTTTGGGGTGGCTGTGTCTTTTTGATTTTAATTTCCCTAAGCTATAGGACCATAAGTGGAAGTGCCCTAGGCTCTGTTGCTTTGTTTTTTAGATGTTTCAGGAAACACCATACACCTCTCCCGAGTGGCTCTTGGCAATTTACATCCCGCCCATCAGCATAACAAGGCTCCCAGTTCTCCATGGCCTGTCCTGCCTTTCTGGATTTTACACTTTTTTCAGATGGCCCTTTTGACCGGGGGGAAGTGAGACTTCATTGTAGTGCAGATTTCCTTTGCAAGCTTGCTTGGTTGGCCAAAAACGGCGTATGCGTTTTTTCCTGAATATATTCAGGAAAAAACGCATACGCCCTTTTTGGCCAAGTGCATCATTGTGGACGTTCTGCCTCTTTTCCTATGCTTTAAATGCAATTCCAGTCTACCTCCTGAAATCGGTTTCCTGCAATTCTGCCCCGCTTTCAAGTCCTCTTGGCAGCCTTACTTCAGTATATTTTTGGACGATAGCTGTCATTTATAACTCTGCAGGTTTGTGAATTACAGTGCCCCTGAGCTCCTTTCTTCAACTCGCTTTCTTGTGAGCTGGCCGCAACACCGCAGGATTGCTTCAGGCCCTAATCTGGTTCCGGCACGGCACGCTGAGCCTTTGGTTAATTCCTCTTCCTGGTGGGAAATGAGAGTTAAATTTGCCCGTCCAGACACCTCCAGCTAGTCTCTCATTGGTTCTCCCTATTCCTGTTCATCTTCCGCAGAAATTGCAAACTGGGCCAAACAGGAGGTTAAAGGCACTGACTCTCCAAGTCGGGAGAGTGTTAGTAAAGCGTCTGGAATGTTGCACCCGAGTACCAGGGGACGAGAACTGAGACATATTGGAACACGTCTCCCGATCACACGGTTGATCATACTCTGGGTTCCACGTGCATGTTTTAGCTGAAGGAAGAATCCCTTAAACCTGGAGAGTTGAGACCCGTGGAATGGGTACCATGCAATATGACTTCAAAGGGTCTTCATTTGCTCACCGAACCTCTCCAATCCTATCACTGCTGCGTTTATGCCCCTGTACACACGCTTGATTTTCTTTCAGACACATAGCAATCCATAGGTTTTAAGATACTTACTAGTCAGGTACATTCTTAGGCGTTTAATATGGGGTGTTGAGTCCATTTCGTTGAGCAAGGAGTAGTTCTTGTCTATTCCATATTTGGCTTAAGGAACTTTATCTGTGCTCATTTCAATCTCTGGTTTTATGCAGCACCCCAACTCACCTTTCCCCTTAAGCAAGCATAAGTTGGTTTTCTAAATTTGAGACCCTGTTCTGTTTTGTAATCCAGTTCCTGTGTAGCCAAGTTTACATCCCGTGTATTAGTGATATCTTATGATGTTTCTTTTTCTGTGTGACTTATTTCAGTTAGAATCATCATACCTGAATCCACTCATTATGCTGCTACGGGCCTGATGACATAGATTTCATTGCTGAGTGATATTGCATTGTACGTAAGTACCACAACTTCTTTATCCATTTTTCACTTTCTGCGATATTGAACTTGTACCGTAAACGAGGTTCTTGTAAACAGAGCCGTCCCAAACTTTGGGGTGGCTGTGTCTTTTTGATTTTAATTTCCCTAAGCTATAGGACCATAAGTGGAAGTGCCCTAGGCTCTGTTGCTTTGTTTTTTAGATGTTTCAGGAAACACCATACACCTCTCCCGAGTGGCTCTTGGCAATTTACATCCCGCCCATCAGCATAACAAGGCTCCCAGTTCTCCATGGCCTGTCCTGCCTTTCTGGATTTTACACTTTTTTCAGATGGCCCTTTTGACCGGGGGGAAGTGAGACTTCATTGTAGTGCAGATTTCCTTTGCAAGCTTGCTTGGTTGGCCAAAAAGGGCGTATGCGTTTTTTCCTGAATATATTCAGGAAAAAACGCATACGCCCTTTTTGGCCAAGTGCATCATTGTGGACGTTCTGCCTCTTTTCCTATGCTTTAAATGCAATTCCAGTCTACCTCCTGAAATCGGTTTCCTGCAATTCTGCCCCGCTTTCAAGTCCTCTTGGCAGCCTTACTTCAGTATATTTTTGGACGATAGCTGTCATTTATAACTCTGCAGGTTTGTGAATTACAGTGCCCCTGAGCTCCTTCCTTCAACTCGCTTTCTTGTGAGCTGGCCGCAACACCGCAGGATTGCTTCAGGCCCTAATCTGGTTCCGGCACGGCACGCTGAGCCTTTGGTTAATTCCTCTTCCTGGTGGGAAATGAGAGTTAAATTTGCCCGTCCAGACACCTCCAGCTAGTCTCTCATTGGTTCTCCCTATTCCTGTTCATCTTCCGCAGAAATTGCAAACTGGGCCAAACAGGAGGTTAAAGGCACTGACTCTCCAAGTCGGGAGAGTGTTAGTAAAGCGTCTGGAATGTTGCACCCGAGTACCAGGGGACGAGAACTGAGACATATTGGAACACGTCTCCCGATCACACGGTTGATCATAATCTGGGTTCCACATGCATGTTTTAGCTGAAGGAAGAATCCCTTAAACCTGGAGAGTTGAGACCCGTGGAATGGGTACCATGCAATATGACTTCAAAGGGTCTTCATTTGCTCACCGAACCTCTCCAATCCTATCACTGCTGCGTTTATGCCCCTGTACACACGCTTGATTTTCTTTCAGACACATAGCAATCCATAGGTTTTAAGATACTTACTAGTCAGGTACATTCTTAGGCGTTTAATATGGGGTGTTGAGTCCATTTCGTTGAGCAAGGAGTAGTTCTTGTCTATTCCATATTTGGCTTAAGGAACTTTATCTGTGCTCATTTCAATCTCTGGTTTTATGCAGCACCCCAACTCACCTTTCCCCTTAAGCAAGCATAAGTTGGTTTTCTAAATTTGAGACCCTGTTCTGTTTTGTAATCCAGTTCCTGTGTAGCCAAGTTTACATCCCGTGTATTAGTGATATCTTATGATGTTTCTTTTTCTGTGTGACTTATTTCAGTTAGAATCATCATACCTGAATCCACTCATTATGCTGCTACGGGCCTGATGACATAGATTTCATTGCTGAGTGATATTGCATTGTACGTAAGTACCACAACTTCTTTATCCATTTTTCACTTTCTGCGATATTGAACTTGTACCGTAAACGAGGTTCTTGTAAACAGAGCCGTCCCAAACTTTGGGGTGGCTGTGTCTTTTTGATTTTAATTTCCCTAAGCTATAGGACCATAAGTGGAAGTGCCCTAGGCTCTGTTGCTTTGTTTTTTAGATGTTTCAGGAAACACCATACACCTCTCCCGAGTGGCTGTTGGCAATTTACATCCCGCCCATCAGCATAACAAGGCTCCCAGTTCTCCATGGCCTGTCCTGCCTTTCTGGATTTTACACTTTTTTCAGATGGCCCTTTTGACCGGGGGGAAGTGAGACTTCATTGTAGTGCAGATTTCCTTTGCAAGCTTGCTTGGTTGGCCAAAAAGGGCGTATGCGTTTTTTCCTGAATATATTCAGGAAAAAACGCATACGCCCTTTTTGGCCAAGTGCATCATTGTGGACGTTCTGCCTCTTTTCCTATGCTTTAAATGCAATTCCAGTCTACCTCCTGAAATCGGTTTCCTGCAATTCTGCCCCGCTTTCAAGTCCTCTTGGCAGCCTTACTTCAGTATATTTTTGGACGATAGCTGTCATTTATAACTCTGCAGGTTTGTGAATTACAGTGCCCCTGAGCTCCTTTCTTCAACTCGCTTTCTTGTGAGCTGGCCGCAACACCGCAGGATTGCTTCAGGCCCTAATCTGGTTCCGGCACGGCACGCTGAGCCTTTGGTTAATTCCTCTTCCTGGTGGGAAATGAGAGTTAAATTTGCCCGTCCAGACACCTCCAGCTAGTCTCTCATTGGTTCTCCCTATTCCTGTTCATCTTCCGCAGAAATTGCAAACTGGGCCAAACAGGAGGTTAAAGGCACTGACTCTCCAAGTCGGGAGAGTGTTAGTAAAGCGTCTGGAATGTTGCACCCGAGTACCAGGGGACGAGAACTGAGACATATTGGAACACGTCTCCCGATCACACGGTTGATCATACTCTGGGTTCCACGTGCATGTTTTAGCTGAAGGAAGAATCCCTTAAACCTGGAGAGTTGAGACCCGTGGAATGGGTACCATGCAATATGACTTCAAAGGGTCTTCATTTGCTCACCGAACCTCTCCAATCCTATCACTGCTGCGTTTATGCCCCTGTACACACGCTTGATTTTCTTTCAGACACATAGCAATCCATAGGTTTTAAGATACTTACTAGTCAGGTACATTCTTAGGCGTTTAATATGGGGTGTTGAGTCCATTTCGTTGAGCAAGGAGTAGTTCTTGTCTATTCCATATTTGGCTTAAGGAACTTTATCTGTGCTCATTTCAATCTCTGGTTTTATGCAGCACCCCAACTCACCGTTCCCCTTAAGCAAGCATAAGTTGGTTTTCTAAATTTGAGACCCTGTTCTGTTTTGTAATCCAGTTCCTGTGTAGCCAAGTTTACATCCCGTGTATTAGTGATATCTTATGATGTTTCTTTTTCTGTGTGACTTATTTCAGTTAGAATCATCATACCTGAATCCACTCATTATGCTGCTACGGGCCTGATGACATAGATTTCATTGCTGAGTGATATTGCATTGTACGTAAGTACCACAACTTCTTTATCCATTTTTCACTTTCTGCGATATTGAACTTGTACCGTAAACGAGGTTCTTGTAAACAGAGCCGTCCCAAACTTTGGGGTGGCTGTGTCTTTTTGATTTTAATTTCCCTAAGCTATAGGACCATAAGTGGAAGTGCCCTAGGCTCTGTTGCTTTGTTTTTTAGATGTTTCAGGAAACACCATACACCTCTCCCGAGTGGCTGTTGGCAATTTACATCCCGCCCATCAGCATAAAAAGGCTCCCAGTTCTCCATGGCCTGTCCTGCCTTTCTGGATTTTACACTTTTTTCAGATGGCCCTTTTGACCGGGGGGCAGTGAGACTTCATTGTAGTGCAGATTTCCTTTGCAAGCTTGCTTGGTTGGCCAAAAAGGGCGTATGCGTTTTTTCCTGAATATATTCAGGAAAAAACGCATACGCCCTTTTTGGCCAAGTGCATCATTGTGGACGTTCTGCCTCTTTTCCTATGCTTTAAATGCAATTCCAGTCTACCTCCTGAAATCGGTTTCCTGCAATTCTGCCCCGCTTTCAAGTCCTCTTGGCAGCCTTACTTCAGTATATTTTTGGACGATAGCTGTCATTTATAACTCTGCAGGTTTGTGAATTACAGTGCCCCTGAGCTCCTTCCTTCAACTCGCTTTCTTGTGAGCTGGCCGCAACACCGCAGGATTGCTTCAGGCCCTAATCTGGTTCCGGCACGGCACGCTGAGCCTTTGGTTAATTCCTCTTCCTGGTGGGAAATGAGAGTTAAATTTGCCCGTCCAGACACCTCCAGCTAGTCTCTCATTGGTTCTCCCTATTCCTGTTCATCTTCCGCAGAAATTGCAAACTGGGCCAAACAGGAGGTTAAAGGCACTGACTCTCCAAGTCGGGAGAGTGTTAGTAAAGCGTCTGGAATGTTGCACCCGAGTACCAGGGGACGAGAACTGAGACATATTGGAACACGTCTCCCGATCACACGGTTGATCATACTCTGGGTTCCACATGCATGTTTTAGCTGAAGGAAGAATCCCTTAAACCTGGAGAGTTGAGACCCGTGGAATGGGTACCATGCAATATGACTTCAAAGGGTCTTCATTTGCTCACCGAACCTCTCCAATCCTATCACTGCTGCGTTTATGCCCCTGTACACACGCTTGATTTTCTTTCAGACACATAGCAATCCATAGGTTTTAAGATACTTACTAGTCAGGTACATTCTTAGGCGTTTAATATGGGGTGTTGAGTCCATTTCGTTGAGCAAGGAGTAGTTCTTGTCTATTCCATATTTGGCTTAAGGAACTTTATCTGTGCTCATTTCAATCTCTGGTTTTATGCAGCACCCCAACTCACCTTTCCCCTTAAGCAAGCATAAGTTGGTTTTCTAAATTTGAGACCCTGTTCTGTTTTGTAATCCAGTTCCTGTGTAGCCAAGTTTACATCCCGTGTATTAGTGATATCTTATGATGTTTCTTTTTCTGTGTGACTTATTTCAGTTAGAATCATCATACCTGAATCCACTCATTATGCTGCTACGGGCCTGATGACATAGATTTCATTGCTGAGTGATATTGCATTGTACGTAAGTACCACAACTTCTTTATCCATTTTTCACTTTCTGCGATATTGAACTTGTACTGTAAACGAGGTTCTTGTAAACAGAGCCGTCCCAAACTTTGGGGTGGCTGTGTCTTTTTGATTTTAATTTCCCTAAGCTATAGGACCATAAGTGGAAGTGCCCTAGGCTCTGTTGCTTTGTTTTTTAGATGTTTCAGGAAACACCATACACCTCTCCCGAGTGGCTGTTGGCAATTTACATCCCGCCCATCAGCATAACAAGGCTCCCAGTTCTCCATGGCCTGTCCTGCCTTTCTGGATTTTACACTTTTTTCAGATGGCCCTTTTGACCGGGGGGAAGTGAGACTTCATTGTAGTGCAGATTTCCTTTGCAAGCTTGCTTGGTTGGCCAAAAAGGGCGTATGCGTTTTTTCCTGAATATATTCAGGAAAAAACGCATACGCCCTTTTTGGCCAAGTGCATCATTGTGGACGTTCTGCCTCTTTTCCTATGCTTTAAATGCAATTCCAGTCTACCTCCTGAAATCGGTTTCCTGCAATTCTGCCCCGCTTTCAAGTCCTCTTGGCAGCCTTACTTCAGTATATTTTTGGACGATAGCTGTCATTTATAACTCTGCAGGTTTGTGAATTACAGTGCCCCTGAGCTCCTTTCTTCAACTCGCTTTCTTGTGAGCTGGCCGCAACACCGCAGGATTGCTTCAGGCCCTAATCTGGTTCCGGCACGGCACGCTGAGCCTTTGGTTAATTCCTCTTCCTGGTGGGAAATGAGAGTTAAATTTGCCCGTCCAGACACCTCCAGCTAGTCTCTCATTGGTTCTCCCTATTCCTGTTCATCTTCCGCAGAAATTGCAAACTGGGCCAAACAGGAGGTTAAAGGCACTGACTCTCCAAGTCGGGAGAGTGTTAGTAAAGCGTCTGGAATGTTGCACCCGAGTACCAGGGGACGAGAACTGAGACATATTGGAACACGTCTCCCGATCACACGGTTGATCATACTCTGGGTTCCACGTGCATGTTTTAGCTGAAGGAAGAATCCCTTAAACCTGGAGAGTTGAGACCCGTGGAATGGGTACCATGCAATATGACTTCAAAGGGTCTTCATTTGCTCACCGAACCTCTCCAATCCTATCACTGCTGCGTTTATGCCCCTGTACACACGCTTGATTTTCTTTCAGACACATAGCAATCCATAGGTTTTAAGATACTTACTAGTCAGGTACATTCTTAGGCGTTTAATATGGGCTGTTGAGTCCATTTCGTTGAGCAAGGAGTAGCTCTTGTCTATTCCATATTTGGCTTAAGGAACTTTATCTGTGCTCATTTCAATCTCTGGTTTTATGCAGCACCCCAACTCACCTTTCCCCTTAAGCAAGCATAAGTTGGTTTTCTAAATTTGAGACCCTGTTCTGTTTTGTAATCCAGTTCCTGTGTAGCCAAGTTTACATCCCGTGTATTAGTGATATCTTATGATGTTTCTTTTTCTGTGTGACTTATTTCAGTTAGAATCATCATACCTGAATCCACTCATTATGCTGCTACGGGCCTGATGACATAGATTTCATTGCTGAGTGATATTGCATTGTACGTAAGTACCACAACTTCTTTATCCATTTTTCACTTTCTGCGATATTGAACTTGTACCGTAAACGAGGTTCTTGTAAACAGAGCCGTCCCAAACTTTGGGGTGGCTGTGTCTTTTTGATTTTAATTTCCCTAAGCTATAGGACCATAAGTGGAAGTGCCCTAGGCTCTGTTGCTTTGTTTTTTAGATGTTTCAGGAAACACCATACACCTCTCCCGAGTGGCTCTTGGCAATTTACATCCCGCCCATCAGCATAACAAGGCTCCCAGTTCTCCATGGCCTGTCCTGCCTTTCTGGATTTTACACTTTTTTCAGATGGCCCTTTTGACCGGGGGGAAGTGAGACTTCATTGTAGTGCAGATTTCCTTTGCAAGCTTGCTTGGTTGGCCAAAAAGGGCGTATGCGTTTTTTCCTGAATATATTCAGGAAAAAACGCATACGCCCTTTTTGGCCAAGTGCATCATTGTGGACGTTCTGCCTCTTTTCCTATGCTTTAAATGCAATTCCAGTCTACCTCCTGAAATCGGTTTCCTGCAATTCTGCCCCGCTTTCAAGTCCTCTTGGCAGCCTTACTTCAGTATATTTTTGGACGATAGCTGTCATTTATAACTCTGCAGGTTTGTGAATTACAGTGCCCCTGAGCTCCTTTCTTCAACTCGCTTTCTTGTGAGCTGGCCGCAACACCGCAGGATTGCTTCAGGCCCTAATCTGGTTCCGGCACGGCACGCTGAGCCTTTGGTTAATTCCTCTTCCTGGTGGGAAATGAGAGTTAAATTTGCCCGTCCAGACACCTCCAGCTAGTCTCTCATTGGTTCTCCCTATTCCTGTTCATCTTCCGCAGAAATTGCAAACTGGGCCAAACAGGAGGTTAAAGGCACTGACTCTCCAAGTCGGGAGAGTGTTAGTAAAGCGTCTGGAATGTTGCACCCGAGTACCAGGGGACGAGAACTGAGACATATTGGAACACGTCTCCCGATCACACGGTTGATCATACTCTGGGTTCCACGTGCATGTTTTAGCTGAAGGAAGAATCCCTTAAACCTGGAGAGTTGAGACCCGTGGAATGGGTACCATGCAATATGACTTCAAAGGGTCTTCATTTGCTCACCGAACCTCTCCAATCCTATCACTGCTGCGTTTATGCCCCTGTACACACGCTTGATTTTCTTTCAGAGACATAGCAATCCATAGGTTTTAAGATACTTACTAGTCAGGTACATTCTTAGGCGTTTAATATGGGGTGTTGAGTCCATTTCGTTGAGCAAGGAGTAGTTCTTGTCTATTCCATATTTGGCTTAAGGAACTTTATCTGTGCTCATTTCAATCTCTGGTTTTATGCAGCACCCCAACTCACCTTTCCCCTTAAGCAAGCATAAGTTGGTTTTCTAAATTTGAGACCCTGTTCTGTTTTGTAATCCAGTTCCTGTGTACCCAAGTTTACATTCCGTGTATTAGTGATATCTTATGATGTTTCTTTTTCTGTGTGACTTATTTCAGTTAGAATCATCATACCTGAATCCACTCATTATGCTGCTACGGGCCTGATGACATAGATTTCATTGCTGAGTGATATTGCATTGTACGTAAGTACCACAACTTCTTTATCCATTTTTCACTTTCTGCGATATTGAACTTGTACCGTAAACGAGGTTCTTGTAAACAGAGCCGTCCCAAACTTTGGGGTGGCTGTGTCTTTTTGATTTTAATTTCCCTAAGCTATAGGACCATAAGTGGAAGTGCCCTAGGCTCTGTTGCTTTGTTTTTTAGATGTTTCAGGAAACACCATACACCTCTCCCGAGTGGCTCTTGGCAATTTACATCCCGCCCATCAGCATAACAAGGCTCCCAGTTCTCCATGGCCTGTCCTGCCTTTCTGGATTTTACACTTTTTTCAGATGGCCCTTTTGACCGGGGGGAAGTGAGACTTCATTGTAGTGCAGATTTCCTTTGCAAGCTTGCTTGGTTGGCCAAAAAGGGCGTATGCGTTTTTTCCTGAATATATTCAGGAAAAAACGCATACGCCCTTTTTGGCCAAGTGCATCATTGTGGACGTTCTGCCTCTTTTCCTATGCTTTAAATGCAATTCCAGTCTACCTCCTGAAATCGGTTTCCTGCAATTCTGCCCCGCTTTCAAGTCCTCTTGGCAGCCTTACTTCAGTATATTTTTGGACGATAGCTGTCATTTATAACTCTGCAGGTTTGTGAATTACAGTGCCCCTGAGCTCCTTTCTTCAACTCGCTTTCTTGTGAGCTGGCCGCAACACCGCAGGATTGCTTCAGGCCCTAATCTGGTTCCGGCACGGCACGCTGAGCCTTTGGTTAATTCCTCTTCCTGGTGGGAAATGAGAGTTAAATTTGCCCGTCCAGACACCTCCAGCTAGTCTCTCATTGGTTCTCCCTATTCCTGTTCATCTTCCGCAGAAATTGCAAACTGGGCCAAACAGGAGGTTAAAGGCACTGACTCTCCAAGTCGGGAGAGTGTTAGTAAAGCGTCTGGAATGTTGCACCCGAGTACCAGGGGACGAGAACTGAGACATATTGGAACACGTCTCCCGATCACACGGTTGATCATACTCTGGGTTCCACGTGCATGTTTTAGCTGAAGGAAGAATCCCTTAAACCTGGAGAGTTGAGACCCGTGGAATGGGTACCATGCAATATGACTTCAAAGGGTCTTCATTTGCTCACCGAACCTCTCCAATCCTATCACTGCTGCGTTTATGCCCCTGTACACACGCTTGATTTTCTTTCAGACACATAGCAATCCATAGGTTTTAAGATACTTACTAGTCAGGTACATTCTTAGGCGTTTAATATGGGGTGTTGAGTCCATTTCGTTGAGCAAGGAGTAGTTCTTGTCTATTCCATATTTGGCTTAAGGAACTTTATCTGTGCTCATTTCAATCTCTGGTTTTATGCAGCACCCCAACTCACCTTTCCCCTTAAGCAAGCATAAGTTGGTTTTCTAAATTTGAGACCCTGTTCTGTTTTGTAATCCAGTTCCTGTGTAGCCAAGTTTACATCCCGTGTATTAGTGATATCTTATGATGTTTCTTTTTCTGTGTGACTTATTTCAGTTAGAATCATCATACCTGAATCCACTCATTATGCTGCTACGGGCCTGATGACATAGATTTCATTGCTGAGTGATATTGCATTGTACGTAAGTACCACAACTTCTTTATCCATTTTTCACTTTCTGCGATATTGAACTTGTACCGTAAACGAGGTTCTTGTAAACAGAGCCGTCCCAAACTTTGGGGTGGCTGTGTCTTTTTGATTTTAATTTCCCTAAGCTATAGGACCATAAGTGGAAGTGCCCTAGGCTCTGTTGCTTTGTTTTTTAGATGTTTCAGGAAACACCATACACCTCTCCCGAGTGGCTGTTGGCAATTTACATCCCGCCCATCAGCATAACAAGGCTCCCAGTTCTCCATGGCCTGTCCTGCCTTTCTGGATTTTACACTTTTTTCAGATGGCCCTTTTGACCGGGGGGAAGTGAGACTTCATTGTAGTGCAGATTTCCTTTGCAAGCTTGCTTGGTTGGCCAAAAAGGGCGTATGCGTTTTTTCCTGAATATATTCAGGAAAAAACGCATACGCCCTTTTTGGCCAAGTGCATCATTGTGGACGTTCTGCCTCTTTTCCTATGCTTTAAATGCAATTCCAGTCTACCTCCTGAAATCGGTTTCCTGCAATTCTGCCCCGCTTTCAAGTCCTCTTGGCAGCCTTACTTCAGTATATTTTTGGACGATAGCTGTCATTTATAACTCTGCAGGTTTGTGAATTACAGTGCCCCTGAGCTCCTTTCTTCAACTCGCTTTCTTGTGAGCTGGCCGCAACACCGCAGGATTGCTTCAGGCCCTAATCTGGTTCCGGCACGGCACGCTGAGCCTTTGGTTAATTCCTCTTCCTGGTGGGAAATGAGAGTTAAATTTGCCCGTCCAGACACCTCCAGCTAGTCTCTCATTGGTTCTCCCTATTCCTGTTCATCTTCCGCAGAAATTGCAAACTGGGCCAAACAGGAGGTTAAAGGCACTGACTCTCCAAGTCGGGAGAGTGTTAGTAAAGCGTCTGGAATGTTGCACCCGAGTACCAGGGGACGAGAACTGAGACATATTGGAACACGTCTCCCGATCACACGGTTGATCATACTCTGGGTTCCACGTGCATGTTTTAGCTGAAGGAAGAATCCCTTAAACCTGGAGAGTTGAGACCCGTGGAATGGGTACCATGCAATATGACTTCAAAGGGTCTTCATTTGCTCACCGAACCTCTCCAATCCTATCACTGCTGCGTTTATGCCCCTGTACACACGCTTGATTTTCTTTCAGACACATAGCAATCCATAGGTTTTAAGATACTTACTAGTCAGGTACATTCTTAGGCGTTTAATATGGGGTGTTGAGTCCATTTCGTTGAGCAAGGAGTAGTTCTTGTCTATTCCATATTTGGCTTAAGGAACTTTATCTGTGCTCATTTCAATCTCTGGTTTTATGCAGCACCCCAACTCACCTTTCCCCTTAAGCAAGCATAAGTTGGTTTTCTAAATTTGAGACCCTGTTCTGTTTTGTAATCCAGTTCCTGTGTAGCCAAGTTTACATCCCGTGTATTAGTGATATCTTATGATGTTTCTTTTTCTGTGTGACTTATTTCAGTTAGAATCATCATACCTGAATCCACTCATTATGCTGCTACGGGCCTGATGACATAGATTTCATTGCTGAGTGATATTGCATTGTACGTAAGTACCACAACTTCTTTATCCATTTTTCACTTTCTGCGATATTGAACTTGTACCGTAAACGAGGTTCTTGTAAACAGAGCCGTCCCAAACTTTGGGGTGGCTGTGTCTTTTTGATTTTAATTTCCCTAAGCTATAGGACCATAAGTGGAAGTGCCCTAGGCTCTGTTGCTTTGTTTTTTAGATGTTTCAGGAAACACCATACACCTCTCCCGAGTGGCTCTTGGCAATTTACATCCCGCCCATCAGCATAACAAGGCTCCCAGTTCTCCATGGCCTGTCCTGCCTTTCTGGATTTTACACTTTTTTCAGATGGCCCTTTTGACCGGGGGGAAGTGAGACTTCATTGTAGTGCAGATTTCCTTTGCAAGCTTGCTTGGTTGGCCAAAAAGGGCGTATGCGTTTTTTCCTGAATATATTCAGGAAAAAACGCATACGCCCTTTTTGGCCAAGTGCATCATTGTGGACGTTCTGCCTCTTTTCCTATGCTTTAAATGCAATTCCAGTCTACCTCCTGAAATCGGTTTCCTGCAATTCTGCCCCGCTTTCAAGTCCTCTTGGCAGCCTTACTTCAGTATATTTTTGGACGATAGCTGTCATTTATAACTCTGCAGGTTTGTGAATTACAGTGCCCCTGAGCTCCTTTCTTCAACTCGCTTTCTTGTGAGCTGGCCGCAACACCGCAGGATTGCTTCAGGCCCTAATCTGGTTCCGGCACGGCACGCTGAGCCTTTGGTTAATTCCTCTTCCTGGTGGGAAATGAGAGTTAAATTTGCCCGTCCAGACACCTCCAGCTAGTCTCTCATTGGTTCTCCCTATTCCTGTTCATCTTCCGCAGAAATTGCAAACTGGGCCAAACAGGAGGTTAAAGGCACTGACTCTCCAAGTCGGGAGAGTGTTAGTAAAGCGTCTGGAATGTTGCACCCGAGTACCAGGGGACGAGAACTGAGACATATTGGAACACGTCTCCCGATCACACGGTTGATCATACTCTGGGTTCCACGTGCATGTTTTAGCTGAAGGAAGAATCCCTTAAACCTGGAGAGTTGAGACCCGTGGAATGGGTACCATGCAATATGACTTCAAAGGGTCTTCATTTGCTCACCGAACCTCTCCAATCCTATCACTGCTGCGTTTGTGCCCCTGTACACACGCTTGATTTTCTTTCAGAGACATAGCAATCCATAGGTTGTAAGATACTTACTAGTCAGGTACATTCTTAGGCGTTTAATATGGGGTGTTGAGTCCATTTCGTTGAGCAAGGAGTAGTTCTTGTCTATTCCATATTTGGCTTAAGGAACTTTATCTGTGCTCATTTCAATCTCTGGTTTTATGCAGCACCCCAACTCACCTTTCCCCTTAAGCAAGCATAAGTTGGTTTTCTAAATTTGAGACCCTGTTCTGTTTTGTAATCCAGTTCCTGTGTAGCCAAGTTTACATCCCGTGTATTAGTGATATCTTATGATGTTTCTTTTTCTGTGTGACTTATTTCAGTTAGAATCATCATACCTGAATCCACTCATTATGCTGCTACGGGCCTGATGACATAGATTTCATTGCTGAGTGATATTGCATTGTACGTAAGTACCACAACTTCTTTATCCATTTTTCACTTTCTGCGATATTGAACTTGTACCGTAAACGAGGTTCTTGTAAACAGAGCCGTCCCAAACTTTGGGGTGGCTGTGTCTTTTTGATTTTAATTTCCCTAAGCTATAGGACCATAAGTGGAAGTGCCCTAGGCTCTGTTGCTTTGTTTTTTAGATGTTTCAGGAAACACCATACACCTCTCCCGAGTGGCTGTTGGCAATTTACATCCCGCCCATCAGCATAACAAGGCTCCCAGTTCTCCATGGCCTGTCCTGCCTTTCTGGATTTTACACTTTTTTCAGATGGCCCTTTTGACCGGGGGGAAGTGAGACTTCATTGTAGTGCAGATTTCCTTTGCAAGCTTGCTTGGTTGGCCAAAAAGGGCGTATGCGTTTTTTCCTGAATATATTCAGGAAAAAACGCATACGCCCTTTTTGGCCAAGTGCATCATTGTGGACGTTCTGCCTCTTTTCCTATGCTTTAAATGCAATTCCAGTCTACCTCCTGAAATCGGTTTCCTGCAATTCTGCCCCGCTTTCAAGTCCTCTTGGCAGCCTTACTTCAGTATATTTTTGGACGATAGCTGTCATTTATAACTCTGCAGGTTTGTGAATTACAGTGCCCCTGAGCTCCTTTCTTCAACTCGCTTTCTTGTGAGCTGGCCGCAACACCGCAGGATTGCTTCAGGCCCTAATCTGGTTCCGGCACGGCACGCTGAGCCTTTGGTTAATTCCTCTTCCTGGTGGGAAATGAGAGTTAAATTTGCCCGTCCAGACACCTCCAGCTAGTCTCTCATTGGTTCTCCCTATTCCTGTTCATCTTCCGCAGAAATTGCAAACTGGGCCAAACAGGAGGTTAAAGGCACTGACTCTCCAAGTCGGGAGAGTGTTAGTAAAGCGTCTGGAATGTTGCACCCGAGTACCAGGGGACGAGAACTGAGACATATTGGAACACGTCTCCCGATCACACGGTTGATCATACTCTGGGTTCCACGTGCATGTTTTAGCTGAAGGAAGAATCCCTTAAACCTGGAGAGTTGAGACCCGTGGAATGGGTACCATGCAATATGACTTCAAAGGGTCTTCATTTGCTCACCGAACCTCTCCAATCCTATCACTGCTGCGTTTATGCCCCTGTACACACGCTTGATTTTCTTTCAGACACATAGCAATCCATAGGTTTTAAGATACTTACTAGTCAGGTACATTCTTAGGCGTTTAATATGGGCTGTTGAGTCCATTTCGTTGAGCAAGGAGTAGTTCTTGTCTATTCCATATTTGGCTTAAGGAACTTTATCTGTGCTCATTTCAATCTCTGGTTTGATGCAGCACCCCAACTCACCTTTCCCCTTAAGCAAGCATAAGTTGGTTTTCTAAATTTGAGACCCTGTTCTGTTTTGTAATCCAGTTCCTGTGTAGCCAAGTTTACATCCCGTGTATTAGTGATATCTTATGATGTTTCTTTTTCTGTGTGACTTATTTCAGTTAGAATCATCATACCTGAATCCACTCATTATGCTGCTACGGGCCTGATGACATAGATTTCATTGCTGAGTGATATTGCATTGTACGTAAGTACCACAACTTCTTTATCCATTTTTCACTTTCTGCGATATTGAACTTGTACCGTAAAAGAGGTTCTTGTAAACAGAGCCGTCCCAAACTTTGGGGTGGCTGTGTCTTTTTGATTTTAATTTCCCTAAGCTATAGGACCATAAGTGGAAGTGCCCTAGGCTCTGTTGCTTTGTTTTTTAGATGTTTCAGGAAACACCATACACCTCTCCCGAGTGGCTGTTGGCAATTTACATCCCGCCCATCAGCATAACAAGGCTCCCAGTTCTCCATGGCCTGTCCTGCCTTTCTGGATTTTACACTTTTTTCAGATGGCCCTTTTGACCGGGGGGAAGTGAGACTTCATTGTAGTGCAGATTTCCTTTGCAAGCTTGCTTGGTTGGCCAAAAAGGGCGTATGCGTTTTTTCCTGAATATATTCAGGAAAAAACGCATACGCCCTTTTTGGCCAAGTGCATCATTGTGGACGTTCTGCCTCTTTTCCTATGCTTTAAATGCAATTCCAGTCTACCTCCTGAAATCGGTTTCCTGCAATTCTGCCCCGCTTTCAAGTCCTCTTGGCAGCCTTACTTCAGTATATTTTTGGACGATAGCTGTCATTTATAACTCTGCAGGTTTGTGAATTACAGTGCCCCTGAGCTCCTTTCTTCAACTCGCTTTCTTGTGAGCTGGCCGCAACACCGCAGGATTGCTTCAGGCCCTAATCTGGTTCCGGCACGGCACGCTGAGCCTTTGGTTAATTCCTCTTCCTGGTGGGAAATGAGAGTTAAATTTGCCCGTCCAGACACCTCCAGCTAGTCTCTCATTGGTTCTCCCTATTCCTGTTCATCTTCCGCAGAAATTGCAAACTGGGCCAAACAGGAGGTTAAAGGCACTGACTCTCCAAGTCGGGAGAGTGTTAGTAAAGCGTCTGGAATGTTGCACCCGAGTACCAGGGGACGAGAACTGAGACATATTGGAACACGTCTCCCGATCACACGGTTGATCATACTCTGGGTTCCACGTGCATGTTTTAGCTGAAGGAAGAATCCCTTAAACCTGGAGAGTTGAGACCCGTGGAATGGGTACCATGCAATATGACTTCAAAGGGTCTTCATTTGCTCACCGAACCTCTCCAATCCTATCACTGCTGCGTTTATGCCCCTGTACACACGCTTGATTTTCTTTCAGACACATAGCAATCCATAGGTTTTAAGATACTTACTAGTCAGGTACATTCTTAGGCGTTTAATATGGGCTGTTGAGTCCATTTCGTTGAGCAAGGAGTAGTTCTTGTCTATTCCATATTTGGCTTAAGGAACTTTATCTGTGCTCATTTCAATCTCTGGTTTGATGCAGCACCCCAACTCACCTTTCCCCTTAAGCAAGCATAAGTTGGTTTTCTAAATTTGAGACCCTGTTCTGTTTTGTAATCCAGTTCCTGTGTAGCCAAGTTTACATCCCGTGTATTAGTGATATCTTATGATGTTTCTTTTTCTGTGTGACTTATTTCAGTTAGAATCATCATACCTGAATCCACTCATTATGCTGCTACGGGCCTGATGACATAGATTTCATTGCTGAGTGATATTGCATTGTACGTAAGTACCACAACTTCTTTATCCATTTTTCACTTTCTGCGATATTGAACTTGTACCGTAAAAGAGGTTCTTGTAAACAGAGCCGTCCCAAACTTTGGGGTGGCTGTGTCTTTTTGATTTTAATTTCCCTAAGCTATAGGACCATAAGTGGAAGTGCCCTAGGCTCTGTTGCTTTGTTTTTTAGATGTTTCAGGAAACACCATACACCTCTCCCGAGTGGCTGTTGGCAATTTACATCCCGCCCATCAGCATAACAAGGCTCCCAGTTCTCCATGGCCTGTCCTGCCTTTCTGGATTTTACACTTTTTTCAGATGGCCCTTTTGACCGGGGGGAAGTGAGACTTCATTGTAGTGCAGATTTCCTTTGCAAGCTTGCTTGGTTGGCCAAAAAGGGCGTATGCGTTTTTTCCTGAATATATTCAGGAAAAAACGCATACGCCCTTTTTGGCCAAGTGCATCATTGTGGACGTTCTGCCTCTTTTCCTATGCTTTAAATGCAATTCCAGTCTACCTCCTGAAATCGGTTTCCTGCAATTCTGCCCCGCTTTCAAGTCCTCTTGGCAGCCTTACTTCAGTATATTTTTGGACGATAGCTGTCATTTATAACTCTGCAGGTTTGTGAATTACAGTGCCCCTGAGCTCCTTTCTTCAACTCGCTTTCTTGTGAGCTGGCCGCAACACCGCAGGATTGCTTCAGGCCCTAATCTGGTTCCGGCACGGCACGCTGAGCCTTTGGTTAATTCCTCTTCCTGGTGGGAAATGAGAGTTAAATTTGCCCGTCCAGACACCTCCAGCTAGTCTCTCATTGGTTCTCCCTATTCCTGTTCATCTTCCGCAGAAATTGCAAACTGGGCCAAACAGGAGGTTAAAGGCACTGACTCTCCAAGTCGGGAGAGTGTTAGTAAAGCGTCTGGAATGTTGCACCCGAGTACCAGGGGACGAGAACTGAGACATATTGGAACACGTCTCCCGATCACACGGTTGATCATACTCTGGGTTCCACGTGCATGTTTTAGCTGAAGGAAGAATCCCTTAAACCTGGAGAGTTGAGACCCGTGGAATGGGTACCATGCAATATGACTTCAAAGGGTCTTCATTTGCTCACCGAACCTCTCCAATCCTATCACTGCTGCGTTTGTGCCCCTGTACACACGCTTGATTTTCTTTCAGAGACATAGCAATCCATAGGTTGTAAGATACTTACTAGTCAGGTACATTCTTAGGCGTTTAATATGGGGTGTTGAGTCCATTTCGTTGAGCAAGGAGTAGTTCTTGTCTATTCCATATTTGGCTTAAGGAACTTTATCTGTGCTCATTTCAATCTCTGGTTTTATGCAGCACCCCAACTCACCTTTCCCCTTAAGCAAGCATAAGTTGGTTTTCTAAATTTGAGACCCTGTTCTGTTTTGTAATCCAGTTCCTGTGTAGCCAAGTTTACATCCCGTGTATTAGTGATATCTTATGATGTTTCTTTTTCTGTGTGACTTATTTCAGTTAGAATCATCATACCTGAATCCACTCATTATGCTGCTACGGGCCTGATGACATAGATTTCATTGCTGAGTGATATTGCATTGTACGTAAGTACCACAACTTCTTTATCCATTTTTCACTTTCTGCGATATTGAACTTGTACCGTAAACGAGGTTCTTGTAAACAGAGCCGTCCCAAACTTTGGGGTGGCTGTGTCTTTTTGATTTTAATTTCCCTAAGCTATAGGACCATAAGTGGAAGTGCCCTAGGCTCTGTTGCTTTGTTTTTTAGATGTTTCAGGAAACACCATACACCTCTCCGGAGTGGCTCTTGGCAATTTACATCCCGCCCATCAGCATAACAAGGCTCCCAGTTCTCCATGGCCTGTCCTGCCTTTCTGGATTTTACACTTTTTTCAGATGGCCCTTTTGACCGGGGGGAAGTGAGACTTCATTGTAGTGCAGATTTCCTTTGCAAGCTTGCTTGGTTGGCCAAAAAGGGCGTATGCGTTTTTTCCTGAATATATTCAGGAAAAAACGCATACGCCCTTTTTGGCCAAGTGCATCATTGTGGACGTTCTGCCTCTTTTCCTATGCTTTAAATGCAATTCCAGTCTACCTCCTGAAATCGGTTTCCTGCAATTCTGCCCCGCTTTCAAGTCCTCTTGGCAGCCTTACTTCAGTATATTTTTGGACGATAGCTGTCATTTATAACTCTGCAGGTTTGTGAATTACAGTGCCCCTGAGCTCCTTTCTTCAACTCGCTTTCTTGTGAGCTGGCCGCAACACCGCAGGATTGCTTCAGGCCCTAATCTGGTTCCGGCACGGCACGCTGAGCCTTTGGTTAATTCCTCTTCCTGGTGGGAAATGAGAGTTAAATTTGCCCGTCCAGACACCTCCAGCTAGTCTCTCATTGGTTCTCCCTATTCCTGTTCATCTTCCGCAGAAATTGCAAACTGGGCCAAACAGGAGGTTAAAGGCACTGACTCTCCAAGTCGGGAGAGTGTTAGTAAAGCGTCTGGAATGTTGCACCCGAGTACCAGGGGACGAGAACTGAGACATATTGGAACACGTCTCCCGATCACACGGTTGATCATACTCTGGGTTCCACGTGCATGTTTTAGCTGAAGGAAGAATCCCTTAAACCTGGAGAGTTGAGACCCGTGGAATGGGTACCATGCAATATGACTTCAAAGGGTCTTCATTTGCTCACCGAACCTCTCCAATCCTATCACTGCTGCGTTTATGCCCCTGTACACACGCTTGATTTTCTTTCAGACACATAGCAATCCATAGGTTTTAAGATACTTACTAGTCAGGTACATTCTTAGGCGTTTAATATGGGGTGTTGAGTCCATTTCGTTGAGCAAGGAGTAGTTCTTGTCTATTCCATATTTGGCTTAAGGAACTTTATCTGTGCTCATTTCAATCTCTGGTTTGATGCAGCACCCCAACTCACCTTTCCCCTTAAGCAAGCATAAGTTGGTTTTCTAAATTTGAGACCCTGTTCTGTTTTGTAATCCAGTTCCTGTGTAGCCAAGTTTACATCCCGTGTATTAGTGATATCTTATGATGTTTCTTTTTCTGTGTGACTTATTTCAGTTAGAATCATCATACCTGAATCCACTCATTATGCTGCTACGGGCCTGATGACATAGATTTCATTGCTGAGTGATATTGCATTGTACGTAAGTACCACAACTTCTTTATCCATTTTTCACTTTCTGCGATATTGAACTTGTACCGTAAACGAGGTTCTTGTAAACAGAGCCGTCCCAAACTTTGGGGTGGCTGTGTCTTTTTGATTTTAATTTCCCTAAGCTATAGGACCATAAGTGGAAGTGCCCTAGGCTCTGTTGCTTTGTTTTTTAGATGTTTCAGGAAACACCATACACCTCTCCCGAGTGGCTCTTGGCAATTTACATCCCGCCCATCAGCATAACAAGGCTCCCAGTTCTCCATGGCCTGTCCTGCCTTTCTGGATTTTACACTTTTTTCAGATGGCCCTTTTGACCGGGGGGAAGTGAGACTTCATTGTAGTGCAGATTTCCTTTGCAAGCTTGCTTGGTTGGCCAAAAAGGGCGTATGCGTTTTTTCCTGAATATATTCAGGAAAAAACGCATACGCCCTTTTTGGCCAAGTGCATCATTGTGGACGTTCTGCCTCTTTTCCTATGCTTTAAATGCAATTCCAGTCTACCTCCTGAAATCGGTTTCCTGCAATTCTGCCCCGCTTTCAAGTCCTCTTGGCAGCCTTACTTCAGTATATTTTTGGACGATAGCTGTCATTTATAACTCTGCAGGTTTGTGAATTACAGTGCCCCTGAGCTCCTTTCTTCAACTCGCTTTCTTGTGAGCTGGCCGCAACACCGCAGGATTGCTTCAGGCCCTAATCTGGTTCCGGCACGGCATGCTGAGCCTTTGGTTAATTCCTCTTCCTGGTGGGAAATGAGAGTTAAATTTGCCCGTCCAGACACCTCCAGCTAGTCTCTCATTGGTTCTCCCTATTCCTGTTCATCTTCCGCAGAAATTGCAAACTGGGCCAAACAGGAGGTTAAAGGCACTGACTCTCCAAGTCGGGAGAGTGTTAGTAAAGCGTTTGGAATGTTGCACCCGAGTACCAGGGGACGAGAACTGAGACATATTGGAACACGTCTCCCGATCACACGGTTGATCATACTCTGGGTTCCACGTGCATGTTTTAGCTGAAGGAAGAATCCCTTAAACCTGGAGAGTTGAGACCCGTGGAATGGGTACCATGCAATATGACTTCAAAGGGTCTTCATTTGCTCACCGAACCTCTCCAATCCTATCACTGCTGCGTTTATGCCCCTGTACACACGCTTGATTTTCTTTCAGACACATAGCAATCCATAGGTTTTAAGATACTTACTAGTCAGGTACATTCTTAGGCGTTTAATATGGGCTGTTGAGTCCATTTCGTTGAGCAAGGAGTAGTTCTTGTCTATTCCATATTTGGCTTAAGGAACTTTATCTGTGCTCATTTCAATCTCTGGTTTTATGCAGCACCCCAACTCACCTTTCCCCTTAAGCAAGCATAAGTTGGTTTTCTAAATTTGAGACCCTGTTCTGTTTTGTAATCCAGTTCCTGTGTAGCCAAGTTTACATCCCGTGTATTAGTGATATCTTATGATGTTTCTTTTTCTGTGTGACTTATTTCAGTTAGAATCATCATACCTGAATCCACTCATTATGCTGCTACGGGCCTGATGACATAGATTTCATTGCTGAGTGATATTGCATTGTACGTAAGTACCACAACTTCTTTATCCATTTTTCACTTTCTGCGATATTGAACTTGTACCGTAAACGAGGTTCTTGTAAACAGAGCCGTCCCAAACTTTGGGGTGGCTGTGTCTTTTTGATTTTAATTTCCCTAAGCTATAGGACCATAAGTGGAAGTGCCCTAGGCTCTGTTGCTTTGTTTTTTAGATGTTTCAGGAAACACCATACACCTCTCCCGAGTGGCTGTTGGCAATTTACATCCCGCCCATCAGCATAACAAGGCTCCCAGTTCTCCATGGCCTGTCCTGCCTTTCTGGATTTTACACTTTTTTCAGATGGCCCTTTTGACCGGGGGGAAGTGAGACTTCATTGTAGTGCAGATTTCCTTTGCAAGCTTGCTTGGTTGGCCAAAAAGGGCGTATGCGTTTTTTCCTGAATATATTCAGGAAAAAACGCATACGCCCTTTTTGGCCAAGTGCATCATTGTGGACGTTCTGCCTCTTTTCCTATGCTTTAAATGCAATTCCAGTCTACCTCCTGAAATCGGTTTCCTGCAATTCTGCCCCGCTTTCAAGTCCTCTTGGCAGCCTTACTTCAGTATATTTTTGGACGATAGCTGTCATTTATAACTCTGCAGGTTTGTGAATTACAGTGCCCCTGAGCTCCTTTCTTCAACTCGCTTTCTTGTGAGCTGGCCGCAACACCGCAGGATTGCTTCAGGCCCTAATCTGGTTCCGGCACGGCACGCTGAGCCTTTGGTTAATTCCTCTTCCTGGTGGGAAATGAGAGTTAAATTTGCCCGTCCAGACACCTCCAGCTAGTCTCTCATTGGTTCTCCCTATTCCTGTTCATCTTCCGCAGAAATTGCAAACTGGGCCAAACAGGAGGTTAAAGGCACTGACTCTCCAAGTCGGGAGAGTGTTAGTAAAGCGTCTGGAATGTTGCACCCGAGTACCAGGGGACGAGAACTGAGACATATTGGAACACGTCTCCCGATCACACGGTTGATCATACTCTGGGTTCCACGTGCATGTTTTAGCTGAAGGAAGAATCCCTTAAACCTGGAGAGTTGAGACCCGTGGAATGGGTACCATGCAATATGACTTCAAAGGGTCTTCATTTGCTCACCGAACCTCTCCAATCCTATCACTGCTGCGTTTATGCCCCTGTACACACGCTTGATTTTCTTTCAGACACATAGCAATCCATAGGTTTTAAGATACTTACTAGTCAGGTACATTCTTAGGCGTTTAATATGGGGTGTTGAGTCCATTTCGTTGAGCAAGGAGTAGTTCTTGTCTATTCCATATTTGGCTTAAGGAACTTTATCTGTGCTCATTTCAATCTCTGGTTTGATGCAGCACCCCAACTCACCTTTCCCCTTAAGCAAGCATAAGTTGGTTTTCTAAATTTGAGACCCTGTTCTGTTTTGTAATCCAGTTCCTGTGTAGCCAAGTTTACATCCCGTGTATTAGTGATATCTTATGATGTTTCTTTTTCTGTGTGACTTATTTCAGTTAGAATCATCATACCTGAATCCACTCATTATGCTGCTACGGGCCTGATGACATAGATTTCATTGCTGAGTGATATTGCATTGTACGTAAGTACCACAACTTCTTTATCCATTTTTCACTTTCTGCGATATTGAACTTGTACCGTAAACGAGGTTCTTGTAAACAGAGCCGTCCCAAACTTTGGGGTGGCTGTGTCTTTTTGATTTTAATTTCCCTAAGCTATAGGACCATAAGTGGAAGTGCCCTAGGCTCTGTTGCTTTGTTTTTTAGATGTTTCAGGAAACACCATACACCTCTCCCGAGTGGCTCTTGGCAATTTACATCCCGCCCATCAGCATAACAAGGCTCCCAGTTCTCCATGGCCTGTCCTGCCTTTCTGGATTTTACACTTTTTTCAGATGGCCCTTTTGACCGGGGGGAAGTGAGACTTCATTGTAGTGCAGATTTCCTTTGCAAGCTTGCTTGGTTGGCCAAAAAGGGCGTATGCGTTTTTTCCTGAATATATTCAGGAAAAAACGCATACGCCCTTTTTGGCCAAGTGCATCATTGTGGACGTTCTGCCTCTTTTCCTATGCTTTAAATGCAATTCCAGTCTACCTCCTGAAATCGGTTTCCTGCAATTCTGCCCCGCTTTCAAGTCCTCTTGGCAGCCTTACTTCAGTATATTTTTGGACGATAGCTGTCATTTATAACTCTGCAGGTTTGTGAATTACAGTGCCCCTGAGCTCCTTTCTTCAACTCGCTTTCTTGTGAGCTGGCCGCAACACCGCAGGATTGCTTCAGGCCCTAATCTGGTTCCGGCACGGCACGCTGAGCCTTTGGTTAATTCCTCTTCCTGGTGGGAAATGAGAGTTAAATTTGCCCGTCCAGACACCTCCAGCTAGTCTCTCATTGGTTCTCCCTATTCCTGTTCATCTTCCGCAGAAATTGCAAACTGGGCCAAACAGGAGGTTAAAGGCACTGACTCTCCAAGTCGGGAGAGTGTTAGTAAAGCGTCTGGAATGTTGCACCCGAGTACCAGGGGACGAGAACTGAGACATATTGGAACACGTCTCCCGATCACACGGTTGATCATACTCTGGGTTCCACGTGCATGTTTTAGCTGAAGGAAGAATCCCTTAAACCTGGAGAGTTGAGACCCGTGGAATGGGTACCATGCAATATGACTTCAAAGGGTCTTCATTTGCTCACCGAACCTCTCCAATCCTATCACTGCTGCGTTTATGCCCCTGTACACACGCTTGATTTTCTTTCAGACACATAGCAATCCATAGGTTTTAAGATACTTACTAGTCAGGTACATTCTTAGGCGTTTAATATGGGGTGTTGAGTCCATTTCGTTGAGCAAGGAGTAGTTCTTGTCTATTCCATATTTGGCTTAAGGAACTTTATCTGTGCTCATTTCAATCTCTGGTTTGATGCAGCACCCCAACTCACCTTTCCCCTTAAGCAAGCATAAGTTGGTTTTCTAAATTTGAGACCCTGTTCTGTTTTGTAATCCAGTTCCTGTGTAGCCAAGTTTACATCACGTGTATTAGTGATATCTTATGATGTTTCTTTTTCTGTGTGACTTATTTCAGTTAGAATCATCATACCTGAATCCACTCATTATGCTGCTACGGGCCTGATGACATAGATTTCATTGCTGAGTGATATTGCATTGTACGTAAGTACCACAACTTCTTTATCCATTTTTCACTTTCTGCGATATTGAACTTGTACCGTAAACGAGGTTCTTGTAAACAGAGCCGTCCCAAACTTTGGGGTGGCTGTGTCTTTTTGATTTTAATTTCCCTAAGCTATAGGACCATAAGTGGAAGTGCCCTAGGCTCTGTTGCTTTGTTTTTTAGATGTTTCAGGAAACACCATACACCTCTCCCGAGTGGCTCTTGGCAATTTACATCCCGCCCATCAGCATAACAAGGCTCCCAGTTCTCCATGGCCTGTCCTGCCTTTCTGGATTTTACACTTTTTTCAGATGGCCCTTTTGACCGGGGGGAAGTGAGACTTCATTGTAGTGCAGATTTCCTTTGCAAGCTTGCTTGGTTGGCCAAAAAGGGCGTATGCGTTTTTTCCTGAATATATTCAGGAAAAAACGCATACGCCCTTTTTGGCCAAGTGCATCATTGTGGACGTTCTGCCTCTTTTCCTATGCTTTAAATGCAATTCCAGTCTACCTCCTGAAATCGGTTTCCTGCAATTCTGCCCCGCTATCAAGTCCTCTTGGCAGCCTTACTTCAGTATATTTTTGGACGATAGTTGTCATTTATAACTCTGCAGGTTTGTGAATTACAGTGCCCCTGAGCTCCTTTCTTCAACTCGCTTTCTTGTGAGCTGGCCGCAACACCGCAGGATTGCTTCAGGCCCTAATCTGGTTCCGGCACGGCACGCTGAGCCTTTGGTTAATTCCTCTTCCTGGTGGGAAATAAGAGTTAAATTTGCCCGTCCAGACACCTCCAGCTAGTCTCTCATTGGTTCTCCCTATTCCTGTTCATTTTCCGCAGAAATTGCAAACTGGGCCAAACAGGAGGTTAAAGGCACTGACTCTCCAAGTCGGGAGAGTGTTAGTAAAGCGTCTGGAATGTTGCACCCGAGTACCAGGGGACGAGAACTGAGACATATTGGAACACGTCTCCCGATCACACGGGTGATCATACTCTGGGTTCCACGTGCATGTTTTACCTGAAGGCAGAATCCCTTAAACCTGGAGAGTTGAGACCCGTGGAATGGGTACCATGCAATATGACTTCAAAGGGTCTTCATTTGCTCACCGAACCTCTCCAATCCTATCACTGCTGCGTTTATGCCCCTGTACACACGCTTGATTTTCTTTCAGAGACATAACAATTCATAGGTTTTAAGATACTTACTAGTCAGGTACATTCTTAGGCGTTTAATATGGGGTGTTGAGTCCATTTCGTTGAGCAAGGAGTAGTTCTTGTCTATTCCATATTTGGCTTAAGGAACTTTATCTGTGTTCATTTAAATCTCTGGTTTTATGCAGCACCCCAACTCACCTTTCCCCTTAAGCAAGCATAAGTTGGTTTTCTAAATTTGAGACCCTGTTCTGTTTTGTAATCCAGTTCCTGTGTAGCCAAGTTTACATCCCGTGTATTAGTGATATCTTATGATGTTTCTTTTTCTGTGTGACTTATTTCAGTTAGAATCATCATACCTGAATCCACTCATTATGCTGCTACGGGCCTGATGACATAGATTTCATTGCTGAGTGATATTGCATTGTACGTAAGTACCACAACTTCTTTATCCATTTTTCACTTTCTGCGATATTGAACTTGTACCGTAAACGAGGTTCTTGTAAACAGAGCCGTCCCAAACTTTGGGGTGGCTGTGTCTTTTTGATTTTAATTTCCCTAAGCTATAGGACCATAAGTGGAAGTGCCCTAGGCTCTGTTGCTTTGTTTTTTAGATGTTTCAGGAAACACCATACACCTCTCCCGAGTGGCTCTTGGCAATTTACATCCCGCCCATCAGCATAACAAGGCTCCCAGTTCTCCATGGCCTGTCCTGCCTTTCTGGATTTTACACTTTTTTCAGATGGCCCTTTTGACCGGGGGGAAGTGAGACTTCATTGTAGTGCAGATTTCCTTTGCAAGCTTGCTTGGTTGGCCAAAAAGGGCGTATGCGTTTTTTCCTGAATATATTCAGGAAAAAACGCATACGCCCTTTTTGGCCAAGTGCATCATTGTGGACGTTCTGCCTCTTTTCCTATGCTTTAAATGCAATTCCAGTCTACCTCCTGAAATCGGTTTCCTGCAATTCTGCCCCGCTTTCAAGTCCTCTTGGCAGCCTTACTTCAGTATATTTTTGGACGATAGCTGTCATTTATAACTCTGCAGGTTTGTGAATTACAGTGCCCCTGAGCTCCTTTCTTCAACTCGCTTTCTTGTGAGCTGGCCGCAACACCGCAGGATTGCTTCAGGCCCTAATCTGGTTCCGGCACGGCATGCTGAGCCTTTGGTTAATTCCTCTTCCTGGTGGGAAATGAGAGTTAAATTTGCCCGTCCAGACACCTCCAGCTAGTCTCTCATTGGTTCTCCCTATTCCTGTTCATCTTCCGCAGAAATTGCAAACTGGGCCAAACAGGAGGTTAAAGGCACTGACTCTCCAAGTCGGGAGAGTGTTAGTAAAGCGTCTGGAATGTTGCACCTGAGTACCAGGGGACGAGAACTGAGACATATTGGAACACGTCTCCCGATCACACGGGTGATCATACTCTGGGTTCCACGTGCATGTTTTACCTGAAGGCAGAATCCCTTAAACCTGGAGAGTTGAGACCCGTGGAATGGGTACCATGCAATATGACTTCAAAGGGTCTTCATTTGCTCACCGAACCTCTCCAATCCTATCACTGCTGCGTTTATGCCCCTGTACACACGCTTGATTTTCTTTCAGAGACATAACAATTCATAGGTTTTAAGATACTTACTAGTCAGGTACATTCTTAGGCGTTTAATATGGGGTGTTGAGTCCATTTCGTTGAGCAAGGAGTAGTTCTTGTCTATTCCATATTTGGCTTAAGGAACTTTATCTGTGTTCATTTAAATCTCTGGTTTTATGCAGCACCCCAACTCACCTTTCCCCTTAAGCAAGCATAAGTTGGTTTTCTAAATTTGAGACCCTGTTCTGTTTTGTAATCCAGTTCCTGTGTAGCCAAGTTTACATCCCGTGTATTAGTGATATCTTATGATGTTTCTTTTTCTGTGTGACTTATTTCAGTTAGAATCATCATACCTGAATCCACTCATTATGCTGCTACGGGCCTGATGACATAGATTTCATTGCTGAGTGATATTGCATTGTACGTAAGTACCACAACTTCTTTATCCATTTTTCACTTTCTGCGATATTGAACTTGTACCGTAAACGAGGTTCTTGTAAACAGAGCCGTCCCAAACTTTGGGGTGGCTGTGTCTTTTTGATTTTAATTTCCCTAAGCTATAGGACCATAAGTGGAAGTGCCCTAGGCTCTGTTGCTTTGTTTTTTAGATGTTTCAGGAAACACCATACACCTCTCCCGAGTGGCTCTTGGCAATTTACATCCCGCCCATCAGCATAACAAGGCTCCCAGTTCTCCATGGCCTGTCCTGCCTTTCTGGATTTTACACTTTTTTCAGATGGCCCTTTTGACCGGGGGGAAGTGAGACTTCATTGTAGTGCAGATTTCCTTTGCAAGCTTGCTTGGTTGGCCAAAAAGGGCGTATGCGTTTTTTCCTGAATATATTCAGGAAAAAACGCATACGCCCTTTTTGGCCAAGTGCATCATTGTGGACGTTCTGCCTCTTTTCCTATGCTTTAAATGCAATTCCAGTCTACCTCCTGAAATCGGTTTCCTGCAATTCTGCCCCGCTTTCAAGTCCTCTTGGCAGCCTTACTTCAGTATATTTTTGGACGATAGCTGTCATTTATAACTCTGCAGGTTTGTGAATTACAGTGCCCCTGAGCTCCTTTCTTCAACTCGCTTTCTTGTGAGCTGGCCGCAACACCGCAGGATTGCTTCAGGCCCTAATCTGGTTCCGGCACGGCACGCTGAGCCTTTGGTTAATTCCTCTTCCTGGTGGGAAATGAGAGTTAAATTTGCCCGTCCAGACACCTCCAGCTAGTCTCTCATTGGTTCTCCCTATTCCTGTTCATCTTCCGCAGAAATTGCAAACTGGGCCAAACAGGAGGTTAAAGGCACTGACTCTCCAAGTCGGGAGAGTGTTAGTAAAGCGTCTGGAATGTTGCACCCGAGTACCAGGGGACGAGAACTGAGACATATTGGAACACGTCTCCCGATCACACGGTTGATCATACTCTGGGTTCCACGTGCATGTTTTAGCTGAAGGAAGAATCCCTTAAACCTGGAGAGTTGAGACCCGTGGAATGGGTACCATGCAATATGACTTCAAAGGGTCTTCATTTGCTCACCGAACCTCTCCAATCCTATCACTGCTGCGTTTATGCCCCTGTACACACGCTTGATTTTCTTTCAGACACATAGCAATCCATAGGTTTTAAGATACTTACTAGTCAGGTACATTCTTAGGCGTTTAATATGGGGTGTTGAGTCCATTTCGTTGAGCAAGGAGTAGTTCTTGTCTATTCCATATTTGGCTTAAGGAACTTTATCTGTGCTCATTTCAATCTCTGGTTTTATGCAGCACCCCAACTCACCTTTCCCCTTAAGCAAGCATAAGTTGGTTTTCTAAATTTGAGACCCTGTTCTGTTTTGTAATCCAGTTCCTGTGTAGCCAAGTTTACATCCCGTGTATTAGTGATATCTTATGATGTTTCTTTTTCTGTGTGACTTATTTCAGTTAGAATCATCATACCTGAATCCACTCATTATGCTGCTACGGGCCTGATGACATAGATTTCATTGCTGAGTGATATTGCATTGTACGTAAGTACCACAACTTCTTTATCCATTTTTCACTTTCTGCGATATTGAACTTGTACCGTAAACGAGGTTCTTGTAAACAGAGCCGTCCCAAACTTTGGGGTGGCTGTGTCTTTTTGATTTTAATTTCCCTAAGCTATAGGACCATAAGTGGAAGTGCCCTAGGCTCTGTTGCTTTGTTTTTTAGATGTTTCAGGAAACACCATACACCTCTCCCGAGTGGCTGTTGGCAATTTACATCCCGCCCATCAGCATAACAAGGCTCCCAGTTCTCCATGGCCTGTCCTGCCTTTCTGGATTTTACACTTTTTTCAGATGGCCCTTTTGACCGGGGGGAAGTGAGACTTCATTGTAGTGCAGATTTCCTTTGCAAGCTTGCTTGGTTGGCCAAAAAGGGCGTATGCGTTTTTTCCTGAATATATTCAGGAAAAAACGCATACGCCCTTTTTGGCCAAGTGCATCATTGTGGACGTTCTGCCTCTTTTCCTATGCTTTAAATGCAATTCCAGTCTACCTCCTGAAATCGGTTTCCTGCAATTCTGCCCCGCTTTCAAGTCCTCTTGGCAGCCTTACTTCAGTATATTTTTGGACGATAGCTGTCATTTATAACTCTGCAGGTTTGTGAATTACAGTGCCCCTGAGCTCCTTTCTTCAACTCGCTTTCTTGTGAGCTGGCCGCAACACCGCAGGATTGCTTCAGGCCCTAATCTGGTTCCGGCACGGCACGCTGAGCCTTTGGTTAATTCCTCTTCCTGGTGGGAAATGAGAGTTAAATTTGCCCGTCCAGACACCTCCAGCTAGTCTCTCATTGGTTCTCCCTATTCCTGTTCATCTTCCGCAGAAATTGCAAACTGGGCCAAACAGGAGGTTAAAGGCACTGACTCTCCAAGTCGGGAGAGTGTTAGTAAAGCGTCTGGAATGTTGCACCCGAGTACCAGGGGACGAGAACTGAGACATATTGGAACACGTCTCCCGATCACACGGTTGATCATACTCTGGGTTCCACGTGCATGTTTTAGCTGAAGGAAGAATCCCTTAAACCTGGAGAGTTGAGACCCGTGGAATGGGTACCATGCAATATGACTTCAAAGGGTCTTCATTTGCTCACCGAACCTCTCCAATCCTATCACTGCTGCGTTTATGCCCCTGTACACACGCTTGATTTTCTTTCAGACACATAGCAATCCATAGGTTTTAAGATACTTACTAGTCAGGTACATTCTTAGGCGTTTAATATGGGGTGTTGAGTCCATTTCGTTGAGCAAGGAGTAGTTCTTGTCTATTCCATATTTGGCTTAAGGAACTTTATCTGTGCTCATTTCAATCTCTGGTTTGATGCAGCACCCCAACTCACCTTTCCCCTTAAGCAAGCATAAGTTGGTTTTCTAAATTTGAGACCCTGTTCTGTTTTGTAATCCAGTTCCTGTGTAGCCAAGTTTACATCCCGTGTATTAGTGATATCTTATGATGTTTCTTTTTCTGTGTGACTTATTTCAGTTAGAATCATCATACCTGAATCCACTCATTATGCTGCTACGGGCCTGATGACATAGATTTCATTGCTGAGTGATATTGCATTGTACGTAAGTACCACAACTTCTTTATCCATTTTTCACTTTCTGCGATATTGAACTTGTACCGTAAACGAGGTTCTTGTAAACAGAGCCGTCCCAAACTTTGGGGTGGCTGTGTCTTTTTGATTTTAATTTCCCTAAGCTATAGGACCATAAGTGGAAGTGCCCTAGGCTCTGTTGCTTTGTTTTTTAGATGTTTCAGGAAACACCATACACCTCTCCCGAGTGGCTGTTGGCAATTTACATCCCGCCCATCAGCATAACAAGGCTCCCAGTTCTCCATGGCCTGTCCTGCCTTTCTGGATTTTACACTTTTTTCAGATGGCCCTTTTGACCGGGGGGAAGTGAGACTTCATTGTAGTGCAGATTTCCTTTGCAAGCTTGCTTGGTTGGCCAAAAAGGGCGTATGCGTTTTTTCCTGAATATATTCAGGAAAAAACGCATACGCCCTTTTTGGCCAAGTGCATCATTGTGGACGTTCTGCCTCTTTTCCTATGCTTTAAATGCAATTCCAGTCTACCTCCTGAAATCGGTTTCCTGCAATTCTGCCCCGCTTTCAAGTCCTCTTGGCAGCCTTACTTCAGTATATTTTTGGACGATAGCTGTCATTTATAACTCTGCAGGTTTGTGAATTACAGTGCCCCTGAGCTCCTTTCTTCAACTCGCTTTCTTGTGAGCTGGCCGCAACACCGCAGGATTGCTTCAGGCCCTAATCTGGTTCCGGCACGGCACGCTGAGCCTTTGGTTAATTCCTCTTCCTGGTGGGAAATGAGAGTTAAATTTGCCCGTCCAGACACCTCCAGCTAGTCTCTCATTGGTTCTCCCTATTCCTGTTCATCTTCCGCAGAAATTGCAAACTGGGCCAAACAGGAGGTTAAAGGCACTGACTCTCCAAGTCGGGAGAGTGTTAGTAAAGCGTCTGGAATGTTGCACCCGAGTACCAGGGGACGAGAACTGAGACATATTGGAACACGTCTCCCGATCACACGGTTGATCATACTCTGGGTTCCACGTGCATGTTTTAGCTGAAGGAAGAATCCCTTAAACCTGGAGAGTTGAGACCCGTGGAATGGGTACCATGCAATATGACTTCAAAGGGTCTTCATTTGCTCACCGAACCTCTCCAATCCTATCACTGCTGCGTTTATGCCCCTGTACACACGCTTGATTTTCTTTCAGACACATAGCAATCCATAGGTTTTAAGATACTTACTAGTCAGGTACATTCTTAGGCGTTTAATATGGGGTGTTGAGTCCATTTCGTTGAGCAAGGAGTAGTTCTTGTCTATTCCATATTTGGCTTAAGGAACTTTATCTGTGCTCATTTCAATCTCTGGTTTGATGCAGCACCCCAACTCACCTTTCCCCTTAAGCAAGCATAAGTTGGTTTTCTAAATTTGAGACCCTGTTCTGTTTTGTAATCCAGTTCCTGTGTAGCCAAGTTTACATCCCGTGTATTAGTGATATCTTATGATGTTTCTTTTTCTGTGTGACTTATTTCAGTTAGAATCATCATACCTGAATCCACTCATTATGCTGCTACGGGCCTGATGACATAGATTTCATTGCTGAGTGATATTGCATTGTACGTAAGTACCACAACTTCTTTATCCATTTTTCACTTTCTGCGATATTGAACTTGTACCGTAAACGAGGTTCTTGTAAACAGAGCCGTCCCAAACTTTGGGGTGGCTGTGTCTTTTTGATTTTAATTTCCCTAAGCTATAGGACCATAAGTGGAAGTGCCCTAGGCTCTGTTGCTTTGTTTTTTAGATGTTTCAGGAAACACCATACACCTCTCCAGAGTGGCTCTTGGCAATTTACATCCCGCCCATCAGCATAACAAGGCTCCCAGTTCTCCATGGCCTGTCCTGCCTTTCTGGATTTTACACTTTTTTCAGATGGCCCTTTTGACCGGGGGGAAGTGAGACTTCATTGTAGTGCAGATTTCCTTTGCAAGCTTGCTTGGTTGGCCAAAAAGGGCGTATGCGTTTTTTCCTGAATATATTCAGGAAAAAACGCATACGCCCTTTTTGGCCAAGTGCATCATTGTGGACGTTCTGCCTCTTTTCCTATGCTTTAAATGCAATTCCAGTCTACCTCCTGAAATCGGTTTCCTGCAATTCTGCCCCGCTTTCAAGTCCTCTTGGCAGCCTTACTTCAGTATATTTTTGGACGATAGCTGTCATTTATAACTCTGCAGGTTTGTGAATTACAGTGCCCCTGAGCTCCTTTCTTCAACTCGCTTTCTTGTGAGCTGGCCGCAACACCGCAGGATTGCTTCAGGCCCTAATCTGGTTCCGGCACGGCACGCTGAGCCTTTGGTTAATTCCTCTTCCTGGTGGGAAATGAGAGTTAAATTTGCCCGTCCAGACACCTCCAGCTAGTCTCTCATTGGTTCTCCCTATTCCTGTTCATCTTCCGCAGAAATTGCAAACTGGGCCAAACAGGAGGTTAAAGGCACTGACTCTCCAAGTCGGGAGAGTGTTAGTAAAGCGTCTGGAATGTTGCACCCGAGTACCAGGGGACGAGAACTGAGACATATTGGAACACGTCTCCCGATCACACGGTTGATCATACTCTGGGTTCCACGTGCATGTTTTAGCTGAAGGAAGAATCCCTTAAACCTGGAGAGTTGAGACCCGTGGAATGGGTACCATGCAATATGACTTCAAAGGGTCTTCATTTGCTCACCGAACCTCTCCAATCCTATCACTGCTGCGTTTGTGCCCCTGTACACACGCTTGATTTTCTTTCAGAGACATAGCAATCCATAGGTTGTAAGATACTTACTAGTCATGTACATTCTTAGGCGTTTAATATGGGGTGTTGAGTCCATTTCGTTGAGCAAGGAGTAGTTCTTGTCTATTCCATATTTGGCTTAAGGAACTTTATCTGTGCTCATTTCAATCTCTGGTTTTATGCAGCACCCCAACTCACCTTTCCCCTTAAGCAAGCATAAGTTGGTTTTCTAAATTTGAGACCCTGTTCTGTTTTGTAATCCAGTTCCTGTGTAGCCAAGTTTACATCCCGTGTATTAGTGATATCTTATGATGTTTCTTTTTCTGTGTGACTTATTTCAGTTAGAATCATCATACCTGAATCCACTCATTATGCTGCTACGGGCCTGATGACATAGATTTCATTGCTGAGTGATATTGCATTGTACGTAAGTACCACAACTTCTTTATCCATTTTTCACTTTCTGCGATATTGAACTTGTACCGTAAACGAGGTTCTTGTAAACAGAGCCGTCCCAAACTTTGGGGTGGCTGTGTCTTTTTGATTTTAATTTCCCTAAGCTATAGGACCATAAGTGGAAGTGCCCTAGGCTCTGTTGCTTTGTTTTTTAGATGTTTCAGGAAACACCATACACCTCTCCCGAGTGGCTGTTGGCAATTTACATCCCGCCCATCAGCATAACAAGGCTCCCAGTTCTCCATGGCCTGTCCTGCCTTTCTGGATTTTACACTTTTTTCAGATGGCCCTTTTGACCGGGGGGAAGTGAGACTTCATTGTAGTGCAGATTTCCTTTGCAAGCTTGCTTGGTTGGCCAAAAAGGGCGTATGCGTTTTTTCCTGAATATATTCAGGAAAAAACGCATACGCCCTTTTTGGCCAAGTGCATCATTGTGGACGTTCTGCCTCTTTTCCTATGCTTTAAATGCAATTCCAGTCTACCTCCTGAAATCGGTTTCCTGCAATTCTGCCCCGCTTTCAAGTCCTCTTGGCAGCCTTACTTCAGTATATTTTTGGACGATAGCTGTCATTTATAACTCTGCAGGTTTGTGAATTACAGTGCCCCTGAGCTCCTTTCTTCAACTCGCTTTCTTGTGAGCTGGCCGCAACACCGCAGGATTGCTTCAGGCCCTAATCTGGTTCCGGCACGGCACGCTGAGCCTTTGGTTAATTCCTCTTCCTGGTGGGAAATGAGAGTTAAATTTGCCCGTCCAGACACCTCCAGCTAGTCTCTCATTGGTTCTCCCTATTCCTGTTCATCTTCCGCAGAAATTGCAAACTGGGCCAAACAGGAGGTTAAAGGCACTGACTCTCCAAGTCGGGAGAGTGTTAGTAAAGCGTCTGGAATGTTGCACCCGAGTACCAGGGGACGAGAACTGAGACATATTGGAACACGTCTCCCGATCACACGGTTGATCATACTCTGGGTTCCACGTGCATGTTTTAGCTGAAGGAAGAATCCCTTAAACCTGGAGAGTTGAGACCCGTGGAATGGGTACCATGCAATATGACTTCAAAGGGTCTTCATTTGCTCACCGAACCTCTCCAATCCTATCACTGCTGCGTTTATGCCCCTGTACACACGCTTGATTTTCTTTCAGACACATAGCAATCCATAGGTTTTAAGATACTTACTAGTCAGGTACATTCTTAGGCGTTTAATATGGGGTGTTGAGTCCATTTCGTTGAGCAAGGAGTAGTTCTTGTCTATTCCATATTTGGCTTAAGGAACTTTATCTGTGCTCATTTCAATCTCTGGTTTTATGCAGCACCCCAACTCACCTTTCCCCTTAAGCAAGCATAAGTTGGTTTTCTAAATTTGAGACCCTGTTCTGTTTTGTAATCCAGTTCCTGTGTAGCCAAGTTTACATCCCGTGTATTAGTGATATCTTATGATGTTTCTTTTTCTGTGTGACTTATTTCAGTTAGAATCATCATACCTGAATCCACTCATTATGCTGCTACGGGCCTGATGACATAGATTTCATTGCTGAGTGATATTGCATTGTACGTAAGTACCACAACTTCTTTATCCATTTTTCACTTTCTGCGATATTGAACTTGTACCGTAAACGAGGTTCTTGTAAACAGAGCCGTCCCAAACTTTGGGGTGGCTGTGTCTTTTTGATTTTAATTTCCCTAAGCTATAGGACCATAAGTGGAAGTGCCCTAGGCTCTGTTGCTTTGTTTTTTAGATGTTTCAGGAAACACCATACACCTCTCCGGAGTGGCTCTTGGCAATTTACATCCCGCCCATCAGCATAACAAGGCTCCCAGTTCTCCATGGCCTGTCCTGCCTTTCTGGATTTTACACTTTTTTCAGATGGCCCTTTTGACCGGGGGGAAGTGAGACTTCATTGTAGTGCAGATTTCCTTTGCAAGCTTGCTTGGTTGGCCAAAAAGGGCGTATGCGTTTTTTCCTGAATATATTCAGGAAAAAACGCATACGCCCTTTTTGGCCAAGTGCATCATTGTGGACGTTCTGCCTCTTTTCCTATGCTTTAAATGCAATTCCAGTCTACCTCCTGAAATCGGTTTCCTGCAATTCTGCCCCGCTTTCAAGTCCTCTTGGCAGCCTTACTTCAGTATATTTTTGGACGATAGCTGTCATTTATAACTCTGCAGGTTTGTGAATTACAGTGCCCCTGAGCTCCTTTCTTCAACTCGCTTTCTTGTGAGCTGGCCGCAACACCGCAGGATTGCTTCAGGCCCTAATCTGGTTCCGGCACGGCACGCTGAGCCTTTGGTTAATTCCTCTTCCTGGTGGGAAATGAGAGTTAAATTTGCCCGTCCAGACACCTCCAGCTAGTCTCTCATTGGTTCTCCCTATTCCTGTTCATCTTCCGCAGAAATTGCAAACTGGGCCAAACAGGAGGTTAAAGGCACTGACTCTCCAAGTCGGGAGAGTGTTAGTAAAGCGTCTGGAATGTTGCACCCGAGTACCAGGGGACGAGAACTGAGACATATTGGAACACGTCTCCCGATCACACGGTTGATCATACTCTGGGTTCCACGTGCATGTTTTAGATGAAGGAAGAATCCCTTAAACCTGGAGAGTTGAGACCCGTGGAATGGGTACCATGCAATATGACTTCAAAGGGTCTTCATTTGCTCACCGAACCTCTCCAATCCTATCACTGCTGCGTTTATGCCCCTGTACACACGCTTGATTTTCTTTCAGACACATAGCAATCCATAGGTTTTAAGATACTTACTAGTCAGGTACATTCTTAGGCGTTTAATATGGGGTGTTGAGTCCATTTCGTTGAGCAAGGAGTAGTTCTTGTCTATTCCATATTTGGCTTAAGGAACTTTATCTGTGCTCATTTCAATCTCTGGTTTTATGCAGCACCCCAACTCACCTTTCCCCTTAAGCAAGCATAAGTTGGTTTTCTAAATTTGAGACCCTGTTCTGTTTTGTAATCCAGTTCCTGTGTAGCCAAGTTTACATCCCGTGTATTAGTGATATCTTATGATGTTTCTTTTTCTGTGTGACTTATTTCAGTTAGAATCATCATACCTGAATCCACTCATTATGCTGCTACGGGCCTGATGACATAGATTTCATTGCTGAGTGATATTGCATTGTACGTAAGTACCACAACTTCTTTATCCATTTTTCACTTTCTGCGATATTGAACTTGTACCGTAAACGAGGTTCTTGTAAACAGAGCCGTCCCAAACTTTGGGGTGGCTGTGTCTTTTTGATTTTAATTTCCCTAAGCTATAGGACCATAAGTGGAAGTGCCCTAGGCTCTGTTGCTTTGTTTTTTAGATGTTTCAGGAAACACCATACACCTCTCCCGAGTGGCTCTTGGCAATTTACATCCCGCCCATCAGCATAACAAGGCTCCCAGTTCTCCATGGCCTGTCCTGCCTTTCTGGATTTTACACTTTTTTCAGATGGCCCTTTTGACCGGGGGGAAGTGAGACTTCATTGTAGTGCAGATTTCCTTTGCAAGCTTGCTTGGTTGGCCAAAAAGGGCGTATGCGTTTTTTCCTGAATATATTCAGGAAAAAACGCATACGCCCTTTTTGGCCAAGTGCATCATTGTGGACGTTCTGCCTCTTTTCCTATGCTTTAAATGCAATTCCAGTCTACCTCCTGAAATCGGTTTCCTGCAATTCTGCCCCGCTTTCAAGTCCTCTTGGCAGCCTTACTTCAGTATATTTTTGGACGATAGCTGTCATTTATAACTCTGCAGGTTTGTGAATTACAGTGCCCCTGAGCTCCTTTCTTCAACTCGCTTTCTTGTGAGCTGGCCGCAACACCGCAGGATTGCTTCAGGCCCTAATCTGGTTCCGGCACGGCACGCTGAGCCTTTGGTTAATTCCTCTTCCTGGTGGGAAATGAGAGTTAAATTTGCCCGTCCAGACACCTCCAGCTAGTCTCTCATTGGTTCTCCCTATTCCTGTTCATCTTCCGCAGAAATTGCAAACTGGGCCAAACAGGAGGTTAAAGGCACTGACTCTCCAAGTCGGGAGAGTGTTAGTAAAGCGTCTGGAATGTTGCACCCGAGTACCAGGGGACGAGAACTGAGACATATTGGAACACGTCTCCCGATCACACGGTTGATCATACTCTGGGTTCCACGTGCATGTTTTAGCTGAAGGAAGAATCCCTTAAACCTGGAGAGTTGAGACCCGTGGAATGGGTACCATGCAATATGACTTCAAAGGGTCTTCATTTGCTCACCGAACCTCTCCAATCCTATCACTGCTGCGTTTATGCCCCTGTACACACGCTTGATTTTCTTTCAGACACATAGCAATCCATAGGTTTTAAGATACTTACTAGTCAGGTACATTCTTAGGCGTTTAATATGGGGTGTTGAGTCCATTTCGTTGAGCAAGGAGTAGTTCTTGTCTATTCCATATTTGGCTTAAGGAACTTTATCTGTGCTCATTTCAATCTCTGGTTTTATGCAGCACCCCAACTCACCTTTCCCCTTAAGCAAGCATAAGTTGGTTTTCTAAATTTGAGACCCTGTTCTGTTTTGTAATCCAGTTCCTGTGTAGCCAAGTTTACATCCCGTGTATTAGTGATATCTTATGATGTTTCTTTTTCTGTGTGACTTATTTCAGTTAGAATCATCATACCTGAATCCACTCATTATGCTGCTACGGGCCTGATGACATAGATTTCATTGCTGAGTGATATTGCATTGTACGTAAGTACCACAACTTCTTTATCCATTTTTCACTTTCTGCGATATTGAACTTGTACCGTAAACGAGGTTCTTGTAAACAGAGCCGTCCCAAACTTTGGGGTGGCTGTGTCTTTTTGATTTTAATTTCCCTAAGCTATAGGACCATAAGTGGAAGTGCCCTAGGCTCTGTTGCTTTGTTTTTTAGATGTTTCAGGAAACACCATACACCTCTCCCGAGTGGCTGTTGGCAATTTACATCCCGCCCATCAGCATAACAAGGCTCCCAGTTCTCCATGGCCTGTCCTGCCTTTCTGGATTTTACACTTTTTTCAGATGGCCCTTTTGACCGGGGGGAAGTGAGACTTCATTGTAGTGCAGATTTCCTTTGCAAGCTTGCTTGGTTGGCCAAAAAGGGCGTATGCGTTTTTTCCTGAATATATTCAGGAAAAAACGCATACGCCCTTTTTGGCCAAGTGCATCATTGTGGACGTTCTGCCTCTTTTCCTATGCTTTAAATGCAATTCCAGTCTACCTCCTGAAATCGGTTTCCTGCAATTCTGCCCCGCTTTCAAGTCCTCTTGGCAGCCTTACTTCAGTATATTTTTGGACGATAGCTGTCATTTATAACTCTGCAGGTTTGTGAATTACAGTGCCCCTGAGCTCCTTTCTTCAACTCGCTTTCTTGTGAGCTGGCCGCAACACCGCAGGATTGCTTCAGGCCCTAATCTGGTTCCGGCACGGCACGCTGAGCCTTTGGTTAATTCCTCTTCCTGGTGGGAAATGAGAGTTAAATTTGCCCGTCCAGACACCTCCAGCTAGTCTCTCATTGGTTCTCCCTATTCCTGTTCATCTTCCGCAGAAATTGCAAACTGGGCCAAACAGGAGGTTAAAGGCACTGACTCTCCAAGTCGGGAGAGTGTTAGTAAAGCGTCTGGAATGTTGCACCCGAGTACCAGGGGACGAGAACTGAGACATATTGGAACACGTCTCCCGATCACACGGTTGATCATACTCTGGGTTCCACGTGCATGTTTTAGCTGAAGGAAGAATCCCTTAAACCTGGAGAGTTGAGACCCGTGGAATGGGTACCATGCAATATGACTTCAAAGGGTCTTCATTTGCTCACCGAACCTCTCCAATCCTATCACTGCTGCGTTTATGCCCCTGTACACACGCTTGATTTTCTTTCAGACACATAGCAATCCATAGGTTTTAAGATACTTACTAGTCAGGTACATTCTTAGGCGTTTAATATGGGGTGTTGAGTCCATTTCGTTGAGCAAGGAGTAGTTCTTGTCTATTCCATATTTGGCTTAAGGAACTTTATCTGTGCTCATTTCAATCTCTGGTTTTATGCAGCACCCCAACTCACCTTTCCCCTTAAGCAAGCATAAGTTGGTTTTCTAAATTTGAGACCCTGTTCTGTTTTGTAATCCAGTTCCTGTGTAGCCAAGTTTACATCCCGTGTATTAGTGATATCTTATGATGTTTCTTTTTCTGTGTGACTTATTTCAGTTAGAATCATCATACCTGAATCCACTCATTATGCTGCTACGGGCCTGATGACATAGATTTCATTGCTGAGTGATATTGCATTGTACGTAAGTACCACAACTTCTTTATCCATTTTTCACTTTCTGCGATATTGAACTTGTACCGTAAACGAGGTTCTTGTAAACAGAGCCGTCCCAAACTTTGGGGTGGCTGTGTCTTTTTGATTTTAATTTCCCTAAGCTATAGGACCATAAGTGGAAGTGCCCTAGGCTCTGTTGCTTTGTTTTTTAGATGTTTCAGGAAACAACATACACCTCTCCGGAGTGGCTCTTGGCAATTTACATCCCGCCCATCAGCATAACAAGGCTCCCAGTTCTCCATGGCCTGTCCTGCCTTTCTGGATTTTACACTTTTTTCAGATGGCCCTTTTGACCGGGGGGAAGTGAGACTTCATTGTAGTGCAGATTTCCTTTGCAAGCTTGCTTGGTTGGCCAAAAAGGGCGTATGCGTTTTTTCCTGAATATATTCAGGAAAAAACGCATACGCCCTTTTTGGCCAAGTGCATCATTGTGGACGTTCTGCCTCTTTTCCTATGCTTTAAATGCAATTCCAGTCTACCTCCTGAAATCGGTTTCCTGCAATTCTGCCCCGCTTTCAAGTCCTCTTGGCAGCCTTACTTCAGTATATTTTTGGACGATAGCTGTCATTTATAACTCTGCAGGTTTGTGAATTACAGTGCCCCTGAGCTCCTTTCTTCAACTCGCTTTCTTGTGAGCTGGCCGCAACACCGCAGGATTGCTTCAGGCCCTAATCTGGTTCCGGCACGGCACGCTGAGCCTTTGGTTAATTCCTCTTCCTGGTGGGAAATGAGAGTTAAATTTGCCCGTCCAGACACCTCCAGCTAGTCTCTCATTGGTTCTCCCTATTCCTGTTCATCTTCCGCAGAAATTGCAAACTGGGCCAAACAGGAGGTTAAAGGCACTGACTCTCCAAGTCGGGAGAGTGTTAGTAAAGCGTCTGGAATGTTGCACCCGAGTACCAGGGGACGAGAACTGAGACATATTGGAACACGTCTCCCGATCACACGGTTGATCATACTCTAGGTTCCACGTGCATGTTTTAGCTGAAGGAAGAATCCCTTAAACCTGGAGAGTTGAGACCCGTGGAATGGGTACCATGCAATATGACTTCAAAGGGTCTTCATTTGCTCACCGAACCTCTCCAATCCTATCACTGCTGCGTTTGTGCCCCTGTACACACGCTTGATTTTCTTTCAGAGACATAGCAATCCATAGGTTGTAAGATACTTACTAGTCAGGTACATTCTTAGGCGTTTAATATGGGGTGTTGAGTCCATTTCGTTGAGCAAGGAGTAGTTCTTGTCTATTCCATATTTGGCTTAAGGAACTTTATCTGTGCTCATTTCAATCTCTGGTTTTATGCAGCACCCCAACTCACCTTTCCCCTTAAGCAAGCATAAGTTGGTTTTCTAAATTTGAGACCCTGTTCTGTTTTGTAATCCAGTTCCTGTGTAGCCAAGTTTACATCCCGTGTATTAGTGATATCTTATGATGTTTCTTTTTCTGTGTGACTTATTTCAGTTAGAATCATCATACCTGAATCCACTCATTATGCTGCTACGGGCCTGATGACATAGATTTCATTGCTGAGTGATATTGCATTGTACGTAAGTACCACAACTTCTTTATCCATTTTTCACTTTCTGCGATATTGAACTTGTACCGTAAACGAGGTTCTTGTAAACAGAGCCGTCCCAAACTTTGGGGTGGCTGTGTCTTTTTGATTTTAATTTCCCTAAGCTATAGGACCATAAGTGGAAGTGCCCTAGGCTCTGTTGCTTTGTTTTTTAGATGTTTCAGGAAACACCATACACCTCTCCCGAGTGGCTGTTGGCAATTTACATCCCGCCCATCAGCATAACAAGGCTCCCAGTTCTCCATGGCCTGTCCTGCCTTTCTGGATTTTACACTTTTTTCAGATGGCCCTTTTGACCGGGGGGAAGTGAGACTTCATTGTAGTGCAGATTTCCTTTGCAAGCTTGCTTGGTTGGCCAAAAAGGGCGTATGCGTTTTTTCCTGAATATATTCAGGAAAAAACGCATACGCCCTTTTTGGCCAAGTGCATCATTGTGGACGTTCTGCCTCTTTTCCTATGCTTTAAATGCAATTCCAGTCTACCTCCTGAAATCGGTTTCCTGCAATTCTGCCCCGCTTTCAAGTCCTCTTGGCAGCCTTACTTCAGTATATTTTTGGACGATAGCTGTCATTTATAACTCTGCAGGTTTGTGAATTACAGTGCCCCTGAGCTCCTTTCTTCAACTCGCTTTCTTGTGAGCTGGCCGCAACACCGCAGGATTGCTTCAGGCCCTAATCTGGTTCCGGCACGGCACGCTGAGCCTTTGGTTAATTCCTCTTCCTGGTGGGAAATGAGAGTTAAATTTGCCCGTCCAGACACCTCCAGCTAGTCTCTCATTGGTTCTCCCTATTCCTGTTCATCTTCCGCAGAAATTGCAAACTGGGCCAAACAGGAGGTTAAAGGCACTGACTCTCCAAGTCGGGAGAGTGTTAGTAAAGCGTCTGGAATGTTGCACCCGAGTACCAGGGGACGAGAACTGAGACATATTGGAACACGTCTCCCGATCACACGGTTGATCATACTCTGGGTTCCACGTGCATGTTTTAGCTGAAGGAAGAATCCCTTAAACCTGGAGAGTTGAGACCCGTGGAATGGGTACCATGCAATATGACTTCAAAGGGTCTTCATTTGCTCACCGAACCTCTCCAATCCTATCACTGCTGCGTTTATGCCCCTGTACACACGCTTGATTTTCTTTCAGACACATAGCAATCCATAGGTTTTAAGATACTTACTAGTCAGGTACATTCTTAGGCGTTTAATATGGGGTGTTGAGTCCATTTCGTTGAGCAAGGAGTAGTTCTTGTCTATTCCATATTTGGCTTAAGGAACTTTATCTGTGCTCATTTCAATCTCTGGTTTTATGCAGCACCCCAACTCACCTTTCCCCTTAAGCAAGCATAAGTTGGTTTTCTAAATTTGAGACCCTGTTCTGTTTTGTAATCCAGTTCCTGTGTAGCCAAGTTTACATCCCGTGTATTAGTGATATCTTATGATGTTTCTTTTTCTGTGTGACTTATTTCAGTTAGAATCATCATACCTGAATCCACTCATTATGCTGCTACGGGCCTGATGACATAGATTTCATTGCTGAGTGATATTGCATTGTACGTAAGTACCACAACTTCTTTATCCATTTTTCACTTTCTGCGATATTGAACTTGTACCGTAAACGAGGTTCTTGTAAACAGAGCCGTCCCAAACTTTGGGGTGGCTGTGTCTTTTTGATTTTAATTTCCCTAAGCTATAGGACCATAAGTGGAAGTGCCCTAGGCTCTGTTGCTTTGTTTTTTAGATGTTTCAGGAAACACCATACACCTCTCCCGAGTGGCTGTTGGCAATTTACATCCCGCCCATCAGCATAACAAGGCTCCCAGTTCTCCATGGCCTGTCCTGCCTTTCTGGATTTTACACTTTTTTCAGATGGCCCTTTTGACCGGGGGGAAGTGAGACTTCATTGTAGTGCAGATTTCCTTTGCAAGCTTGCTTGGTTGGCCAAAAAGGGCGTATGCGTTTTTTCCTGAATATATTCAGGAAAAAACGCATACGCCCTTTTTGGCCAAGTGCATCATTGTGGACGTTCTGCCTCTTTTCCTATGCTTTAAATGCAATTCCAGTCTACCTCCTGAAATCGGTTTCCTGCAATTCTGCCCCGCTTTCAAGTCCTCTTGGCAGCCTTACTTCAGTATATTTTTGGACGATAGCTGTCATTTATAACTCTGCAGGTTTGTGAATTACAGTGCCCCTGAGCTCCTTTCTTCAACTCGCTTTCTTGTGAGCTGGCCGCAACACCGCAGGATTGCTTCAGGCCCTAATCTGGTTCCGGCACGGCACGCTGAGCCTTTGGTTAATTCCTCTTCCTGGTGGGAAATGAGAGTTAAATTTGCCCGTCCAGACACCTCCAGCTAGTCTCTCATTGGTTCTCCCTATTCCTGTTCATCTTCCGCAGAAATTGCAAACTGGGCCAAACAGGAGGTTAAAGGCACTGACTCTCCAAGTCGGGAGAGTGTTAGTAAAGCGTCTGGAATGTTGCACCCGAGTACCAGGGGACGAGAACTGAGACATATTGGAACACGTCTCCCGATCACACGGTTGATCATACTCTGGGTTCCACGTGCATGTTTTAGCTGAAGGAAGAATCCCTTAAACCTGGAGAGTTGAGACCCGTGGAATGGGTACCATGCAATATGACTTCAAAGGGTCTTCATTTGCTCACCGAACCTCTCCAATCCTATCACTGCTGCGTTTATGCCCCTGTACACACGCTTGATTTTCTTTCAGACACATAGCAATCCATAGGTTTTAAGATACTTACTAGTCAGGTACATTCTTAGGCGTTTAATATGGGGTGTTGAGTCCATTTCGTTGAGCAAGGAGTAGTTCTTGTCTATTCCATATTTGGCTTAAGGAACTTTATCTGTGCTCATTTCAATCTCTGGTTTTATGCAGCACCCCAACTCACCTTTCCCCTTAAGCAAGCATAAGTTGGTTTTCTAAATTTGAGACCCTGTTCTGTTTTGTAATCCAGTTCCTGTGTAGCCAAGTTTACATCCCGTGTATTAGTGATATCTTATGATGTTTCTTTTTCTGTGTGACTTATTTCAGTTAGAATCATCATACCTGAATCCACTCATTATGCTGCTACGGGCCTGATGACATAGATTTCATTGCTGAGTGATATTGCATTGTACGTAAGTACCACAACTTCTTTATCCATTTTTCACTTTCTGCGATATTGAACTTGTACCGTAAACGAGGTTCTTGTAAACAGAGCCGTCCCAAACTTTGGGGTGGCTGTGTCTTTTTGATTTTAATTTCCCTAAGCTATAGGACCATAAGTGGAAGTGCCCTAGGCTCTGTTGCTTTGTTTTTTAGATGTTTCAGGAAACACCATACACCTCTCCCGAGTGGCTGTTGGCAATTTACATCCCGCCCATCAGCATAACAAGGCTCCCAGTTCTCCATGGCCTGTCCTGCCTTTCTGGATTTTACACTTTTTTCAGATGGCCCTTTTGACCGGGGGGAAGTGAGACTTCATTGTAGTGCAGATTTCCTTTGCAAGCTTGCTTGGTTGGCCAAAAAGGGCGTATGCGTTTTTTCCTGAATATATTCAGGAAAAAACGCATACGCCCTTTTTGGCCAAGTGCATCATTGTGGACGTTCTGCCTCTTTTCCTATGCTTTAAATGCAATTCCAGTCTACCTCCTGAAATCGGTTTCCTGCAATTCTGCCCCGCTTTCAAGTCCTCTTGGCAGCCTTACTTCAGTATATTTTTGGACGATAGCTGTCATTTATAACTCTGCAGGTTTGTGAATTACAGTGCCCCTGAGCTCCTTTCTTCAACTCGCTTTCTTGTGAGCTGGCCGCAACACCGCAGGATTGCTTCAGGCCCTAATCTGTTTCCGGCTCGGCACGCTGAGCCTTTGGTTAATTCCTCTTCCTGGTGGGAAATGAGAGTTAAATTTGCCCGTCCAGACACCTCCAGCTAGTCTCTCATTGGTTCTCCCTATTCCTGTTCATCTTCCGCAGAAATTGCAAACTGGGCCAAACAGGAGGTTAAAGGCACTGACTCTCCAAGTCGGGAGAGTGTTAGTAAAGCGTCTGGAATGTTGCACCCGAGTACCAGGGGACGAGAACTGAGACATATTGGAACACGTCTCCCGATCACACGGTTGATCATACACTGGGTTCCACGTGCATATTTTAGCTGAAGGAAGAATCCCTTAAACCTGGAGTGTTGAGACCCGTGGAATGGGTACCATGCAATATGACTTCAAAGGGTCTTCATTTGCTCACCGAACCTCTCCAATCCTATCACTGCTGCGTTTATGCCCCTGTACACACGCTTGATTTCCTTTCAGAGACATAGCAATCCATCGGTTTTAAGATACTTACTAGTCAGGTACATTCTTAGGCGTTTAATATGGGGTGTTGAGTCCATTTCGTTGAGCAAGGAGTAGTTCTTGTCTATTCCATATTTGGCTTAAGGAACTTTATCTGTGCTCATTTCAATCTCTGGTTTGATGCAGCACCCCAACTCACCTTTCCCCTTAAGCAAGCATAAGTTGGTTTTCTAAATTTGAGACCCTGTTCTGTTTTGTAATCCAGTTCCTGTGTAGCCAAGTTTACATTCCGTGTATTAGTGATATCTTATGATGTTTCTTTTTCTGTGTGACTTATTTCAGTTAGAATCATCATACCTGAATCCACTCATTATGCTGCTACGGGCCTGATGACATAGATTTCATTGCTGAGTGATATTGCATTGTACGTAAGTACCACAACTTCTTTATCCATTTTTCACTTTCTGCGATATTGAACTTGTACCGTAAACGAGGTTCTTGTAAACAGAGCCGTCCCAAACTTTGGGGTGGCTGTGTCTTTTTGATTTTAATTTCCCTAAGCTATAGGACCATAAGTGGAAGTGCCCTAGGCTCTGTTGCTTTGTTTTTTAGATGTTTCAGGAAACACCATACACCTCTCCCGAGTGGCTGTTGGCAATTTACATCCCGCCCATCAGCATAACAAGGCTCCCAGTTCTCCATGGCCTGTCCTGCCTTTCTGGATTTTACACTTTTTTCAGATGGCCCTTTTGACCGGGGGGAAGTGAGACTTCATTGTAGTGCAGATTTCCTTTGCAAGCTTGCTTGGTTGGCCAAAAAGGGCGTATGCGTTTTTTCCTGAATATATTCAGGAAAAAACGCATACGCCCTTTTTGGCCAAGTGCATCATTGTGGACGTTCTGCCTCTTTTCCTATGCTTTAAATGCAATTCCAGTCTACCTCCTGAAATCGGTTTCCTGCAATTCTGCCCCGCTTTCAAGTCCTCTTGGCAGCCTTACTTCAGTATATTTTTGGACGATAGCTGTCATTTATAACTCTGCAGGTTTGTGAATTACAGTGCCCCTGAGCTCCTTTCTTCAACTCGCTTTCTTGTGAGCTGGCCGCAACACCGCAGGATTGCTTCAGGCCCTAATCTGGTTCCGGCACGGCACGCTGAGCCTTTGGTTAATTCCTCTTCCTGGTGGGAAATGAGAGTTAAATTTGCCCGTCCAGACACCTCCAGCTAGTCTCTCATTGGTTCTCCCTATTCCTGTTCATCTTCCGCAGAAATTGCAAACTGGGCCAAACAGGAGGTTAAAGGCACTGACTCTCCAAGTCGGGAGAGTGTTAGTAAAGCGTCTGGAATGTTGCACCCGAGTACCAGGGGACGAGAACTGAGACATATTGGAACACGTCTCCCGATCACACGGTTGATCATACTCTGGGTTCCACGTGCATGTTTTAGCTGAAGGAAGAATCCCTTAAATCTGGAGAGTTGAGACCCGTGGAATGGGTACCATGCAATATGACTTCAAAGGGTCTTCATTTGCTCACCGAACCTCTCCAATCCTATCACTGCTGCGTTTATGCCCCTGTACACATGCTTGATTTTCTTTCAGAGACATAGCAATCCATAGGTTTTAAGATACTTACTAGTCAGGTACATTCTTAGGCGTTTAATATGGGGTGTTGAGTCCACTTCGTTGAGCAAGGAGTAGCTCTTGTCTATTACATATTTGGCTTATGGAACGGTATCTGTGCTCATTTCAATCTCTGGTTTTATGCAGCACCCCAACTCACCCGTCCCCTTAAGCAAGCATAAGTTGGTTTTCTACATTTTTGACCCTGTTCTGTTTTGTAATTCAGTTCCTGTGTAGCCAAGTTTACATTCCGTGTAGTAGTGATATCTTATGATGTTTCTTTTTCTGTGTGACTAATTTCACTTAGAATCATCGTACCTGAATCCACTCATTATGCTGCTCCGGGCCTGATGACATAGATTTCATTGCTGAGTGATATTGCATTGTACGTAAGTACCACAACTTCTTTATCCATTTTTCGCTTTTTGCGATATTTAACTTGTACCGTAAACGAGGTTCTTGTAAACAGAGCCATCCCAAACTTTGGGGTGGCTGTGTCTTTTTGATTTTAATTTCCCTAAGCTATAGGACCATAAGTTGAAGTGCCCTAGGCTCTGTTGCTTAGTTTTTTGGATGTTTCAGGAAACACCATACACTTCTCCAGAGTGGCTGTTGGCCATTTACATCTCACCCATCAGCATAACAAGGCTCCCAGTTCTCCATGGCCTGTCCTGCCTTTCTGGATTTTACACTTTTTTCAGAAGGCCCTTTGACCGGGGGGCAGTGAGACTTCATTGTAGTGCAGATTTCCTTTGCGAGCTTGCTTGGTTGGCCAGAAAGGGCGTATGCGTTTCTTCCTGAATATATTCAGGAAAGAACGCATACGCCCTTTTTGGCCAAGTGCATCATTGTCGACGTTCTGAGTCTTTTCATATGTTTTCAGTGCAATTCCAGTCTACCTCCTGAAATCGGTTTCCTGCAGTTCTGCCTTGCTCTCAGTTCCTCTTCATAGCCTTACCTCAATATACGTTTGGAAAATAGTTGGCCTTTATAACTCTGCAGGTTTTTCAATTGCAGTGGCCCTTAGCTCCATTTTTCAGCTCTTATTTTTGTGATCTTGCCTCATATCCACAGGATTTCTTCAGGCCCTATTCTTCTTCTGGGGCGCCTTGCTCTGCCTTTGGTTAATTCTTCTTCCTGATGTGAAATTAGAGTGACATGTGCCCATTGAAACCGCTACAGCTATTTTCTCACTGGTTCCCCCTATTCCCATTCATCTTCCGCACTAACTGCAGACTGTGCGATACCGGAACTTAAAGGCATTGACTCTCCATGTGGAGATGTTGTTAGTAAAGTGGCTGGAATGTTGATCCGGAGCCCCAGGAGAGGAAAATGAGGTGCATTTTAGAAACCTTTCCCGATCATATGGTATACCATCTGCTGGATTTCCCATGCATGGTTTAGCTGTAGGAAGATTCCCTTCAACTTGGAGTGTTGGGACCCTTGGAATAAGTAGCATGAAGTATTGCATTAAACTTTCGGCAGTTGCTCACCAAAGCTCTCCAATCCTTTCAGCCCCAAGTGTCCAGCCTTATGTCTTATCCAGCTGTGGGTTTATATGTGGTCATTCCAGGTTGCATCACAGCCCCTGAGCGAATTTTGTAAGAATTTTTCTCTCTTTCATTGTTTCTGCGTTTTGGTTTTAAAATTTATTTCTATAATGGGGTTTAGCTCATTTTCACTGCTGTGTTTGTGCCGCTCTGCGCACACTTGATTCCCTTATGGAGATATATCAATACATGGGTTTTAAGATTCTTATTACTCAGATATATTTCTCTGTGGTGTATAGGGTGTGTTGAGGCCAGTTCATTGAGCAAGGTGTAGATCTTGTCTGATACCTATTTGGTTTATTGAACGGTATCTGTGCTAATTTCAAACTCTGGTTTTATGCATCACCCCACCTCTCCTTTCCCCTTAAGCTGACATAAGTGTGTTTTCTAAATGTGAGACACTGTTCTGTTTTGTCATTCATTTTTTGTGCAGCCATATTTATCCTCCCTCTATAAGTGATATCTTATGATATGTTTCTTTTTCTGTTTGACTTATTTCAAGTAGTATTATCGGACCTCAATCCACTCTTTATCCTTCTACTAGCCTTATTACATTGATTTCATGGTGAAGAGATATTCCATTGTACATAAGTACCACATTTTCTTTATCCATTGTTCTCTTTCCTGGGATATTTAAGGTGTACTGAAGTTGAGGTTCTTGTAAACAGAGTAGCCCTAAACTGTGGTGTGCTTGTGTCTTGTTGATTTTTAGACTTCCCTAGATATACTCCCGTGATTGGAAGTGCCCTATGCTCTGTCGCTCTGTTTTTTAGATGATTTAGGAACCACCATACACTTCTCCAGAGTGGCTCTCGGCAGTTCACACACTGTCCATCAGCGTATAAAGGCTCCCTGTTCTCCATGGCCTGTCCTGCATTTCTGGTTTTTACAATTTTTTCGGATGGCCCTTTTGACCGGTGGGAAATGAGACTTCTTTGTTGTGCACATTTGCATTGCTTGCTTGCTTGGTTGCCCATAAAGTGCGTATGCGTTTTTTCCTGGATATATTCAGGAAATAACACATACTCCCTTTTGGGCCAACTGCATCATTGTCGAAATTCTGCCGCTTTTCATGTGCTTTAAAGGCGAGTCCAATCTATCTCTTGAAATCTGTTTCTTGCAATTCTGTCTTGCATTCAGATCCTCTTCTTTGCCTTACCTCAACATATTTTTGGACGTTAGTTTTCATTTATAACTCTGCAGGTTTGTGAATTGCAGTGACCCTGAGCTCCATTTTTTAAGTTGCTCTTTTGTGAGCTGGCCTCAAAACTGCAGGATTGCTTCAGGTCCTATTTTGGCTCCGGTGAGGCGGGCTGAGCCTTTTTTTAATTCTTATTCTTAATGGGAAATTAGAGTGACATGTGCCCGTCCAAACCCCTACAACTATTCTCTCATTGTTTCCCCCTGTTCCCGTTCATCCTCCTCACAATTTGCAAAATGTGTGAAACAGAAGTTTAAATGTGCTGATTCTCTAAGTGGGGAGATTCTAAGTAACGTGGCTGGAATGATGAACAGGAGCACCAGGAGAGGATAAATGAGGTGCATTTTAGACACATCTCCCGATCACATGGTGTACAGTCCTCTGGGTTTTCCATGCATGTTTTAGCTGTAGGAAGATTCCTTGAACCTGCAGATTTGGGACCCATTGAATGGGTACCAGGTAGTATTACTTTAAAGGGTGTGCATTTCCTCACCCAACCCCACATTTCTCTTAGTGCGAACAGTTTCCAGCCTTATGTCTCATCCTGCTGTGGGTCTAGATGTGTTCAATCCATGTTGCATCACCGTCCCTGAGGAAAAGTTGTAAGAGGTTTTCTCTGTCTCTCTGTCGTTTATTTTTTTCAATTTATTACTATGTTGTTTACAGCTGATTTTCAAAGCTCTGTTTCTTGCTGCTGTACATCCACTTGATTCACGTACAGAGAGACATCAATAATTTCTTTTTCAGATTCTTACCAGTCATAGATATTCTTTTCCGGTGACTTGAGTGTGCTGAGTGCAGTTCTTTTAGTTACCGTGTAGGCCTTGTTGATTATCAGTTTGGTATTTGGAATGGTATCTTTGCTAATTTCAACCTCCTGGATGATGCCTCACCCCTCCCCACCTTTCCCGTTTAGCAGCCTTACACGTGTTTTCTACATATTTATGTCACTTAGAATGATCATACGTAACTCCTCCGGAGTTGTTACAACTGGCCATATTTCATTGATTTCCAGGCTGAGTAATATTCCACTCTACATAAGTACCACATCTCTATCCATTTTTTCCCTCCAGAGACATTTAAGTTATATCCTAGTCGAGGATCTTTTAAACAGAGAGGCAGTAAACATTGGGGTGCCTGTGTCCTCTCGATTTTTGTTTTTCCCAAGATATACGCCCATGAGTGCAAGTGCCCTATGCTCTGTAGCTCATTTTTTAGATGCTTTAGTAAACACAATACAGTTCTCCAGAATGGCCGTTGGCAATATACATTTCCACTATAAGCCTCACAGGGCTCCCTCCTCTCCTTGCCCTGTCCTGCATTTCTGGCGTTTACACTTTATGAGGATGGCTCTTCTGACTGATGCGAAGTGATATCTTTTGTAGTATTGATTTCCAGTGCCCACCTGTTTGGTTGGCTAAAAAAGTGTATGCCCTTTTCTTGAATATATACAGAAAAAAACGCATACAGCCTTTTTGGCCAAATGCAATGTCGGAAATGTTCAGCCCCTTTTCTTGTGCTTAATGGCGAGTCCTTTCTACCTCCTCAAATCCCTTTCCTGCCATTCTCCCTTGCTTGCCAATCCTTTTCTCTGACTTTCCTCAAGACATTTTTCAGTGATAGATATTTTCAACTCTGCAGTTTCGTGAATTTTACTGCCCCTGAGTTCCATTGTTCAACTTGTGTTTATGGGAACTGGCCACAAAGCAGTGGGATTTCCTCAAGCCCTATACTGTTTCCATGGGCAACCCTAGCCTTTGGTCAATTCATCTTCCTGATTGGAAATTAGAGTGACATGTGCCTGTCTGAACACCTAAGACTTGTCTCTCATTGTTCCTCATCCTTCCGCTTCATCCTCTGGACAAATTCCAAACTGTACGCAACAGGATGTTGACAGTGTTGACATCTCCAAGTGGGGAGACTGTTAGTAAAGACGCTGGAGGGGTGAACCCGAGCACCAGGAGATGAGGAGATGAGATGCCTTTTCCAAACTCTTCCCGATCCGACGGTATACCATCCTCTGGATGTGACAGACATGTTTTAGCAGTAGGAAGAGTCCCATTCATGTAAGGAGAACACCAGGGCTTTTTCAAAATCAGTGTCTCCCCGAAACCCAAACTGGGGAGTTTTTTAAGCTACGGCTACACATATGTTCATTAAGGGCCTTGGGAAGTAGGCAGAGTCCAAACTTTAGATGACTGAAGTCTTCAGGGTCAGAAGCACTCACCACCGGCTTCCCTTAGGTTACACTTTAACTGTCATTGATAGATGATGTCAATAAAAATATCTATTCTTTTTCCGATTATTTCCCCTTATAGGTTATTGCACAATATTGAGTGTAGTTCCCTGTGCTATACAGTAGTTCCTTGTTGATGATCTATTTTATACATAGCAGTGTGTATGTGTTAATTCCAAACTGTTAATTTATCCCTCCTCCCACCTTTCCCCTTTGGTAATAATAAATTATAAGATTTTATACTTCTCAGAAATGGGGGAGCTGAAAGAGAGGTATCATTTTCAATGGAAAAGCATTTAAAACAAGATTGAAGCTTTAACCAAGATTATTAGATGTACATCCTTGGAAAGAAATCACTTCATTTCTCTAATATTGACCTGACAAATAGGACAAACCTTCTCACTGAACTTGCTTATAATAAAGTGATGGAAATATCAAATGGAAGTGTTAGAAACATCTTATTTTACCCGAGCCTTATAAACTGTTCTATGTTAACTACAGTTTGGCTCACACATCTGTTCATTGAAGTTACAATAGTCTCAATTTCTGTTACTGATCCTCCAGAGTGGACCCCAACAAGGGTCCCCCTGCCCAGTGTCATTGGGGCCAACAGATCGAGACTGAGTTTGGTTCCCAAGCAAAGGAAACTTTATATTTTCATCAGAGAATGGAGAGGTGAGAGCATGCACTACCCCGTGGGCTGTGGGCTGGGCTGCTGTGTAGAGATCCTGTCAGAGTCAGTGGGAGGGAGGGGGCGGAGCTCTCAAGGGCCGGGTTGGCTGCAGCTCAGGCTCTATATCTCGGAGTCTGCACTGGGCCCCAGGAGCTGAGGTGTCGACCCAGCCATTCTGCACCAGGAAATCTGGTCTGAAGTGCCGGGTGTGGAACCTCTGCATGCGGGACCCTAGGAGCACGTGAAATTAGACAAAGCACAAAGGATAAAAAAGGTCAGACTTGACTTTATTGCCCAGATTCTATTTTTATCTCCCAGGGATTTTTAATGGGCTTTGCTGGGGACAAACCCCTCCTCTGCCTTTTGTCCCGTTCCTCATTCTTGGAGTGCTGAGGGTGCAGACCCTTCTTCTGTAACTGCTGAGTGCTGAGTTGGGAGCCCTCATACCAGGGGACGAGGGTCAGAACTTCTCCCCAGCAGCCTCCAGGTGACGTTGATTGGCCCCAGGACCCCTGCCTCCCTGCTCGTCCGCCTGAGCACCAGCATTGGAAGTGTTATAGATTCTAATGACCTTTAAGGATCCAGGAAAGAGATGTGCAGAGACGCTGTGGGGGCCGGTTTCACCCCGCCCCACATTTGTTCGGCCACCTTAGGCTGACCGTTTCTGCCAGCCTAGATGCTCTGACCAGTAGTCTGCTCTTTCTTCAATTAGGCCCCTGAATTAACATAAAAACAGCACCAGGTGTCAGAGCCCTGCCCGCTCAACTCCCAGACAGTCCAGGGTCAGTGGTGATCAAGGACCATGATGGCCACTGAGTCAACAGCCTTTTGAAGTAAACAGGAGTCCAGCCGGTCTTATTGGCCACCATCATCACGGTGTCTGTAGGCTTTTCTATGGTGACAGTGTGATATACGGTTCCCCCGCCAAGATTATTAGCTCCCCTCCGGGTGCAGGAAGTCCTGCAAGCAGTAGTCTACTCCTTCGGGACACACTATTGTTGTTTTATGAGAGAAACTCCAGGTCAAGTGATGTTCACATGAGTCGTCATGGTGCCCTGTTGCCTCCGGTTATCTCTCTGGATGTTGGAGTTGGAGGGCCTCCTCACTCGAGGTCGGTGTGCCCACGGAGCGAACCCTGCAACTTCAGGGCATGGTTGGTGATTAGGATCACCACGTGGGGTCCTTTTCCCTTAGGAGGGAGGTGGCCTTTTGGGCTGCTGATTTCCAGGTTTTTAGATACCGCCAGTATCTTGGCCAGATGTGGCAGTGGGCCAAGCCCCTTGGTGACTGTAGTTTATCCTACCTGGATGGCATTCTTGCGTTGTTCCATTTCAAGTGGTCCCAGTTTTTGCACTAATTCTCCAATGGCGATTCACCTTTCACCGGGAATGGAAAGGTCAAAGGGTTTAGCTCAATTAGGGAGTTCCAGGGCAAGGGTCTGAATTGACTGCTCTTTCCATTCTTGAAAGGCCACTTCTGGATTCTGTTCAAAAGGATCATCATCTTTTCCTTTCAGTGTTTCATATAGAGGCCCAGCTAGTAGACTGTAGTTAGGGATCCAGAAGCAGCAAACCCTGGCCTCCCCAGGAACCCCTAAGCTGTCTTCTAGTTTTAGAAAGGGGTAAGGCTGCAAATGGCTTCTTCCCTTTCCTGGGATGGGCTTCTCTGACCTTGTGTGAGAATGAAGCCCAGGCAGGTCACCGCAGTCTGTGATATTTGAGCTTTTTCTTGGACAACTTCTATCCTTTATTGGCTTGGTAGTTCAGAGGCCTCCTTAGTAGGGCTGGCGATCAGAATGTCGTCTGCATATTGCAGGAGGGTTTCCTTTTCCAGAGGTAGAACTTTTCGGTCGTTAGCTAAGCTTTCCCCAAAGATGGTGTGGGAATTTTTGAACCCTTGGGGCAAGACGGCCCGGAAGTATTGTTTTAGTTGTATGTTGAGTCCTGCCACTCACAAGCCAAAATTTCTTGTGACTCTGGGACTAATGGAATACAAAAGAAGGCATCATTGAAGACTAATACAGAATACCATGTCCTGGTGGTTGGTAGAATGACCAGCAGGGTGTAGGAATCAGGAGCAACTGGAGGTATATCCTCGGTGGCTTCACTGACTGTCCTGACATCCTTTACCAGGTCCCCAGCAGCCCATGGGGCTCTCGTGGTCAGGCCAATCCCAGGATATGGAGCTCTCCTGGGCAGGTACCCCACCCCCAACCCAGCCCACGGGGCTCTCATGGTCAGGCCCCTCCCAGGATACAGAGCTACCCTTGCAGGTACCGTGGCAGGGCTGGGCACACAGGAACCGTGCACATAGCCCTCATTGAAGAGCACCCCCAGCTCACCTGTCGCTCAGAGCTGACACAGAGCACCTCAGAGCAGGACTTGAACTAACAAACAGCAGCTCCGACAGGTCTGTGACCCTGGGCATCACTCTGTGTGGCCTCCCTCCACCTGGTCTTCCAGAGACTTCCACTGCACCCAGGGCACCAGGCCTCTGTCTCCAACCACCACCCACCCCTCCTCTCCCTGACTCCTGGGTTCCTCTCATTAGGAGAGGGTTTTCTTGAAGTTGTCTCCCACTCATGGGCCAGATAAAATGATTAGAAAACAAGCCAAAGCTGCAGCCCCTTGTCTATCCTGACTCTCAGGAGCCCACACCTGTTCCTTGGACCTGGCCGGTTCAGCAAGTTCCATTTTCTGCAACTGTGAGCCCCTGAGGGGTGATGATTGGCTACCTGGGCAGCCTTACCATGCTGGCCAGCCCTCCCCAGGTGTGCCTGGGTTGAGATCAATATAAATACCACTCCAGGCAGCAAAAGCCCCTGCAGCTGTGCCTGACGCCATTTTCTCTGCCCTGTCAGCAGTCTCGGGGCTGGGCTGGTGGGAGGGAGTGAGAGGCCACGGCTTTGTGGGTGGCCCAGTGTGAGTGGGGCTCTGCTGGACTTTCTGCAGCAGATGCCAGGCTGCCACCTGCTAAAGAAGAGGATGTGTCACCCATACCTGCTGCTGGAATTTCTCCCTGGGCAGAGGTGAGGAAGGAAAAAAGCAGTGGGGGCAGGGACAGGACGGGTATCTCAGGCAGGGAAATGGAAATCTTCCAGAAGAGCACCCAGGGCCAGGACCATCCTGGCTGGCCTGCAGGCACCAAGTCAGCTGGCATGCTGTCACTCGTGTGGCTCCATGGCCCTTCCTCTAGGCTTTCAAGTCCTTGTATATATTCAGGTGTTTTACCTGGGAAGGGTGGGAACAGTTCAGCAGCAAGTGGCCTGGGGCTCAGCTCACGTTTACTCACAGATGCCTCGGCACGGTGCCCCAGCTTTGCAATGAGGACGCTTGTTGTGTGGGGGCTGCTGGCTGAATGGGAGACGATTCCCCACCACTGACCAACTTCAGAATTGTTTACAACTGGAGCAAGTGCCCTGATACGGTTTTCCTCTGAGTAACTGGTGGGTTCTGTTTTTTTTTTTTCTCTTTTTCGTTTTTGGTTCAAGGTAGATTTTATTCCTCTTTTTTGTATTTACAGATATAAGCATGGAAATAATTTATTCATATAAATACATGTATGTGAAGGGAATAATTGTTTTTTCTGTTTTATTTTTTAAATTTTATTTCTTTTTAATTTTGAATTTTATTTTATATTTTTATACAGCAGGTTCTCATTGGTTATCTACTTTATACATATAAATGTTTACATGCCAATCCCAATCTCTCAACTCCTCCCACCACCACCCCTCCAAGAGCTTTCCCCCCTTGTTATCCATACGATTGTTGTCTACATCTGTTGCTCTATTTATGCCTTGCAAAATGGTTAATCTGTACAGTTTTTCTAGGTTCCACATATATGCATGAATATACAAGATTTGTTTTTCTCTTTCTGACTTACTTCACTCTGTAGGACAGTCTCTAGATCCATCGACGTCTCTACAAATGACCCAATTTCATTCCTTTCATGGCTTAGTAATATTCCATTTTATATATGTACCACAGCTTTATGCATTCGTCTGTCTGTGGGCATTTAGGTTGCTTCCATTACCTCGATATTGTAAATAGTGATGCAATGAACATTGCGGTGAATGTCTCTTTTTGATTTATGGTTTTGTCTGAGTATATGTCCAGTCCTGGGATTGCTGTATCATATGGTAATTCTATTATTAGTTTCTTAAGAAACTCCATATTGTTCTCCATAGTGACTGTATCAATTTATATTCCCAACAATAGTGGAAGAGTGTTCCTTTTCTCCACACCCTTTCCAGCATTTGTTGTTTGTAGATTTTCAGATGATGCCCATTCTAACAGGTGTGAGGTGATACCTCATTGTTGAGTCCATTTCGTTGAGCAACGGGTAGGTCTTGTCTATTACATATTTGGCTTATGGAACGGTATCTGTGCTAATTTCAAACTCTGGTTTTATGCAGCACCCCAACTCACCTTTCCCCTTAAGCAAGCATAAGTTGGTTTTCTAAACTTGAGACCCTGTTCTGTTTTGTAATTCAGTTCATGTGTAGCCAAGTTTACATTCCGTGCATTAGTGATACCTTATGATGTTTCTTTTTCTGTGTGACTTATTTCACTTAGAATCATCATGCCTCAATCCACTCATTATGCTGGTACAGGCCTGGTGACACAGATTTCATTGCTGAGTGGTATTCTGTTGTACATAAGTACCGCAACTTCTTTATCAATTATTTGTTCTCTGGGATATTTAACTTGTACTGTAGAAGAGGCTCCTGTAAACAGAGCCGTTGTAAATTTTGGGGTGGCTGTGTCTTTTTGATTTTAATTTCCCTAAGCTATAGGACCATAAGTGGAAATGCCCTAGATTCTGTTGCTTTGTTTTTCAGATGTATCAGGAAACACCATACACTTCTCCAGAGTGGCTGTTGGCAATGTACATCCCGCCCATAAGCATAACAAGGCTCCTTTTTCCCCATGGCCTGTCTTGCCTTTCTGGATTTTACACTTTTCTCAGTGGCCCTTTAGACCGGGGGGAAGTGACACTTCATAGTAGTTCGGATTTCCATTGCAAGCTTGCTTGGTTTGCCAAAAAGGGCGTATGTGTTTTTTCCTGAATATATTCAGGAACAAACTCATACGCCCTTTGTTGCCAAGTGCATCATTGTCGATGTTCTGCCTCTTTTCCTATGCTTTAAATGCAAATCCAGTCTACCTCCTGAAATCGGTTTCCTGCAATTCTGCCCCGCTTTCAAGTCCTCTTCGCAGCCTTACTTCAATATATTTTTGGACGTTATCTGTCATTTATAACTCTGCAGGTTTGTGAATTACAGGGCCCCTGAGCTCCTTTCTTCAACTCGCTTTCTTGTGAGCTGGCCGCAAACCCGCAAGACTGCTTCAGGCCCTAATCTGCTTCTGGCAGGGCACGCTGAGCCTTTGGTTAATTCCTCTTCCTGGTGGGAAATGAGTGTTAAATATGCCCGTCCAGACACCTACCTCACTCTCAACCCCTTGGTGATGTGGGTCCTCTGGTTTGTGGCCACTTTTGCTGGGTTCCTCACCTTTCAATGATGTGGCCCCACTAGTGTGAGGACACTCCTGCTTGGTTCTCATCCACGTGGTTATGTGGACCCCTGGTGAGAGTCTGTTCCTGGCTTTGTTCCTCACCCACCTGTGAGGGAGACCCTCTGCTGATAGGTCACTCCTGCATGGCTGGCACACATTGCCTTGGTGAAGTCAGCCATGTGGTGGCAGTTGGAGCGTGCTGGGAATCTCTTCCCCCGGTGATGAGGGCCCTCTTGCGTCAGGCCCTAACTGCTGGGCTCACCAACTTTTCTTAGGGAGCCCAGTGATGCTTTGGCACTCCTCTTAGGATCCCATCTCCATGGGGATGTGGGCCTTCTGCTCTGAGGTCCCAACGGCTGGGTTGTTCACATTTTCATGATGTGGGCTCTCTGGTGTTAGTTCACAGAAGCCTGGATCCCATAGCCTCTGTGCTCTTGGCTGCCTGCTGGGAGGTTCCAACTGCTGGATTCCTCACTTTTTTAATTTTTTGGGCCCTCTGTTGTGAGGATCCTCCTGCCTGCCTCACTCCCAGCCCCTTCGTGATGTGTGTCGTCTGGTTTGAGGCCACATGTGCTGGGTTCCTCACCTTTCGATGATGTGGGACCAATGGTCTTAGGAGACTCCTGCCTGGTTCACATCCCCTTGGTGATGTGGGCCCTCTGTTGAGAGTCTGATCCCGGCTGGGTTCCTCACCCATCTGTGAGGTAGGCCGTCTGATGTGAGGTCACTCTTGCCTGGCTTGCTCACCTCGCCTTGTGGACATGAGCCCTCTGGTGGCACTTGGAGCCTGCTGGGAGCCTCCTCTCCTCGGTGATGAGGGCCCTCTGGCATCAGGCCCTAACTGCTGGGCTCCCTACATTTTGTGATGTGCGCCCAGTGGTGCGAGGACACTCCAGCCAGGTTCACATCCCCATTGGGGTGTGGGCCTTCTGCTCTGAGGTCCCAAAGCCTGGGTTGCTCACAGTTTCATGATGTGGGCTCTCTGCTGTTAGTTCACTCCTGCCTGCATCCCATAGCTTCTGTGCTCTGGGCCGCCTGCTGGGAGGTTCCAACTGCTGGATTCCTCACCTTTCTTATTCTTTGGGCCCTCTGTTTTTAGGCTACTCCTGCCTGCCTCACTCCCATTCCCTTTGTGATATGTGTCCTCTGATTTGAGGCCACATGTGCTGGGTTCCGCACCTTTCGATGATGTGACCCCACTGGAGGGAAGACAGTCCTGACTGGTTCCCATCCCCTTGCTGATGTGGGCCCTCAGGTGAGAGTCTGATCCTGGCTGGGTTCCTCACCCTTCTGTGAGGTGGGCCCTCTGCTGTGAGGTCAATCATGCCTGTCTGGCACACGTCACCTTGGCGACGTGGGCCCTCTGGTGGCAGTTGGAGTGTGCTGGGATCCTCCTCCCCTCGGTGATGAGGGCCCTCTTGCCTTAGGCCATAACTGCTGGGCTCCCCACATTTTCTGATGTGCGCCAAGTGAGTGAGGAGACTCTTGCCAGGTTCCCATCCCCATGGCGATATGGGCCTTCTGCTCTGAGGTCAAAACGGCTGGCTTGCTCACAGTACCATGATGTGGGCCCTCTGCTGTGAGTTCACTCCGGCAAGGATCCCTTATCATCGGTGCTCTGAGCCGCCTGCTGGGAGGTTCCAACTGCTGGATTCCTCAACTTTTTTATTCTATGTGCCCTCTGTTGTGAGGCTCCTCCTGCCTGCCTCACTGCCAGCCCCTTGGTGATGACTGTCCTATGGCTTGAGGCCACATGTGCTGCGTTCCTCACCTTTCGATGATGTGACCCCACTCGTGTGAGGACACTCCTGCCTGGTTCCCATCCCCTTGGTGAGGTGGGCCCTCTGGCGAGAGTCTAATCCTGGCTGGGTTCCTCAACGTTCTGTGAGGTAGGCCCTCTGCTGTGAGGTCACTCCTGCCTGGCTGGCACACGTCACCTTGGAGACGTGAGCCCTCTGGTGGCAGTTGGAGCGTGCAGGGCGCCTCCTCCTCTCGGTGATGACGGCCCTCTGGCGTCAGGCCCTAAATGGTGGGCTCCCCACATTTTCTGATGTGCGCCCAGTGGTGCGAGGACACTCCAGCCAGGTTCCCATTCCCATGGGGATGTGGTCCTTCTGCGCTGAGGTCTCAACTCCTGGGTTGCTCACAGTTTTGTGATGTGGGCCCTCTGCTGTGAGTTCACTGTGGCCTGGATCCCATAGCCTCGGTGTTCTGGGCCGCCTGCTGGAAGGTCTAAATGCTGGAATCCTCACGTTTTTTATATTATGTGCCCTGTGTTGTGAGGCTACTCCTGCCTGCCTCACTCCAAGGCCCTTGGTGATGTGGGTCCTCTGGTTTGAGGACACATGTGCTGGGTTCCTCACCTTAAGATGATGAGGCCCCACTGGTGTGAGGATAATCCTGACTGGGTCCCATCCCCTTTGTGATGTGGGCCCTCTGGTGAGAGTCTGATCCTGGCTGGGTTCCTCACCCATCTGTGAGGTGGGCCCTCTACTATCAGGTAACTCTTGCCTGGGTTGCTCACCTCGCCTTGTTGACATGAGCCCTCTGGTGGCAATTGGACCCTGCTGGGAGCCTCCTCAGCTCTGTGATGAGGGCCCTCTGATGTCAGGCCCTAACTGCTGGGCTCCCCAACTTTTCTTAGTGAGCCCAGTGTTGCTCAAGCACTCCTCTTAGGTTCCCATCCCCATGGGGATGTGGGCCTTCTGCTCTGAGGTTCCAACGGCTGGGTTGATCACAATTTCATGATGTGGGCTCTCTGGTGTTAGTTCACTGTGGCCTGGATCCCATAGCCTCTGTGGTCTTGGCTGCCTGCTGGGAGGTTCCAACTGCTCGATTCCTCAACTTTTGTATTCTATGGGTCCTGTGTTGTGATGCTCCTCCTGCCTGCCTCACTCGCAACCCCTTCGTGATGTGGGTCTTCTGGTTTGAGGCCACATGTGCTGGGTTAGGCAACTTTCAATGATGTGGCCCCACTGGTGTGAGGACACTCCTGCCTGGTTCCCATCCCCTTGGTGATGTGGGCCTTCTGGTGACAGTCTTATCCTGGCTGAGTTCCTCACTCTTCTGTGAGGTAGGCCCTCTGCTGTGAGGTCAATCCTGCCTGACTTGCACACATCACCTTGGCGACGTGGGCCCTCTGTTGGCACATGGAACCTGCTGGGAGCCTCCTGCCCTCGGTGATGATGGCCCTCTAGCATCAGGCTCTAACTGCTGGGCTCCCCACGTTTTCTGATGTGAGCCCAGTGATGCCAGGACACTCCTGTCAGGTTCCCATCCCCATGGGGATGTGGGCTTTCTGCTCTGAGGTCCCAATGCCTGGGTTGCTCACAGTTTCATGATGTGGGCTCTCTGGTGTTAGTTAACTCCTGCCTGTATCCCATAGCTTCTGTGCTCTCGGCCGCCTGCTGGGAGGTTCCAAATGCTGGATTCCTCACTTTTTTTATTCTTTGGGCCCTCTGTTTTTAGGCTACTCCTACCTGCCTCACTCCCATCCCCTTTGTGATGTATGTCCTCTGATATGAGGCCACATGTGCTGGGTTCCTCACCTTTCGATGATGTGGTCCCACTGGTGGGAGGACAGTCCTGACTGGTTCCCATCCCCTTGGTGTTGTGGGCCCTCTGGTGAGAGTCTCATCCTGCCTCGGTTCCTCACCCTTCTGTGAGATAGGCCCTCTGCTGTGAGGTCACTACTGCCTGGCTGGTGCATGCCACCTTGTAGACGTGGGCCCTCTGTTGGCAGTTGGAACCTGCTGGGAGTCTCCTCCCCTCAGTTATGAGGGCCCCCTGGCATCAGGCCCTAACTGCTGGGCTCCTAACATTTTCTGATATGTGCTAAGTGGTGCAAAGCCACTCCTGCCAGGTTCCCATCCCAATGGGGATGTGGGCCTTCTGTTCTGAGGTCCCAACAGCTGGGCTGCTCACAGGTTCATGATGTGGGCCCTCTGCTGTGAGTTCACTGCGGCCTGGATCCCATAGCCTCGGTGCTCTGGGCCACTTGCTGGGAGGTTCCAACTGCTGGATTCCTCAACTTTTATATTCTATGGACCCTGTGTTGTGAGGCCAGTCCTGCCAGCCTCATTCCGAACCCCTTGGTGATGTGGTTCCTCTGGTTTGAGGACACATGTGCTGGGATCCTCACCTTTCGATGATGTTGTCCCACTGGTGTGGGGACACTCCTGCCTGGTTCCCATCCCCTTGGTGATGTGGGCCCTCTGGTGAGAGTCTGATCCTGGCTGTGTTCCTCACCCTTCTGTGAGGTGGGCCCTCTGCTGTGAGGTCACTCCTGCCAGGCTGGCACACATCGCCTTGGCGACGTTGGCCCTCTGGTGGCAGCTGGAGCCTGCTGGGAGCCTCCTCCTCTCGGTGATGAGTGCCCTCTAGCGTCAGGCCCTAACTTCTGAGCACCCCACGTTTTCTGATGTGAGCCCAGTGATGCCAGGACACTCCTGTCATGTTCCCATCACCATGGGGATGTGGGCCTTCTGCTCTGAGGTCCCAATGTCTGGGTTGCTCACAGTTTCATGATGTGGGCTGTCTGGTGTCAGTTCACTCTGGCCTGGTTCCTCTAGCCTCTGTGCTCTGGGCCGCCTGCTGGGAGGTTCCAACTGCTGGATTCCTCACCTTTCTTATTTTTGGGCCCTCTGTTATGAGGCTCCTCCTGCCTGCCTCACTCCCAGCCCCTTGGTGATGGGTGTCCTATGGTTTGAAGCCACATGTTCTGGGTTCCTCACCTTTAGATGATGTGGCCCTACTCATGTGAGGACACTCCTGCCTGGTTCCAATCCATTTGGTGATGTGGGCCCTCTGGTGCGAGTCTGATCCTGACTGGGTTCGTCACACTTCTCTGAGGTGGACCCTCTGCTGTGAGGTCATTCGTGCCTGGTTGGCACACATCGCCTTGGCGACGTCAGCCCTCTGGTGGCAGTTGGAGCCTGCTGGGAGCCTCCTTCCCTTGGTGATGAGGGTCCTCTGGCGTCAGGCCCTAACTGCTGGTCGCCCAAAATTTTCTGATACGTTCTCAGTGGTGCGAGGACACTCCTACCAGAATTCCATCCCCATGGGGATGTGGGCCTCCTGCTCTGAGGTCCCAATGGCTGGGTTGCTCAGTTTCATGACATGGGCCCTCTTCTGTGAGTTCACTGTGGCCTGGATCCCATAGCCTCGGTGCTCTGGGCCGCCTGCTGGGAGGTTCCAACTGCTGGATTCCTCACTTTTTTATTCTATGTGCCCAGTGTTGTGAGGCTACTCCTGCCTGCCTCACTCCGAGGTCCTTGGTGATGTGGGTCCTCTGGTTTGAGGACACATGTGCTGAGTACCTCAGCTTTCGATGATGTGGCCCCACTGATGTGAAGACACTCCTGCCTGGTTCCCATCCCCTTGGTGATGTGGGCCCTCTGGTGAGAGTCTGATGTTGGCTGGGTTTCTCACCCTTCTGTGAGGTGGGACCTCTGCTGTGAGGTAACTCCTGCCTGGCATGCTAACGTTGCCTTGGCAATGTGAGCCCTCAGGTGGCAGTTGGAGCCTGCTGGGATACTCCTCCCCTCAGTTATGAGAGCTCTGGATAAAACACATATGCCCTTTTTTGCCAAGTGCATTATTTTCCAAGTTCTGTCTCTTTTCCTATGCTTTAAGAGCTACTCCCGTGTACGTTTTGAAATCAATTTCCAGCAATTCTGCCCTGCATTCAAGTCCTCTTCGCAGCCTTACTTCAGCATAATTTTGGATGATAGCTGTCATTTATAACTCCGCAGGTTTCTGAATTACAGTGTCCCTGAGCTCCTTTCTTCAACTCGCTTTCTTGTGAGCTGGCCGCAACACCGCAGGATCTCCTCAGGCCCTAATTTAGTTCCAGCATGGCACGCGGAGCCTTTGGTTAATTCCTCTTCCTGGTGGGAAATGAGAGTTAAATTTGCCCGTACGGACACCTCCACCTAGTCTCTCATTGGTTCTCCCTATTCCTGTTCATTTTCCACAGAAATTGCAAACTGGGCCAAACAGGAGGTTAAAGGCACTGACTCTCCAAGTGGGGAGAGTGTTAGTAAAGCATCTGGAATGTTGCACCCGAGTACCAGGGGACGAAAACTGAGACACATTTGAACACGTTTTCCGATCACACGGTGGATCATACTCTGGGTTCCACATGCATGTTTTAGCTGAAGGAAGAATCCCTTAAACAGGGAGAGTTGAGACCCATGGAATGGGTACCATGCAATATGACTTCAAAGGGTCTGCATTTGCTCACCGAACCTCACCAATCCTATCACTGCTGCGTTTATGCCACTGTACACACGCTTGATTCTCTTTCGGAGACATATAAATCCATAGGTTTTAAGATTCTTACTAGTCAGGTAGATTCTTACTAGTCAGGAATATTCTTAGGCGTTTAATATGGGGTGTTGAGTCCACTTCGTTGAGCAAGGAGTAGCTCTTGTCTATTACATATTTGGCTTATGGAACGGTATCTGTGCTAATTTCAATCTCTGGTTTCATGCAGCACCCCAACTCACCCGTCCCCTTAAGCAAGCATAAGTTGGTTTTCTACATTTGACACCCTGTTCTGTTTTGTAATTCAGTTCTTGTGTAGCCAAGTTTACATTCCGTGTATTAGTGATATCTTATGATGTTTCTTTTTCTGTGTGACTAATTTCACTTAGAATCATCGTACCTGAATCCACTCATTATGCTGCTACGGGCCTGATGACATAGATTTCATTGCTGAGTGATATTGCATTGTACATAAGTACCACAACTTCTTTATCCATTTTTCGCTTTCTGTGATATTGAACTTGTTCGGTAAACGAGGTTCTTGTAAACAGAGCCGTCCCAAACTTTGGGGTGGCTGTGTCTTTTTGATTTTAATTTCCCTAAGCTATAGGACCATAAGTGGAAGTGCCCTAGGCTCTGTTGCTTTGTTTTTTGGATGTTTCAGGAAACACCATACACTTCTCCAGAGTGGCTGCTGGCAATTTACATCCCGCCCATCAGCATAACAAGGCTCCCAGTTCTCCATGGCCTGTCCTGCCTTTCTGGATTTTACACTTTTTTCAGATGGCCCTTTTGACCGGGGGGCAGTGAGACTTCATTGTAGTGCAGATTTCCTTTGCAAGCTTGCTTGGTTGGCCAAAAAGGGCGTATGCGTTTTTTCCTGAATATATTCAGGGAAAAACGCATACGCCCTTTTTGGCCAAGTGCATCATTGTGGACGTTCTGCCTCTTTTCCTATGCTTTACATGCAATTCCAGTGTACCTCCAGAAATCGGTTTCCTGCAATTCTGCCCCACTTTCAACTCCTCTTGGCAGCCTTACTTCAATATATTTTTGGAAGATAGCTGTCATTTATAACTCTGCAGGTTTGTGAATTACAGTGCCCCTGAGCTCCTTTCTTCAACTCGCTTTCTTGTGAGCTGGCCGCAACACCGCAGGATTGCTTCTGGCCCTAGTGTGGTTCCGGCATGGCACGCTGAGCCTTTGCTTAATTCCTCTTCCTGGTGGGAAATGAGAGTTAAATTTGCCCATCCGGACACCTCCACCTAGTCTCTCATTGGTTCTCCCTATTCCTGTTCATTTTCCACAGAAATTGCAAACTGGGCCAAACAGGAGGTTAAAGGCACTGACTCTCCAAGTGGGGAGAGTGTTAGTAAAGCGTCTGGAATATTGCACCCGAGTACCAGGGGACGAAAACTGAGACACATTTGAACAAGTTTCCCGATCACACGGTGGATCATACTCTGGGTTCCACATGCATGTTTTAGCTGAAGGAAGAATCCCTTAAACATGGAGAGTTGAGACCCATGGAATAGGTACCATGCAATATGACTTCAAAGGGTCTGCATTTGCTCACCGAACCTCACCAGTCCTATCACTGCTGCGTTTATGCCACTGTACACACGTTTGATTCTCTTTCAGAGACATATAAATCCATAGGTTTTAAGATTCTTACTAGTCAGGTATATTGTTAGGCGTTTAATATGGGGTGTTGAGTCCACTTCGTTGAGCAAGGAGTAGCTCTTGTCTATTACATATTTGGCTGATGGAAAGGTATCTGTGCTAATTTCAATCTCTGGTTTTATGCAGCACCCCAACTCACCTTTCCCCTTAAGCAAGCATAAGTTGGTTTTCTACATTTGACACCCTGTTCTGTTTGTAATTCAGTTCTTGTGTAGCCAAGTTTACATTCCATGTATTAGTGATATCTTATGATGTTTCATTTTCTGTGTGACTAATTTCACTTAGAATCATCGTACCTGAATCCACTCATTATGCTGCTACGGGCCTGATGACATAGATTTCATTGCTGAGTGATATTGCATTGTACGTAAGTACCACAATTTCTTTATCCATTTTTCGCTTTCTGTGATATGGAACTTGTACCGTAAACGAGGTTCTTGTAAACAGAGCCGTCCCAAACTTTGGGGTGGCTGTGTCTTTTTGATTTTAATTTCCCTAAGCTATAGGACCATAAGTGGAAGTTCCCTAGGCTCTGTTGCTTTGTTTTTTGGATGTTTCAGGAAACACCATACACTTCTCCAGAGTGGCTGCTGGCAATTTACATCCCGCCCATCAGCATAACAAGGCTCCCAGTTCTCAATGGCCTGTCCTGCCTTTCTGGATTTTACACTTTTTTCAGATGGCCCTTTTGACCGGGGGGCAGTGAGACTTCATTGTAGTGCAGATTTCCTTTGCAAGCTTGCTTGGTTGGCCAAAAAGGGCGTATGCGTTTTTCCCTGAATATATTCAGGGAAAAACGCATATGCCCTTTTTAGCCAAGTGCATCATTGTGGACGTTCTGCCTCTTTTCCTATGCTTTACATGCAATTCCAGTCTACCTCCTGAAATCGGTTTCCTGCAATTCTGCCCTGCTTTCAACTCCTCTTGGCATCCTAATTCAATATATTTTTGGAAGATAGCTGTCATTTATAACTCTGCAGGTTTGTGAATTACAGTGCCCCTGAGCTCCTTTCTTCAACTCGCTTTCTTGTGAGCTGGCCGCAACACCGCAGGATTGCTTCAGGCCCTAGTTTGGTTCCGGCACGGCATGCTGAGCCTTTGGTTAATTCCTCTTCCTGGTGGGAAATGAGAGTTAAATTGGCCCGTCCGGACACCTCCACCTAATCTCTCATTGGTTCTCCCTATTCCTGTTCATCTTCCGCAGAAATTGCTAACTGGGCCAAACAGGAGGTTAAAGGCACTGACTCTCCAAGTGGGGAGAGTGTTAGTAAAGCGTCTGGAATGTTGCACCCAAGTACCAGGGGACCAAAACTGAGACACATTTGAACACGTTTTCCGACCACATGGTGGATCATACTCTGGGTTCCACATGCATGTTTTAGCTGAAGGAAGAATCCCTTAAACATGGAGAGTTGAGACCCATGGAATGGGTACCATGCAATATGACTTCAAAGGGTCTGCATTTGCTCACCGAACCTCAGCAATCCTATCACTGCTGCGTTTATGCCGCTGTACACACGCTTGATTCTCTTTCGGAGACATATAAATCCATAGGTTTTAAGATTCTTACTAGTCAGGTAGATTCTTACTAGTCAGGTATATTCTTAGGCGTTTAATATGGGGTGTTGAGTCCACTTCGTTGAGCAAGGAGTAGCTCTTGTCTATTACATATTTGGCTTATGGAACAGTATCTGTGCTCATTTCAATCTCTGGTTTTATGCAGCACTCCAACTCACCCGTCCCCTTAAGCAAGCATAAGTTGGTTTTCTACATTTGACACCCTGTTCTGTTTTGTAATTCAGTTCTTGTGTAGCCAAGTTTACATTCCGTGTATTAGTGATATCTTATGATGTTTCTTTTTCTGTGTGACTTATTTCACTTAGAATCATCGTACCTGAATCCACTCATTATGCTGCTACGGGCCTGATGACATAGATTTCATTGCTGAGTGATATTGCATTGTACGTAAGTACCACAATTTCTTTATCCATTTTTCGCTTTCTGTGATATTGAACTTGTACCGTAAACGAGGTTCTTGTAAACAGAGCCGTCCCAAACTTTGGGGTCGCTGTGTCTTTTTGATTTTAATTTCCCTAAGCTATAGGACCATAAGTGGAAGTGCCCTAGGCTCTGTTGCTTTGTTTTTTGGATGTTTCAGGAAACACCATACACTTCTCCAGAGTGGCTGCTGGCAATTTACATCCCGCCCATCAGCATAACAAGGCTCCCAGTTCTCAATGGCCTGTCCTGCCTTTCTGGATTTTACACTTTTTTCAGGTGGCCCTTTTGACCGGGGGGCAGTGAGACTTCATTGTAGTGCAGATTTCCTTTGCAAGCTTGCTTGGTTGGCCAAAAAGGGCGTATGCGTTTTTCCCTGAATATATTCAGGAAAAAACGCATACGCCCTTTTTGGCCAAGTGTATCATTGTGGACGTTCTGCCTCTTTTCATATGCTTTACATGCAATTCCAGTCTACCTCCTGAAATCGGTTTCCTGCAATTCTGCCCCGCTTTCAACTCCTCTTGGCAGCCTTACTTCAATATATTTTTGGAAGATAGCTGTCATTTATAACTCTGCAGGTTTGTGAATTACAGTGCCCCTGAGCTCCTTTCTTCAACTCGCTTTCTTGTGAGCTGGCCGCAACACCGCAGGATTGCTTCAGGCCCTAGTTTGGTTCCGGCACGGCATGCTGAGCCTTTGGTTAATTCCTCTTCCTGGTGGGAAATGAGAGTTAAATTTGCCCGTCCGGACACCTCCACCTAGTCTCTCATTGGTTCTCCCTATTCCTGTTCATTTTCCACAGAAATTGCAAACTGGGCCAAACAGGAGGTTAAAGGCACTGACTCTCCAAGTGGGGAGAGTGTTAGTAAAGCGTCTGGAATGTTGCACCCGAGTACCAGGGGACGAAAACTGAGACACATTTGAACACGTTTCCCGATCACACGGTGGATCATACTCTGGGTTCCACATGCATGTTTTAGCTGAAGGAAGAATCCATTAAACCTGGAGAGTTGAGACCCATGGAATGGGTACCATGCAATATGACTTCAAAGGGTCTGCATTTGCTCACCGAACCTCAGCAATCCTATCACTGCTGCGTTTATGCCGCTGTACACATGCTTGATTCTCTTTCGGAGACATATAAATCCATAGGTTTTAAGATTCTTACTAGTCAGGTAGATTCTTAGGCGTTTAATATGGAGTGTTGAGTCCACTTCGTTGAGCAAGGAGTAGCTCTTGTCTATTACATATTTGGCTTATGGAACGGTATCTGTGCTCATTTCAATCTCTGGTTTTATGCAGCACCCCAACTCACCCGTCCCCTTAAGCAAGCATAAGTTGGTTTTCTACATTTGACACCCTGTTCTGTTTTGTAATTCAGTTCTTGTGTAGCCAAGTTTACATTCCGTGTATTAGTGATATCTTATGATGTTTCTTTTTCTGTGTGACTAATTTCACTTAGAATCATCGTACCTGAATCCACTCATTATGCTGCTACGGGCCTGTTGACATAGATTTCATTGCTGAGTGATATTGCATTGTACGTAAGTACCACAATTTCTTTATCCATTTTTCGCTTTCTGTGATATTGAACTTGTACCGTAAACGAGGTTCTTGTAAACAGAGCCGTCCCAAACTTTGGGGTGGCTGTGTCTTTTTGATTTTAATTTCCCTAAGCTATAGGACCATAAGTGGAAGTGCCCTAGGCTCTGTTGCTTTGTTTTTTGGATGTTTCAGGAAACACCATACACTTCTCCAGAGTGGCTGCTGGCAATTTACATCCCGCCCATCAGCATAACAAGGCTCCCAGTTCTCCATGGCCTGTCCTGCCTTTCTGGATTTTACACTTTTTTCAGATGGCCCTTTTGACCGGGGGGCAGTGAGACTTCATTGTAGTGCAGATTTCCTTTGCAAGCTTGCTTGGTTGGCCAAAAAGGGCGTATGCGTTTTTTCCTGAATATATTCAGGGAAAAACGCATACGCCCTTCTTGGCCAAGTGCATCATTGTGGACGTTCTGCCTCTTTTCCTATGCTTTACATGCAATTCCAGTGTACCTCCAGAAATCGGTTTCCTGCAATTCTGCCCCGCTTTCAACTCCTCTTGGCAGCCTTACTTCAATATATTTTTGGAAGATAGCTGTCATTTATAACTCTGCAGGTTTGTGAATTACAGTGCCCCTGAGCTCCTTTCTTCAACTCGCTTTCTTGTGAGCTGGCCGCAACACCGCAGGATTGCTTCTGGCCCTAGTGTGGTTCCGGCATGGCACGCTGAGCCTTTGGTTAATTCCTCTTCCTGGTGGGAAATGAGAGTTAAATTTGCCCATCCGGACACCTCCACCTAGTCTCTCATTGGTTCTCCCTATTCCTGTTCATTTTCCACAGAAATTGCAAACTGGGCCAAACAGGAGGTTAAAGGCACTGACTCTCCAAGTGGGGAGAGTGTTAGTAAAGCGTCTGGAATGTTGCACCCGAGTACCAGGGGACGAAAACTGAGACACATTTGAACAAGTTTCCCGATCACACGGTGGATCATACTCTGGGTTCCTCATGCACGTTTTAGCTGAAGGAAGAATCCCTTAAACATGGAGAGTTGAGACCCATGGAATGGGTACCATGCAATATGACTTCAAAGGGTCTGCATTTGCTCACCGAACCTCACCAGTCCTATCACTGCTGCGTTTATGCCGCTGTACACACGCTTGATTCTCTTTCGGAGACATATAAATCCATAGGTTTTAAGATTCTTACTAGTCAGGTAGATTCTTACTAGTCAGGTATATTCTTAGGCGTTTAATATGGGGTGTTGAGTCCACTTCGTTGAGCAAGGAGTAGCTCTTGTCTATTACATATTTGGCTTATGGAACGGTATCTGTGCTCATTTCAATCTCTGGTTTTATGCAGCACCCCAACTCACCCGTCCCCTTAAGCAAGCATAAGTTGGTTTTCTACATTTGACACCCTGTTCTGTTTTGTAATTCAGTTCTTGTGTAGCCAAGTTTACATTCCGTGTATTAGTGATATCTTATGATGTTTCATTTTCTGTGTGACTAATTTCACTTAGAATCATCGTACCTGAATCCACTCATTATGCTGCTACGGGCCTGATGACATAGATTTCATTGCTGAGTGATATTGCATTGTACGTAAGTACCACAATTTCTTTATCCATTTTTCGCTTTCTGTGATATTGAACTTGTACCGTAAACGAGGTTCTTGTAAACAGAGCCGTCCCAAACTTTGGGGTGGCTGTGTCTTTTTGATTTTAATTTCCCTAAGCTATAGGACCATAAGTGGAAGTGCCCTAGGCTCTGTTGCTTTGTTTTTTGGATGTTTCAGGAAACACCATACACTTCTCCAGAGTGGCTGCTGGCAATTTACATCCCGCCCATCAGCATAACAAGGCTCCCAGTTCTCAATGGCCTGTCCTGCCTTTCTGGATTTTACACTTTTTTCAGATGGCCCTTTTGACCGGGGGGCAGTGAGACTTCATTGTAGTGCAGATTTCCTTTGCAAGCTTGCTTGGTTGGCCAAAAAGGGCTTATGCGTTTTTCCCTGAATATATTCAGGAAAAAACGCATACGCCCTTTTTGGCCAAGTGTATCATTGTGGACGTTCTGCCTCTTTTCCTATGCTTTACATGCAATTCCAGTCTACCTCCTGAAATCGGTTTCCTGCAATTCTGCCCCACTTTCAACTCCTCTTGGCAGCCTTACTTCAATATATTTTTGGAAGATAGCTGTCATTTATAACTCTGCAGGTTTGTGAATTACAGTGCCCCTGAGCTCCTTTCTTCAACTCGCTTTCTTGTGAGCTGGCCGCAACACCGCAGGATTGCTTCAGGCCCTAGTTTGGTTCCGGCACGGCATGCTGAGCCTTTGGTTAATTCCTCTTCCTGGTGGGAAATGAGAGTTAAATTTGCCCGTCCGGACACCTCCACCTAGTCTCTCATTGGTTCTCCCTATTCCTGTTCATTTTCCACAGAAATTGCAAACTGGGCCAAACAGGAGGTTAAAGGCACTGACTCTCCAAGTGGGGAGAGTGTTAGTAAAGCGTCTGGAATGTTGCACCCGAGTACCAGGGGACGAAAACTGAGACACATTTGAACACGTTTCCCGATCACACGGTGGATCATACTCTGGGTTCCACATGCATGTTTTAGCTGAAGGAAGAATCCATTAAACCTGGAGAGTTGAGACCCATGGAATGGGTACCATGCAATATGACTTCAAAGGGTCTGCATTTGCTCACCGAACCTCAGCAATCCTATCACTGCTGCGTTTATGCCACTGTACACACGTTTGATTCTCTTTCGGAGACATATAAATCCATAGGTTTTAAGATTCTTACTAGTCAGGTATATTCTTAGGCGTTTAATATGGAGTGTTGAGTCCACTTCGTTGAGCAAGGAGTAGCTCTTGTCTATTACATATTTGGCTTATGGAACGGTATCTGTGCTAATTTCAATCTCTGGTTTTATGCAGCAGCCCAACTCACCCGTCCCCTTAAGCAAGCATAAGTTGGTTTTCTACATTTGACACCCTGTTCTGTTTTGTAATTCAGTTCTTGTGTAGCCAAGTTTACATTCCGTGTATTAGTGATATCTTATGATGTTTCTTTTTCTGTGTGACTAATTTCACTTAGAATCATCGTACCTGAATCCACTCATTATGCTGCTACGGGCCTGATGACATAGATTTCATTGCTGAGTGATATTGCATTGTACGTAAGTACCACAATTTCTTTATCCATTTTTCGCTTTCTGTGATATTGAACTTGTACTGTAAACGAGGTTCTTGTAAACAGAGCCGTCCCAAACTTTGGGGTGGCTGTGTCTTTTTGATTTTAATTTCCCTAAGCTATAGGACCATAAGTGGAAGTGCCCTAGGCTCTGTTGCTTTGTTTTTTGGATGTTTCAGGAAACACCATACACTTCTCCAGAGTGGCTGCTGGCAATTTACATCCCGCCCATCAGCATAACTAGGCTCCCAGTTCTCCATGGCCTGTCCTGCCTTTCTGGATTTTACACTTTTTTCAGATGGCCCTTTTGACCGGGGGGCAGTGAGACTTCATTGTAGTGCAGATTTCCTTTGCAAGCTTGCTTGGTTGGCCAAAAAGGGCGTATGCGTTTTTTCTTGAATATATTCAGGAAAAAACGCATATGCCCTTTTTAGCCAAGTGCATCATTGTGGACGTTCTGCCTCTTTTCCTATGCTTTACATGCAATTCCAGTCTACCTCCTGAAATCGGTTTCCTGCAATTCTGCCCTGCTTTCAACTCCTCTTGGCATCCTAATTCAATATATTTTTGGAAGATAGCTGTCATTTATAACTCTGCAGGTTTGTGAATTACAGTGCCCCTGAGCTCCTTTCTTCAACTCGCTTTCTTGTGAACTGGCCGCAACACCGCAGGATTGCTTCAGGCCCTAGTTTGGTTCCGGCACGGCATGCTGAGCCTTTGGTTAATTCCTCTTCCTGGTGGGAAATGAGAGTTAAATTGGCCCGTCCGGACACCTCCACCTAATCTCTCATTGGTTCTCCCTATTCCTGTTCATCTTCCGCAGAAATTGCTAACTGGGCCAAACAGGAGGTTAAAGGCACTGACTCTCCAAGTGGGGAGAGTGTTAGTAAAGCGTCTGGAATGTTGCACCCGAGTACCAGGGGACCAAAACTGAGACACATTTGAACACGTTTTCCGACCACATGGTGGATCATACTCTGGGTTCCACATGCATGTTTTAGCTGAAGGAAGAATCCCTTAAACATGGAGAGTTGAGACCCATGGAATGGGTACCATGCAATATGACTTCAAAGGGTCTGCATTTGCTCACCGAACCTCAGCAATCCTATCACTGCTGCGTTTATGCCGCTGTACACACGCTTGATTCTCTTTCGGAGACATATAAATCCATAGGTTTTAAGATTCTTACTAGTCAGGTAGATTCTTACTAGTCAGGTATATTCTTAGGCGTTTAATATGGGGTGTTGAGTCCACTTCGTTGAGCAAGGAGTAGCTCTTGTCTATTACATATTTGGCTTATGGAACGGTATCTGTGCTCATTTCAATCTCTGGTTTTATGCAGCACTCCAACTCACCCGTCCCCTTAAGCAAGCATAAGTTGGTTTTCTACATTTGACACCCTGTTCTGTTTTGTAATTCAGTTCTTGTGTAGCCAAGTTTACATTCCGTGTATTAGTGATATCTTATGATGTTTCATTTTCTGTGTGACTAATTTCACTTAGAATCATCGTACCTGAATCCACTCATTATGCTGCTACGGGCCTGATGACATAGATTTCATTGCTGAGTGATATTGCATTGTACGTAAGTACCACAATTTCTTTATCCATTTTTCGCTTTCTGTGATATTGAACTTGTACCGTAAACGAGGTTCTTGTAAACAGAGCCGTCCCAAACTTTGGGGTGGCTGTGTCTTTTTGATTTTAATTTCCCTAAGCTATAGGACCATAAGTGGAAGTGCCCTAGGCTCTGTTGCTTTGTTTTTTGGATGTTTCAGGAAACACCATACACCTCTCCAGAGTGGCTGCTGGCAATTTACATCCCGCCCATCAGCATAACAAGGCTCCCAGTTCTCAATGGCCTGTCCTGCCTTTCTGGATTTTACACTTTTTTCAGATGGCCCTTTTGACCGGGGGGCAGTGAGACTTCATTGTAGTGCAGATTTCCTTTGCAAGCTTGCTTGGTTGGCCAAAAAGGGCGTATGCGTTTTTCCCTGAATATATTCAGGAAAAAACGCATACGCCCTTTTTGGCCAAGTGTATCATTGTGGACGTTCTGCCTCTTTTCCTATGCTTTACATGCAATTCCAGTCTACCTCCTGAAATCGGTTTCCTGCAATTCTGCCCCGCTTTCAACGCCTCTTGGCAGCCTTACTTCAATATATTTTTGGAAGATAGCTGTCATTTATAACTCTGCAGGTTTGTGAATTACAGTGCCCCTGAGCTCCTTTCTTCAACTCGCTTTCTTGTGAGCTGGCCGCAACACCGCAGGATTGCTTCAGGCCCTAGTTTGGTTCCGGCATGGCATGCTGAGCCTTTGGTTAATTCCTCTTCCTGGTGGGAAATGAGAGTTAAATTTGCCCGTACGGACACCTCCACCTAGTCTCTCATTGGTTCTCCCTATTCCTGTTCATTTTCCACAGAAATTGCAAACTGGGCCAAACAGGAGGTTAAAGGCACTGACTCTCCAAGTGGGGAGAGTGTTAGTAAAGCGTCTGGAATGTTGCACCCGAGTACCAGGGGACGAAAACTGAGACACATTTGAACACGTTTCCCGATCACACGGTGGATCATACTCTGGGTTCCACATGCATGTTTTAGCTGAAGGAAGAATCCATTAAACCTGGAGAGTTGAGACCCATGGAATGGGTACCATGCAATATGACTTCAAAGGGTCTGCATTTGCTCACCGAACCTCAGCAATCCTATCACTGCTGCGTTTATGCCGCTGTACACACGCTTGATTCTCTTTCGGAGACATATAAATCCATAGGTTTTAAGATTCTTACTAGTCAGGTAGATTCTTAGGCGTTTAATATGGAGTGTTGAGTCCACTTCGTTGAGCAAGGAGTAGCTCTTGTCTATTACATATTTGGCTTATGGAACGGTATCTGTGCTCATTTCAATCTCTGGTTTTATGCAGCACCCCAACTCACCCGTCCCCTTAAGCAAGCATAAGTTGGTTTTCTACATTTGACACCCTGTTCTGTTTTGTAATTCAGTTCTTGTGTAGCCAAGTTTACATTCCGTGTATTAGTGATATCTTATGATGTTTCTTTTTCTGTGTGACTAATTTCACTTAGAATCATCGTACCTGAATCCACTCATTATGCTGCTACGGGCCTGTTGACATAGATTTCATTGCTGAGTGATATTGCATTGTACGTAAGTACCACAATTTCTTTATCCATTTTTCGCTTTCTGTGATATTGAACTTGTACCGTAAACGAGGTTCTTGTAAACAGAGCCGTCCCAAACTTTGGGGTGGCTGTGTCTTTTTGATTTTAATTTCCCTAAGCTATAGGACCATAAGTGGAAGTGCCCTAGGCTCTGTTGCTTTGTTTTTTGGATGTTTCAGGAAACACCATACACTTCTCCAGAGTGGCTGCTGGCAATTTACATCCCGCCCATCAGCATAACAAGGCTCCCAGTTCTCAATGGCCTGTCCTGCCTTTCTGGATTTTACACTTTTTTCAGATGGCCCTTTTGACCGGGGGGCAGTGAGACTTCATTGTAGTGCAGATTTCCTTTGCAAGCTTGCTTGGTTGGCCAAAAAGGGCGTATGCGTTTTTCCCTGAATATATTCAGGAAAAAACGCATACGCCCTTTTTGGCCAAGTGTATCATTGTGGACGTTCTGCCTCTTTTCCTATGCTTTACATGCAATTCCAGTCTACCTCCTGAAATCGGTTTCCTGCAATTCTGCCCCACTTTCAACTCCTCTTGGCAGCCTTACTTCAATATATTTTTGGAAGATAGCTGTCATTTATAACTCTGCAGGTTTGTGAATTACAGTGCCCCTGAGCTCCTTTCTTCAACTCGCTTTCTTGTGAGCTGGCCGCAACACCGCAGGATTGCTTCAGGCCCTAGTTTGGTTCCGGCACGGCATGCTGAGCCTTTGGTTAATTCCTCTTCCTGGTGGGAAATGAGAGTTAAATTTGCCCGTCCGGACACCTCCACCTAGTCTCTCATTGGTTCTCCGTATTCCTGTTCATTTTCCACAGAAATTGCAAACTGGGCCAAACAGGAGGTTAAAGGCACTGACTCTCCAAGTGGGGAGAGTGTTAGTAAAGCGTCTGGAATGTTGCACCCGAGTACCAGGGGACGAAAACTGAGACACATTTGAACACGTTTCCCGATCACACGGTGGATCATACCCTGGGTTCCACATGCATGTTTTAGCTGAAGGAAGAATCCATTAAACCTGGAGAGTTGAGACCCATGGAATGGGTACCATGCAATATGACTTCAAAGGGTCTGCATTTGCTCACCGAACCTCAGCAATCCTATCACTGCTGCGTTTATGCCGCTGTACACACGCTTGATTCTCTTTCGGAGACATATAAATCCATAGGTTTTAAGATTCTTACTAGTCAGGTATATTCTTAGGCGTTTAATATGGAGTGTTGAGTCCACTTCGTTGAGCAAGGAGTAGCTCTTGTCTATTACATATTTGGCTTATGGAACGGTATCTGTGCTCATTTCAATCTCTGGTTTTATGCAGCAGCCCAACTCACCCGTCCCCTTAAGCAAGCATAAGTTGGTTTTCTACATTTGACACCCTGTTCTGTTTTGTAATTCAGTTCTTGTGTAGTCAAGTTTACATTCCGTGTATTAGTGATATCTTATGATGTTTCTTTTTCTGTGTGACTAATTTCACTTAGAATCATCGTACCTGAATCCACTCATTATGCTGCTACGGGCCTGATGACATAGATTTCATTGCTGAGTGATATTGCATTGTACGTAAGTACCACAATTTCTTTATCCATTTTTCGCTTTCTGTGATATTGAACTTGTACTGTAAACGAGGTTCTTGGAAACAGAGCCGTCCCAAACTTTGGGGTGGCTGTGTCTTTTTGATTTTAATTTCCCTAAGCTATAGGACCATAAGTGGAAGTGCCCTAGGCTCTGTTGCTTTGTTTTTTGGATGTTTCAGGAAACACCATACACTTCTCCAGAGTGGCTGCTGGCAATTTACATCCCGCCCATCAGCATAACTAGGCTCCCAGTTCTCCATGGCCTGTCCTGCCTTTCTGGATTTTACACTTTTTTCAGATGGCCCTTTTGACCGGGGGGCAGTGAGACTTCATTGTAGTGCAGATTTCCTTTGCAAGCTTGCTTGGTTGGCCAAAAAGGGCGTATGCGTTTTTTCTTGAATATATTCAGGAAAAAACGCATATGCCCTTTTTAGCCAAGTGCATCATTGTGGACGTTCTGCCTCTTTTCCTATGCTTTACATGCAATTCCAGTCTACCTCCTGAAATCGGTTTCCTGCAATTCTGCCCTGCTTTCAACTCCTCTTGGCATCCTAATTCAATATATTTTTGGAAGATAGCTGTCATTTATAACTCTGCAGGTTTGTGAATTACAGTGCCCCTGAGCTCCTTTCTTCAACTCGCTTTCTTGTGAGCTGGCCGCAACACCGCAGGATTGCTTCAGGCCCTAGTTTGGTTCCGGCACGGCATGCTGAGCCTTTGGTTAATTCCTCTTCCTGGTGGGAAATGAGAGTTAAATTGGCCCGTCCGGACACCTCCACCTAATCTCTCATTGGTTCTCCCTATTCCTGTTCATCTTCCGCAGAAATTGCTAACTGGGCCAAACAGGAGGTTAAAGGCACTGACTCTCCAAGTGGGGAGAGTGTTAGTAAAGCGTCTGGAATGTTGCACCCGAGTACCAGGGGACCAAAACTGAGACACATTTGAACACGTTTTCCGACCACATGGTGGATCATACTCTGGGTTCCACATGCATGTTTTAGCTGAAGGAAGAATCCCTTAAACATGGAGAGTTGAGACCCATGGAATGGGTACCATGCAATATGACTTCAAAGGGTCTGCATTTGCTCACCGAACCTCACCAATCCTATCACTGCTGCGTTTATGCCGCTGTACACACGCTTGATTCTCTTTCGGAGACAGATAAATCCATAGGTTTTAAGATTCTTACTAGTCAGGTAGATTCTTACTAGTCAGGTATATTCTTAGGCGTTTAATATGGGGTGTTGAGTCCACTTCGTTGAGCAAGGAGTAGCTCTTGTCTATTACATATTTGGCTTATGGAACGGTATCTGTGCTCATTTCAATCTCTGGTTTTATGCAGCACTCCAACTCACCCGTCCCCTTAAGCAAGCATAAGTTGGTTTTCTACATTTGACACCCTGTTCTGTTTTGTAATTCAGTTCTTGTGTAGCCAAGTTTACATTCCGTGTATTAGTGATATCTTATGATGTTTCATTTTCTGTGTGACTAATTTCACTTAGAATCATCGTACCTGAATCCACTCATTATGCTGCTACGGGCCTGATGACATAGATTTCATTGCTGAGTGATATTGCATTGTACGTAAGTACCACAATTTCTTTATCCATTTTTCGCTTTCTGTGATATTGAACTTGTACCGTAAACGAGGTTCTTGTAAACAGAGCCGTCCCAAACTTTGGGGTGGCTGTGTCTTTTTGATTTTAATTTCCCTAAGCTATAGGACCATAAGTGGAAGTGCCCTAGGCTCTGTTGCTTTGTTTTTTGGATGTTTCAGGAAACACCATACACTTCTCCAAAGTGGCTGCTGGCAATTTACATCCCGCCCATCAGCATAACAAGGCTCCCAGTTCTCAATGGCCTGTCCTGCCTTTCTGGATTTTACACTTTTTTCAGATGGCCCTTTTGACCGGGGGACAGTGAGACTTCATTGTAGTGCAGATTTCCTTTGCAAGCTTGCTTGGTTGGCCAAAAAGGGCGTATGCGTTTTTCCCTGAATATATTCAGGAAAAAACGCATACGCCCTTTTTGGCCAAGTGTATCATTGTGGACGTTCTGCCTCTTTTCCTATGCTTTACATGCAATTCCAGTCTACCTCCTGAAATCGGTTTCCTGCAATTCTGCCCCGCTTTCAACTCCTCTTGGCAGCCTTACTTCAATATATTTTTGGAAGATAGCTGTCATTTATAACTCTGCAGGTTTGTGAATTACAGTGCCCCTGAGCTCCTTTCTTCAACTCGCTTTCTTGTGAGCTGGCTGCAACACCGCAGGATTGCTTCAGGCCCTAGTTTGGTTCCGGCATGGCATGCTGAGCCTTTGGTTAATTCCTCTTCCTGGTGGGAAATGAGAGTTAAATTTGCCCGTCCGGACACCTCCACCTAGTCTCTCATTGGTTCTCCCTATTCCTGTTCATTTTCCACAGAAATTGCAAACTGGGCCAAACAGGAGGTTAAAGGCACTGACTCTCCAAGTGGGGAGAGTGTTAGTAAAGCGTCTGGAATGTTGCACCCGAGTACCAGGGGACGAAAACTGAGACACATTTGAACACGTTTCCCGATCACACGGTGGATCATACTCTGGGTTCCACATGCATGTTTTAGCTGAAGGAAGAATCCATTAAACCTGGAGAGTTGAGACCCATGGAATGGGTACCATGCAATATGACTTCAAAGGGTCTGCATTTGCTCACCGAACCTCAGCAATCCTATCACTGCTGCGTTTATGCCGCTGTACACACGCTTGATTCTCTTTCGGAGACATATAAATCCATAGGTTTTAAGATTCTTACTAGTCAGGTAGATTCTTAGGCGTTTAATATGGAGTGTTGAGTCCACTTCGTTGAGCAAGGAGTAGCTCTTGTCTATTACATATTTGGCTTATGGAACGGTATCTGTGCTCATTTCAATCTCTGGTTTTATGCAGCACCCCAACTCACCCGTCCCCTTAAGCAAGCATAAGTTGGTTTTCTACATTTGACACCCTGTTCTGTTTTGTAATTCAGTTCTTGTGTAGCCAAGTTTACATTCCGTGTATTAGTGATATCTTATGATGTTTCTTTTTCTGTGTGACTAATTTCACTTAGAATCATCGTACCTGAATCCACTCATTATGCTGCTACGGGCCTGTTGACATAGATTTCATTGCTGAGTGATATTGCATTGTACGTAAGTACCACAATTTCTTTATCCATTTTTCGCTTTCTGTGATATTGAACTTGTACCGTAAACGAGGTTCTTGTAAACAGAGCCGTCCCAAACTTTGGGGTGGCTGTGTCTTTTTGATTTTAATTTCCCTAAGCTATAGGACCATAAGTGGAAGTGCCCTAGGCTCTGTTGCTTTGTTTTTTGGATGTTTCAGGAAACACCATACACTTCTCCAGAGTGGCTGCTGGCAATTTACATCCCGCCCATCAGCATAACAAGGCTCCCAGTTCTCCATGGCCTGTCCTGCCTTTCTGGATTTTACACTTTTTTCAGATGGCCCTTTTGACCGGGGGGCAGTGAGACTTCATTGTAGTGCAGATTTCCTTTGCAAGCTTGCTTGGTTGGCCAAAAAGGGCGTATGCGTTTTTCCCTGAATATATTCAGGAAAAAACGCATACGCCCTTTTTGGCCAAGTGTATCATTGTGGACGTTCTGCCTCTTTTCCTATGCTTTACATGCAATTCCAGTCTACCTCCTGAAATCGGTTTCCTGCAATTCTGCCCCGCTTTCAACTCCTCTTGGCATCCTAATTCAATATATTTTTGGAAGATAGCTGTCATTTATAACTCTGCAGGTTTGTGAATTACAGTGCCCCTGAGCTCCTTTCTTCAACTCGCTTTCTTGTGAGCTGGCCGCAACACCGCAGGATTGCTTCAGGCCCTAGTTTGGTTACGCCACGGCATGCTGAGCCTTTGGTTAATTCCTCTTCCTGGTGGGAAATGAGAGTTAAATTTGCCCGTCCGGACACCTCCACCTAGTCTCTCATTGGTTCTCCCTATTCCTGTTCATTTTCCACAGAAATTGCAAACTGGGCCAAACAGGAGGTTAAAGGCACTGACTCTCCAAGTGGGGAGAGTGTTAGTAAAGCGTCTGGAATGTTGCACCCGAGTACCAGGGGACGAAAACTGAGACACATTTGAACACGTTTTCCGATCACACGGTGGATCATACTCTGGGTTCCACATGCATGTTTTAGCTGAAGGAAGAATCCCTTAAACAGGGAGAGTTGAGACCCATGGAATGGGTACCATGCAATATGACTTCAAAGGGTCTGCATTTGCTCACCGAACCTCACCAATCCTATCACTGCTGCGTTTATGCCACTGTACACACGCTTGATTCTCTTTCGGAGACATATAAATCCATAGGTTTTAAGATTCTTACTAGTCAGGTAGATTCTTACTAGTCAGGTATATTCTTAGGCGTTTAATATGGGGTGTTGAGTCCACTTCGTTGAGCAAGGAGTAGCTCTTGTCTATTACATATTTGGCTTATGGAACGGTATCTGTGCTCATTTCAATCTCTGGTTTTATGCAGCACCCCAACTCACCCGTCCCCTTAAGCAAGCATAAGTTGGTTTTCTACATTTGACACCCTGTTCTGTTTTGTAATTCAGTTCTTGTGTAGCCAAGTTTACATTCCGTGTATTATTGATATCTTATGATGTTTCTTTTTCTGTGTGACTAATTTCACTTAGAATCATCGTACCTGAATCCACTCATTATGCTGCTACGGGCCTGATGACATAGATTTCATTGCTGAGTGATATTGCATTGTACGTAAGTACCACAGTTTCTTTATCCATTTTTCGCTTTCTGTGATATTGAACTTGTACCGTAAACGAGGTTCTTGTAAACAGAGCCGTCCCAAACTTTGGGGTGGCTGTGTCTTTTTGATTTTAATTTCCCTAAGCTATAGGACCATAAGTGGAAGTGCCCTAGGCTCTGTTGCTTTGTTTTTTGGATGTTTCAGGAAACACCATACACTTCTCCAGAGTGGCTGCTGGCAATTTACATCCCGCCCATCAGCATAACTAGGCTCCCAGTTCTCCATGGCCTGTCCTGCCTTTCTGGATTTTACACATTTTTCAGATGGCCCTTTTGACCGGGGGGCAGTGAGACTTCATTGTAGTGCAGATTTCCTTTGCAAGCTTGCTTGGTTGGCCAAAAAGGACGTATGCGTTTTTTCCTGATTCAGGAAAAAACGCATACGCCCTTTTTGGCCAAGTGCATCATTGTGGACGTTCTGCCTCTTTTCCTATGCTTTACATGCAATTCCAGTCTACCTCCTGAAATCGGTTTCCTGCAATTCTGCCCCCCTTTCAACTCCTCTTGGCAGCCTTACTTCAATATATTTTTGGAAGATAGCTGTCATTTGTAACTCTGCAGGTTTGTGAATTACAGTGCCCCTGAGCTCCTTTCTTCAACTCGCTTTCTTGTGAGCTGGCCGCAACACCGCAGGATTGCTTCTGGTCCTAGTGTGGTTCCGGCATGGCACGCTGAGCCTTTGGTTAATTCCTCTTCCTGGTGGGAAATGAGAGTTAAATTTGCCCGTCCGGACACCTCCACCTAGTCTCTCATTGGTTCTCCCTATTCCTGTTCATTTTCCACAGAAATTGCAAACTGGGCCAAACAGGAGGTTAAAGGCACTGACTCTCCAAGTGGGGAGAGTGTTAGTAAAGCGTCTGGAATGTTGCACCCGAGTACCAGGGGACGAAAACTGAGACACATTTGAACACGTTTTCCGATCACACGGTGGATCATACTCTGGGTTCCACATGCATGTTTTAGCTGAAGGAAGAATCCCTTAAACAGGGAGAGTTGAGACCCATGGAATGGGTACCATGCAATATGACTTCAAAGGGTCTGCATTTGCTCACCGAACCTCACCAATCCTATCACTGCTGCGTTTATGCCACTGTACACACGCTTGATTCTCTTTCGGAGACATATAAATCCATAGGTTTTAAGATTCTTACTAGTCAGGTAGATTCTTACTAGTCAGGTATATTCTTAGGCGTTTAATATGGGGTGTTGAGTCCACTTCGTTGAGCAAGGAGTAGCTCTTGTCTATTACATATTTGGCTTATGGAACGGTATCTGTGCTCATTTCAATCTCTGGTTTTATGCAGCACCCCAACTCACCCGTCCCCTTAAGCAAGCATAAGTTGGTTTTCTACATTTGACACCCTGTTCTGTTTTGTAATTCAGTTCTTGTGTAGCCAAGTTTACATTCCGTGTATTATTGATATCTTATGATGTTTCTTTTTCTGTGTGACTAATTTCACTTAGAATCATCGTACCTGAATCCACTCATTATGCTGCTACGGGCCTGATGACATAGATTTCATTGCTGAGTGATATTGCATTGTACGTAAGTACCACAGTTTCTTTATCCATTTTTCGCTTTCTGTGATATTGAACTTGTACCGTAAACGAGGTTCTTGTAAACAGAGCCGTCCCAAACTTTGGGGTGGCTGTGTCTTTTTGATTTTAATTTCCCTAAGCTATAGGACCATAAGTGGAAGTGCCCTAGGCTCTGTTGCTTTGTTTTTTGGATGTTTCAGGAAACACCATACACTTCTCCAGAGTGGCTGCTGGCAATTTACATCCCGCCCATCAGCATAACTAGGCTCCCAGTTCTCCATGGCCTGTCCTGCCTTTCTGGATTTTACACATTTTTCAGATGGCCCTTTTGACCGGGGGGCAGTGAGACTTCATTGTAGTGCAGATTTCCTTTGCAAGCTTGCTTGGTTGGCCAAAAAGGGCGTATGCGTTTTTTCCTGATTCAGGAAAAAACGCATACGCCCTTTTTGGCCAAGTGCATCATTGTGGACGTTCTGCCTCTTTTCCTATGCTTTACATGCAATTCCAGTCTACCTCCTGAAATCGGTTTCCTGCAATTCTGCCCCCCTTTCAACTCCTCTTGGCAGCCTTACTTCAATATATTTTTGGAAGATAGCTGTCATTTGTAACTCTGCAGGTTTGTGAATTACAGTGCCCCTGAGCTCCTTTCTTCAACTCGCTTTCTTGTGAGCTGGCCGCAACACCGCAGGATTGCTTCTGGTCCTAGTGTGGTTCCGGCATGGCACGCTGAGCCTTTGGTTAATTCCTCTTCCTGGTGGGAAATGAGAGTTAAATTTGCCCGTCCGGACACCTCCACCTAGTCTCTCATTGGTTCTCCCTATTCCTGTTCATTTTCCACAGTAATTGCAAACTGGGCCAAACAGGAGGTTAAAGGCACTGACTCTCCAAGTGGGGAGAGTGTTAGTAAAGCGTCTGGAATGTTGCACCCGAGTACCAGGGGACGAAAACTGAGACACATTTGAAAACGTTTCCCAATCACACGGTGCATCATACTCTGGGTTCCACATGCATGTTTTAGATGAAGGAAGAATCCCTTAAACCTGGAGAGTTGAGACCCATGGAATGGGTACCATGCAATATGACTTCAAAGGGTCTGCATTTGCTCACCGAACCTCAGCAATCCTATCACTGCTGCGTTTATGCCGCTGTACACACACTTGATTCTCTTTCGGAGACATATAAATCCATAGGTTTTAAGATTCTTACTAGTCAGGTAGATTCTTACTAGTCAGGTATATTTTTAGGCGTTTAATATGGGGTGTTGAGTCCACTTCGTTGAGCAAGGAGTAGCTCTTGTCTATTACATATTTGGCTTATGGAACGGTATCTGAGCTCATTTCAATCTCTGGTTTTATGCAGCATCCCAACTCACCCGTCCCCTTAAGCAAGCATAAGTTGGTTTTCTACATTTGAAACCCTGTTCTGTTTTGTAATTCAGTTCTTGTGTAGCCAAGTTTACATTCCGTGTATTAGTGATATCTTATGATGTTTCATTTTCTGTGTGACTAATTTCACTTAGAATCATCGTACCTGAATCCACTCATTATGCTGCTACGGGCCTGATGACATAGATTTCATTGCTGAGTGATATTGCATTGTACGTAAGTACCACAATTTCTTTATCCATTTTTCGCTTTCTGTGATATTGAACTTGTACCGTAAACGAGGTTCTTGTAAACAGAGCCGTCCCAAACTTTGGGGTGGCTGTGTCTTTTTGATTTTAATTTCCCTAAGCTATAGGACCATAAGTGGAAGTGCCCTAGGCTCTGTTGCTTTGTTTTTTGGATGTTTCAGGAAACACCATACACTTCTCCAGAGTGGCTGCTGGCAATTTACATCCCGCCCATCAGCATAACTAGGCTCCCAGTTCTCCATGGCCTGTCCTGCCTTTCTGGATTTTACACTTTTTTCAGATGGCCCTTTTGACCGGGGGGCAGTGAGACTTCATTGTAGTGCAGATTTCCTTTGCAAGCTTGCTTGGTTGGCCAAAAAGGGCGTATGCGTTTTTTCCTGAATATATTCAGGAAAAAACGCATACGCCCTTTTTGGCCAAGTGCATCATTGTGGACGTTCTGCCTCTTTTCCTATGCTTTACATGCAATTCCAGTCTACCTCCTGAAATCGGTTTCCTGCAATTCTGCCCTGCTTTCAACTCCTCTTGGCATCCTAATTCAATATATTTTTGGAAGATAGCTGTCATTTATAACTCTGCAGGTTTGTGAATTACAGTGCCCCTGAGCTCCTTTCTTCAACTCGCTTTCTTGTGAGCTGGCCGCAACACCGCAGGATTGCTTCAGGCCCTAGTTTGGTTCCGGCACGGCATGCTGAGCCTTTGGTTAATTCCTCTTCCTGGTGGGAAATGAGAGTTAAATTTGCCCGTCCGGTCACCTCCACCTAGTCTCTCATTGGTTCTCCCTATTCCTGTTCATTTTCCACAGAAATTGCAAACTGGGCCAAACAGGAGGTTAAAGGCACTGACTCTCCAAGTGGGGAGAGTGTTAGTAAAGCGTCTGGAATGTTGCACCCGAGTACCAGGAAACGAAAATTGAGACACATTTGAACACGTTTTCCGATCACACGGTGGATCATACTCTGGGTTCCACATGCATGTTTTAGCTGAAGGAAGAATCCCTTAATCAGGGAGAGTTGAGACCCATGGAATGGGTACCATGCAATATGACTTCAAAGGGTCTGCATTTGCTCACCGAACCTCAGCAATCCTATCACTGCTGCGTTTATGCCACTGTACACACGCTTGATTGTCTTTCGGAGACATATAAATCCATAGGTTTTAAGATTCTTACTAGTCAGGTAGATTCTTACTAGTCAGGTATATTCTTAGGCGTTTAATATGGGGTGTTGAGTCCACTTCGTTGAGCAAGGAGTAGCTCTTGTCTATTACATATTTGGCTTATGGAACGGTATCTGTGCTCATTTCAATCTCTGGTTTTATGCAGCACCCCAACTCACCCCTCCCCTTAAGCAAGCATAAGTTGGTTTTCTACATTTGACACCCTGTTCTGTTTTGTAATTCAGTTCTTGTGTAGCCAAGTTTACATTCCGTGTATTAGTGATATCTTATGATGTTTCATTTTCTGTGTGACTAATTTCACTTAGAATCATCGTACCTGAATCCACTCATTATGCTGCTACGGGCCTCATGACATAGATTTCATTGCTGAGTGATATTGCATTGTACGTAAGTACCACAGTTTCTTTATCCATTTTTCGCTTTCTGTGATATTGAACTTGTACCGTAAACGAGGTTCTTGTAAACAGAGCCGTCCCAAACTTTGGGGTGGCTGTGTCTTTTTGATTTTAATTTCCCTAAGCTATAGGACCATAAGTGGAAGTGCCCTAGGCTCTGTTGCTTTGTTTTTTGGATGTTTCAGGAAACACCATACACTTCTCCAGAGTGGCTGCTGGCAATTTACATCCCGCCCATCAGCATAACTAGGCTCCCAATTCTCCATGGCCTGTCCTGCCTTTCTGGATTTTACACTTTTTTCAGATGGCCCTTTTGACCGGGGGGCAGTGAGACTTCATTGTAGTGCAGATTTCCTTTGCAAGCTTGCTTGGTTGGCCAAAAAGGGCGTATGCGTTTTTTCCTGAATATATTCAGGAAAAAACGCATACGCCCTTTTTGGCCAAGTGCATCATTGTGGACGTTCTGCCTCTTTTCCTATGCTTTACATGCATTTCCAGTCTACCTCCTGAAATCGGTTTCCTGCAATTCTGCCCTGCTTTCAACTCCTCTTGGCATCCTAATTCAATATATTTTTGGAAGATAGCTGTCATTTATAACTCTGCAGGTTTGTGAATTACAGTGCCCCTGAGCTCCTTTCTTCAACTCGCTTTCTTGTGAGCTGGCCGCAACACCGCAGGATTGCTTCAGGCCCTAGTTTGGTTCCGGCACGGCATGCTGAGCCTTTGGTTAATTCCTCTTCCTGGTGGGAAATGAGAGTTAAATTTGCCTGTCCGGTCACCTCCACCTAGTCTCTCATTGGTTCTCCCTATTCCTGTTCATTTTCCACAGAAAGTGCAAACTGGGCCAAACAGGAGGTTAAAGGCACTGACTCTCCAAGTGGGGAGAGTGTTAGTAAAGCGTCTGGAATGTTGCACCCGAGTACCAGGAAACGAAAATTGAGACACATTTGAACACGTTTTCCGATCACACGGTGGATCATACTCTGGGTTCCACATGCATGTTTTAGCTGAAGGAAGAATCCCTTAATCAGGGAGAGTTGAGACCCATGGAATGGGTACCATGCAATATGACTTCAAAGGGTCTGCATTTGCTCACCGAACCTCAGCAATCCTATCACTGCTGCGTTTATGCCACTGTACACACGCTTGATTGTCTTTCGGAGACATATAAATCCATAGGTTTTAAGATTCTTACTAGTCAGGTAGATTCTTACTAGTCAGGTATATTCTTAGGCGTTTAATATGGGGTGTTGAGTCCACTTCGTTGAGCAAGGAGTAGCTCTTGTCTATTACATATTTGGCTTATGGAACGGTATCTGTGCTCATTTCAATCTCTGGTTTTATGCAGCACCCCAACTCACCCGTCCCCTTAAGCAAGCATAAGTTGGTTTTCTACATTTGACACCCTGTTCTGTTTTGTAATTCAGTTCTTGTGTAGCCAAGTTTACATTCCGTGTATTAGTGATATCTTATGATGTTTCATTTTCTGTGTGACTAATTTCACTTAGAATCATCGTACCTGAATCCACTCATTATGCTGCTACGGGCCTGATGACATAGATTTCATTGCTGAGTGATATTGCATTGTACGTAAGTACCACAGTTTCTTTATCCATTTTTCGCTTTCTGTGATATTGAACTTGTACCGTAAACGAGGTTCTTGTAAACAGAGCCGTCCCAAACTTTGGGGTGGCTGTGTCTTTTTGATTTTAATTTCCCTAAGCTATAGGACCATAAGTGGAAGTGCCCTAGGCTCTGTTGCTTTGTTTTTTGGATGTTTCAGGAAACACCATACACTTCTCCAGAGTGGCTGCTGGCAATTTACATCCCGCCCATCAGCATAACTAGGCTCCCAGTTCTCCATGGCCTGTCCTGCCTTTCTGGATTTTACACTTTTTTCAGATGGCCCTTTTGACCGGGGGGCAGTGAGACTTCATTGTAGTGCAGATTTCCTTTGCAAGCTTGCTTGGTTGGCCAAAAAGGGCGTATGCGTTTTTTCCTGAATATATTCAGGAAAAAACGCATACACCCTTTTTGGCCAAGTGCATCATTGTGGACGTTCTGCCTCTTTTCCTATGCTTTACATGCAATTCCAGTCTACCTCCTGAAATCGGTTTCCTGCAATTCTGCCCTGCTTTCAACTCCTCTTGGCATCCTAATTCAATATATTTTTGGAAGATAGCTGTCATTTATAACTCTGCAGGTTTGTGAATTACAGTGCCCCTGAGCTCCTTTCTTCAACTCGCTTTCTTGTGAGCTGGCCGCAACACCGCAGGATTGCTTCAGGCCCTAGTTTGGTTCCGGCACGGCATGCTGAGCCTTTGGTTAATTCCTCTTCCTGGTGGGAAATGAGAGTTAAATTTGCCCGTCCGGACACCTCCACCTAGTCTCTCATTGGTTCTCCCAATTCCTGTTCATTTTCCACAGAAATTGCAAACTGGGCCAAACAGGAGGTTAAAGGCACTGACTCTCCAAGTGGGGAGAGTGTTAGTAAAGCGTCTGGAATGTTGCAACCGAGTACCAGGGGACGAAAACTGAGACACATTTGAACACGTTTCCCGATCACACGGTGGATCATACTCTGGGTTCCACATGCATGTTTTAGCTGAAGGAAGAATCCATTAAACCTGGAGAGTTGAGACCCATGGAATGGGTACCATGCAATATGACTTCAAAGGGTCTGCATTTGCTCACCGAACCTCAGCAATCCTATCACTGCTGCGTTTATGCCGCTGTACACACGCTTGATTCTCTTTCGGAGACATATAAATCCATAGGTTTTAAGATTCTTACTAGTCAGGTATATTCTTAGGCGTTTAATATGGAGTGTTGAGTCCACTTCGTTGAGCAAGGAGTAGCTCTTGTCTATTACATATTTGGCTTATGGAACGGTATCTGTGCTAATTTCAATCTCTGGTTTTATGCAGCACCCCAACTCACCCGTCCCCTTAAGCAAGCATAAGTTGGTTTTCTACATTTGACACCCTGTTCTGTTTTGTAATTCAGTTCTTGTGTAGCCAAGTTTACATTCCATGTATTAGTGATATCTTATGATGTTTCTTTTTCTGTGTGACTAATTTCACTTAGAATCATCATACCTGAATCCACTCATTATGCTGCTACGGGCCTGATGACATAGATTTCATTGCTGAGTGATATTGCATTGTACGTAAGTACCACAATTTCTTTATCCATTTTTCGGTTTCTGTGATATTGAACTTGTACCGTAAACGAGGTTCTTGTAAACAGAGCCGTCCCAAACTTTGGGGTGGCTGTGTCTTTTTGATTTTAATTTCCCTAAGCTATAGGACCATAAGTGGAAGTGCCCTAGGCTCTGTTGCTTTGTTTTCTGGATGTTTCAGGAAACACCATACACTTCTCCAGAGTGGCTGCTGGCAATTTACATCCCGCCCATCAGCATAACTAGGCTCCCAGTTCTCCATGGCCTGTCCTGCCTTTCTGGATTTTACACTTTTTTCAGATGGCCCTTTTGACCGGGGGGCAGTGAGACTTCATTGTAGTGCAGATTTCCTTTGCAAGCTTGCTTGGTTGGCCAAAAAGGGCGTATGCGTTTTTTCCTGAATATATTCAGGAAAAAACGCATACGCCCTTTTTGGCCAAGTGCATCATTGTGGACGTTCTGCCTCTTTTCCTATGCTTTACATGCAATTCCAGTCTACCTCCTGAAATCGGTTTCCTGCAATTCTGCCCCCCTTTCAACTCCTCTTGGCAGCCTTACTTCAATATATTTTTGGAAGATAGCTGTCATTTGTAACTCTGCAGGTTTGTGAATTACAGTGCCCCTGAGCTCCTTTCTTCAACTCGCTTTCTTGTGAGCTGGCCGCAACACCGCAGGATTGCTTCTGGTCCTAGTGTGGTTCCGGCATGGCACGCTGAGCCTTTGGTTAATTCCTCTTCCTGGTGGGAAATGAGAGTTAAATTTGCCCGTCCGGACACCTCCACCTAGTCTCTCATTGGTTCTCCCTATTCCTGTTCATTTTCCACAGTAATTGCAAACTGGGCCAAACAGGAGGTTAAAGGCACTGACTCTCCAAGTGGGGAGAGTGTTAGTAAAGCGTCTGGAATGTTGCACCCGAGTACCAGGGGACGAAAACTGAGACACATTTGAACACGTTTCCCGATCACACGGTGGATCATACTCTGGGTTCCACCTGCATATTTTAGATGAAGGAAGAATCCCTTAAACCTGGAGAGTTGAGACCCATGGAATGGGTACCATGCAATATGACTTCAAAGGGTCTGGATTTGCTCACCGAACCTCAGCAATCCTATCACTGCTGCGTTTATGCCGCTGTACACACGCTTGATTCTCTTTCGGAGACATATAAATCCATAGGTTTTAAGATTCTTACTAGTCAGGTAGATTCTTACTAGTCAGGTATATTTTTAGGCGTTTAATATGGGGTGTTGAGTCCACTTCGTTGAGCAAGGAGTAGCTCTTGTCTATTACATATTTGGCTTATGGAACGGTATCTGTGCTCATTTCAATCTCTGGTTTTATGCAGCACCCCAACTCACCCGTCCCCTTAAGCAAGCATAAGTTGGTTTTCTACATTTGACACCCTGTTCTGTTTTGTAATTCAGTTCTTGTGTAGCCAAGTTTACATTCCGTGTATTAGTGATATCTTATGATGTTTCTTTTTCTGTGTGACTAATTTCACTTAGAATCATCGTACCTGAATCCACTCATTATGCTGCTACGGGCCTGATGACATAGATTTCATTGCTGAGTGATATTGCATTGTACGTAAGTACCACAATTTCTTTATCCATTTTTCGCTTTCTGTGATATTGAACTTGTCCCGTAAACGAGGTTCTTGTAAACAGAGCCGTCCCAAACTTTGGGGTGGCTGTGTCTTTTTGATTTTAATTTCCCTAAGCTATAGGACCATAAGTGGAAGTGCCCTAGGCTCTGTTGCTTTGTTTTTTGGATGTTTCAGGAAACACCATACACTTCTCCAGAGTGGCTGCTGGCAATTTACATCCCGCCCATCAGCATAACTAGGCTCCCAGTTCTCCATGGCCTGTCCTGCCTTTCTGGATTTTACACTTTTTTCAGATGGCCCTTTTGACCGGGGGGAAGTGAGACTTCATTGTAGTGCAGATTTCCTTTGCAAGCTTGCTTGTTTGGCCAAAAAGGGCGTATGCGTTTTTTCTTGAATATATTCAGGAAAAAACGCATACGCCCTTTTTGGCCAAGTGTATCATTGTGGACGTTCTGCCTCTTTTCCTATGCTTTACATGCAATTCCAGTCTACCTCCTGAAATCGGTTTCCTGCAATTCTGCCCTGCTTTCAACTCCTCTTGGCATCCTAATTCAATATATTTTTGGAAGATAGCTGTCATTTATAACTCTGCAGGTTTGTGAATTACAGTGCCCCTGAGCTCCTTTCTTCAACTCGCTTTCTTGTGAGCTGGCCGCAACACCGCAGGATTGCTTCAGGCCCTAGTTTGGTTCTGGCACGGCATGCTGAGCCTTTGGTTAATTCCTCTTCCTGGTGGGAAATGAGAGTTAAATTGGCCCGTCCGGACACCTCCACCTAATCTCTCATTGGTTCTCCCTATTCCTGTTCATCTTCCGCAGAAATTGCTAACTGGGCCAAACAGGAGGTTAAAGGCACTGACTCTCCAAGTGGGGAGAGTGTTAGTAAAGCGTCTGGAATGTTGCACCCGAGTACCAGGGGACCAAAACTGAGACACATTTGAACACGTTTTCCGACCACATGGTGGATCATACTCTGGGTTCCACATGCATGTTTTAGCTGAAGGAAGAATCCCTTAAACATGGAGAGTTGAGACCCATGGAATGGGTACCATGCAATATGACTTCAAAGGGTCTGCATTTGCTCACCGAACCTCACCAATCCTATCACTGCTGCGTTTATGCCGCTGTACACACGCTTGATTCTCTTTCGGAGACATATAAATGAATAGGTTTTAAGATTCTTACTAGTCAGGTAGATTCTTACTAGTCAGGTATATTCTTAGGCGTTTAATATGGGGTGTTGAGTCCACTTCGTTGAGCAAGGAGTAGCTCTTGTCTATTACATATTTGGCTTATGGAACGGTATCTGTGCTCATTTCAATCTCTGGTTTTATGCAGCACCCCAACTCACCCGTCCCCTTAAGCAAGCATAAGTTGGTTTTCTACATTTGACACCCTGTTCTGTTTTGTAATTCAGTTCTTGTGTAGCCAAGTTTACATTCCATGTATTAGTGATATCTTATGATGTTTCATTTTCTGTGTGACTAATTTCACTTAGAATCATCGTACCTGAATCCACTCATTATGCTGCTACGGGCCTGATGACATAGATTTCATTGCTGAGTGATATTGCATTGTACGTAAGTACCACAATTTCTTTATCCATTTTTCGCTTTCTGTGATATTGAACTTGTACCTTAAACGAGGTTCTTGTAAACAGAGCCGTCCCAAACTTTGGGGTGGCTGTGTCTTTTTGATTTTAATTTCCCTAAGCTATAGGACCATAAGTGGAAGTGCCCTAGGCTCTGTTGCTTTGTTTTTTGGATGTTTCAGGAAACACCATACACTTCTCCAGAGTGGCTGCTGGCAATTTACATTCCGCCCATCAGCATAACAAGGCTCCCAGTTCTCAATGGCCTGTCCTGCCTTTCTGGATTTTACACTTTTTTCAGATGGCCCTTTTGACCGGGGGGCAGTGAGACTTCATTGTAGTGCAGATTTCCTTTGCAAGCGTGCTTGGTTGGCCAAAAAGGGCGTATGCGTTTTTCCCTGAATATATTCAGGAAAAAACGCATACGCCCTTTTTGGCCAAGTGTATCATTGTGGACGTTCTGCCTCTTTTCCTATGCTTTACATGCAATTCCAGTCTACCTCCTGAAATCGGTTTCCTGCAATTCTGCCCCGCTTTCAACTCCTCTTGGCAGCCTTACTTCAATATATTTTTGGAAGATAGCTGTCATTTATAACTCTGCAGGTTTGTGAATTACAGTGCCCCTGAGCTCCTTTCTTCAACTCGCTTTCTTGTGAGCTGGCTGCAACACCGCAGGATTGCTTCAGGCCCTAGTTTGGTTCCGGCATGGCATGCTGAGCCTTTGGTTAATTCCTCTTCCTGGTGGGAAATGAGAGTTAAATTTGCCCGTCCGGACACCTCCACCTAGTCTCTCATTGGTTCTCCCTATTCCTGTTCATTTTCCACAGAAATTGCAAACTGGGCCAAACAGGAGGTTAAAGGCACTGACTCTCCAAGTGGGGAGAGTGTTAGTAAAGCGTCTGGAATGTTGCACCCGAGTACCAGGGGACGAAAACTGAGACACATTTGAACACGTTTCCCGATCACACGGTGGATCATACTCTGGGTTCCACATGCATGTTTTAGCTGAAGGAAGAATCCATTAAACCTGGAGAGTTGAGACCCATGGAATGGGTACCATGCAATATGACTTCAAAGGGTCTGCATTTGCTCACCGAACCTCAGCAATCCTATCACTGCTGCGTTTATGCCGCTGTACACACGCTTGATTCTCTTTCGGAGACATATAAATCCATAGGTTTTAAGATTCTTACTAGTCAGGTAGATTCTTAGGCGTTTAATATGGAGTGTTGAGTCCACTTCGTTGAGCAAGGAGTAGCTCTTGTCTATTACATATTTGGCTTATGGAACGGTATCTGTGCTCATTTCAATCTCTGGTTTTATGCAGCACCCCAACTCACCCGTCCCCTTAAGCAAGCATAAGTTGGTTTTCTACATTTGACACCCTGTTCTGTTTTGTAATTCAGTTCTTGTGTAGCCAAGTTTACATTCCGTGTATTAGTGATATCTTATGATGTTTCTTTTTCTGTGTGACTAATTTCACTTAGAATCATCGTACCTGAATCCACTCATTATGCTGCTACGGGCCTGTTGACATAGATTTCATTGCTGAGTGATATTGCATTGTACGTAAGTACCACAATTTCTTTATCCATTTTTCGCTTTCTGTGATATTGAACTTGTACCGTAAACGAGGTTCTTGTAAACAGAGCCGTCCCAAACTTTGGGGTGGCTGTGTCTTTTTGATTTTAATTTCCCTAAGCTATAGGACCATAAGTGGAAGTGCCCTAGGCTCTGTTGCTTTGTTTTTTGGATGTTTCAGGAAACACCATACACTTCTCCAGAGTGGCTGCTGGCAATTTACATCCCGCCCATCAGCATAACAAGGCTCCCAGTTCTCCATGGCCTGTCCTGCCTTTCTGGATTTTACACTTTTTTCAGATGGCCCTTTTGACCGGGGGGCAGTGAGACTTCATTGTAGTGCAGATTTCCTTTGCAAGCTTGCTTGGTTGGCCAAAAAGGGCGTATGCGTTTTTCCCTGAATATATTCAGGAAAAAACGCATACGCCCTTTTTGGCCAAGTGTATCATTGTGGACGTTCTGCCTCTTTTCCTATGCTTTACATGCAATTCCAGTCTACCTCCTGAAATCGGTTTCCTGCAATTCTGCCCCGCTTTCAACTCCTCTTGGCATCCTAATTCAATATATTTTTGGAAGATAGCTGTCATTTATAACTCTGCAGGTTTGTGAATTACAGTGCCCCTGAGCTCCTTTCTTCAACTCGCTTTCTTGTGAGCTGGCCGCAACACCGCAGGATTGCTTCAGGCCCTAGTTTGGTTACGCCACGGCATGCTGAGCCTTTGGTTAATTCCTCTTCCTGGTGGGAAATGAGAGTTAAATTTGCCCGTCCGGACACCTCCACCTAGTCTCTCATTGGTTCTCCCTATTCCTGTTCATTTTCCACAGAAATTGCAAACTGGGCCAAACAGGAGGTTAAAGGCACTGACTCTCCAAGTGGGGAGAGTGTTAGTAAAGCGTCTGGAATGTTGCACCCGAGTACCAGGGGACGAAAACTGAGACACATTTGAACACGTTTTCCGATCACACGGTGGATCATACTCTGGGTTCCACATGCATGTTTTAGCTGAAGGAAGAATCCCTTAAACAGGGAGAGTTGAGACCCATGGAATGGGTACCATGCAATATGACTTCAAAGGGTCTGCATTTGCTCACCGAACCTCACCAATCCTATCACTGCTGCGTTTATGCCACTGTACACACGCTTGATTCTCTTTCGGAGACATATAAATCCATAGGTTTTAAGATTCTTACTAGTCAGGTAGATTCTTACTAGTCAGGTATATTCTTAGGCGTTTAATATGGGGTGTTGAGTCCACTTCGTTGAGCAAGGAGTAGCTCTTGTCTATTACATATTTGGCTTATGGAACGGTATCTGTGCTCATTTCAATCTCTGGTTTTATGCAGCACCCCAACTCACCCGTCCCCTTAAGCAAGCATAAGTTGGTTTTCTACATTTGACACCCTGTTCTGTTTTGTAATTCAGTTCTTGTGTAGCCAAGTTTACATTCCGTGTATTATTGATATCTTATGATGTTTCTTTTTCTGTGTGACTAATTTCACTTAGAATCATCGTACCTGAATCCACTCATTATGCTGCTACGGGCCTGATGACATAGATTTCATTGCTGAGTGATATTGCATTGTACGTAAGTACCACAGTTTCTTTATCCATTTTTCGCTTTCTGTGATATTGAACTTGTACCGTAAACGAGGTTCTTGTAAACAGAGCCGTCCCAAACTTTGGGGTGGCTGTGTCTTTTTGATTTTAATTTCCCTAAGCTATAGGACCATAAGTGGAAGTGCCCTAGGCTCTGTTGCTTTGTTTTTTGGATGTTTCAGGAAACACCATACACTTCTCCAGAGTGGCTGCTGGCAATTTACATCCCGCCCATCAGCATAACTAGGCTCCCAGTTCTCCATGGCCTGTCCTGCCTTTCTGGATTTTACACATTTTTCAGATGGCCCTTTTGACCGGGGGGCAGTGAGACTTCATTGTAGTGCAGATTTCCTTTGCAAGCTTGCTTGGTTGGCCAAAAAGGACGTATGCGTTTTTTCCTGATTCAGGAAAAAACGCATACGCCCTTTTTGGCCAAGTGCATCATTGTGGACGTTCTGCCTCTTTTCCTATGCTTTACATGCAATTCCAGTCTACCTCCTGAAATCGGTTTCCTGCAATTCTGCCCCCCTTTCAACTCCTCTTGGCAGCCTTACTTCAATATATTTTTGGAAGATAGCTGTCATTTGTAACTCTGCAGGTTTGTGAATTACAGTGCCCCTGAGCTCCTTTCTTCAACTCGCTTTCTTGTGAGCTGGCCGCAACACCGCAGGATTGCTTCTGGTCCTAGTGTGGTTCCGGCATGGCACGCTGAGCCTTTGGTTAATTCCTCTTCCTGGTGGGAAATGAGAGTTAAATTTGCCCGTCCGGACACCTCCACCTAGTCTCTCATTGGTTCTCCCTATTCCTGTTCATTTTCCACAGAAATTGCAAACTGGGCCAAACAGGAGGTTAAAGGCACTGACTCTCCAAGTGGGGAGAGTGTTAGTAAAGCGTCTGGAATGTTGCACCCGAGTACCAGGGGACGAAAACTGAGACACATTTGAACACGTTTTCCGATCACACGGTGGATCATACTCTGGGTTCCACATGCATGTTTTAGCTGAAGGAAGAATCCCTTAAACAGGGAGAGTTGAGACCCATGGAATGGGTACCATGCAATATGACTTCAAAGGGTCTGCATTTGCTCACCGAACCTCACCAATCCTATCACTGCTGCGTTTATGCCACTGTACACACGCTTGATTCTCTTTCGGAGACATATAAATCCATAGGTTTTAAGATTCTTACTAGTCAGGTAGATTCTTACTAGTCAGGTATATTCTTAGGCGTTTAATATGGGGTGTTGAGTCCACTTCGTTGAGCAAGGAGTAGCTCTTGTCTATTACATATTTGGCTTATGGAACGGTATCTGTGCTCATTTCAATCTCTGGTTTTATGCAGCACCCCAACTCACCCGTCCCCTTAAGCAAGCATAAGTTGGTTTTCTACATTTGACACCCTGTTCTGTTTTGTAATTCAGTTCTTGTGTAGCCAAGTTTACATTCCGTGTATTATTGATATCTTATGATGTTTCTTTTTCTGTGTGACTAATTTCACTTAGAATCATCGTACCTGAATCCACTCATTATGCTGCTACGGGCCTGATGACATAGATTTCATTGCTGAGTGATATTGCATTGTACGTAAGTACCACAGTTTCTTTATCCATTTTTCGCTTTCTGTGATATTGAACTTGTACCGTAAACGAGGTTCTTGTAAACAGAGCCGTCCCAAACTTTGGGGTGGCTGTGTCTTTTTGATTTTAATTTCCCTAAGCTATAGGACCATAAGTGGAAGTGCCCTAGGCTCTGTTGCTTTGTTTTTTGGATGTTTCAGGAAACACCATACACTTCTCCAGAGTGGCTGCTGGCAATTTACATCCCGCCCATCAGCATAACTAGGCTCCCAGTTCTCCATGGCCTGTCCTGCCTTTCTGGATTTTACACATTTTTCAGATGGCCCTTTTGACCGGGGGGCAGTGAGACTTCATTGTAGTGCAGATTTCCTTTGCAAGCTTGCTTGGTTGGCCAAAAAGGGCGTATGCGTTTTTTCCTGATTCAGGAAAAAACGCATACGCCCTTTTTGGCCAAGTGCATCATTGTGGACGTTCTGCCTCTTTTCCTATGCTTTACATGCAATTCCAGTCTACCTCCTGAAATCGGTTTCCTGCAATTCTGCCCCCCTTTCAACTCCTCTTGGCAGCCTTACTTCAATATATTTTTGGAAGATAGCTGTCATTTGTAACTCTGCAGGTTTGTGAATTACAGTGCCCCTGAGCTCCTTTCTTCAACTCGCTTTCTTGTGAGCTGGCCGCAACACCGCAGGATTGCTTCTGGTCCTAGTGTGGTTCCGGCATGGCACGCTGAGCCTTTGGTTAATTCCTCTTCCTGGTGGGAAATGAGAGTTAAATTTGCCCGTCCGGACACCTCCACCTAGTCTCTCATTGGTTCTCCCTATTCCTGTTCATTTTCCACAGTAATTGCAAACTGGGCCAAACAGGAGGTTAAAGGCACTGACTCTCCAAGTGGGGAGAGTGTTAGTAAAGCGTCTGGAATGTTGCACCCGAGTACCAGGGGACGAAAACTGAGACACATTTGAAAACGTTTCCCAATCACACGGTGCATCATACTCTGGGTTCCACATGCATGTTTTAGATGAAGGAAGAATCCCTTAAACCTGGAGAGTTGAGACCCATGGAATGGGTACCATGCAATATGACTTCAAAGGGTCTGCATTTGCTCACCGAACCTCAGCAATCCTATCACTGCTGCGTTTATGCCGCTGTACACACACTTGATTCTCTTTCGGAGACATATAAATCCATAGGTTTTAAGATTCTTACTAGTCAGGTAGATTCTTACTAGTCAGGTATATTTTTAGGCGTTTAATATGGGGTGTTGAGTCCACTTCGTTGAGCAAGGAGTAGCTCTTGTCTATTACATATTTGGCTTATGGAACGGTATCTGAGCTCATTTCAATCTCTGGTTTTATGCAGCATCCCAACTCACCCGTCCCCTTAAGCAAGCATAAGTTGGTTTTCTACATTTGAAACCCTGTTCTGTTTTGTAATTCAGTTCTTGTGTAGCCAAGTTTACATTCCGTGTATTAGTGATATCTTATGATGTTTCATTTTCTGTGTGACTAATTTCACTTAGAATCATCGTACCTGAATCCACTCATTATGCTGCTACGGGCCTGATGACATAGATTTCATTGCTGAGTGATATTGCATTGTACGTAAGTACCACAATTTCTTTATCCATTTTTCGCTTTCTGTGATATTGAACTTGTACCGTAAACGAGGTTCTTGTAAACAGAGCCGTCCCAAACTTTGGGGTGGCTGTGTCTTTTTGATTTTAATTTCCCTAAGCTATAGGACCATAAGTGGAAGTGCCCTAGGCTCTGTTGCTTTGTTTTTTGGATGTTTCAGGAAACACCATACACTTCTCCAGAGTGGCTGCTGGCAATTTACATCCCGCCCATCAGCATAACTAGGCTCCCAGTTCTCCATGGCCTGTCCTGCCTTTCTGGATTTTACACTTTTTTCAGATGGCCCTTTTGACCGGGGGGCAGTGAGACTTCATTGTAGTGCAGATTTCCTTTGCAAGCTTGCTTGGTTGGCCAAAAAGGGCGTATGCGTTTTTTCCTGAATATATTCAGGAAAAAACGCATACGCCCTTTTTGGCCAAGTGCATCATTGTGGACGTTCTGCCTCTTTTCCTATGCTTTACATGCAATTCCAGTCTACCTCCTGAAATCGGTTTCCTGCAATTCTGCCCTGCTTTCAACTCCTCTTGGCATCCTAATTCAATATATTTTTGGAAGATAGCTGTCATTTATAACTCTGCAGGTTTGTGAATTACAGTGCCCCTGAGCTCCTTTCTTCAACTCGCTTTCTTGTGAGCTGGCCGCAACACCGCAGGATTGCTTCAGGCCCTAGTTTGGTTCCGGCACGGCATGCTGAGCCTTTGGTTAATTCCTCTTCCTGGTGGGAAATGAGAGTTAAATTTGCCCGTCCGGTCACCTCCACCTAGTCTCTCATTGGTTCTCCCTATTCCTGTTCATTTTCCACAGAAATTGCAAACTGGGCCAAACAGGAGGTTAAAGGCACTGACTCTCCAAGTGGGGAGAGTGTTAGTAAAGCGTCTGGAATGTTGCACCCGAGTACCAGGAAACGAAAATTGAGACACATTTGAACACGTTTTCCGATCACACGGTGGATCATACTCTGGGTTCCACATGCATGTTTTAGCTGAAGGAAGAATCCCTTAATCAGGGAGAGTTGAGACCCATGGAATGGGTACCATGCAATATGACTTCAAAGGGTCTGCATTTGCTCACCGAACCTCAGCAATCCTATCACTGCTGCGTTTATGCCACTGTACACACGCTTGATTGTCTTTCGGAGACATATAAATCCATAGGTTTTAAGATTCTTACTAGTCAGGTAGATTCTTACTAGTCAGGTATATTCTTAGGCGTTTAATATGGGGTGTTGAGTCCACTTCGTTGAGCAAGGAGTAGCTCTTGTCTATTACATATTTGGCTTATGGAACGGTATCTGTGCTCATTTCAATCTCTGGTTTTATGCAGCACCCCAACTCACCCCTCCCCTTAAGCAAGCATAAGTTGGTTTTCTACATTTGACACCCTGTTCTGTTTTGTAATTCAGTTCTTGTGTAGCCAAGTTTACATTCCGTGTATTAGTGATATCTTATGATGTTTCATTTTCTGTGTGACTAATTTCACTTAGAATCATCGTACCTGAATCCACTCATTATGCTGCTACGGGCCTCATGACATAGATTTCATTGCTGAGTGATATTGCATTGTACGTAAGTACCACAGTTTCTTTATCCATTTTTCGCTTTCTGTGATATTGAACTTGTACCGTAAACGAGGTTCTTGTAAACAGAGCCGTCCCAAACTTTGGGGTGGCTGTGTCTTTTTGATTTTAATTTCCCTAAGCTATAGGACCATAAGTGGAAGTGCCCTAGGCTCTGTTGCTTTGTTTTTTGGATGTTTCAGGAAACACCATACACTTCTCCAGAGTGGCTGCTGGCAATTTACATCCCGCCCATCAGCATAACTAGGCTCCCAATTCTCCATGGCCTGTCCTGCCTTTCTGGATTTTACACTTTTTTCAGATGGCCCTTTTGACCGGGGGGCAGTGAGACTTCATTGTAGTGCAGATTTCCTTTGCAAGCTTGCTTGGTTGGCCAAAAAGGGCGTATGCGTTTTTTCCTGAATATATTCAGGAAAAAACGCATACGCCCTTTTTGGCCAAGTGCATCATTGTGGACGTTCTGCCTCTTTTCCTATGCTTTACATGCATTTCCAGTCTACCTCCTGAAATCGGTTTCCTGCAATTCTGCCCTGCTTTCAACTCCTCTTGGCATCCTAATTCAATATATTTTTGGAAGATAGCTGTCATTTATAACTCTGCAGGTTTGTGAATTACAGTGCCCCTGAGCTCCTTTCTTCAACTCGCTTTCTTGTGAGCTGGCCGCAACACCGCAGGATTGCTTCAGGCCCTAGTTTGGTTCCGGCACGGCATGCTGAGCCTTTGGTTAATTCCTCTTCCTGGTGGGAAATGAGAGTTAAATTTGCCTGTCCGGTCACCTCCACCTAGTCTCTCATTGGTTCTCCCTATTCCTGTTCATTTTCCACAGAAAGTGCAAACTGGGCCAAACAGGAGGTTAAAGGCACTGACTCTCCAAGTGGGGAGAGTGTTAGTAAAGCGTCTGGAATGTTGCACCCGAGTACCAGGAAACGAAAATTGAGACACATTTGAACACGTTTTCCGATCACACGGTGGATCATACTCTGGGTTCCACATGCATGTTTTAGCTGAAGGAAGAATCCCTTAATCAGGGAGAGTTGAGACCCATGGAATGGGTACCATGCAATATGACTTCAAAGGGTCTGCATTTGCTCACCGAACCTCAGCAATCCTATCACTGCTGCGTTTATGCCACTGTACACACGCTTGATTGTCTTTCGGAGACATATAAATCCATAGGTTTTAAGATTCTTACTAGTCAGGTAGATTCTTACTAGTCAGGTATATTCTTAGGCGTTTAATATGGGGTGTTGAGTCCACTTCGTTGAGCAAGGAGTAGCTCTTGTCTATTACATATTTGGCTTATGGAACGGTATCTGTGCTCATTTCAATCTCTGGTTTTATGCAGCACCCCAACTCACCCGTCCCCTTAAGCAAGCATAAGTTGGTTTTCTACATTTGACACCCTGTTCTGTTTTGTAATTCAGTTCTTGTGTAGCCAAGTTTACATTCCGTGTATTAGTGATATCTTATGATGTTTCATTTTCTGTGTGACTAATTTCACTTAGAATCATCGTACCTGAATCCACTCATTATGCTGCTACGGGCCTGATGACATAGATTTCATTGCTGAGTGATATTGCATTGTACGTAAGTACCACAGTTTCTTTATCCATTTTTCGCTTTCTGTGATATTGAACTTGTACCGTAAACGAGGTTCTTGTAAACAGAGCCGTCCCAAACTTTGGGGTGGCTGTGTCTTTTTGATTTTAATTTCCCTAAGCTATAGGACCATAAGTGGAAGTGCCCTAGGCTCTGTTGCTTTGTTTTTTGGATGTTTCAGGAAACACCATACACTTCTCCAGAGTGGCTGCTGGCAATTTACATCCCGCCCATCAGCATAACTAGGCTCCCAGTTCTCCATGGCCTGTCCTGCCTTTCTGGATTTTACACTTTTTTCAGATGGCCCTTTTGACCGGGGGGCAGTGAGACTTCATTGTAGTGCAGATTTCCTTTGCAAGCTTGCTTGGTTGGCCAAAAAGGGCGTATGCGTTTTTTCCTGAATATATTCAGGAAAAAACGCATACACCCTTTTTGGCCAAGTGCATCATTGTGGACGTTCTGCCTCTTTTCCTATGCTTTACATGCAATTCCAGTCTACCTCCTGAAATCGGTTTCCTGCAATTCTGCCCTGCTTTCAACTCCTCTTGGCATCCTAATTCAATATATTTTTGGAAGATAGCTGTCATTTATAACTCTGCAGGTTTGTGAATTACAGTGCCCCTGAGCTCCTTTCTTCAACTCGCTTTCTTGTGAGCTGGCCGCAACACCGCAGGATTGCTTCAGGCCCTAGTTTGGTTCCGGCACGGCATGCTGAGCCTTTGGTTAATTCCTCTTCCTGGTGGGAAATGAGAGTTAAATTTGCCCGTCCGGACACCTCCACCTAGTCTCTCATTGGTTCTCCCAATTCCTGTTCATTTTCCACAGAAATTGCAAACTGGGCCAAACAGGAGGTTAAAGGCACTGACTCTCCAAGTGGGGAGAGTGTTAGTAAAGCGTCTGGAATGTTGCAACCGAGTACCAGGGGACGAAAACTGAGACACATTTGAACACGTTTCCCGATCACACGGTGGATCATACTCTGGGTTCCACATGCATGTTTTAGCTGAAGGAAGAATCCATTAAACCTGGAGAGTTGAGACCCATGGAATGGGTACCATGCAATATGACTTCAAAGGGTCTGCATTTGCTCACCGAACCTCAGCAATCCTATCACTGCTGCGTTTATGCCGCTGTACACACGCTTGATTCTCTTTCGGAGACATATAAATCCATAGGTTTTAAGATTCTTACTAGTCAGGTATATTCTTAGGCGTTTAATATGGAGTGTTGAGTCCACTTCGTTGAGCAAGGAGTAGCTCTTGTCTATTACATATTTGGCTTATGGAACGGTATCTGTGCTAATTTCAATCTCTGGTTTTATGCAGCACCCCAACTCACCCGTCCCCTTAAGCAAGCATAAGTTGGTTTTCTACATTTGACACCCTGTTCTGTTTTGTAATTCAGTTCTTGTGTAGCCAAGTTTACATTCCATGTATTAGTGATATCTTATGATGTTTCTTTTTCTGTGTGACTAATTTCACTTAGAATCATCATACCTGAATCCACTCATTATGCTGCTACGGGCCTGATGACATAGATTTCATTGCTGAGTGATATTGCATTGTACGTAAGTACCACAATTTCTTTATCCATTTTTCGGTTTCTGTGATATTGAACTTGTACCGTAAACGAGGTTCTTGTAAACAGAGCCGTCCCAAACTTTGGGGTGGCTGTGTCTTTTTGATTTTAATTTCCCTAAGCTATAGGACCATAAGTGGAAGTGCCCTAGGCTCTGTTGCTTTGTTTTCTGGATGTTTCAGGAAACACCATACACTTCTCCAGAGTGGCTGCTGGCAATTTACATCCCGCCCATCAGCATAACTAGGCTCCCAGTTCTCCATGGCCTGTCCTGCCTTTCTGGATTTTACACTTTTTTCAGATGGCCCTTTTGACCGGGGGGCAGTGAGACTTCATTGTAGTGCAGATTTCCTTTGCAAGCTTGCTTGGTTGGCCAAAAAGGGCGTATGCGTTTTTTCCTGAATATATTCAGGAAAAAACGCATACGCCCTTTTTGGCCAAGTGCATCATTGTGGACGTTCTGCCTCTTTTCCTATGCTTTACATGCAATTCCAGTCTACCTCCTGAAATCGGTTTCCTGCAATTCTGCCCCCCTTTCAACTCCTCTTGGCAGCCTTACTTCAATATATTTTTGGAAGATAGCTGTCATTTGTAACTCTGCAGGTTTGTGAATTACAGTGCCCCTGAGCTCCTTTCTTCAACTCGCTTTCTTGTGAGCTGGCCGCAACACCGCAGGATTGCTTCTGGTCCTAGTGTGGTTCCGGCATGGCACGCTGAGCCTTTGGTTAATTCCTCTTCCTGGTGGGAAATGAGAGTTAAATTTGCCCGTCCGGACACCTCCACCTAGTCTCTCATTGGTTCTCCCTATTCCTGTTCATTTTCCACAGTAATTGCAAACTGGGCCAAACAGGAGGTTAAAGGCACTGACTCTCCAAGTGGGGAGAGTGTTAGTAAAGCGTCTGGAATGTTGCACCCGAGTACCAGGGGACGAAAACTGAGACACATTTGAACACGTTTCCCGATCACACGGTGGATCATACTCTGGGTTCCACCTGCATATTTTAGATGAAGGAAGAATCCCTTAAACCTGGAGAGTTGAGACCCATGGAATGGGTACCATGCAATATGACTTCAAAGGGTCTGGATTTGCTCACCGAACCTCAGCAATCCTATCACTGCTGCGTTTATGCCGCTGTACACACGCTTGATTCTCTTTCGGAGACATATAAATCCATAGGTTTTAAGATTCTTACTAGTCAGGTAGATTCTTACTAGTCAGGTATATTTTTAGGCGTTTAATATGGGGTGTTGAGTCCACTTCGTTGAGCAAGGAGTAGCTCTTGTCTATTACATATTTGGCTTATGGAACGGTATCTGTGCTCATTTCAATCTCTGGTTTTATGCAGCACCCCAACTCACCCGTCCCCTTAAGCAAGCATAAGTTGGTTTTCTACATTTGACACCCTGTTCTGTTTTGTAATTCAGTTCTTGTGTAGCCAAGTTTACATTCCGTGTATTAGTGATATCTTATGATGTTTCTTTTTCTGTGTGACTAATTTCACTTAGAATCATCGTACCTGAATCCACTCATTATGCTGCTACGGGCCTGATGACATAGATTTCATTGCTGAGTGATATTGCATTGTACGTAAGTACCACAATTTCTTTATCCATTTTTCGCTTTCTGTGATATTGAACTTGTCCCGTAAACGAGGTTCTTGTAAACAGAGCCGTCCCAAACTTTGGGGTGGCTGTGTCTTTTTGATTTTAATTTCCCTAAGCTATAGGACCATAAGTGGAAGTGCCCTAGGCTCTGTTGCTTTGTTTTTTGGATGTTTCAGGAAACACCATACACTTCTCCAGAGTGGCTGCTGGCAATTTACATCCCGCCCATCAGCATAACTAGGCTCCCAGTTCTCCATGGCCTGTCCTGCCTTTCTGGATTTTACACTTTTTTCAGATGGCCCTTTTGACCGGGGGGAAGTGAGACTTCATTGTAGTGCAGATTTCCTTTGCAAGCTTGCTTGTTTGGCCAAAAAGGGCGTATGCGTTTTTTCTTGAATATATTCAGGAAAAAACGCATACGCCCTTTTTGGCCAAGTGTATCATTGTGGACGTTCTGCCTCTTTTCCTATGCTTTACATGCAATTCCAGTCTACCTCCTGAAATCGGTTTCCTGCAATTCTGCCCTGCTTTCAACTCCTCTTGGCATCCTAATTCAATATATTTTTGGAAGATAGCTGTCATTTATAACTCTGCAGGTTTGTGAATTACAGTGCCCCTGAGCTCCTTTCTTCAACTCGCTTTCTTGTGAGCTGGCCGCAACACCGCAGGATTGCTTCAGGCCCTAGTTTGGTTCTGGCACGGCATGCTGAGCCTTTGGTTAATTCCTCTTCCTGGTGGGAAATGAGAGTTAAATTGGCCCGTCCGGACACCTCCACCTAATCTCTCATTGGTTCTCCCTATTCCTGTTCATCTTCCGCAGAAATTGCTAACTGGGCCAAACAGGAGGTTAAAGGCACTGACTCTCCAAGTGGGGAGAGTGTTAGTAAAGCGTCTGGAATGTTGCACCCGAGTACCAGGGGACCAAAACTGAGACACATTTGAACACGTTTTCCGACCACATGGTGGATCATACTCTGGGTTCCACATGCATGTTTTAGCTGAAGGAAGAATCCCTTAAACATGGAGAGTTGAGACCCATGGAATGGGTACCATGCAATATGACTTCAAAGGGTCTGCATTTGCTCACCGAACCTCACCAATCCTATCACTGCTGCGTTTATGCCGCTGTACACACGCTTGATTCTCTTTCGGAGACATATAAATGAATAGGTTTTAAGATTCTTACTAGTCAGGTAGATTCTTACTAGTCAGGTATATTCTTAGGCGTTTAATATGGGGTGTTGAGTCCACTTCGTTGAGCAAGGAGTAGCTCTTGTCTATTACATATTTGGCTTATGGAACGGTATCTGTGCTCATTTCAATCTCTGGTTTTATGCAGCACCCCAACTCACCCGTCCCCTTAAGCAAGCATAAGTTGGTTTTCTACATTTGACACCCTGTTCTGTTTTGTAATTCAGTTCTTGTGTAGCCAAGTTTACATTCCGTGTATTAGTGATATCTTATGATGTTTCTTTTTCTGTGTGACTAATTTCACTTAGAATCATCGTACCTGAATCCACTCATTATGCTGCTACGGGCCTGTTGACATAGATTTCATTGCTGAGTGATATTGCATTGTACGTAAGTACCACAATTTCTTTATCCATTTTTCGCTTTCTGTGATATTGAACTTGTACCGTAAACGAGGTTCTTGTAAACAGAGCCGTCCCAAACTTTGGGGTGGCTGTGTCTTTTTGATTTTAATTTCCCTAAGCTATAGGACAATAAGTGGAAGTGCCCTAGGCTCTGTTGCTTTGTTTTTTGGATGTTTCAGGAAACACCATACACTTCTCCAGAGTGGCTGCTGGCAATTTACATCCCGCCCATCAGCATAACTAGGCTCCCAGTTCTCCATGGCCTGTCCTGCCTTTCTGGATTTTACACTTTTTTCAGATGGCCCTTTTGACCGGGGGGCAGTGAGACTTCATTGCAGTGCAGATTTCCTTTGCAAGCTTGCTTGGTTGGCCAAAAAGGGCGTATGCGTTTTTTCCTGAATATATTCAGGAAAAAACGCATACGCCCTTTTTGGCCAAGTGCATCATTGTGGACGTTCTGCCTCTTTTCCTATGCTTTACATGCAATTATAGTCTACCTCCTGAAATCGGTTTCCTGCAATTCTGCCCTGCTTTCAACTCCTCTTGGCATCCTAATTCAATATATTTTTGGAAGATAGCTGTCATTTATAACTCTGCAGGTTTGTGAATTACAGTGCCCCTGAGCTCCTTTCTTCAACTCGCTTTCTTGTGAGCTGGCCGCAACACCGCAGGATTGCTTCAGGCCCTAGTTTGGTTCCGGCACGGCATGCTGAGCCTTTGGTTAATTCCTCTTCCTGGTGGGAAATGAGAGTTAAATTGGCCCGTCCGGACACCTCCACCTAATCTCTCATTGGTTCTCCCTATTCCTGTTCATCTTCCGCAGAAATTGCTAACTGGGCCAAACAGGAGGTTAAAGGCACTGACTCTCCAAGTGGGGAGAGTGTTAGTAAAGCGTCTGGAATGTTGCACCCGAGTACCAGGAAACGAAAATTGAGACACATTTGAACATGTTTTCCGATCACACGGTGGATCATACTCTGGGTTCCACATGCATGTTTTAGCTGAAGGAAGAATCCCTTAAACAGGGAGAGTTGAGACCCATGGAATGGGTACCATGCAATATGACTTCAAAGGGTCTGCATTTGCTCACCGAACCTCAGCAATACTATCACTGCTGCGTTTATGCCACTGTACACACGCTTGATTCTCTTTCGGAGACATATAAATCCATAGGTTTTAAGATTCTTACTAGTCAGGTAGATTCTTACTAGTCAGGTATATTCTTAGGCGTTTAATATGGGGTGTTGAGTCCACTTCGTTGAGCAAGGAGTAGCTCTTGTCTATTACATATTTGGCTTATGGAACGGTATCTGTGCTCATTTCAATCTCTGGTTTTATGCAGCACCCCAACTCACCCGTCCCCTTAAGCAAGCATAAGTTGGTTTTCTACATTTGACACCCTGTTCTGTTTTGTAATTCAGTTCTTGTGTAGCCAAGATTACATTCCGTGTATTAGTGATATCTTATGATGTTTCTTTTTCTGTGTGACTAATTTCACTTAGAATCATCGTACCTGAATCCACTCATTATGCTGCTACGGGCCTGATGACATAGATTTCATTGCTGAGTGATATTGCATTGTACGTAAGTACCACAATTTCTTTATCCATTTTTCGCTTTCTGTGATATTGAACTTGTATCGTAAACGAGGTTCTTGTAAACAGAGCCGTCCCAAACTTTGGGGTGGCTGTGTCTTTTTGATTTTAATTTCCCTAAGCTATAGGACCATAAGTGGAAGTGCCCTAGGCTCTGTTGCTTTGTTTTTTGGATGTTTCAGGAAACACCATACACTTCTCCAGAGTGGCTGCTGGCAATTTACATCCCGCCCATCAGCATAACTAGGCTCCCAGTTCTCCATGGCCTGTCCTGCCTTTCTGGATTTTACACTTTTTTCAGATGGCCCTTTTGACCGGGGGGCAGTGAGACTTCATTGTAGTGCAGATTTCCTTTGCAAGCTTGCTTGGTTGGCCAAAAAGGGCGTATGCGTTTTTTCCTGAATATATTCAGGAAGAAACGCATACGCCCTTTTTGGCCAAGTGCATCATTGTGGACGTTCTGCCTCTTTTCCTATGCTTTACATGCAATTCCAGTCTACCTCCTGAAATCGGTTTCCTGCAATTCTGCCCTGCTTTCAACTCCTCTTGGCATCCTAATTCAATATATTTTTGGAAGATAGCTGTCATTTATAACTCTGCAGGTTTGTGAATTACAGTGCCCCTGAGCTCCTTTCTTCAACTCGCTTTCTTGTGAGCTGGCCGCAACACCGCAGGATTGCTTCAGGCCCTAGTTTGGTTCCGGCACGGCATGCTGAGCCTTTGGTTAATTCCTCTTCCTGGTGGGAAATGAGAGTTAAAATGGCCCGTCCGGACACCTCCACCTAATCTCTCATTGGTTCTCCCTATTCCTGTTCATCTTCCGCAGAAATTGCTAACTGGGCCAAACAGGAGGTTAAAGGCACTGACTCTCCAAGTGGGGAGAGTGTTAGTAAAGTGTCTGGAATGTTGCACCCGAGTACCAGGGGACGAAAACTGAGACACATTTGAACACGTTTTCCGACCACATGGTGGATCATACTCTGGGTTCCACATGCATGTTTTAGCTGAAGGAAGAATCCCTTAAACATGGAGAGTTGAGACCCATGGAATGTGTACCATGCAATATGACTTCAAAGGGTCTGCATTTGCTCACGGAACCTCACCAATCCTATCACTGCTGCGTTTATGCCGCTGTACACACACTTGATTCTCTTTCGGAGACATATAAATCCATAGGTTTTAAGATTCTTACTAGTCAGGTAGATTCTTACTAGTCAGGTATATTCTTAGGCGTTTAATATGGGGTGTTGAGTCCACTTCGTTGAGCAAGGAGTAGCTCTTGTCTATTACATATTTGGCTTATGGAACGGTATCTGTGCTCATTTCAATCTCTGGTTTTATGCAGCACCCCAACTCACCCGTCCCCTTAAGCAAGCATAAGTTGGTTTTCTACATTTTTGACCCTGTTCTGTTTTGTAATTCAGTTCCTGTGTAGCCAAGTTTACATTCCGTGTAGTAGTGATATCTTATGATGTTTCTTTTTCTGTGTGACTAATTTCACTTAGAATCATCGTACCTGAATCCACTCATTATGCTGCTACGGGCCTGATGACATAGATTTCATTGCTGAGTGATATTGCATTGTACGTAAGTACCACAACTTCTTTATCCATTTTTTGCTTTTTGAGATATTTAACTTGTACCGTAAACGAGGTTCTTGTAAACAGAGCCATCCCAAACTTTGGGGTGGCTGTGTCTTTTTGATTTTAATTTCCCTAAGCTATAGGACCATAAGTGGAAGTGCCCTAGGCTCTGTTGCTTAGTTTTTTGGATGTTTCAGGAAACACCATACACTTCTCCAGAGTGGCTGTTGGCCATTTACATCTCGCCCATCAGCATAACAAGGCTCCCAGTTCTCCATGGCCTGTCCTGCCTTTCTGGATTTTACACTTTTTTCAGAAGGCCCTTTGACCGGGGGGCAGTGAGACTTCATTGTAGTGCAGATTTCCTTTGCGAGCTTGCTTGGTTGGCCAGAAAGGGCGTATGCGTTTCTTCCTGAATATATTCAGGAAAGAACGCATACGCCCTTTTTGGCCAAGTGCATCATTGTCGACGTTCTGAGTCTTTTCATATGTTTTCAGTGCAATTCCAGTCTACCTCCTGAAATCGGTTTCCTGCAGTTCTGCCTTGCTCTCAGTTCCTCTTCATAGCCTTACCTCAATATACGTTTGGAAAATAGTTGGCCTTTATAACTCTGCAGGTTTTTCAATTGCAGTGGCCCTTAGCTCCATTTTTCAGCTCTTATTTTTGTGATCTTGCCTCATATCCACAGGATTTCTTCAGGCCCTATTCTTCTTCTGGGGCGCCTTGCTCTGCCTTTGGTTAATTCTTCTTCCTGATGTGAAATTAGAGTGACATGTGCCCATTGAAACCGCTACAGCTATTTTCTCACTGGTTCCCTCTATTCCCATTCATCCTCCGCACTAACTGCAGACTGTGCGATACCGGAACTTAAAGGCATTGACTCTCCATGTGGAGATGTTGTTAGTAAAGTGGCTGGAATGTTGATCCGGAGCCCCAGGAGAGGAAAATGAGGTGCATTTTAGAAACCTTTCCCGATCATATGGTATACCATCTGCTGGATTTCCCATGCATGGTTTAGCTGTAGGAAGATTCCCTTCAACTTGGAGTGTTGGGACCCTTGGAATAAGTAGCATGAAGTATTGCATTAAACTTTCGGCAGTTGCTCACCAAAGCTCTCCAATCCTTTCAGCCCCAAGTGTCCAGCCTTATGTCTTATCCAGCTGTGGGTTTATATGTGGTCATTCCAGGTTGCATCACAGCCCCTGAGCGAATTTTGTAAGAATTTTTCTCTCTTTCATTGTTTCTGCGTTTTGGTTTTAAAATTTATTTCTATAATGGGGTTTAGCTCATTTTCACTGCTGTGTTTGTGCCGCTCTGCGCACACTTGATTCCCTTATGGAGATATATCAATACATGGGTTTTAAGATTCTTATTACTCAGATATATTTCTCTGTGGTGTATAGGGTGTGTTGAGGCCAGTTCATTGAGCAAGGTGTAGATCTTGTCTGATACCTATTTGGTTTATTGAATGGTATCTGTGCTAATTTCAAACTCTGGTTTTATGCATCACCCCACCTCTCCTTTCCCCTTAAGCTGACATAAGTGTGTTTTCTAAATGTGAGACACTGTTCTGTTTTGTCATTCATTTTTTGTGCAGCCATATTTATCCTCCCTCTATAAGTGATATCTTATGATATGTTTCTTTTTCTGTTTGACTTATTTCAAGTAGTATTATCGGACCTCAATCCACTCTTTATCCTTCTACTAGCCTTATTACATTGATTTCATGGTGAAGAGATATTCCATTGTACATAAGTACCACATTTTCTTTATCCATTGTTCTCTTTCCTGGGATATTTAAGGTGTACTGAAGTTGAGGTTCTTGTAAACAGAGTAGCCCTAAACTGTGGTGTGCTTGTGTCTTGTTGATTTTTAGACTTCCCTAGATATACTCCCGTGATTGGAAGTGCCCTATGCTCTGTCGCTCTGTTTTTTAGATGATTTAGGAACCACCATACACTTCTCCAGAGTGGCTCTCGGCAGTTCACACACTGTCCATCAGCGTATAAAGGCTCCCTGTTCTCCATGGCCTGTCCTGCATTTCTGGTTTTTACAATTTTTTCGGATGGCCCTTTTGACCGGTGGGAAATGAGACTTCTTTGTTGTGCACATTTGCATTGCTTGCTTGCTTGGTTGCCCATAAAGTGCGTATGCGTTTTTTCCTGGATATATTCAGGAAATAACACATACTCCCTTTTGGGCCAACTGCATCATTGTCGAAATTCTGCCGCTTTTCATGTGCTTTAAAGGCGAGTCCAATCTATCTCTTGAAATCTGTTTCTTGCAATTCTGTCTTGCATTCAGATCCTCTTCTTTGCCTTACCTCAACATATTTTTGGACGTTAGTTTTCATTTATAACTCTGCAGGTTTGTGAATTGCAGTGACCCTGAGCTCCATTTTTTAAGTTGCTCTTTTGTGAGCTGGCCTCAAAACTGCAGGATTGCTTCAGGCCCTATTTTGGCTCCGGTGAGGCGGGCTGAGCCTTTTTTTAATTCTTATTCTTAATGGGAAATTAGAGTGACATGTGCCCGTCCAAACCCCTACAACTATTCTCTCATTGTTTCCCCCTGTTCCCGTTCATCCTCCTCACAATTTGCAAAATGTGTGAAACAGAAGTTTAAATGTGCTGATTCTCTAAGTGGGGAGATTCTAAGTAACGTGGCTGGAATGATGAACAGGAGCACCAGGAGAGGATAAATGAGGTGCATTTTAGACACATCTCCCGATCACATGGTGTACAGTCCTCTGGGTTTTCCATGCATGTTTTAGCTGTAGGAAGATTCCTTGAACCTGCAGATTTGGGACCCATTGAATGGGTACCAGGTAGTATTACTTTAAAGGGTGTGCATTTCCTCACCCAACCCCACATTTCTCTTAGTGCGAACAGTTTCCAGCCTTATGTCTCATCCTGCTGTGGGTCTAGATGTGTTCAATCCATGTTGCATCACCGTCCCTGAGGAAAAGTTGTAAGAGGTTTTCTCTGTCTCTCTGTCGTTTATTTTTTTCAATTTATTACTATGTTGTTTACAGCTGATTTTCAAAGCTCTGTTTCTTGCTGCTGTACATCCACTTGATTCACGTACAGAGAGACATCAATAATTTCTTTTTCAGATTCTTACCAGTCATAGATATTCTTTTCCGGTGACTTGAGTGTGCTGAGTGCAGTTCTTTTAGTTACCGTGTAGGCCTTGTTGATTATCAGTTTGGTATTTGGAATGGTATCTTTGCTAATTTCAACCTCCTGGATGATGCCTCACCCCTCCCCACCTTTCCCGTTTAGCAGCCTTACACGTGTTTTCTACATATTTATGTCACTTAGAATGATCATACGTAACTCCTCCGGAGTTGTTACAACTGGCCATATTTCATTGATTTCCAGGCTGAGTAATATTCCACTCTACATAAGTACCACATCTCTATCCATTTTTTCCCTCCAGAGACATTTAAGTTATATCCTAGTCGAGGATCTTTTAAACAGAGAGGCAGTAAACATTGGGGTGCCTGTGTCCTCTCGATTTTTGTTTTTCCCAAGATATACGCCCATGAGTGCAAGTGCCCTATGCTCTGTAGCTCATTTTTTAGATGCTTTAGTAAACACAATACAGTTCTCCAGAATGGCCGTTGGCAATATACATTTCCACTATAAGCCTCACAGGGCTCCCTCCTCTCCTTGCCCTGTCCTGCATTTCTGGCGTTTACACTTTATGAGGATGGCTCTTCTGACTGATGCGAAGTGATATCTTTTGTAGTATTGATTTCCAGTGCCCACCTGTTTGGTTGGCTAAAAAAGTGTATGCCCTTTTCTTGAATATATACAGAAAAAAACGCATACAGCCTTTTTGGCCAACTGCAATGTCGGCAATGTTCAGCCCCTTTTCTTGTGCTTAATGGCGAGTCCTTTCTACCTCCTCAAATCCCTTTCCTGCCATTCTCCCTTGCTTGCCAATCCTTTTCTCTGACTTTCCTCAAGACATTTTTCAGTGATAGATATTTTCAACTCTGCAGTTTCGTGAATTTTACTGCCCCTGAGTTCCATTGTTCAACTTGTGTTTATGGGAACTGGCCACAAAGCAGTGGGATTTCCTCAAGCCCTATACTGTTTCCATGGGCAACCCTAGCCTTTGGTCAATTCATCTTCCTGATTGGAAATTAGAGTGACATGTGCCTGTCTGAACACCTAGGACTTGTCTCTCATTGTTCCTCATCCTTCCGCTTCATCCTCTGGACAAATTCCAAACTGTACGCAACAGGATGTTGACAGTGTTGACATCTCCAAGTGGGGAGACTGTTAGTAAAGACGCTGGAGGGGTGAACCCGAGCACCAGGAGATGAGGAGATGAGATGCCTTTTCCAAACTCTTCCCGATCCGACGGTATACCATCCTCTGGATGTGACAGACATGTTTTAGCAGTAGGAAGAGTCCCATTCATGTAAGGAGAACACCAGGGCTTTTTCAAAATCAGTGTCTCCCCGAAACCCAAACTGGGGAGTTTTTTAAGCTACGGCTACACATATGTTCATTAAGGGCCTTGGGAAGTAGGCAGAGTCCAAACTTTAGATGACTGAAGTCTTCAGGGTCAGAAGCACTCACCACCGGCTTCCCTTAGGTTACACTTTAACTGTCATTGATAGATGATGTCAATAAAAATATCTATTCTTTTTCCGATTATTTCCCCTTATAGGTTATTGCACAATATTGAGTGTAGTTCCCTGTGCTATACAGTAGTTCCTTGTTGATGATCTATTTTATACATAGCAGTGTGTATGTGTTAATTCCAAACTGTTAATTTATCCCTCCTCCCACCTTTCCCCTTTGGTAATAATAAATTATAAGATTTTATACTTCTCAGAAATGGGGGAGCTGAAAGAGAGGTATCATTTTCAATGGAAAAGCATTTAAAACAAGATTGAAGCTTTAACCAAGATTATTAGATGTACATCCTTGGAAAGAAATCACTTCATTTCTCTAATATTGACCTGACAAATAGGACAAACCTTCTCACTGAACTTGCTTATAATAAAGTGATGGAAATATCAAATGGAAGTGTTAGAAACATCTTATTTTACCCGAGCCTTATAAACTGTTCTATGTTAACTACAGTTTGGCTCACACATCTGTTCATTGAAGTTACAATAGTCTCAATTTCTGTTACTGATCCTCCAGAGTGGACCCCAACAAGGGTCCCCCTGCCCAGTGTCATTGGGGCCAACAGATCGAGACTGAGTTTGGTTCCCAAGCAAAGGAAACTTTATATTTTCATCAGAGAATGGAGAGGTGAGAGCATGCACTACCCCGTGGGCTGTGGGCTGGGCTGCTGTGTAGAGATCCTGTCAGAGTCAGTGGGAGGGAGGGGGCGGAGCTCTCAAGGGCCGGGTTGGCTGCAGCTCAGGCTCTATATCTCGGAGTCTGCACTGGGCCCCAGGAGCTGAGGTGTCGACCCAGCCATTCTGCACCAGGAAATCTGGTCTGAAGTGCCGGGTGTGGAACCTCTGCATGCGGGACCCTAGGAGCACGTGAAATTAGACAAAGCACAAAGGATAAAAAAGGTCAGACTTGACTTTATTGCCCACATTCTATTTTTATCTCCCAGGGATTTTTAATGGGCTTTGCTGGGGACAAACCCCTCCTCTGCCTTTTGTCCCGTTCCTCATTCTTGGAGTGCTGAGGGTGCAGACCCTTCTTCTGTAACTGCTGAGTGCTGAGTTGGGAGCCCTCATACCAGGGGACGAGGGTCAGAACTTCTCCCCAGCAGCCTCCAGGTGACGTTGATTGGCCCCAGGACCCCTGCCTCCCTGCTCGTCCGCCTGAGCACCAGCATTGGAAGTGTTATAGATTCTAATGACCTTTAAGGGTCCAGGAAAGAGATGTGCAGAGACGCTGTGGGGGCCGGTTTCACCCCGCCCCACATTTGTTCGGCCACCTTAGGCTGACCGTTTCTGCCAGCCTAGATGCTCTGACCAGTAGTCTGCTCTTTCTTCAATTAGGCCCCTGAATTAACATAAAAACAGCACCAGGTGTCAGAGCCCTGCCCGCTCAACTCCCAGACAGTCCAGGGTCAGTGGTGATCAAGGACCATGATGGCCACTGAGTCAACAGCCTTTTGAAGTAAACAGGAGTCCAGCCAGTCTTATTGGCCACCATCATCACGGTGTCTGTAGGCTTTTCTATGGTGACAGTGTGATATACGGTTCCCCCGCCAAGATTATTAGCTCCCCTCCGGGTGCAGGAAGTCCTGCAAGCAGTAGTCTACTCCTTCGGGACACACTATTGTTGTTTTATGAGAGAAACTCCAGGTCAAGTGATGTTCACATGAGTCGTCATGGTGCCCTGTTGCCTCCGGTTATCTCTCTGGATGTTGGAGTTGGAGGGCCTCCTCACTCGAGGTCGGTGTGCCCACGGAGCGAACCCTGCAACTTCAGGGCATGGTTGGTGATTAGGATCACCACGTGGGGTCCTTTTCCCTTAGGAGGGAGGTGGCCTTTTGGGCTGCTGATTTCCAGGTTTTTAGATACCGCCAGTATCTTGGCCAGATGTGGCAGTGGGCCAAGCCCCTTGGTGACTGTAGTTTATCCTACCTGGATGGCATTCTTGCGTTGTTCCATTTCAAGTGGTCCCAGTTTTTGCACTAATTCTCCAATGGCGATTCACCTTTCACCGGGAATGGAAAGGTCAAAGGGTTTAGCTCAATTAGGGAGTTCCAGGGCAAGGGTCTGAATTGACTGCTCTTTCCATTCTTGAAAGGCCACTTCTGGATTCTGTTCAAAAGGATCATCATCTTTTCCTTTCAGTGTTTCATATAGAGGCCCAGCTAGTAGACTGTAGTTAGGGATCCAGAAGCAGCAAACCCTGGCCTCCCCAGGAACCCCTAAGCTGTCTTCTAGTTTTAGAAAGGGGTAAGGCTGCAAATGGTTTCTTCCCTTTCCTGGGATGGGCTTCTCTGACCTTGTGTGAGAATGAAGCCCAGGCAGGTCACCACAGTCTGTGATATTTGAGCTTTTTCTTGGACAACTTCTATCCTTTATTGGCTTGGTAGTTCAGAGGCCTCCTTAGTAGGGCTGGCGATCAGAATGTCGTCTGCATATTGAAGGAGGGTTTCCTTTTCCAGAGGTAGAACTTTTCGGTCGTTAGCTAAGCTTTCCCCAAAGATGGTGTGGGAATTTTTGAACCCTTGGGGCAAGACGGCCCGGAAGTATTGTTTTAGTTGTATGTTGAGTCCTGCCACTCACAAGCCAAAATTTCTTGTGACTCTGGGACTAATGGAATACAAAAGAAGGCATCATTGAAGACTAATACAGAATACCATGTCCTGGTGGTTGGTAGAATGACCAGCAGGGTGTAGGAATCAGGAGCAACTGGAGGTATATCCTCGGTGGCTTCACTGACTGTCCTGACATCCTTTACCAGGTCCCCAGCAGCCCATGGGGCTCTCGTGGTCAGGCCAATCCCAGGATATGGAGCTCTCCTGGGCAGGTACCCCACCCCCAACCCAGCCCACGGGGCTCTCATGGTCAGGCCCCTCCCAGGATACAGAGCTACCCTTGCAGGTACCGTGGCAGGGCTGGGCACACAGGAACCGTGCACATAGCCCTCATTGAAGAGCACCCCCAGCTCACCTGTCGCTCAGAGCTGACACAGAGCACCTCAGAGCAGGACTTGAACTAACAAACAGCAGCTCCGACAGGTCTGTGACCCTGGGCATCACTCTGTGTGGCCTCCCTCCACCTGGTCTTCCAGAGACTTCCACTGCACCCAGGGCACCAGGCCTCTGTCTCCAACCACCACCCACCCCTCCTCTCCCTGACTCCTGGGTTCCTCTCATTAGGAGAGGGTTTTCTTGAAGTTGTCTCCCACTCATGGGCCAGATAAAATGATTAGAAAACAAGCCAAAGCTGCAGCCCCTTGTCTATCCTGACTCTCAGGAGCCCACACCTGTTCCTTGGACCTGGCCGGTTCAGCAAGTTCCATTTTCTGCAACTGTGAGCCCCTGAGGGGTGATGATTGGCTACCTGGGCAGCCTTACCATGCTGGCCAGCCCTCCCCAGGTGTGCCTGGGTTGAGATCAATATAAATACCACTCCAGGCAGCAAAAGCCCCTGCAGCTGTGCCTGACGCCATTTTCTCTGCCCTGTCAGCAGTCTCGGGGCTGGGCTGGTGGGAGGGAGTGAGAGGCCACGGCTTTGTGGGTGGCCCAGTGTGAGTGGGGCTCTGCTGGACTTTCTGCAGCAGATGCCAGGCTGCCACCTGCTAAAGAAGAGGATGTGTCACCCATACCTGCTGCTGGAATTTCTCCCTGGGCAGAGGTGAGGAAGGAAAAAAGCAGTGGGGGCAGGGACAGGACGGGTATCTCAGGCAGGGAAATGGAAATCTTCCAGAAGAGCACCCAGGGCCAGGACCATCCTGGCTGGCCTGCAGGCACCAAGTCAGCTGGCATGCTGTCACTCGTGTGGCTCCATGGCCCTTCCTCTAGGCTTTCAAGTCCTTGTATATATTCAGGTGTTTTACCTGGGAAGGGTGGGAACAGTTCAGCAGCAAGTGGCCTGGGGCTCAGCTCACGTTTACTCACAGATGCCTCGGCACGGTGCCCCAGCTTTGCAATGAGGACGCTTGTTGTGTGGGGGCTGCTGGCTGAATGGGAGACGATTCCCCACCACTGACCAACTTCAGAATTGTTTACAACTGGAGCAAGTGCCCTGATACGGTTTTCCTCTGAGTAACTGGTGGGTTCTGTTTTTTTTTTTTCTCTTTTTCGTTTTTGGTTCAAGGTAGATTTTATTCCTCTTTTTTGTATTTACAGATATAAGCATGGAAATAATTTATTCATATAAATACATGTATGTGAAGGGAATAATTGTTTTTTCTGTTTTATTTTTTAAATTTTATTTCTTTTTAATTTTGAATTTTATTTTATATTTTTATACAGCAGGTTCTCATTGGTTATCTACTTTATACATATAAATGTTTACATGCCAATCCCAATCTCTCAACTCCTCCCACCACCACCCCTCCAAGAGCTTTCCCCCCTTGTTGTCCATACGATTGTTGTCTACATCTGTTGCTCTATTTATGCCTTGCAAAATGGTTAATCTGTACAGTTTTTCTAGGTTCCACATATATGCATGAATATACAAGATTTGTTTTTCTCTTTCTGACTTACTTCACTCTGTAGGACAGTCTCTAGATCCATCGACGTCTCTACAAATGACCCAATTTCATTCCTTTCATGGCTTAGTAATATTCCATTTTATATATGTACCACAGCTTTATGCATTCGTCTGTCTGTGGGCATTTAGGTTGCTTCCATTACCTCGATATTGTAAATAGTGATGCAATGAACATTGCGGTGAATGTCTCTTTTTGATTTATGGTTTTGTCTGAGTATATGTCCAGTCCTGGGATTGCTGTATCATATGGTAATTCTATTATTAGTTTCTTAAGAAACTCCATATTGTTCTCCATAGTGACTGTATCAATTTATATTCCCAACAATAGTGGAAGAGTGTTCCTTTTCTCCACACCCTTTCCAGCATTTGTTGTTTGTAGATTTTCAGATGATGCCCATTCTAACAGGTGTGAGGTGATACCTCATTGTTGAGTCCATTTCGTTGAGCAACGGGTAGGTCTTGTCTATTACATATTTGGCTTATGGAACGGTATCTGTGCTAATTTCAAACTCTGGTTTTATGCAGCACCCCAACTCACCTTTCCCCTTAAGCAAGCATAAGTTGGTTTTCTAAACTTGAGACCCTGTTCTGTTTTGTAATTCAGTTCATGTGTAGCCAAGTTTACATTCCGTGCATTAGTGATACCTTATGATGTTTCTTTTTCTGTGTGACTTATTTCACTTAGAATCATCATGCCTCAATCCACTCATTATGCTGGTACAGGCCTGGTGACACAGATTTCATTGCTGAGTGGTATTCTGTTGTACATAAGTACCGCAACTTCTTTATCAATTATTTGTTCTCTGGGATATTTAACTTGTACTGTAGAAGAGGCTCCTGTAAACAGAGCCGTTGTAAATTTTGGGGTGGCTGTGTCTTTTTGATTTTAATTTCCCTAAGCTATAGGACCATAAGTGGAAATGCCCTAGATTCTGTTGCTTTGTTTTTCAGATGTATCAGGAAACACCATACACTTCTCCAGAGTGGCTGTTGGCAATGTACATCCCGCCCATAAGCATAACAAGGCTCCTTTTTCCCCATGGCCTGTCTTGCCTTTCTGGATTTTACACTTTTCTCAGTGGCCCTTTAGACCGGGGGGAAGTGACACTTCATAGTAGTTCGGATTTCCATTGCAAGCTTGCTTGGTTTGCCAAAAAGGGCGTATGTGTTTTTTCCTGAATATATTCAGGAACAAACTCATACGCCCTTTGTTGCCAAGTGCATCATTGTCGATGTTCTGCCTCTTTTCCTATGCTTTAAATGCAAATCCAGTCTACCTCCTGAAATCGGTTTCCTGCAATTCTGCCCCGCTTTCAAGTCCTCTTCGCAGCCTTACTTCAATATATTTTTGGACGTTATCTGTCATTTATAACTCTGCAGGTTTGTGAATTACAGGGCCCCTGAGCTCCTTTCTTCAACTCGCTTTCTTGTGAGCTGGCCGCAAACCCGCAAGACTGCTTCAGGCCCTAATCTGCTTCTGGCAGGGCACGCTGAGCCTTTGGTTAATTCCTCTTCCTGGTGGGAAATGAGTGTTAAATATGCCCGTCCAGACACCTACCTCACTCTCAACCCCTTGGTGATGTGGGTCCTCTGGTTTGTGGCCACTTTTGCTGGGTTCCTCACCTTTCAATGATGTGGCCCCACTAGTGTGAGGACACTCCTGCTTGGTTCTCATCCACGTGGTTATGTGGACCCCCTGGTGAGAGTCTGTTCCTGGCTTTGTTCCTCACCCACCTGTGAGGGAGACCCTCTGCTGATAGGTCACTCCTGCATGGCTGGCACACATTGCCTTGGTGAAGTCAGCCGTGTGGTGACAGTTGGAGCGTGCTGGGAATCTCTTCCCCCGGTGATGAGGGCCCTCTTGCGTCAGGCCCTAACTGCTGGGCTCACCAACTTTTCTTAGGGAGCCCAGTGATGCTTTGGCACTCCTCTTAGGATCCCATCTCCATGGGGATGTGGGCCTTCTGCTCTGAGGTCCCAACGGCTGGGTTGTTCACATTTTCATGATGTGGGCTCTCTGGTGTTAGTTCACAGAAGCCTGGATCCCATAGCCTCTGTGCTCTTGGCTGCCTGCTGGGAGGTTCCAACTGCTGGATTCCTCACTTTTTTAATTTTTTGGGCCCTCTGTTGTGAGGATCCTCCTGCCTGCCTCACTCCCAGCCCCTTCGTGATGTGTGTCGTCTGGTTTGAGGCCACATGTGCTGGGTTCCTCACCTTTCGATGATGTGGGACCAATGGTCTTAGGAGACTCCTGCCTGGTTCACATCCCCTTGGTGATGTGGGCCCTCTGTTGAGAGTCTGATCCCGGCTGGGTTCCTCACCCATCTGTGAGGTAGGCCGTCTGATGTGAGGTCACTCTTGCCTGGCTTGCTCACCTCGCCTTGTGGACATGAGCCCTCTGGTGGCACTTGGAGCCTGCTGGGAGCCTCCTCTCCTCGGTGATGAGGGCCCTCTGGCATCAGGCCCTAACTGCTGGGCTCCCTACATTTTGTGATGTGCGCCCAGTGGTGCGAGGACACTCCAGCCAGGTTCACATCCCCATTGGGGTGTGGGCCTTCTGCTCTGAGGTCCCAAAGCCTGGGTTGCTCACAGTTTCATGATGTGGGCTCTCTGCTGTTAGTTCACTCCTGCCTGCATCCCATAGCTTCTGTGCTCTGGGCCGCCTGCTGGGAGGTTCCAACTGCTGGATTCCTCACCTTTCTTATTCTTTGGGCCCTCTGTTTTTAGGCTACTCCTGCCTGCCTCACTCCCATTCCCTTTGTGATATGTGTCCTCTGATTTGAGGCCACATGTGCTGGGTTCCGCACCTTTCGATGATGTGACCCCACTGGAGGGAAGACAGTCCTGACTGGTTCCCATCCCCTTGCTGATGTGGGCCCTCAGGTGAGAGTCTGATCCTCGCTGGGTTCCTCACCCTTCTGTGAGGTGGGCCCTCTGCTGTGAGGTCAATCATGCCTGTCTGGCACACGTCACCTTGGCGACGTGGGCCCTCTGGTGGCAGTTGGAGTGTGCTGGGATCCTCCTCCCCTCGGTGATGAGGGCCCTCTTGCCTTAGGCCATAACTGCTGGGCTCCCCACATTTTCTGATGTGCGCCAAGTGAGTGAGGAGACTCTTGCCAGGTTCCCATCCCCATGGCGATATGGGCCTTCTGCTCTGAGGTCAAAACGGCTGGCTTGCTCACAGTACCATGATGTGGGCCCTCTGCTGTGAGTTCACTCCGGCAAGGATCCCTTATCATCGGTGCTCTGAGCCGCCTGCTGGGAGGTTCCAACTGCTGGATTCCTCAACTTTTTTATTCTATGTGCCCTCTGTTGTGAGGCTCCTCCTGCCTGCCTCACTGCCAGCCCCTTGGTGATGACTGTCCTATGGCTTGAGGCCACATGTGCTGCGTTCCTCACCTTTCAATGATGTGACCCCACTCGTGTGAGGACACTCCTGCCTGGTTCCCATCCCCTTGGTGAGGTGGGCCCTCTGGCGAGAGTCTAATCCTGGCTGGGTTCCTCAACGTTCTGTGAGGTAGGCCCTCTGCTGTGAGGTCACTCCTGCCTGGCTGGCACACGTCACCTTGGAGACGTGAGCCCTCTGGTGGCAGTTGGAGCGTGCAGGGCGCCTCCTCCTCTTGGTGATGACGGCCCTCTGGCGTCAGGCCCTAAATGGTGGGCTCCCCACATTTTCTGATGTGCGCCCAGTGGTGCGAGGACACTCCAGCCAGGTTCCCATTCCCATGGGGATGTGGTCCTTCTGCGCTGAGGTCTCAACTCCTGGGTTGCTCACAGTTTTGTGATGTGGGCCCTCTGCTGTGAGTTCACTGTGGCCTGGATCCCATAGCCTCGGTGTTCTGGGCCGCCTGCTGGAAGGTCTAAATGCTGGAATCCTCACGTTTTTTATATTATGTGCCCTGTGTTGTGAGGCTACTCCTGCCTGCCTCACTCCAAGGCCCTTGGTGATGTGGGTCCTCTGGTTTGAGGACACATGTGCTGGGTTCCTCACCTTAAGATGATGAGGCCCCACTGGTGTGAGGATAATCCTGACTGGGTCCCATCCCCTTTGTGATGTGGGCCCTCTGGTGAGAGTCTGATCCTGGCTGGGTTCCTCACCCATCTGTGAGGTGGGCCCTCTACTATCAGGTAACTCTTGCCTGGGTTGCTCACCTCGCCTTGTTGACATGAGCCCTCTGGTGGCAATTGGACCCTGCTGGGAGCCTCCTCAGCTCTGTGATGAGGGCCCTCTGATGTCAGGCCCTAACTGCTGGGCTCCCCAACTTTTCTTAGTGAGCCCAGTGTTGCTCAAGCACTCCTCTTAGGTTCCCATCCCCATGGGGATGTGGGCCTTCTGCTCTGAGGTTCCAACGGCTGGGTTGATCACAATTTCATGATGTGGGCTCTCTGGTGTTAGTTCACTGTGGCCTGGATCCCATAGCCTCTGTGGTCTTGGCTGCCTGCTGGGAGGTTCCAACTGCTCGATTCCTCAACTTTTGTATTCTATGGGTCCTGTGTTGTGATGCTCCTCCTGCCTGCCTCACTCGCAACCCCTTCGTGATGTGGGTCTTCTGGTTTGAGGCCACATGTGCTGGGTTAGGCAACTTTCAATGATGTGGCCCCACTGGTGTGAGGACACTCCTGCCTGGTTCCCATCCCCTTGGTGATGTGGGCCTTCTGGTGACAGTCTTATCCTGGCTGAGTTCCTCACTCTTCTGTGAGGTAGGCCCTCTGCTGTGAGGTCAATCCTGCCTGACTTGCACACATCACCTTGGCGACGTGGGCCCTCTGTTGGCACATGGAACCTGCTGGGAGCCTCCTGCCCTCGGTGATGATGGCCCTCTAGCATCAGGCTCTAACTGCTGGGCTCCCCACGTTTTCTGATGTGAGCCCAGTGATGCCAGGACACTCCTGTCAGGTTCCCATCCCCATGGGGATGTGGGCTTTCTGCTCTGAGGTCCCAATGCCTGGGTTGCTCACAGTTTCATGATGTGGGCTCTCTGGTGTTAGTTAACTCCTGCCTGCATCCCATAGCTTCTGTGCTCTCGGCCGCCTGCTGGGAGGTTCCAAATGCTGGATTCCTCACTTTTTTTATTCTTTGGGCCCTCTGTTTTTAGGCTACTCCTACCTGCCTCACTCCCATCCCCTTTGTGATGTATGTCCTCTGATATGAGGCCACATGTGCTGGGTTCCTCACCTTTCGATGATGTGGTCCCACTGGTGGGAGGACAGTCCTGACTGGTTCCCATCCCCTTGGTGTTGTGGGCCCTCTGGTGAGAGTCTCATCCTGCCTCGGTTCCTCACCCTTCTGTGAGATAGACCCTCTGCTGTGAGGTCACTACTGCCTGGCTGGTGCATGCCACCTTGTAGACGTGGGCCCTCTGTTGGCAGTTGGAACCTGCTGGGAGTCTCCTCCCCTCAGTTATGAGGGCCCCCTGGCATCAGGCCCTAACTGCTGGGCTCCTAACATTTTCTGATATGTGCTAAGTGGTGCAAAGCCACTCCTGCCAGGTTCCCATCCCAATGGGGATGTGGGCCTTCTGTTCTGAGGTCCCAACAGCTGGGCTGCTCACAGGTTCATGATGTGGGCCCTCTGCTGTGAGTTCACTGCGGCCTGGATCCCATAGCCTCGGTGCTCTGGGCCACTTGCTGGGAGGTTCCAACTGCTGGATTCCTCAACTTTTATATTCTATGGACCCTGTGTTGTGAGGCCAGTCCTGCCAGCCTCATTCCGAACCCCTTGGTGATGTGGTTCCTCTGGTTTGAGGACACATGTGCTGGGATCCTCACCTTTCGATGATGTTGTCCCACTGGTGTGGGGACACTCCTGCCTGGTTCCCATCCCCTTGGTGATGTGGGCCCTCTGGTGAGAGTCTGATCCTGGCTGTGTTCCTCACCCTTCTGTGAGGTGGGCCCTCTGCTGTGAGGTCACTCCTGCCAGGCTGGCACACATCGCCTTGGCGACGTTGGCCCTCTGGTGGCAGCTGGAGCCTGCTGGGAGCCTCCTCCTCTCGGTGATGAGTGCCCTCTAGTGTCAGGCCCTAACTTCTGAGCACCCCACGTTTTCTGATGTGAGCCCAGTGATGCCAGGACACTCCTGTCATGTTCCCATCACCATGGGGATGTGGGCCTTCTGCTCTGAGGTCCCAATGTCTGGGTTGCTCACAGTTTCATGATGTGGGCTGTCTGGTGTTAGTTCACTCTGGCCTGGTTCCTCTAGCCTCTGTGCTCTGGGCCGCCTGCTGGGAGGTTCCAACTGCTGGATTCCTCACCTTTCTTATTTTTGGGCCCTCTGTTATGAGGCTCCTCCTGCCTGCCTCACTCCCAGCCCCTTGGTGATGGGTGTCCTATGGTTTGAAGCCACATGTTCTGGGTTCCTCACCTTTAGATGATGTGGCCCTACTCATGTGAGGACACTCCTGCCTGGTTCCAATCCATTTGGTGATGTGGGCCCTCTGGTGCGAGTCTGATCCTGACTGGGTTCGTCACACTTCTCTGAGGTGGGCCCTCTGCTGTGAGGTCATTCGTGCCTGGTTGGCACACATCGCCTTGGCGACGTCAGCCCTCTGGTGGCAGTTGGAGCCTGCTGGGAGCCTCCTTCCCTTGGTGATGAGGGTCCTCTGGCGCCAGGCCCTAACTGCTGGTCGCCCAAAATTTTCTGATACGTTCTCAGTGGTGCGAGGACACTCCTACCAGAATTCCATCCCCATGGGGATGTGGGCCTCCTGCTCTGAGGTCCCAATGGCTGGGTTGCTCAGTTTCATGACATGGGCCCTCTTCTGTGAGTTCACTGTGGCCTGGATCCCATAGCCTCGGTGCTCTGGGCCGCCTGCTGGGAGGTTCCAACTGCTGGATTCCTCACTTTTTTATTCTATGTGCCCAGTGTTGTGAGGCTACTCCTGCCTGCCTCACTCCGAGGTCCTTGGTGATGTGGGTCCTCTGGTTTGAGGACACATGTGCTGAGTACCTCAGCTTTCGATGATGTGGCCCCACTGATGTGAAGACACTCCTGCCTGGTTCCCATCCCCTTGGTGATGTGGGCCCTCTGGTGAGAGTCTGATGTTGGCTGGGTTTCTCACCCTTCTGTGAGGTGGGACCTCTGCTGTGAGGTAACTCCTGCCTGGCATGCTAACGTTGCCTTGGCAATGTGAGCCCTCAGGTGGCAGTTGGAGCCTGCTGGGAATCTCCTCCCCTCAGTTATGAGAGCTCTGGATAAAACAAATATGCCCTTTTTTGCCAAGTGCATTATTTTCCAAGTTCTGTCTCTTTTCCTATGCTTTAAGAGCTACTCCCGTGTACGTTTTGAAATCAATTTCCAGCAATTCTGCCCCGCATTCAAGTCCTCTTCGCAGCCTTACTTCAGCATAATTTTGGATGATAGCTGTCATTTATAACTCCGCAGGTTTCTGAATTACAGTGTCCCTGAGCTCCATTCTTCAACTCGCTTTCTTGTGAGCTGGCCGCAACACCGCAGGATCTCCTCAGGCCCTAATTTAGTTCCAGCATGGCACGCGGAGCCTTTGGTTAATTCCTCTTCCTGGTGGGAAATGAGAGTTAAATTTGCCCGTCCGGACACCTCCACCTAGTCTCTCATTGGTTCTCCCTATTCCTGTTCATTTTCCACAGAAATTGCAAACTGGGCCAAACAGGAGGTTAAAGGCACTGACTCTCCAAGTGGGGAGAGTGTTAGTAAAGCGTCTGGAATGTTGCACCCGAGTACCAGGGGACGAAAACTGAGACACATTTGAACACGTTTTCCGATCACACGGTGGATCATACTCTGGGTTCCACATGCATGTTTTAGCTGAAGGAAGAATCCCTTAAACAGGGAGAGTTGAGACCCATGGAATGGGTACCATGCAATATGACTTCAAAGGGTCTGCATTTGCTCACCGAACCTCACCAATCCTATCACTGCTGCGTTTATGCTGCTGTACACACGCTTGATTCTCTTTCGGAGACATATAAATCCATAGGTTTTAAGATTCTTACTAGTCAGGTAGATTCTTACTAGTCAGGAATATTCTTAGGCGTTTAATATGGGGTGTTGAGTCCACTTCGTTGAGCAAGGAGTAGCTCTTGTCTATTACATATTTGGCTTATGGAACGGTATCTGTGCTAATTTCAATCTCTGGTTTCATGCAGCACCCCAACTCACCCGTCCCCTTAAGCAAGCATAAGTTGGTTTTCTACATTTGACACCCTGTTCTGTTTTGTAATTCAGTTCTTGTGTAGCCAAGTTTACATTCCGTGTATTAGTGATATCTTATGATGTTTCTTTTTCTGTGTGACTAATTTCACTTAGAATCATCGTACCTGAATCCACTCATTATGCTGCTATGGGCCTGATGACATAGATTTCATTGCTGAGTGATATTGCATTGTACATAAGTACCACAACTTCTTTATCCATTTTTCGCTTTCTGTGATATTGAACTTGTTCGGTAAACGAGGTTCTTGTAAACAGAGCCGTCCCAAACTTTGGGGTGGCTGTGTCTTTTTGATTTTAATTTCCCTAAGCTATAGGACCATAAGTGGAAGTGCCCTAGGCTCTGTTGCTTTGTTTTTTGGATGTTTCAGGAAACACCATACACTTCTCCAGAGTGGCTGCTGGCAATTTACATCGCGCCCATCAGCATAACAAGGCTCCCAGTTCTCCATGGCCTGTCCTGCCTTTCTGGATTTTACACTTTTTTCAGATAGCCCTTTTGACCGGGGGGCAGTGAGACTTCATTGTAGTGCAGATTTCCTTTGCAAGCTTGCTTGGTTGGCCAAAAAGGGCGTATGCGTTTTTTCCTGAATATATTCAGGGAAAAACGCATACGCCCTTTTTGGCCAAGTGCATCATTGTGGACGTTCTGCCTCTTTTCCTATGCTTTACATGCAATTCCAGTCTACCTCCTGAAATCGGTTTCCTGCAATTCTGCCCCGCTTTCAACTCCTCTTGGCAGCCTTACTTCAATATATTTTTGGAAGACAGCTGTCATTTATAACTCTGCAGGTTTGTGAATTACAGTGCCCCTGAGCTCCTTTCTTCAACTCGCTTTCTTGTGAGCTGGCCGCAACACTGCAGGATTGCTTCAGGCCCTAGTTTGGTTCCGGCACGGCATGCTGAGCCTTTGGTTAATTCCTCTTCCTGGTGGGAAATGAGAGTTAAATTGGCCCGTCCGGACACCTCCACCTAATCTCTCATTGGTTCTCCCTATTCCTGTTCATCTTCCGCAGAAATTGCTAACTGGGCCAAACAGGAGGTTAAAGGCACTGACTCTCCAAGTGGGGAGAGTGTTAGTAAAGCGTCTGGAATGTTGCACCCGAGTACCAGGGGACCAAAACTGAGACACATTTGAACACGTTTTCCGACCACACGGTGGATCATACTCTGGGTTCCACATGCATGTTTTAGCTGAAGGAAGAATCCCTTAAACATGGAGAGTTGAGACCCATGGAATGGGTACCATGCAATATGACTTCAAAGGGTCTGCATTTACTCACCGAACCTCAGCAATCCTATCACTGCTGCGTTTATGCCGCTGTACACACGCTTGATTCTCTTTCGGAGACATATAAATCCATAGGTTTTAAGATTCTTACTAGTCAGGTATATTCTTAGGCGTTTAATATGGAGTGTTGAGTCCACTTCGTTGAGCAAGGAGTAGCTCTTGTCTATTACATATTTGGCTTATGGAACGGTATCTGTGCTCATTTCAATCTCTGGTTTTATGCAGCACCCCAACTCACCTTTCCCCTTAAGCAAGCATAAGTTGGTTTTCTACATTTGACACCCTGTTCTGTTTTGTAATTCAGTTCTTGTGTAGCCAAGTTTACATTCCGTGTATTAGTGATATCTTATGATGTTTCTTTTTCTGTGTGACTTATTTCACTTAGAATCATCGTACCTGAATCCACTCATTATGCTGCTACGGGCCTGATGACATAGATTTCATTGCTGAGTGATATTGCATTGTACGTAAGTACCACAACTTCTTTATCCATTTTTCACTTTCTGTGATATTGAACTTGTACCGTAAACGAGGTTCTTGTAAACAGAGCCGTCCCAAACTTTGGGGTGGCTGTGTCTTTTTGATTTTAATTTCCCTAAGCTATAGGACCATAAGTAGAAGTGCCCTAGGCTCTGTTGCTTTGTTTTTTGGATGTTTCAGGAAACACCATACACTTCTCCAGAGTGGCTGCTGGCAATTTACATCGCGCCCATCAGCATAACAAGGCACCCAGTTCTCCATGGCCTGTTCTGCCTTTCTGGATTTTACACATTTTTCGGATGGCCCTTTTGACCAGGGGGCAGTGAGACTTCATTGTAGTGCAGATTTCCTTTGCAAGCTTGCTTGGTTGGCCAAAAAGGGCGTATGCGTTTTTTCCTGAATATATTCAGGAAAAAACGCATACGCCCTTTTTGGCCAAGTGCATCATTGTGGACGTTCTGCCTCTTTTCCTATGCTTTACATGCAATTCCAGTCTACCTCCTGAAATCGGTTTCCTGCAATTCTGCCCGGCTTTCAACTCCTCTTGGCTGCCTTACTTCAATATATTTTTGGAAGACAGCTGTCATTTTTAACTCTGCAGGTTTGTGAATTACAGTGCCCCTGAGCACCTTTCTTCAACTCGCTTTCTTGTGAGCTGGCCGCAACACCGCAGGATTGCTTCAGGCCCTAGTTTGGATCCGGCACGGCATGCTGAGCCTTTGGTTAATTCCTCTTCCTGGTGGGAAATGAGAGTTAAATTTGCCCGTCCAGACACCTCCACCTAATCTCTCATTGGTTCTCCCTATTCCTGTTCATTTTCCACAGAAATTGCAAACTGGGCCAAACAGGAGGTTAAAGGCACTGACTCTCTAAGTGGGGAGAGTGTTAGTAAAGCGTCTGGAATGTTGCACCCGAGTACCAGGGGACGAAAATTGAGACACATTTGAACACGTTTCCCGATCACACGGTGGATCATACTCTGGGTTCCACATGCATGTTTTAGCTGAAGGAAGAATCCCTTAAACATGGAGAGTTGAGACCCATGGAATGGGTACCATGCAATATGACTTCAAAGGGTCTGCATTTGCTCACCGAACTTCACCAGTCCTATCACTGCTGCGTTTATGCCGCTGTACACACGCTTGATTCTCTTTCGGAGACATATAAATCCATAGGTTTTAAGATTCTTACTAGTCATGTATATTCTTAGGCGTTTAATATGGGGTGTTGAGTCCACTTCGTTGAGCAAGGAGTAGCTCTTGTCTATTACATATTTGACTTATGGAATGGTATCTGTGCTCATTTCAATCTCTGGTTTTATGCAGCACCCCAACTCACCTTTTCCCTTAAGCAAGCATAAGTTGGTTTTCTACATTTGACACCCTGTTCTGTTTTGTAATTCAGTTCTTGTGAAGCCAAGTGTACATTCCGTGTAGTAGTGATATCTTATGATGTTTCTTTTTCTGTGTGACTTATTTCACTTAGAATCATCGTACCTGAATCCACTCATTATGCTGCTACGTGCCTGATGACATAGATTTCATTGCTGAGTGATATTGCATTGTACGTAAGTACCACAACTTCTTTATCCATTTTTCGCTTTCTGTGATATTGAACTTGTACCGTAAACGAGGTTCTTGTAAACAGAGCCGTCCCAAACTTTGGGGTGGCTGTGTCTTTTTGATTTTAATTTCCCTAAGCTATAGGACCATAAGTGGAAGTGCCCTAGGCTCTGTTGCTTGGTTTTTTGGATGTTTCAGGAAACACCATACACTTCTCCAGAGTGGCTGCTGGCAATTTACATCCCGCCCATCAGCATAACAAGGCTCCCAGTTCTCCATGGCCTGTCCTGACTTTCTGGATTTTACACTTTTTTCGGATGGCCCTTTTGACCGGGGGGCAGTGAGACTTCATTGTAGTGCAGATTTCCTTTGCAAGCTTGCTTGGTTGGCCAAAAAGTGCGTATGCGTTTTTTCCAGAATATATTCAGGAAAAAACGCATACGCCCTTTTTGGCCAAGTGCATCATTGTGGACGTTCTGCCTCTTTTCCTATGCTTTACATGCAATTCCAGTCTACCTCCTGAAATCGGTTTCCTGCAATTCTGCTCCACTTTCAAGTCCTCTTGACAGCCTTACTTCAATATATTTTTGGAAGATAGCTGTCATTTATAACTCTGCAGGTTTGTGAATTACAGTGCCCCTGAGCTCCTTTCTTCAACTCGCTTTCTTGTGAGCTGGCCACAACACCGCAGGATTGCTTCAGGCCCTAGTTTGGTTCCGGCACGGCATGCTGAGCCTTTGGTTAATTCCTCTTCCTGGTGGGAAATGAGAGTTAAATTTGCCCGTCCAGACACCTCCACCTAGTCTCTCATTGGTTCTCCCTATTCCTGTTCATTTTCCACAGAAATTGCAAACTGGGCCAAACAGGAGGTTTTAGGCACTGACTCTCCAAGTGGGGAGAGTGTTAGTAAAGCGTCTGGAATGTTGCACCCGAGTACCAGGGAACGAAAACTGAGACACATTTGAACACGTTTCCCGATCACACAGTGGATCATACTCTGGGTTCCACAGGCATGTTTTAGCTGAAGGAAGAATCCCTTAAACATGGAGAGTTGAGACCCATGGAATGGGTACCATGCAATATGACTTCAAAGGGTCTGCATTTGCTCACCGAACCTCACCAGTCCTATCACTGCTGCGTTTATGCCGCTGTACACACGCTTGATTCTCTTTCGGAGACATATAAATCCATAGGTTTTAAGATTCTTACTAGTCATGTATATTCTTAGGCATTTAATATGGGGTGTTGAGTCCACTTTGTTGAGCAAGGAGTAGCTCTTGTCTATTACACATTTGGCTTATGGAACGGTATCTGTGCTAATTTCAATCTCTGGTTTTATGCAGCACCCCAACTCACCTTTCCCCTTAAGCAAGCATAAGTTGGTTTTCTACATTTGACACCCTGTTCTGTTTTGTAATTCAGTTCTTGTGTAGCCAAGTTTACATTCCGTGTATTAGTGATATCTTATGATGTTTCTTTTTCTGTGTGACTTATTTCACTTAGAATCATCGTACCTGAATCCACTCATTATGCTGCTACGGGCCTGATGACATAGATTTCATTGCTGAGTGATATTGCATTGTACGTTAGTACCACAAGTTCTTTATCCATTTTTCGCTTTCGGTGATATTGAACTTGTACCGTAAACGAGGTTCTTGTAAACAGAGGCGTTCCAAACTTTGGGTTGGGTGTGTCTTTTTGATTTTAATTTCCCTAAGCTATAGGAACATAAGTGGAAGTGCCCTAGGCTCTGTTGCTTTGTTTTTTGGATGTTTCAGGAAACACCATACACTTCTCCTTAGTGGCTGCTGGCAATTTACATCGCGCCTATCAGCATAACAAGGCTCCCAGTTCTCCATGGCCTGTCCTGCCTTTCTGGATTTTACACTTTTTTCAGATGGCCCTTTTGACCGGGGGGCAGTGAGACTTCATTGTAGTGCAGATTTCCTTTGCAAGCTTGCTTGGTTGGCCAAAAACGGCGTATGCGTTTTTTCCTGAATATATTCAGGAAAAAACGCATACGCCCTTTTTGGCCAAGTGCATCATTGTGGACGTTCTGCCTCTTTTCCTATGCTTTACATGCAATTCCAGTCTACCTCCTGAAATCGGTTTCCTGCAATTCTGCCCGCTTTCAACTCCTCTTGGCAGCCTTACTTCAATATATTTTTGGAAGATAGCTGTCATTTAAAACTCTGCAGGTTTGTGAATTACAGTGCCCCTGAGCTCCTTTCTTCAACTCGCTTTCTTGTGAGCTGGCTGAAACACCGCAGGATTGCTTCAGGCCCTAGTTTGGTTCCGGCACGGCATGCTGAGCCTTTGGTTAATTCCTCATCCTGGTGGGAAATGAGAGTTAAATTTGCCCGACCAGACACCTCCACCTAGTCTCTCATTGGTTCTCCCTATTCCTGTTCATTTTCCACAGAAATTGCAAACTGGGCCAAACAGGAGGTTAAAGGCACTGACTCTCCAAGTGGGGAGAGTGTTAGTAAAGCGTCTGGAATGTTGCACCCGAGTACCAGGGGACGAAAACTGAGACACATTTGAACACGTTTCCCGATCACACGGTGGATCATACTCTGTGTTCCACAGGCATGTTTTAGCTGAAGGAAGAATCCCTTAAACATGGAGAGTTGAGACCCGTGGAATGGGTACCATGCAATATGACTTCAATGGGTCTGCATTTGCTCACCGAACCTCACCAGTCCTATCACTGCTGCGTTTATGCCGCTGTACACACGCTTGATTCTCTTTCGGAAACATATCAATCCATAGGTTTTAAGATTCTTACTAGTCAGGTATATTCTTAGGCGTTTAATATGGGGTGTTGAGTCCACTTCGTTGAGCAAGGAGTAGCTCTTGTCTATTACATATTTGGCTTATGGAACGGTATCTGTGCTAATTTCAATCTCTGGTTTTATGCAACACCCCAACTCACCTTTCCCCTTAAGCAAGCATTAGTTGGTTTTCTACATTTGACACCCTGTTCTGTTTTGTAATTCACTTCCTGTGTAGCCAAGTTTACATTCCGTTTAGTAGTGATATCTTATGATGTTTCTTTTTCTGTGTGACTTATTTCACTTAGAATCATCGTACCTGAATCCACTCATTATGCTGCTATGGGCCTGATGACATACATTTCATTGCTGAGTGATATTGCATTGTACGTAAGTACCACAACTTCTTTATCCATTTATCGCTTTGTGTGATGTTGAACTTGTACCGTAAAAGAGGTTCTTGTAAACAGAGCCGTCCCAATCTTTGGGGTGGCTGTGTCTTTTTGATTTTAATTTCCCTAAGCTATAGGACCATAAGTGGAAGTGCCCTAGGCTCTGTTGCTTTGTTTTTTGGATGTTTCAGGAAACACCATACACTTCTCCAGAGTGGCTGCTGGCAATTTACATCCCGCCGTTCAGCATAACAAGGGTCCCAGTTCTCCATGGCCTGTCCTGCCTTTCTGGATTTTACACTTTTTTCAGATGGCCCTTTTGACCGGGGGGCAGTGAGACTTCATTGTAGTGCAGATTTCCTTTGCAAGCTTGCTTGGTTGGCCAAAAAGGGCGTATGCGTTTTTTCCTGACGCATACGCCCTTTTTGGCCAAGTGCATCATTGTGGACTTCTGCCTCTTTTCCTATGCTTTACATGCAATTCCAGTCTACCTCCTGAAATCGGTTTCCTGCAATTCTGCCCGCTTTCAACTCCTCTTGGCAGCCTTACTTCAATATATTTTTGGAAGATAGCTGTCATTTATAACTCTGCAGGTTTGTGAATTACAGTGCCCCTGACCTCCTTTCTTCAAGTCGCTTTCTTGTGAGCTGGCCGCAACACCGCAGGATTGCTTCAGGCCCTAGTTTGGTTCCGGCACGGCATGCTGAGCCTTTGGTTAATTCCTCTTCCTGGTGGGAAATGAGAGTTAAATTTGCCCGTCCAGACACCTCCACCTAGTCTCTCATTGGTTCTCCCTATTCCTGTTCATTTTCCACAGAAATTGCAAACTGGGCCAAACAGGAGGTTAAAGGCACTGACTCTCCAAGTGGGGAGAGTGTTAGTAAAGCGTCTGGAATGTTGCACCCGAGTACCTGGGGACGAAAACTGAGACACATTTGAACACGTTTCCCAATCACACGGTGGATCATACTCTGGGTTCCACATGCATGTTTTAGCTGAAGGAAGAATCCCTTAAACCTGGAGAGTTGAGACCCATAGAATGGGTACCATGCAATATGACTTCAAAGGGTCTGCATTTGCTCACCGAACCTCACCAATCCTATCACTGCTGCGTTTATGTCGCTGTACAAACTCTTGATTCTCTTTCGGACACATATGAATCCATAGGTTTTAAGTTTCTTACTAGTCAGGTATATTCTTAGGCGTTTAATATGGTGTGTTGAGTCCAGTTCGTTGAGCAAGGAGTAGCTCTTCTCTATTACATATTTGGCTTAGGGATCGGTATCTGTGCTAATTTCAATCTCTGGTTTTATGCAGCACCCCAACTCACCCGTCCCCTTAAGCAAGCATAAGTTGGTTTTCTATATTTGAGACCCTGTTTTGCTTTGTAATTCAGTTCCTGTGTAGCCAAGTTTACATTCCATGTATTAGTGATACCTTATGATGTTTCTTTTTCTGTGTGACTTATTTCACTTAGAATCATCGTACCTGAATCCACTCATTATGCTGCTACGGGCCTGATGACATAGATTTCATTGCTGAGTGATATTGCATTGTACGTAAGTACCACAACTTCTTTATCCATTTTTCGCTTTCTGTGATATTGAACTTGTACCGTAAACGAGGTTCTTGTAAACAGAGCCGTCCCAAACTTTGCGGTGGCTGTGTCTTTTTGATTTTAATTTCCCTAAGCTATAGGACCATAAGTGGAAGTGCCCTAGGCTCTGTTGCTTGGTTTTATGGATGTTTCAGGAAACACCATACACTTCTCCAGAGTGGCTGCTGGCAATTTACATCCCGCCCATCAGCATAACAAGGCTCCCAGTTCTCCATGTCCTGTCCTGCCTTTCTGGATTTTACACTTTTTTCAGATGGCCCTTTTGACCGGGGGGCAGTGAGACTTCATTGTAGTGCAGATTTCCTTTGCAAGCTTGCTTGGTTGGCCAAAAAGGGCGTATGCGTTTTTTCCTGAATATATTCAGGAAAAAACGCATACGCCCTTTTTGGCCAAGTGCATCATTGTGGACGTTCTGCCTCTTTTCCTATGCTTTAAATGCAATTCCAGTCTACCTCCTGAAATCGGTTTCCTGCAATTCTGCCCGCTTTCAACTCCTCTTGGAAGCCTTACTTCAATATATTTTTGGAAGATAGCTGTCATTTATAACTCTGCAGGTTTGTGAATTACAGTGCCCCTGAGCTCCTTTCTTCCACTCGCTTTCTTGTGAGCTGGCCACAACACCGCAGGATTGCTTCAGGCCCTAGTTTGGTTCCGGCACGGCATGCTGAGCCTTTGGTTAATTCCTCTTCCTGGTGGGAAATGAGAGTTAAATTTGCCCGTCCAGACACCTCCACCTAGTCTCTCATTGGTTCTCCCTATTCCTGTTCATTTTCCACAGAAATTGCAAACTGGGCCAAACAGGAGGTTTTAGGCACTGACTCTCCAAGTGGGGAGAGTGTTAGTAAAGCGTCTGGAATGTTGCACCCGAGTACCAGGGAACGAAAACTGAGACACATTTGAACACGTTTCCCGATCACACAGTGGATCATACTCTGGGTTCCACAGGCATGTTTTAGCTGAAGGAAGAATCCCTTAAACATGGAGAGTTGAGACCCATGGAATGGGTACCATGCAATATGACTTCAAAGGGTCTGCATTTGCTCACCGAACCTCACCAGTCCTATCACTGCTGCGTTTATGCCGCTGTACACACGCTTGATTCTCTTTCGGAGACATATAAATCCATAGGTTTTAAGATTCTTACTAGTCATGTATATTCTTAGGCATTTAATATGGGGTGTTGAGTCCACTTTGTTGAGCAAGGAGTAGCTCTTGTCTATTACACATTTGGCTTATGGAACGGTATCTGTGCTAATTTCAATCTCTGGTTTTATGCAGCACCCCAACTCACCTTTCCCCTTAAGCAAGCATAAGTTGGTTTTCTACATTTGACACACTGTTCTGTTTTGTAATTCAGTTCTTGTGTAGCCAAGTTTACATTCCGTGTATTAGTGATATCTTATGATGTTTCTTTTTCTGTGTGACTTATTTCACTTAGAATCATCGTACCTGAATCCACTCATTATGCTGCTACGGGCCTGATGACATAGATTTCATTGCTGAGTGATATTGCATTGTACGTTAGTACCACAACTTCTTTATCCATTTTTCGCTTTCTGTGATATTGAACTTGTACCGTAAACGAGGTTCTTGTAAACAGAGGCGTTCCAAACTTTGGGGTGGCTGTGTCTTTTTGATTTTAATTTCCCTAAGCTATAGGAACATAAGTGGAAGTGCCCTAGGCTCTGTTGCTTTGTTTTTTGGATGTTTCAGGAAACACCATACACTTCTCCAGAGTGGCTGCTGGCAATTTACATCGCGCCCATCAGCATAACAAGGCTCCCAGTTCTCCATGGCCTGTCCTGCCTTTCTGGATTTTACACGTTTTTCAGATGGCCCTTTTGACCGGGGGGCAGTGAGACTTCATTGTAGTGCAGATTTCCTTTGCAAGCTTGCTTGGTTGGCCAAAAAGGGCGTATGCGTTTTTTCCTGAATATATTCAGGAAAAAACGCATACGCCCTTTTTGGCCAAGTGCATCATTGTGGACGTTCTGCCTCTTTTCCTATGCTTTACATGCAATTCCAGTCTACCTCCTGAAATCGGTTTCCTGCAATTCTGCCCGCTTTCAACTCCTCTTGGCAGCCTTACTTCAATATATTTTTGGAAGATAGCTGTCATTTAAAACTCTGCAGGTTTGTGAATTACAGTGCCCCTGAGCTCCTTTCTTCAACTCGCTTTCTTGTGAGCTGGCTGAAACACCGCAGGATTGCTTCAGGCCCTAGTTTGGTTCCGGCACGGCATGCTGAGCCTTTGGTTAATTCCTCATCCTGGTGGGAAATGAGAGTTAAATTGGCCCGACCAGACACCTCCACCTAGTCTCTCATTGGTTCTCCCTATTCCTGTTCATTTTCCACAGAAATTGCAAACTGGGCCAAACAGGAGGTTAAAGGCACTGACTCTCCAAGTGGGGAGAGTGTTAGTAAAGCGTCTGGAATGTTGCACCCGAGTACCAGGGGACGAAAACTGAGACACATTTGAACACGTTTCCCGATCACACGGTGGATCATACTCTGTGTTCCACAGGCATGTTTTAGCTGAAGGAAGAATCCCTTAAACATGGAGAGTTGAGACCCGTGGAATGGGTACCGTGCAATATGACTTCAATGGGTCTGCATTTGCTCACCGAACCTCACCAGTCCTATCACTGCTGCGTTTATGCCGCTGTACACACGCTTGATTCTCTTTCGGAAACATATCAATCCATAGGTTTTAAGATTCTTACTAGTCAGGTATATTCTTAGGCGTTTAATATGGGGTGTTGAGTCCACTTCGTTGAGCAAGGAGTAGCTCTTGTCTATTACATATTTGGCTTATGGAACGGTATCTGTGCTAATTTCAATCTCTGGTTTTATGCAACACCCCAACTCACCTTTCCCCTTAAGCAAGCATTAGTTGGTTTTCTACATTTGACACCCTGTTCTGTTTTGTAATTCACTTCCTGTGTAGCCAAGTTTACATTCCGTTTAGTAGTGATATCTTATGATGTTTCTTTTTCTGTGTGACTTATTTCACTTAGAATCATCGTACCTGAATCCACTCATTATGCTGCTATGGGCCTGATGACATACATTTCATTGCTGAGTGATATTGCATTGTACGTAAGTACCACAACTTCTTTATCCATTTATCGCTTTGTGTGATGTTGAACTTGTACCGTAAAAGAGGTTCTTGTAAACAGAGCCGTCCCAATCTTTGGGGTGGCTGTGTCTTTTTGATTTTAATTTCCCTAAGCTATAGGACCATAAGTGGAAGTGCCCTAGGCTCTGTTGCTTTGTTTTTTGGATGTTTCAGGAAACACCATACACTTCTCCAGAGTGGCTGCTGGCAATTTACATCCCGCCCATCAGCATAACAAGGGTCCCAGTTCTCCATGGCCTGTCCTGCCTTTCTGGATTTTACACTTTTTTCAGATGGCCCTTTTGACCGGGGGGCAGTGAGACTTCATTGTAGTGCAGATTTCCTTTGCAAGCTTGCTTGGTTGGCCAAAAAGGGCGTATGCGTTTTTTCCTGACGCATACGCCCTTTTTGGCCAAGTGCATCATTGTGGACTTCTGCCTCTTTTCCTATGCTTTACATGCAATTCCAGTCTACCTCCTGAAATCGGTTTCCTGCAATTCTGCCCGCTTTCAACTCCTCTTGGCAGCCTTACTTCAATATATTTTTGGAAGATAGCTGTCATTTATAACTCTGCAGGTTTGTGAATTACAGTGCCCCTGACCTCCTTTCTTCAAGTCGCTTTCTTGTGAGCTGGCCGCAACACCGCAGGATTGCTTCAGGCCCTAGTTTGGTTCCGGCACGGCATGCTGAGCCTTTGGTTAATTCCTCTTCCTGGTGGGAAATGAGAGTTAAATTTGCCCGTCCAGACACCTCCACCTAGTCTCTCATTGGTTCTCCCTATTCCTGTTCATTTTCCACAGAAATTGCAAACTGGGCCAAACAGGAGGTTAAAGGCACTGACTCTCCAAGTGGGGAGAGTGTTAGTAAAGCGTCTGGAATGTTGCACCCGAGTACCTGGGGACGAAAACTGAGACACATTTGAACACGTTTCCCAATCACACGGTGGATCATACTCTGGGTTCCACATGCATGTTTTAGCTGAAGGAAGAATCCCTTAAACCTGGAGAGTTGAGACCCATAGAATGGGTACCATGCAATATGACTTCAAAGGGTCTGCATTTGCTCACCGAACCTCACCAATCCTATCACTGCTGCGTTTATGTCGCTGTACAAACTCTTGATTCTCTTTCGGACACATATGAATCCATAGGTTTTAAGTTTCTTACTAGTCAGGTATATTCTTAGGCGTTTAATATGGTGTGTTGAGTCCAGTTCGTTGAGCAAGGAGTAGCTCTTCTCTATTACATATTTGGCTTAGGGATCGGTATCTGTGCTAATTTCAATCTCTGGTTTTATGCAGCACCCCAACTCACCCGTCCCCTTAAGCAAGCATAAGTTGGTTTTCTATATTTGAGACCCTGTTTTGCTTTGTAATTCAGTTCCTGTGTAGCCAAGTTTACATTCCATGTATTAGTGATACCTTATGATGTTTCTTTTTCTGTGTGACTTATTTCACTTAGAATCATCGTACCTGAATCCACTCATTATGCTGCTACGGGCCTGATGACATAGATTTCATTGCTGAGTGATATTGCATTGTACGTAAGTACCACAACTTCTTTATCCATTTTTCGCTTTCTGTGATATTGAACTTGTACCGTAAACGAGGTTCTTGTAAACAGAGCCGTCCCAAACTTTGCGGTGGCTGTGTCTTTTTGATTTTAATTTCCCTAAGCTATAGGACCATAAGTGGAAGTGCCCTCGGCTCTGTTGCTTGGTTTTTTGGATGTTTCAGGAAACACCATACACTTCTCCAGAGTGGCTGCTGGCAATTTACATCCCGCCCATCAGCATAACAAGGCTCCCAGTTCTCCATGTCCTGTCCTGCCTTTCTGGATTTTACACTTTTTTCAGATGGCCCTTTTGACCGGGGGGAAGTGAGACTTCATTGTAGTGCAGATTTCCTTTGCAAGCTTGCTTGGTTGGCCAAAAAGGGCGTATGCGTTTTTTCCTGAATATATTCAGGAAAAAACGCATACGCCCTTTTTGGCCAAGTGCATCATTGTGGACGTTCTGCCTCTTTTCCTATGCTTTACATGCAATTCCAGTCTACCTCCTGAAATCGGTTTCCTGCAATTCTGCCCGCATTCAACTCCTCTTGGCAGTCTTACTTCAATATATTTTTGGAAGATAGCTGTCATTTATAACTCTGCAGGTTTGTGAATTACAGTGCCCCTGAGCTCCTTTCTTCAACTCGCTTTCTTGTGAGCTGGCCGCAACACCGCAGGATTGCTTCAGGCCCTAGTTTGGTTCCGGCACGGCATGCTGAGCCTTTGGTTAATTCCTCTTCCTGGTGGGAAATGAGAGTTAAATTTGCCCGTCCGAACACCTCCACCTAGTCTCTCATTGGTTCTCCCTATTCCTGTTCATTTTCCACAGAAATTGCAAACTGGGCCAAACAGGAGGTTAAAGGCACTGACTCTCCAAGTGGGGAGAGTGTTAGTAAAGCGTCTGGAATGTTGCACCCGAATACCAGGGGACGAAAACTGAGACACATTTGAACACGTTTTCCGATCACATGGTGGATCATACTCTGGGTTGCACATGCATGTTTTAGCTGAAGGAAGAATCCCTTAAACATAGAGAGTTGAGACCCATGGAATGGGTACCATGCAATATGACTTCAAAGGGTCTGCATTTGCTCACCGAACCTCACCAATCCTATCACTGCTGCGTTTATGCTGCTGTACACACGCTTGATTCTCTTTCGGAGACATATAAATCCATAGGTTTTAAGATTCTTACTAGTCAGGTATATTCTTAGGCGTTTAATATGGGGTGTTGTGTCTACTTCGTTGAGCAAGGAGTAGCTCTTGTCTATTACATATTTGGCTTATGGAACGGTATCTGTGCTAATTTCAATCTCTTGTTTTATGCAGCACCCCAACTCACCTTTCCCCTTAAGCAAGCATAAGTTGGTTTTCTACATTTGACACCCTGTTCTGTTTTGTAATTCAGTTCCTGTGTAGCCAAGTTTACATTCCGTGTAGTAGTGATATCTTATGATGTTTCTTTTTCTGTGTGACTTATTTCACTTAGAATCATCATACCTGAATCCACTCATTATGCTGCTACGGGCCTGATGATATAGATTTCATTGCTGCGTGATATTGCATTGTACGTAACTACCACAACTTCTTTATCCATTTTTCGCTTTCTGTGATATTGAACTTGTACCGTAAACGAGGTTCTTGTAAACAGAGCCGTCCCAAACTTTGGGGTGGGTGTGTCTTTTTGATTTTAATTTTCCTAAGCTATAGGACCATAAGTGGAAGTGCCCTAGGCTCTGTTGCTTTGTTTTTTGGATGTTTCAGGAAACACCATACACTTCTCCAGAGTGGCTGCTGGCAATTTACATCGCGCCCATCAGCATAACAAGGCTCCCAGTTCTCCATGGCCTGTCCTGCCTTTCTGGATTTTACACTTTTTTCAGATAGCCCTTTTGACCAGGGGGCAGTGAGACTTCATTGTAGTGCAGATTTCCTTTGCAAGCTTGCTTGGTTGGCCAAAAAGGGCGTATGCGTTTTTTCCTGAATATATTCAGTAAAAAACGCATACGCCCTTTTTGGCCAAGTGCATCATTGTGGACGTTCTGCCTCTTTTCCTATGCTTTACATGCAATTCCAGTCTACCTCCTGAAATGGGTTTCCTGCAATTCTGCCCCGCTTTCAACTCCTCTTGGCAGCCTTACTTCAATATATTTTTGGAAGATAGCTGTCATTTATAACTCTGCAGGTTTGTGAATTACAGTGCCCCTGAACTCCTTTCTTCAACTCGCTTTCTTGTGAGCTGGCCGCAACACCGCAAGATTGCTTCAGGCCCTAGTTTGGTTCCTGCACGGCATGCTGAGCCTTTGGTTAATTCCTCATCCTGGTGGGAAATGAGAGTTAAATTTGCCCGTCCGGACACCTCCACCTAGTCTCTCATTGGTTCTCCCTATTCCTGTTCATTTTCCACAGAAATTGCAAACTGGGCCAAACAGGAGGTTAAAGGCACTGACTCTCCAAGTTGGGAGAGTGTTAGTAAAGCGTCTGGAATGTTGCACCCGAGTACCTGGGGACGAAAACTGAGACACATTTGAACACGTTTCCCGATCACACGGTGGATCATACTCTGGGTTCCACATGCATGTTTTAGCTGAAGGAAGAATCCCTTAAACAGGGAGAGTTGAGACCCATGGAATGGGTTCCATGCAATATGATTTCAAAGGGTCTGCATTTGCTCACCGAACGTCACCAGTCCTATCACTGCTGCATTTATGCCGCTGTACACACGCTTGATTCTCTTTCGGAGACATATAAATCCATAGGTTTTAACATTCTTACTAGTCAGATATATTCTTAGGCGTTTAATATGGGGTGTTGAGTCCACTTCGTTGAGCAAGGAGTAGCTCTTGTCTATTACATATTTGGCTTATGGAACGGTATCTGTGCTCATTTCAATCTCTGGTTTTATGCAGCACCCCAACTCACCCGTCCCCTTAAGCAAGCATAAGTTGGTTTTCTACATTTGACACCCTGTTCTGTTTTGTAATTCAGTTCTTGTGTAGCCAAGTTTACATTCCGTGTATTAGTGATATCTTATGATGTTTCTTTTTCTGTGTGACTAATTTCACTTAGAATCATCGTACCTGAATCCACTCATTATGCTGCTACGGGCCTGATGACATAGATTTCATTGCTGAGTGATATTGCATTGTACGTAAGTACCACAATTTCTTTATCCATTTTTCGCTTTCTGTGATATTGAACTTGTACCGTAAACGAGGTTCTTGTAAACAGAGCCGTCCCAAACTTTGGGGTGGCTGTGTCTTTTTGATTTTAATTTCCCTAAGCTATAGGACCATAAGTGGAAGTGCCCTAGGCTCTGTTGCTTTGTTTTTTGGATGTTTCAGGAAACACCATACACTTCTCCAGAGTGGCTGCTGGCAATTTACATCCCGCCGTTCAGCATAACAAGGGTCCCAGTTCTCCATGGCCTGTCCTGCCTTTCTGGATTTTACACTTTTTTCAGATGGCCCTTTTGACCGGGGGGCAGTGAGACTTCATTGTAGTGCAGATTTCCTTTGCAAGCTTGCTTGGTTGGCCAAAAAGGGCGTATGCGTTTTTTCCTGACGCATACGCCCTTTTTGGCCAAGTGCATCATTGTGGACTTCTGCCTCTTTTCCTATGCTTTACATGCAATTCCAGTCTACCTCCTGAAATCGGTTTCCTGCAATTCTGCCCGCTTTCAACTCCTCTTGGCAGCCTTACTTCAATATATTTTTGGAAGATAGCTGTCATTTATAACTCTGCAGGTTTGTGAATTACAGTGCCCCTGACCTCCTTTCTTCAAGTCGCTTTCTTGTGAGCTGGCCGCAACACCGCAGGATTGCTTCAGGCCCTAGTTTGGTTCCGGCACGGCATGCTGAGCCTTTGGTTAATTCCTCTTCCTGGTGGGAAATGAGAGTTAAATTTGCCCGTCCAGACACCTCCACCTAGTCTCTCATTGGTTCTCCCTATTCCTGTTCATTTTCCACAGAAATTGCAAACTGGCCCAAACAGGAGGTTAAAGGCACTGACTCTCCAAGTGGGGAGAGTGTTAGTAAAGCGTCTGGAATGTTGCACCCGAGTACCTGGGGACGAAAACTGAGACACATTTGAACACGTTTCCCAATCACACGGTGGATCATACTCTGGGTTCCACATGCATGTTTTAGCTGAAGGAAGAATCCCTTAAACCTGGAGAGTTGAGACCCATAGAATGGGTACCATGCAATATGACTTCAAAGGGTCTGCATTTGCTCACCGAACCTCACCAATCCTATCACTGCTGCGTTTATGTCGCTGTACAAACTCTTGATTCTCTTTCGGACACTTATGAATCCATAGGTTATAAGTTTCTTACTAGTCAGGTATATTCTTAGGCGTTTAATATGGTGTGTTGAGTCCAGTTCGTTGAGCAAGGAGTAGCTCTTCTCTATTACATATTTGGCTTAAGGATCGGTATCTGTGCTAATTTCAATCTCTGGTTTTATGCAGCACCCCAACTCACCCGTCCCCTTAAGCAAGCATAAGTTGGTTTTCTATATTTGAGACCCTGTTTTGCTTTGTAATTCAGTTCCTGTGTAGCCAAGTTTACATTCCATGTATTAGTGATACCTTATGATGTTTCTTTTTCTGTGTGACTTATTTCACTTAGAATCATCGTACCTGAATCCACTCATTATGCTGCTACGGGCCTGATGACATAGATTTCATTGCTGAGTGATATTGCATTGTACGTAAGTACCACAACTTCTTTATCCATTTTTCGCTTTCTGTGATATTGAACTTGTACCGTAAACGAGGTTCTTGTAAACAGAGCCGTCCCAAACTTTGCGGTGGCTGTGTCTTTTTGATTTTAATTTCCCTAAGCTATAGGACCATAAGTGGAAGTGCCCTCGGCTCTGTTGCTTGGTTTTTTGGATGTTTCAGGAAACACCATACACTTCTCCAGAGTGGCTGCTGGCAATTTACATCCCGCCCATCAGCATAACAAGGCTCCCAGTTCTCCATGGCCTGTCCTGCCTTTCTGGATTTTACACTTTTTTCAGATGGCCCTTTTGACCGGGGGGCAGTGAGACTTCATTGTAGTGCAGATTTCCTTTGCAAGCTTGCTTGGTTGGCCAAAAAGGGCGTATGCATTTTTTCCTGAATATATTCAGGAAAAAACGCATACGCCCTTTTTGGCCAAGTGCATCATTGTGGACGTTCTGCCTCTTTTCCTATGCTTTACATGCAATTCCAGTCTACCTCCTGAAATCGGTTTCCTGCAATTCTGCCCGCTTTCAACTCCTCTTGGCAGTCTTACTTCAATATATTTTTGGAAGATAGCTGTCATTTATAACTCTGCAGGTTTGTGAATTACAGTGCCCCTGAGCTCCTTTCTTCAACTCGCTTTCTTGTGAGCTGGCCGCAACACCGCAGGATTGCTTCAGGCCCTAGTTTGGTTCCGGCACGGCATGCTGAGCCTTTGGTTAATTCCTCTTCCTGGTGGGAAATGAGAGTTAAATTTGCCCGTCCGAACACCTCCACCTAGTCTCTCATTGGTTCTCCCTATTCCTGTTCATTTTCCACAGAAATTGCAAACTGGGCCAAACAGGAGGTTAAAGGCACTGACTCTCCAAGTTGGGAGAGTGTTAGTAAAGCGTCTGGAATGTTGCACCCGAGTACCAGGGGACGAAAACTGAGACACATTTGAACACGTTTTCCGATCACATGGTGGATCATACTCTGGGTTGCACATGCATGTTTTAGCTGAAGGAAGAATCCCTTAAACATGGAGAGTTGAGACCCATGGAATGGGTACCATGCAATATGACTTCAAAGGGTCTGCATTTGCTCACCGAACCTCACCAATCCTATCACTGCTGCGTTTATGCTGCTGTACACACGCTTGATTCTCTTTCGGAGACATATAAATCCATAGGTTTTAAGATTCTTACTAGTCAGGTATATTCTTAGGCGTTTAATATGGGGTGTTGAGTCTACTTCGTTGAGCAAGGAGTAGCTCTTGTCTATTACATATTTGGCTTATGGAACGGTATCTGTGCTAATTTCAATCTCTTGTTTTATGCAGCACCCCAACTCACCTTTCCCCTTAAGCAAGCATTAGTTGGTTTTCTACATTTGACACCCTGTTCTGTTTTGTAATTCACTTCCTGTGTAGCCAAGTTTACATTCCGTTTAGTAGTGATATCTTATGATGTTTCTTTTTCTGTGTGACTTATTTCAGTTAGAATCATCGTACCTGAATCCACTCATTATGCTGCTATGGGCCTGATGACATACATTTCATTGCTGAGTGATATTGCATTGTACGTAAGTACCACAACTTCTTTATCCATTTATCGCTTTGTGTGATGTTGAACTTGTACCGTAAAAGAGGTTCTTGTAAACAGAGCCGTCCCAATCTTTGGGGTGGCTGTGTCTTTTTGATTTTAATTTCCCTAAGCTATAGGACCATAAGTGGAAGTGCCCTAGGCTCTGTTGCTTTGTTTTTTGGATGTTTCAGGAAACACCATACACTTCTCCAGAGTGGCTGCTGGCAATTTACATCCCGCCGTTCAGCATAACAAGGGTCCCAGTTCTCCATGGCCTGTCCTGCCTTTCTGGATTTTACACTTTTTTCAGATGGCCCTTTTGAACGGGGGGCAGTGAGACTTCATTGTAGTGCAGATTTCCTTTGCAAGCTTGCTTGGTTGGCCAAAAAGGGCGTATGCGTTTTTTCCTGACGCATACGCCCTTTTTGGCCAAGTGCATCATTGTGGACTTCTGCCTCTTTTCCTATGCTTTACATGCAATTCCAGTCTACCTCCTGAAATCGGTTTCCTGCAATTCTGCCCGCTTTCAACTCCTCTTGGCAGCCTTACTTCAATATATTTTTGGAAGATAGCTGTCATTTATAACTCTGCAGGTTTGTGAATTACAGTGCCCCTGAGCTCCTTTCTTCAAGTCGCTTTCTTGTGAGCTGGCCGCAACACCGCAGGATTGCTTCAGGCCCTAGTTTGGTTCTGGCATGGCATGCTGAGCCTTTGGTTAATTCCTCTTCCTGGTGGGAAATGAGAGTTAAATTTGCCCGTCCAGACACCTCCACCTAGTCTCTCATTGGTTCTCCCTATTCCTGTTCATTTTCCACAGAAATTGCAAACTGGGCCAAACAGGAGGTTAAAGGCACTGACTCTCCAAGTGGGGAGAGTGTTAGTAAAGCATCTGGAATGTTGCACCTGAGTACCTGGGGACGAAAACTGAGACACATTTGAACACGTTTCCCAATCACACGGTGGATCATACTCTGGGTTCCACATGCATGTTTTAGCTGAAGGAAGAATCCCTTAAACCTGGAGAGTTGAGACCCATAGAATGGGTACCATGCAATATGACTTCAAAGGGTCTGCATTTGCTCACCGAACCTCACCAATCCTATCACTGCTGCGTTTATGTCGCTGTACAAACTCTTGATTCTCTTTCGGACACATATGAATCCATAGGTTTTAAGTTTCTTACTAGTCAGGTATATTCTTAGGCGTTTAATATGGTGTGTTGAGTCCAGTTCGTTGAGCAAGGAGTAGCTCTTCTCTATTACATATTTGGCTTAGGGATCGGTATCTGTGCTAATTTCAATCTCTGGTTTTATGCAGCACCCCAACTCACCCGTCCCCTTAAGCAAGCATAAGTTGGTTTTCTATATTTGAGACCCTGTTTTGCTTTGTAATTCAGTTTCTGTGTAGCCAAGTTTACATTCCATGTATTAGTGATACCTTATGATGTTTCTTTTTCTGTGTGACTTATTTCAGTTAGAATCATCGTACCTGAATCCACTCATTATGCTGCTACGGGCCTGATGACATAGATTTCATTGCTGCGTGATATTGCATTGTACGTAAGTACCACAACTTCTTTATCCATTTTTCGCTTTCTGTGATATTGAACTTGTACCGTAAACGAGGTTCTTGTAAACAGAGCCGTCCCAAACTTTGGGGTGGGTGTGTCTTTTTGATTTTAATTTCCCTAAGCTATAGGACCATAAGTGGAAGTGCCCTAGGCTCTGTTGCTTTGTTTTTTGGATGTTTCAGGAAACACCATACACTTCTCCAGAGTGGCTGCTGGCAATTTACATCGCGCCCATCAGCATAACAAGGCTCCCAGTTCTCCATGGCCTGTCCTGCCTTTCTGGATTTTACACTTTTTTCAGATAGCCCTTTTGACCAGGGGGCAGTGAGACTTCATTGTAGTGCAGATTTCCTTTGCAAGCTTGCTTGGTTGGCCAAAAAGGGCGTATGCCTTTTTTCCTGAATATATTCAGTAAAAAACGCATACGCCCTTTTTGGCCAAGTGCATCATTGTGGACGTTCTGCCTCTTTTCCTATGCTTTACATGCAATTCCAGTCTACCTCCTGAAATGGGTTTCCTGCAATTCTGCCCCGCTTTCAACTCCTCTTGGCAGCCTTACTTCAATATATTTTTGGAAGATAGCTGTCATTTATAACTCTGCAGGTTTGTGAATTACAGTGCCCCTGAGCTCCTTTCTTCAACTCGCTTTCTTGTGAGCTGGCCGCAACACCGCAGGATTGCTTCAGGCCCTAGTTTGGTTCCGGCACGGCATGCTGAGCCTTTGGTTAATTCCTCATCCTGGTGGGAAATGAGAGTTAAATTTGCCCGTCCGGACACCTCCACCTAGTCTCTCATTGGTTCTCCCTATTCCTGTTCATTTTCCACAGAAATTGCAAACTGGGCCAAACAGGAGGTTAAAGGCACTGACTCTCCAAGTTGGGAGAGTGTTAGTAAAGCGTCTGGAATGTTGCACCCGAGTACCTGGGGACGAAAACTGAGACACATTTGAACACGTTTCCCGATCACACGGTGGATCATACTCTGGGTTCCACATGCATGTTTTAGCTGAAGGAAGAATCCCTTAAACAGGGAGAGTTGAGACCCATGGAATGGGTTCCATGCAATATGATTTCAAAGGGTCTGCATTTGCTCACCGAACCTCACCAGTCCTATCACTGCTGCATTTATGCCGCTGTACACACGCTTGATTCTCTTTCGGAGACATATAAATCCATAGGTTTTAACATTCTTACTAGTCAGATATATTCTTAGGCGTTTAATATGGGGTGTTGAGTCCACTTCGTTGAGCAAGGAGTAGCTCTTGTCTATTACATATTTGGCTTATGGAACGGTATCTGTGCTCATTTCAATCTCTGGTTTTATGCAGCACCCCAACTCACCCGTCCCCTTAAGCAAGCATAAGTTGGTTTTCTACATTTGACACCCTGTTCTGTTTTGTAATTCAGTTCTTGTGTAGCCAAGTTTACATTCCGTGTATTAGTGATATCTTATGATGTTTCTTTTTCTGTGTGACTAATTTCACTTAGAATCATCGTACCTGAATCCACTCATTATGCTGCTACGGGCCTGATGACATAGATTTCATTGCTGAGTGATATTGCATTGTACGTAAGTACCACAATTTCTTTATCCATTTTTCGCTTTCTGTGATATTGAACTTGTACCGTAAACGAGGTTCTTGTAAACAGAGCCGTCCCAAACTTTGGGGTGGCTGTGTCTTTTTGATTTTAATTTCCCTAAGCTATAGGACCATAAGTGGAAGTGCCCTAGGCTCTGTTGCTTTGTTTTTTGGATGTTTCAGGAAACACCATACACTTCTCCAGAGTGGCTGCTGGCAATTTACATCCCGCCGTTCAGCATAACAAGGGTCCCAGTTCTCCATGGCCTGTCCTGCCTTTCTGGATTTTACACTTTTTTCAGATGGCCCTTTTGACCGGGGGGCAGTGAGACTTCATTGTAGTGCAGATTTCCTTTGCAAGCTTGCTTGGTTGGCCAAAAAGGGCGTATGCGTTTTTTCCTGACGCATACGCCCTTTTTGGCCAAGTGCATCATTGTGGACTTCTGCCTCTTTTCCTATGCTTTACATGCAATTCCAGTCTACCTCCTGAAATCGGTTTCCTGCAATTCTGCCCGCTTTCAACTCCTCTTGGCAGCCTTACTTCAATATATTTTTGGAAGATAGCTGTCATTTATAACTCTGCAGGTTTGTGAATTACAGTGCCCCTGACCTCCTTTCTTCAAGTCGCTTTCTTGTGAGCTGGCCGCAACACCGCAGGATTGCTTCAGGCCCTAGTTTGGTTCCGGCACGGCATGCTGAGCCTTTGGTTAATTCCTCTTCCTGGTGGGAAATGAGAGTTAAATTTGTCCGTCCAGACACCTCCACCTAGTCTCTCATTGGTTCTCCCTATTCCTGTTCATTTTCCACAGAAATTGCAAACTGGGCCAAACAGGAGGTTAAAGGCACTGACTCTCCAAGTGGGGAGAGTGTTAGTAAAGCGTCTGGAATGTTGCACCCGAGTACCTGGGGACGAAAACTGAGACACATTTGAACACGTTTCCCAATCACACGGTGGATCATACTCTGGGTTCCACATGCATGTTTTAGCTGAAGGAAGAATCCCTTAAACCTGGAGAGTTGAGACCCATAGAATGGGTACCATGCAATATGACTTCAAAGGGTCTGCATTTGCTCACCGAACCTCAACAATCCTATCACTGCTGCGTTTATGTCGCTGTACAAACTCTTGATTCTCTTTCGGACACTTATGAATCCATAGGTTATAAGTTTCTTACTAGTCAGGTATATTCTTAGGCGTTTAATATGGTGTGTTGAGTCCAGTTCGTTGAGCAAGGAGTAGCTCTTCTCTATTACATATTTGGCTTAGGGATCGGTATCTGTGCTAATTTCAATCTCTGGTTTTATGCAGCACCCCAACTCACCCGTCCCCTTAAGCAAGCATAAGTTGGTTTTCTATATTTGAGACCCTGTTTTGCTTTGTAATTCAGTTCCTGTGTAGCCAAGTTTACATTCCATGTATTAGTGATACCTTATGATGTTTCTTTTTCTGTGTGACTTATTTCACTTAGAATCATCGTACCTGAATCCACTCATTATGCTGCTACGGGTCTGATGACATAGATTTCATTGCTGAGTGATATTGCATTGTACGTAAGTACCACAACTTCTTTATCCATTTTTCGCTTTCTGTGATATTGAACTTGTACTGTAAACGAGGTTCTTGTAAACAGAGCCGTCCCAAACTTTGCGGTGGCTGTGTCTTTTTGATTTTAATTTCCCTAAGCTATAGGACCATAAGTGGAAGTGCCCTCGGCTCTGTTGCTTGGTTTTTTGGATGTTTCAGGAAACACCATACACTTCTCCAGAGTGGCTGCTGGCAATTTACATCCCGCCCATCAGCATAACAAGGCTCCCAGTTCTCCATGGCCTGTCCTGCCTTTCTGGATTTTACACTTTTTTCAGATGGCCCTTTTGACCGGGGGGCAGTGAGACTTCATTGTAGTGCAGATTTCCTTTGCAAGCTTGCTTGGTTGGCCAAAAAGGGCGTATGCGTTTTTTCCTGAATATATTCAGGAAAAAATGCATACGCCCTTTTTGGCCAAGTGCATCATTGTGGACGTTCTGCCTCTTTTCCTATGCTTTACATGCAATTCCAGTCTACCTCCTGAAATCGGTTTCCTGCAATTCTGCCCACTTTCAACTCCTCTTGGCAGTCTTACTTCAATATATTTTTGGAAGATAGCTGTCATTTATAACTCTGCAGGTTTGTGAATTACAGTGCCCCTGAGCTCCTTTCTTCAACTCGCTTTCTTGTGAGCTGGCCGCAACACCGCAGGATTGCTTCAGGCCCTAGTTTGGTTCCGGCACGGCATGCTGAGCCTTTGGTTAATTCCTCTTCCTGGTGGGAAATGAGAGTTAAATTTGCCCGTCCGAACACCTCCACCTAGTCTCTCATTGGTTCTCCCTATTCCTGTTCATTTTCCACAGAAATTGCAAACTGGGCCAAACAGGAGGTTAAAGGCACTGACTCTCCAAGTGGGGAGAGTGTTAGTAAAGCGTCTGGAATGTTGCACCCGAGTACCAGGGGACGAAAACTGAGACACATTTGAACACGTTTTCCGATCACATGGTGGATCATACTCTGGGTTGCACATGCATGTTTTAGCTGAAGGAAGAATCCCTTAAACATGGAGAGTTGAGACCCATGGAATGGGTACCATGCAATATGACTTCAAAGGGTCTGCATTTGCTCACCGAACCTCACCAATCCTATCACTGCTGCCTTTATGCTGCTGTACACACGCTTGATTCTCTTTCGGAGACATATAAATCCATAGGTTTTAAGATTCTTACTAGTCAGGTATATTCTTAGGCGTTTAATATGGGGTGTTGTGTCTACTTCGTTGAGCAAGGAGTAGCTCTTGTCTATTACATATTTGGCTTATGGAACGGTATCTGTGCTAATTTCAATCTCTTGTTTTATGCAGCACCCCAACTCACCTTTCCCCTTAAGCAAGCATAAGTTGGTTTTCTACATTTGACACCCTGTTCTGTTTTGTAATTCAGTTCCTGTGTAGCCAAGTTTACATTCCGTGTAGTAGTGATATCTTATGATGTTTCTTTTTCTGTGTGACTTATTTCACTTAGAATTATCATACCTGAATCCACTCATTATGCTGCTACGGGCCTGATGACATAGATTTCATTGCTGCGTGATATTGCATTGTACGTAAGTACCACAACTTCTTTATCCATTTTTCGCTTTCTGTGATATTGAACTTGTACCGTAAACGAGGTTCTTGTAAACAGAGCCGTCCCAAACTTTGGGGTGGGTGTGTCTTTTTGATTTTAATTTCCCTAAGCTATAGGACCATAAGTGGAAGTGCCCTAGGCTCTGTTGCTTTGTTTTTTGGATGTTTCAGGAAACACCATACACTTCTCCAGAGTGGCTGCTGGCAATTTACATCGCGCCCATCAGCATAACAAGGCTCCCAGTTCTCCATGGCCTGTCCTGCCTTTCTGGATTTTACACTTTTTTCAGATGGCCCTTTTGACCAGGGGGCAGTGAGACTTCATTGTAGTGCAGATTTCCTTTGCAAGCTTGCTTGGTTGGCCAAAAAGGGCGTATGCGTTTTTTCCTGAATATATTCAGTAAAAAACGCATACGCCCTTTTTGGCCAAGTGCATCATTGTGGACGTTCTGCCTCTTTTCCTATGCTTTACATGCAATTCCAGTCTACCTCCTGAAATGGGTTTCCTGCAATTCTGCCCCGCTTTCAACTCCTCTTGGCAGCCTTACTTCAATATATTTTTGGAAGATAGCTGTCATTTATAACTCTGCAGGTTTGTGAATTACAGTGCCCCTGAGCTCCTTTCTTCAACTCGCTTTCTTGTGAGCTGGCCGCAACACCGCAGGATTGCTTCAGGCCCTAGTTTGGTTCCGGCACGGCATGCTGAGCCTTTGGTTAATTCCTCATCCTGGTGGGAAATGAGAGTTAAATTTGCCCGTCCGGACACCTCCACCTAGTCTCTCATTGGTTCTCCCTATTCCTGTTCATTTTCCACAGAAATTGCAAACTGGGCCAAACAGGAGGTTAAAGGCACTGACTCTCCAAGTTGGGAGAGTGTTAGTAAAGCGTCTGGAATGTTGCACCCGAGTACCTGGGGACGAAAACTGAGACACATTTGAACACGTTTCCCGATCACACGGTGGATCATACTCTGGGTTCCACATGCATGTTTTAGCTGAAGGAAGAATCCCTTAAACAGGGAGAGTTGAGACCCATGGAATGGGTTCCATGCAATATGATTTCAAAGGGTCTGCATTTGCTCACCGAACCTCACCAGTCCTATCACTGCTGCATTTATGCCGCTGTACACACGCTTGATTCTCTTTCGGAGACATATAAATCCATAGGTTTTAACATTCTTACTAGTCAGATATATTCTTAGGCGTTTAATATGGGGTGTTGAGTCCACTTCGTTGAGCAAGGAGTAGCTCTTGTCTATTACATATTTGGCTTATGGAACGGTATCTGTGCTCATTTCAATCTCTGGTTTTATGCAGCACCCCAACTCACCCGTCCCCTTAAGCAAGCATAAGTTGGTTTTCTACATTTGACACCCTGTTCTGTTTTGTAATTCAGTTCTTGTGTAGCCAAGTTTACATTCCGTGTATTAGTGATATCTTATGATGTTTCTTTTTCTGTGTGACTAATTTCACTTAGAATCATCGTACCTGAATCCACTCATTATGCTGCTACGGGCCTGATGACATAGATTTCATTGCTGAGTGATATTGCATTGTACGTAAGTACCACAATTTCTTTATCCATTTTTCGCTTTCTGTGATATTGAACTTGTACCGTAAACGAGGTTCTTGTAAACAGAGCCGTCCCAAACTTTGGGGTGGCTGTGTCTTTTTGATTTTAATTTCCCTAAGCTATAGGACCATAAGTGGAAGTGCCCTAGGCTCTGTTGCTTTGTTTTTTGGATGTTTCAGGAAACACCATACACTTCTCCAGAGTGGCTGCTGGCAATTTACATCCCGCCCATCAGCATAACTAGGCTCCCAGTTCTCCATGGCCTGTCCTGCCTTTCTGGATTTTACACTTTTTTCAGATGGCCCTTTTGACCGGGGGGCAGTGAGACTTCATTGTAGTGCAGATTTCCTTTGCAAGCTTGCTTGGTTGGCCAAAAAGGGCGTATGCGTTTTTTCCTGAATATATTCAGGAAAAAACGCATACGCCCTTTTTGGCCAAGTGCATCATTGTGGACGTTCTGCCTCTTTTCCTATGCTTTACATGCAATTCCAGTCTACCTCCTGAAATCGGTTTCCTGCAATTCTGCCCTGCTTTCAACTCCTCTTGGCATCCTAATTCAATATATTTTTGGAAGATAGCTGTCATTTATAACTCTGCAGGTTTGTGAATTACAGTGCCCCTGAGCTCCTTTCTTCAACTCGCTTTCTTGTGAGCTGGCCGCAACACCGCAGGATTGCTTCAGGCCCTAGTTTGGTTCCGGCACGGCATGCTGAGCCTTTGGTTAATTCCTCTTCCTGGTGGGAAATGAGAGTTGAATTGGTCCGTCCGGACACCTCCACCTAATCTCTCATTGGTTCTCCCTATTCCTGTTCATCTTCCGCAGAAATTGCTAACTGGGCCAAACAGGAGGATAAAGGCACTGACTCTCCAAGTGGGGAGAGTGTTAGTAAAGCGTCTGGAATGTTGCACCCGAGTACCAGGGGACGAAAACTGAGACACATTTGAACACGTTTTCCGACCACATGGTGGATCATACTCTGGGTTCCACATGCATGTTTTAGCTGAAGGAAGAATCCCTTAAACATGGAGAGTTGAGACGCATGGAATGGGTACCATGCAATATGACTTCAAAGGGTCTGCATTTGCTCACCGAACCTCACCAATCCTATCACTGCTGCGTTTATGCCGCTGTACACACGCTTGATTCTCTTTCGGAGACATATAAATCCATAGGTTTTAAGATTCTTACTAGTCAGGTAGATTCTTACTAGTCAGGTATATTCTTAGGCGTTTAATATGGGGTGTTGAGTCCACTTCGTTGAGCAAGGAGTAGCTCTTGTCTATTACATATTTGGCTTATGGAACGGTATCTGTGCTAATTTCAATCTCTGGTTTTATGCAGCACCCCAACTCACCTTTCCCCTTAAGCAAGCATAAGTTGGTTTTCTACATTTGACACCCTGTTCTGTTTTGTAATTCAGTTCTTGTGTAGCCAAGTTTACATTCCGTGTATTAGTGATATCTTATGATGTTTCTTTTTCTGTGTGACTTATTTCACTTAGAATCATCGTACCTGAATCCACTCATTAAGCTGCTACAGGCCTGATGACATAGATTTCATTGCTGAGTGATATTGCATTGTACGTAAGTACCACAACTTCTTTATCCATTTTTCGCTTTCTGTGATATTGAACTTGTACCATAAACGAGGTTCTTGTAAACAGAGCCGTCCCAAACTTTGGGTTGGCTGTGTCTTTTTGATTTTAATTTCCCTAAGCTATAGGACCATAAGTGGAAGTGCCCTAGGCTCTGTTGCTTTGTTTTTTGGATGTTTCAGGAAACACCATACACTTCTCCAGAGTGGCTGCTGGCAATTTACATCGCGCCCATCATCATAACAAGGCTCCCAGTTCTCCATGGCCTGTCCTGCCTTTCTGGATTTTACACTTTTTTCAGATGGCCCTTTTGACCGGGGGGCAGTGAGACTTCATTGTAGTGCAGATTTCCTTTGCAAGCTTGCTTGGTTGGCCAAAAAGGGCGTATGCGTTTTTTCCTGAATATATTCAGGAAAAAACGCATACGCCCTTTTTGGCCAAGTGCATCATTGTGGACGTTCTGCCTCTTTTCCTATGCTTTACATGCAATTCCAGTCTACCTCCTGAAATCGGTTTCCTGCAATTCTGCCCCGCTTTGAACTCCTCTTGCCTGCCTTACTTCAATATATTTTTGGAAGACAGCTGTCATTTATAACTCTGCAGGTTTGTGAATTACAGTGCCCCTGAGCACCTTTCTTCAACTCGCTTTCTTGTGAGCTGGCCGCAACACCGCAGGATTGCTTCAGGCCCTAGTTTGGATCCGGCACGGCATGCTGAGCCTTTGGTTAATTCCTCTTCCTGGTGGGAAATGAGAGTTAAATTTGCCCGTCCAGACACCTCCACCTAATCTCTCATTGGTTCTCCCTATTCCTGTTCATTTTCCACAGAAATTGCAAAATGGGCCAAACAGGAGGTTTTAGGCACTGACTCTCCAAGTGGGAAGAGTGTTAGTAAAGCGTCTGGAATGTTGCACCCGAGTACCAGGGGACGAAAACTGAGACACATTTGAACACGTTTCCCGATCACACGGTGGATCATACTCTGGGTTCCACATGCATGTTTTAGCTGAAGGAAGAATCCCTTAAACATGGAGAGTTGAGACCCATGGAATGGGTACCATGCAATATGACTTCAAAGGGTCTGCATTTGCTCACCGAACCTCACCAATCCTATCACTGCTACGTTTATGCCACTGTACACACGTTTGATTCTCTTTCGGAGACATATAAATCCATAGGTTTTAAGATTCTTACTAGTCAGGTATATTCTTAGGCGTTTAATATGGGGTGTTGAGTCCACTTCGTTGAGCAAGGAGTAACTCTTGTCTATTACATATTTGGCTTATGGAACGGTATCTCTGCTAATTTCAATCTCTTGTTGTATGCAGCACCCCAACTCACCTTTCCCCTTAAGCAAGCATAAGTTGGTTTTCTACATTTGACACCCTGTTCTGTTTTGTAATTCACTTCCTGTGTAGCCAAGTTTACATTCCGTGTAGTAGTGATATCTTATGATGTTTCTTTTTCTGTGTGACTTATTTCACTTAGAATCATCGTACCTGAATCCACTCATTATGCTGCTACGGGCCTGATGACATAGATTTCATTGCTGAGTGATATTGCATTGTACGTAAGTACCACAACTTCTTTATCCATTTTTCGCTTTCTGTGATATTGAACTTGTACCGTAAACGAGGTTCTTGTAAACAGAGCCGTCCCAAACTTTGGGGTGGCTGTGTCTTTTTGATTTTAATTTCCCTAAGCTATAGGACCATAAGTGGAAGTGCCCTAGGCTCTGTTGCTTTGTTTTTTGGATGTTTCAGGAAACACCATACACTTCTCCAGAGTGGCTGCTGGCAATTTACATCCCGCCCATCAGCATAACAAGGCTCCCATTCTCCATGGCCTGTCCTGCCTTTCTGGATTTTACACTTTTTTCAGATGGCCCTTTTGACCGGGGGGGGGGGGGGGGGGGGGGGCAGTGAGACTTCATTGTAGTGCAGATTTCCTTTGCAAGCTTGCTTGGTTGGCCAAAAAGGGCGTATGCGTTTTTTCCTGAATATATTCAGGAAAAAACGCATACGCCCTTTTTGGCCAAGTGCATCATTGTGGACGTTCTGCCTCTTTTCCTATGCTTTACATGCAATTCCAGTCTACCTCCTGAAATCGGTTTCCTGGAATCCTGCCCCGCTTTCAAGTCCTCTTGGCAGACTTCCTTCAATATATTTTTGGAAGATAGCTGTCATTTATAACTCTGCAGGTTTGTGAATTACAGTGTCCCTGAGCTCCTTTCTTCAACTCGCTTTCTTGTGAACTGGCCGCAACACCGCAGGATTGCGTCGGGCCCTAGTGTGGTTCCGGCATGGCACGCTGAGCCTTTGGTTAATTCCTCTTCCTGGTGGGAAATGAGAGTTAAATTTGCCCGTCCAGACATCTCCACCTAATCTCACATTGGTTCTCCCTATTCCTGTTCATGTTCCACAGAAATTGCAAACTGGGCCAAACAGGAGGTTAAAGGCACTGACTCTCCATGTGGGGAGATTGTTAGTAAAGCGTCTGGAATATTGCACCCGAGTACCAGGGGACGAAAACTGAGACACATTTGAACACGTTTTCCGACCACACGGTGGATCATACTCTGGGTTCCACATGCATGTTTTAGCTGAAGGAAGAATCCCTTAAACATGGAGAGTTGAGACCCATGGAATGGGAACCATGCAATATGACTTCAAATGGTCTGCATTTGCTCACCGAACCTCACCAATCCTATCACTGCTGCGTTTATGTCGCTGTACAAACGCTTGATTCTCTTTCGGAGACATATAAATCCATAGGTTTTAAGATTCTTACTAGTCAGGTATATTCTTAGGCATTTAATATGGGGTGTTGAGTCCAGTTCGTTGAGCAAGGAGAAGCTCTTCTCTATTACATATTTGGCTTATGGAACGGTATCTGTGCTAATTTCAATCTCTGGTTTTATGCAGCACCCCAACTCACCTTTCCCCTTAAGCAAGCATAAGTTGGTTTTCTACATTTGAGACCCTGTTTTGCTTTCTAATTCAGTTCCTGTGTAGCCAAGTTTACATTCCATGTATTAGTGATACCTTATGATGTTTCTTTTTCTGTGTGACTTATTTCACTTAGAATCATCGTACCTGAATCCACTCATTATGCTGCTACGGGCCTGATGACATAGATTTCATTGCTGAGTGATATTGCATTGTACGTAAGTACCACAACTTCTTTATCCATTTTTCGCTTTCTGTGATATTGAACTTGTACCGTAAACGAGGTTCTTGTAAACAGAGCCGTCCCAAACTTTGGGGTGGCTGTGTCTTTTTGATTTTAATTTCCCTAAGCTATAGGACCATAAGTGGAAGTGCCCTAGGCTCTGTTGCTTTGTTTTTTGGATGTTTCAGGAAACACCATACACTTCTCCAGAGTGGCTGCTGGCAATTTACATCCCACCCATCAGCATAACAAGGCTCCCAGTTCTCCATGTCCTATCCTGCCTTTCAGGATTTTACACTTTTTTCAGATGGCCCTTTTGACCGGGGGGCAGTGAGACTTCATTGTAGTGCAGATTTCCTTTGCAAGCTTGCTTGGTTGGCCAAAAAGGGCGTATGCTTTTTTTCCTGAATATATTCAGGAAAAAACGCCTATGCCCGTTTTGGCCAAGTGCATCATTGTGGACGTTCTGCCTCTTTTCCTATGCTTTACATGCAATTCCCGTCTGACTCCTGAAATCGGTTTCCTGCATTTCTGCCCCGCTTTCAAGTCCTCTTGGCTGCCTTCCTTCAATATATTTTTGGAAGATAGCTGTCATTTATAACTCTGCAGGTTTGTGAATTACAGTGCCCCTGAGCTCCTTTCTTCAACTAGCTTTCTTGTGAGCTGGCCGCAACACCGCAGGATTGCTTCAGGCCCTAGTTTGGATCCGGCAAGGCATGCTGAGCCTTTGGTTAATTCCTCTTCCTGGTGGGAAATGAGAGTTAAATTTGCCCGTCCAGACATCTCCACCTAGTCTCTCATTGGTTCTCCCTATTCCTGTTCATCTTCCGCAGAAATTGCTAACTGGGCCAAACAGGAGGTTAAAGGCACTGACTCTCCAAGTGGGGAGAGTGTTAGTAAAGCGTCTGGAATGTTGCACCCGAGTACCAGGGGACGAAAACTGAGACACATTTGAACACGTTTCCCGATCAAACAGTGGATCATACTCTGGGTTCCACATGCATGTTTTAGCTGAAGGAAGAATCCCTTAAACCTGGAGAGTTGAGACCCATGGAATGGGTACCATGCAATATGACTTCAAAGGGTCTGCATTTGCTCACCGAACCTCACCAATCCTATCACTGCTGCGTTTATGCCGCTGTACACACGCTTGATTCTCTTTCGGAGACATATAAATCCATAGGTTTTAAGATTCTTACTAGTCAGGTATATTTTTAGGCGTTTAATATGGGGTGTTGAGTCCACTTCGTTGAGCAAGGAGTAGCTCTTGTCTATTACATATTTGGCTTATGGAACGGTATCTGTGCTAATTTCAATCTCTGGTTTTATGCAGCACCCCAACTCACCTTTCCCCTTAAGCAAGCATAAGTTGGTTTTCTACATTTAAGACACTGTTTTGTTTTGTAATTCAGTTCCTGTGTAGCCAAGTTTACATTCCGTGTATTAGTGATACCTTATGATATTTCTTTTTCTGTGTGACTTATTTCACTTGGAATCATCGTACCTGAATCCACTCATTATGCTGCTACGGGCCTGATGACATAGATTTCATTGCTGAGTGATATTGCATTGTACGTAAGTACCACAACTTGTTTATCCATTTTTCGCTTTTTGCGATATTGAACTTGTACCGTAAACGAGGTTCTTGTAAAGAGAGCCATCCCAAACTTTGGGGTGGCTGTGTCTTTTTGATTTTAATTTCCCTAAGCTATAGGACAATAAGTGGAAGTGCCCTAGGCTCTGTTGCTTAGTTTTTTGGATGTTTCAGGAAACACCATACACTTCTCCAGAGTGGCTGTTGGCAATTTACATCTCGCCCATCAGCATATCAAGGCTCCCAGTTCTCCATGGCCTGTCCTGCCTTTCTGGATTTTACACTTTTTTCAGAAGACCCTTTGACCGGGGGGCAGTGAGACTTCATTGTAGTGCAGATTTCCTTTGCGAGCTTGCTTGGTTGGCCAGAAAGTGCGTATGCGTTTCTTCCTGAATATACTCAGGAAAGAACGCATACGCCCTTTTTGGCCAAGTGCATCATTGTCGACGTTCTGAGTCTTTTCCTATGTTTTCAGTGCAATTCCAGTCTACCTCCTGAATTCGGTTTCTTGCAGTTCTGCCTTGCTCTCAGTTCCTCTTCATAGCCTTACCTCAATATACTTTTGAAAAATAGTTGGCCTTTATAACTCTGCAGGTTTTTGAATTGCAGTGGCCCTTAGCTCCATTTTTCAGCTCTTATTTTTGTGATCTTGCCTCATATCCACAGGATTTCTTCAGGCCCTATTCTTCTTCTGGGGCGCCTTGCTCTGCCTTTGGTTAATTCTTCTTCCTGATGTGAAATTAGAGTGACATGTGCCCATTGAAACCGCTACAGCTATTTTCTCACTGGTTCCCCCTATTCCCATTCATCCTCCGCACTAACTGCAGACTGTGCGATACCGGAACTTAAAGGCATTGACTCTCCATGTGGAGATGTTGTTAGTAAAGTGGGTGGAATGTTGATCCGGAGCCCCAGGAGAGGAAAATGAGGTGCATTTTAGAAACCTTTCCCGATCATATGGTATACCATCTGCTGGATTTCCCATGCATGGTTTAGCTGTAGGAAGATTCCCTTCAACTTGGAGTGTTGGGACCCTTGGAATAAGTAGCATGAAGTATTGCATTAAACTTTCGGCAGTTGCTCACCAAAGCTCTCCAATCCTTTCAGCCCCAAGTGTCCAGCCTTATGTCTTATCCAGCTGTGGGTTTATATGTGGTCATTCCAGGTTGCATCACAGCCCCTGAGCGAATTTTGTAAGAATTTTTCTCTCTTTCATTGTTTCTGTGTTTTGGTTTTAAAATTTATTTCTATAATGGGGTTTAGCTCATTTTCACTGCTGTGTTTGTGCCGCTCTGCGCACACTTGATTCCCTTATGGAGATATATCAATACATGGGTTTTAAGATTCTTATTACTCAGATATATTTCTCTGTGGTGTATAGGGTGTGTTGAGGCCAGTTCATTGAGCGAGGTGTAGATCTTGTCTGATACCTATTTGGTTTATTGAACGGTATCTGTGCTAATTTCAAACTCTGGTTTTATGCATCACCCCACCTCTCCTTTCCCCTTAAGCTGACATAAGTGTGTTTTCTAAATGTGAGACACTGTTCTGTTTTGTCATTCATTTTTTGTGCAGCCATATTTATCCTCCCTCTATAAGTGATATCTTATGATATGTTTCTTTTTCTGTTTGACTTATTTCAAGTAGTATTATCGGACCTCAATCCACTCTTTATCCTTCTACTAGCCTTATTACATTGATTTCATGGTGAAGAGATATTCCATTGTACATAAGTACCACATTTTCTTTATCCATTGTTCTCTTTCCTGGGATATTTAAGGTGTACTGAAGTTGAGGTTCTTGTAAACAGAGTAGCCCTAAACTGTGGTGTGCTTGTGTCTTGTTGATTTTTAGACTTCCCTAGATATACTCCCGTGATTGGAAGTGCCCTATGCTCTGTCGCTCTGTTTTTTAGATGATTTAGGAACCACCATACACTTCTCCAGAGTGGCTCTCGGCAGTTCACACACTGTCCATCAGCGTATAAAGGCTCCCTGTTCTCCATGGCCTGTCCTGCATTTCTGGTTTTTACAATTTTTTCGGATGGCCCTTTTGACCGGTGGGAAATGAGACTTCTTTGTTGTGCACATTTGCATTGCTTGCTTGCTTGGTTGCCCATAAAGTGCGTATGCGTTTTTTCCTGGATATATTCAGGAAATAACACATACTCCCTTTTGGGCCAACTGCATCATTGTCGAAATTCTGCCGCTTTTCATGTGCTTTAAAGGCGAGTCCAATCTATCTCTTGAAATCTGTTTCTTGCAATTCTGTCTTGCATTCAGATCCTCTTCTTTGCCTTACCTCAACATATTTTTGGACGTTAGTTTTCATTTATAACTCTGCAGGTTTGTGAATTGCAGTGACCCTGAGCTCCATTTTTTAAGTTGCTCTTTTGTGAGCTGGCCTCAAAACCGCAGGATTGCTTCAGGTCCTATTTTGGCTCGGGCGAGGCGGGCTGAGCCTTTTTTTAATTCTTATTCTTAATGGGAAATTAGAGTGACATGTGCCCGTCCAAACCCCTACAACTATTCTCTCATTGGTTCCCCCTGTTCCCGTTCATCCTCCTCACAATTTGCAAAATGTGTGAAACAGAAGTTTAAATGTGCTGATTCTCTAAGTGGGGAGATTCTAAGTAACGTGGCTGGAATGATGAACAGGAGCACCAGGAGAGGATAAATGAGGTGCATTTTAGACACATCTCCCGATCACATGGTGTACAGTCCTCTGGGTTTTCCATGCATGTTTTAGCTGTAGGAAGATTCCTTGAACCTGCAGATTTGGGACCCATTGAATGGGTACCAGGTAGTATTACTTTAAAGGGTGTGCATTTCCTCACCCAACCCCACATTTCTCTTAGCGCGAACAGTTTCCAGCCTTATGTCTCATCCTGCTGTGGGTCTAGATGTGTTCAATCCATGTTGCATCACCGTCCCTGAGGAAAAGTTGTAAGAGGTTTTCTCTGTCTCTCTGTCGTTTATTTTTTTCAATTTATTACTATGTTGTTTACAGCTGATTTTCAAAGCTCTGTTTCTTGCTGCTGTACATCCACTTGACTCACGTACAGAGAAACATCAATAATTTCTTTTTCAGATTCTTACCAGTCATAGATATTCTTTTCCGGTGACTTGAGTGTGCTGAGTGCAGTTCTTTTAGCTACCGTGTAGGCCTTGTTGATTATCAGTTTGGTATTTGGAATGGTATCTTTGCTAATTTCAACCTCCTGGATGATGCCTCACCCCTCCCCACCTTTCCCGTTTAGCAGCCTTACGCGTGTTTTCTACATATTTATGTCACTTAGAATGATCATACGTAACTCCTCCGGAGTTGTTACAACTGGCCATATTTCATTGATTTCCAGGCTGAGTAATATTCCACTCTACATAAGTACCACATCTCTATCCATTTTTTCCCTCCAGAGACATTTAAGTTATATCCTAGTCGAGGATCTTTTAAACAGAGAGGCAGTAAACATTGGGGTGCCTGTGTCCTCTCGATTTTTGTTTTTCCCAAGATATACGCCCATGAGTGCAAGTGCCCTATGCTCTGTAGCTCATTTTTTAGATGCTTTAGTAAACACAATACAGTTCTCCAGAATGGCCGTTGGCAATATACATTTCCACTATAAGCCTCACAGGGCTCCCTCCTCTCCTTGCCCTGTCCTGCATTTCTGGCGTTTACACTTTATGAGGATGGCTCTTCTGACTGATGCGAAGTGATATCTTTTGTAGTATTGATTTCCAGTGCCCACCTGTTTGGTTGGCTAAAAAAGTGTATGCCCTTTTCTTGAATATATACAGAAAAAAACGCATACAGCCTTTTTGGCCAACTGCAATGTCGGCAATGTTCAGCCCCTTTTCTTGTGCTTAATGGCGAGTCCTTTCTACCTCCTCAAATCCCTTTCCTGCCATTCTCCCTTGCTTGCCAATCCTTTTCTCTGACTTTCCTCAAGACATTTTTCAGTGATAGATATTTTCAACTCTGCAGTTTCGTGAATTTTACTGCCCCTGAGTTCCATTGTTCAACTTGTGTTTATGGGAACTGGCCACAAAGCAGTGGGATTTCCTCAAGCCCTATACTGTTTCCATGGGCAACCCTAGCCTTTGGTCAATTCATCTTCCTGATTGGAAATTAGAGTGACATGTGCCTGTCTGAACACCTAGGACTTGTCTCTCATTGTTCCTCATCCTTCCGCTTCATCCTCTGGACAAATTCCAAACTGTACGCAACAGGATGTTGACAGTGTTGACATCTCCAAGTGGGGAGACTGTTAGTAAAGACGCTGGAGGGGTGAACCCGAGCACCAGGAGATGAGGAGATGAGATACCTTTTCCAAACTCTTCCCGATCCGACGGTATACCATCCTCTGGATGTGACAGACATGTTTTAGCAGTAGGAAGAGTCCCATTCATGTAAGGAGAACACCAGGGCTTTTTCAAAATCAGTGTCTCCCCGAAACCCAAACTGGGGAGTTTTTTAAGCTACGGCTACACATATGTTCATTAAGGGCCTTGGGAAGTAGGCAGAGTCCAAACTTTAGATGACTGAAGTCTTCAGGGTCAGAAGCACTCACCACCGGCTTCCCTTAGGTTACACTTTAACTGTCATTGATAGATGATGTCAATAAAAATATCTATTCTTTTTCCGATTATTTCCCCTTATAGGTTATTGCACAATATTGAGTGTAGTTCCCTGTGCTATACAGTAGTTCCTTGTTGATGATCTATTTTATACATAGCAGTGTGTATGTGTTAATTCCAAACTGTTAATTTATCCCTCCTCCCACCTTTCCCCTTTGGTAATAATAAATTATAAGATTTTATACTTCTCAGAAATGGGGGAGCTGAAAGAGAGGTATCATTTTCAATGGAAAAGCATTTAAAACAAGATTGAAGCTTTAACCAAGATTATTAGATGTACATCCTTGGAAAGAAATCACTTCATTTCTCTAATATTGACCTGACAAATAGGACAAACCTTCTCACTGAACTTGCTTATAATAAAGTGATGGAAATATCAAATGGAAGTGTTAGAAACATCTTATTTTACCCGAGCCTTATAAACTGTTCTACGTTAACTACAGTTTGGCTCACACATCTGTTCATTGAAGTTACAATAGTCTCAATTTCTGTTACTGATCCTCCAGAGTGGACCCCAACAAGGGTCCCCCTGCCCAGTGTCATTGGGGCCAACAGATCGAGACTGAGTTTGGTTCCCAAGCAAAGGAAACTTTATATTTTCATCAGAGAATGGAGAGGTGAGAGCATGCACTACCCCGTGGGCTGTGGGCTGGGCTGCTGTGTAGAGATCCTGTCAGAGTCAGTGGGAGGGAGGGGGCGGAGCTCTCAAGGGCCGGGTTGGCTGCAGCTCAGGCTCTATATCTCGGAGTCTGCACTGGGCCCCAGGAGCTGAGGTGTCGACCCAGCCATTCTGCACCAGGAAATCTGGTCTGAAGTGCCGGGTGTGGAACCTCTGCATGCGGGACCCTAGGAGCACGTGAAATTAGACAAAGCACAAAGGATAAAAAAGGTCAGACTTGACTTTATTGCCCAGATTCTATTTTTATCTCCCAGGGATTTTTAATGGGCTTTGCTGGGGACAAACCCCTCCTCTGCCTTTTGTCCCGTTCCTCATTCTTGGAGTGCTGAGGGTGCAGACCCTTCTTCTGTAACTGCTGAGTGCTGAGTTGGGAGCCCTCATACCAGGGGACGAGGGTCAGAACTTCTCCCCAGCAGCCTCCAGGTGACGTTGATTGGCCCCAGGACCCCTGCCTCCCTGCTCGTCCGCCTGAGCACCAGCATTGGAAGTGTTATAGATTCTAATGACCTTTAAGGGTCCAGGAAAGAGATGTGCAGAGACGCTGTGGGGGCCGGTTTCACCCCGCCCCACATTTGTTCGGCCACCTTAGGCTGACCGTTTCTGCCAGCCTAGATGCTCTGACCAGTAGTCTGCTCTTTCTTCAATTAGGCCCCTGAATTAACATAAAATCAGCACCAGGTGTCAGAGCCCTGCCCGCTCAACTCCCAGACAGTCCAGGGTCAGTGGTGATCAAGGACCATGATGGCCACTGAGTCAACAGCCTTTTGAAGTAAACAGGAGTCCAGCCGGTCTTATTGGCCACCATCATCACGGTGTCTGTAGGCTTTTCTATGGTGACAGTGTGATATACGGTTCCCCCGCCAAGATTATTAGCTCCCCTCCGGGTGCAGGAAGTCCTGCAAGCAGTAGTCTACTCCTTCGGGACACACTATTGTTGTTTTATGAGAGAAACTCCAGGTCAAGTGATGTTCACATGAGTCGTCATGGTGCCCTGTTGCCTCCGGTTATCTCTCTGGATGTTGGAGTTGGAGGGCCTCCTCACTCGAGGTCGGTGTGCCCACGGAGCGAACCCTGCAACTTCAGGGCATGGTTGGTGATTAGGATCACCACGTGGGGTCCTTTTCCCTTAGGAGGGAGGTGGCCTTTTGGGCTGCTGATTTCCAGGTTTTTAGATACCGCCAGTATCTTGGCCAGATGTGGCAGTGGGCCAAGCCCCTTGGTGACTGTAGTTTATCCTACCTGGATGGCATTCTTGCGTTGTTCCATTTCAAGTGGTCCCAGTTTTTGCACTAATTCTCCAATGGCGATTCACCTTTCACCGGGAATGGAAAGGTCAAAGGGTTTAGCTCAATTAGGGAGTTCCAGGGCAAGGGTCTGAATTGACTGCTCTTTCCATTCTTGAAAGGCCACTTCTGGATTCTGTTCAAAAGGATCATCATCTTTTCCTTTCAGTGTTTCATATAGAGGCCCAGCTAGTAGACTGTAGTTAGGGATCCAGAAGCAGCAAACCCTGGCCTCCCCAGGAACCCCTAAGCTGTCTTCTAGTTTTAGAAAGGGGTAAGGCTGCAAATGGCTTCTTCCCTTTCCTGGGATGGGCTTCTCTGACCTTGTGTGAGAATGAAGCCCAGGCAGGTCACCGCAGTCTGTGATATTTGAGCTTTTTCTTGGACAACTTCTATCCTTTATTGGCTTGGTAGTTCAGAGGCCTCCTTAGTAGGGCTGGCGATCAGAATGTCGTCTGCATATTGAAGGAGGGTTTCCTTTTCCAGAGGTAGAACTTTTCGGTCGTTAGCTAAGCTTTCCCCAAAGATGGTGTGGGAATTTTTGAACCCTTGGGGCAAGACGGCCCGGAAGTATTGTTTTAGTTGTATGTTGAGTCCTGCCACTCACAAGCCAAAATTTCTTGTGACTCTGGGACTAATGGAATACAAAAGAAGGCATCATTGAAGACTAATACAGAATACCATGTCCTGGTGGTTGGTAGAATGACCAGCAGGGTGTAGGAATCAGGAGCAACTGGAGGTATATCCTCGGTGGCTTCACTGACTGTCCTGACATCCTTTACCAGGTCCCCAGCAGCCCATGGGGCTCTCGTGGTCAGGCCAATCCCAGGATATGGAGCTCTCCTGGGCAGGTACCCCACCCCCAACCCAGCCCACGGGGCTCTCATGGTCAGGCCCCTCCCAGGATACAGAGCTACCCTTGCAGGTACCGTGGCAGGGCTGGGCACACAGGAACCGTGCACATAGCCCTCATTGAAGAGCACCCCCAGCTCACCTGTCGCTCAGAGCTGACACAGAGCACCTCAGAGCAGGACTTGAACTAACAAACAGCAGCTCCGACAGGTCTGTGACCCTGGGCATCACTCTGTGTGGCCTCCCTCCACCTGGTCTTCCAGAGACTTCCACTGCACCCAGGGCACCAGACCTCTGTCTCCAACCACCACCCACCCCTCCTCTCCCTGACTCCTGGGTTCCTCTCATTAGGAGAGGGTTTTCTTGAAGTTGTCTCCCACTCATGGGCCAGATAAAATGATTAGAAAACAAGCCAAAGCTGCAGCCCCTTGTCTATCCTGACTCTCAGGAGCCCACACCTGTTCCTTGGACCTGGCCGGTTCAGCAAGTTCCATTTTCTGCAACTGTGAGCCCCTGAGGGGTGATGATTGGCTACCTGGGCAGCCTTACCATGCCGGCCAGCCCTCCCCAGGTGTGCCTGGGTTGAGATCAATATAAATACCACTCCAGGCAGCAAAAGCCCCTGCAGCTGTGCCTGACGCCATTTTCTCTGCCCTGTCAGCAGTCTCGGGGCTGGGCTGGTGGGAGGGAGTGAGAGGCCACGGCTTTGTGGGTGGCCCAGTGTGAGTGGGGCTCTGCTGGACTTTCTGCAGCAGTTGCCAGGCTGCCACCTGCTAAAGAAGAGGATGTGTCACCCATACCTGCTGCTGGAATTTCTCCCTGGGCAGAGGTGAGGAAGGAAAAAAGCAGTGGGGGCAGGGACAGGACGGGTATCTCAGGCAGGGAAATGGAAATCTTCCAGAAGAGCACCCAGGGCCAGGACCATCCTGGCTGGCCTGCAGGCACCAAGTCAGCTGGCATGCTGTCACTCGTGTGGCTCCATGGCCCTTCCTCTAGGCTTTCAAGTCCTTGTATATATTCAGGTGTTTTACCTGGGAAGGGTGGGAACAGTTCAGCAGCAAGTGGCCTGGGGCTCAGCTCACGTTTACTCACAGATGCCTCGGCACGGTGCCCCAGCTTTGCAATGAGGACGCTTGTTGTGTGGGGGCTGCTGGCTGAATGGGAGACGATTCCCCACCACTGACCAACTTCAGAATTGTTTACAACTGGAGCAAGTGCCCTGATACGGTTTTCCTCTGAGTAACTGGTGGGTTCTGTTTTTTTTTTCTCTTTTTCGTTTTTGGTTCAAGGTAGATTTTATTCCTCTTTTTTGTATTTACAGATATAAGCATGGAAATAATTTATTCATATAAATACATGTATGTGAAGGGAATAATTGTTTTTTCTGTTTTATTTTTTAAATTTTATTTCTTTTTAATTTTGAATTTTATTTTATATTTTTATACAGCAGGTTCTCATTGGTTATCTACTTTATACATATAAATGTTTACATGCCAATCCCAATCTCTCAACTCCTCCCACCACCACCCCTCCAAGAGCTTTCCCCCCTTGTTGTCCATACGATTGTTGTCTACATCTGTTGCTCTATTTATGCCTTGCAAAACGGTTAATCTGTACAGTTTTTCTAGGTTCCACATATATGCATGAATATACAAGATTTGTTTTTCTCTTTCTGACTTACTTCACTCTGTAGGACAGTCTCTAGATCCATCGACGTCTCTACAAATGACCCAATTTCATTCCTTTCATGGCTTAGTAATATTCCATTTTATATATGTACCACAGCTTTATGCATTCGTCTGTCTGTGGGCATTTAGGTTGCTTCCATTACCTCGATATTGTAAATAGTGATGCAATGAACATTGCGGTGAATGTCTCTTTTTGATTTATGGTTTTGTCTGAGTATATGTCCAGTCCTGGGATTGCTGTATCATATGGTAATTCTATTATTAGTTTCTTAAGAAACTCCATATTGTTCTCCATAGTGACTGTATCAATTTATATTCCCAACAATAGTGGAAGAGTGTTCCTTTTCTCCACACCCTTTCCAGCATTTGTTGTTTGTAGATTTTCAGATGATGCCCATTCTAACAGGTGTGAGGTGATACCTCATTGTTGAGTCCATTTCGTTGAGCAACGGGTAGGTCTTGTCTATTACATATTTGGCTTATGGAACGGTATCTGTGCTAATTTCAAACTCTGGTTTTATGCAGCACCCCAACTCACCTTTCCCCTTAAGCAAGCATAAGTTGGTTTTCTAAACTTGAGACCCTGTTCTGTTTTGTAATTCAGTTCATGTGTAGCCAAGTTTACATTCCGTGCATTAGTGATACCTTATGATGTTTCTTTTTCTGTGTGACTTATTTCACTTAGAATCATCATGCCTCAATCCACTCATTATGCTGGTACAGGCCTGGTGACACAGATTTCATTGCTGAGTGGTATTCTGTTGTACATAAGTACCGCAACTTCTTTATCAATTATTTGTTCTCTGGGATATTTAACTTGTACTGTAGAAGAGGCTCCTGTAAACAGAGCCGTTGTAAATTTTGGGGTGGCTGTGTCTTTTTGATTTTAATTTCCCTAAGCTATAGGACCATAAGTGGAAATGCCCTAGATTCTGTTGCTTTGTTTTTCAGATGTATCAGGAAACACCATACACTTCTCCAGAGTGGCTGTTGGCAATGTACATCCCGCCCATAAGCATAACAAGGCTCCTTTTTCCCCATGGCCTGTCTTGCCTTTCTGGATTTTACACTTTTCTCAGTGGCCCTTTAGACCGGGGGGAAGTGACACTTCATAGTAGTTCGGATTTCCATTGCAAGCTTGCTTGGTTTGCCAAAAAGGGCGTATGTGTTTTTTCCTGAATATATTCAGGAACAAACTCATACGCCCTTTGTTGCCAAGTGCATCATTGTCGATGTTCTGCCTCTTTTCCTATGCTTTAAATGCAAATCCAGTCTACCTCCTGAAATCGGTTTCCTGCAATTCTGCCCCGCTTTCAAGTCCTCTTCGCAGCCTTACTTCAATATATTTTTGGACGTTATCTGTCATTTATAACTCTGCAGGTTTGTGAATTACAGGGCCCCTGAGCTCCTTTCTTCAACTCGCTTTCTTGTGAGCTGGCCGCAAACCCGCAAGACTGCTTCAGGCCCTAATCTGCTTCTGGCAGGGCACGCTGAGCCTTTGGTTAATTCCTCTTCCTGGTGGGAAATGAGTGTTAAATATGCCCGTCCAGACACCTACCTCACTCTCAACCCCTTGGTGATGTGGGTCCTCTGGTTTGTGGCCACTTTTGCTGGGTTCCTCACCTTTCAATGATGTGGCCCCACTAGTGTGAGGACACTCCTGCTTGGTTCTCATCCACGTGGTTATGTGGACCCCCTGGTGAGAGTCTGTTCCTGGCTTTGTTCCTCACCCACCTGTGAGGGAGACCCTCTGCTGATAGGTCACTCCTGCATGGCTGGCACACATTGCCTTGGTGAAGTCAGCCGTGTGGTGGCAGTTGGAGCGTGCTGGGAATCTCTTCCCCCGGTGATGAGGGTCCTCTTGCGTCAGGCCCTAACTGCTGGCCTCACCAACTTTTCTTAGGGAGCCCAGTGATGCTTTGGCACTCCTCTTAGGATCCCATCTCCATGGGGATGTGGGCCTTCTGCTCTGAGGTCCCAACGGCTGGGTTGTTCACATTTTCATGATGTGGGCTCTCTGGTGTTAGTTCACAGAAGCCTGGATCCCATAGCCTCTGTGCTCTTGGCTGCCTGCTGGGAGGTTCCAACTGCTGGATTCCTCACTTTTTTAATTTTTTGGGCCCTCTGTTGTGAGGATCCTCCTGCCTGCCTCACTCCCAGCCCCTTCGTGATGTGTGTCGTCTGGTTTGAGGCCACATGTGCTGGGTTCCTCACCTTTCGATGATGTGGGACCAATGGTCTTAGGAGACTCCTGCCTGGTTCACATCCCCTTGGTGATGTGGGCCCTCTGTTGAGAGTCTGATCCCGGCTGGGTTCCTCACCCATCTGTGAGGTAGGCCGTCTGATGTGAGGTCACTCTTGCCTGGCTTGCTCACCTCGCCTTGTGGACATGAGCCCTCTGGTGGCACTTGGAGCCTGCTGGGAGCCTCCTCTCCTCGGTGATGAGGGCCCTCTGGCATCAGGCCCTAACTGCTGGGCTCCCTACATTTTGTGATGTGCGCCCAGTGGTGCGAGGACACTCCAGCCAGGTTCACATCCCCATTGGGGTGTGGGCCTTCTGCTCTGAGGTCCCAAAGCCTGGGTTGCTCACAGTTTCATGATGTGGGCTCTCTGCTGTTAGTTCACTCCTGCCTGCATCCCATAGCTTCTGTGCTCTGGGCCGCCTGCTGGGAGGTTCCAACTGCTGGATTCCTCACCTTTCTTATTCTTTGGGCCCTCTGTTTTTAGGCTACTCCTGCCTGCCTCACTCCCATTCCCTTTGTGATATGTGTCCTCTGATTTGAGGCCACATGTGCTGGGTTCCGCACCTTTCGATGATGTGACCCCACTGGAGGGAAGACAGTCCTGACTGGTTCCCATCCCCTTGCTGATGTGGGCCCTCAGGTGAGAGTCTGATCCTCGCTGGGTTCCTCACCCTTCTGTGAGGTGGGCCCTCTGCTGTGAGGTCAATCATGCCTGTCTGGCACACGTCACCTTGGCGACGTGGGCCCTCTGGTGGCAGTTGGAGTGTGCTGGGATCCTCCTCCCCTCGGTGATGAGGGCCCTCTTGCCTTAGGCCATAACTGCTGGGCTCCCCACATTTTCTGATGTGCGCCAAGTGAGTGAGGAGACTCTTGCCAGGTTCCCATCCCCATGGCGATATGGGCCTTCTGCTCTGAGGTCAAAACGGCTGGCTTGCTCACAGTACCATGATGTGGGCCCTCTGCTGTGAGTTCACTCCGGCAAGGATCCCTTATCATCGGTGCTCTGAGCCGCTTGCTGGGAGGTTCCAACTGCTGGATTCCTCAACTTTTTTATTCTATGTGCCCTCTGTTGTGAGGCTCCTCCTGCCTGCCTCACTGCCAGCCCCTTGGTGATGACTGTCCTATGGCTTGAGGCCACATGTGCTGCGTTCCTCACCTTTCGATGATGTGACCCCACTCGTGTGAGGACACTCCTGCCTGGTTCCCATCCCCTTGGTGAGGTGGGCCCTCTGGCGAGAGTCTAATCCTGGCTGGGTTCCTCAACGTTCTGTGAGGTAGGCCCTCTGCTGTGAGGTCACTCCTGCCTGGCTGGCACACGTCACCTTGGAGACGTGAGCCCTCTGGTGGCAGTTGGAGCGTGCAGGGCGCCTCCTCCTCTCGGTGATGACGGCCCTCTGGCGTCAGGCCCTAAATGGTGGGCTCCCCACATTTTCTGATGTGCGCCCAGTGGTGCGAGGACACTCCAGCCAGGTTCCCATTCCCATGGGGATGTGGTCCTTCTGCGCTGAGGTCTCAACTCCTGGGTTGCTCACAGTTTTGTGATGTGGGCCCTCTGCTGTGAGTTCACTGTGGCCTGGATCCCATAGCCTCGGTGTTCTGGGCCGCCTGCTGGAAGGTCTAAATGCTGGAATCCTCACGTTTTTTATATTATGTGCCCTGTGTTGTGAGGCTACTCCTGCCTGCCTCACTCCAAGGCCCTTGGTGATGTGGGTCCTCTGGTTTGAGGACACATGTGCTGGGTTCCTCACCTTAAGATGATGAGGCCCCACTGGTGTGAGGATAATCCTGACTGGGTCCCATCCCCTTTGTGATGTGGGCCCTCTGGTGAGAGTCTGATCCTGGCTGGGTTCCTCACCCATCTGTGAGGTGGGCCCTCTACTATCAGGTAACTCTTGCCTGGGTTGCTCACCTCGCCTTGTTGACATGAGCCCTCTGGTGGCAATTGGACCCTGCTGGGAGCCTCCTCAGCTCTGTGATGAGGGCCCTCTGATGTCAGGCCCTAACTGCTGGGCTCCCCAACTTTTCTTAGTGAGCCCAGTGTTGCTCAAGCACTCCTCTTAGGTTCCCATCCCCATGGGGATGTGGGCCTTCTGCTCTGAGGTTCCAACGGCTGGGTTGATCACAATTTCATGATGTGGGCTCTCTGGTGTTAGTTCACTGTGGCCTGGATCCCATAGCCTCTGTGGTCTTGGCTGCCTGCTGGGAGGTTCCAACTGCTCGATTCCTCAACTTTTGTATTCTATGGGTCCTGTGTTGTGATGCTCCTCCTGCCTGCCTCACTCGCAACCCCTTCGTGATGTGGGTCTTCTGGTTTGAGGCCACATGTGCTGGGTTAGGCAACTTTCAATGATGTGGCCCCACTGGTGTGAGGACACTCCTGCCTGGTTCCCATCCCCTTGGTGATGTGGGCCTTCTGGTGACAGTCTTATCCTGGCTGAGTTCCTCACTCTTCTGTGAGGTAGGCCCTCTGCTGTGAGGTCAATCCTGCCTGACTTGCACACATCACCTTGGCGACGTGGGCCCTCTGTTGGCACATGGAACCTGCTGGGAGCCTCCTGCCCTCGGTGATGATGGCCCTCTAGCATCAGGCTCTAACTGCTGGGCTCCCCACGTTTTCTGATGTGAGCCCAGTGATGCCAGGACACTCCTGTCAGGTTCCCATCCCCATGGGGATGTGGGCTTTCTGCTCTGAGGTCCCAATGCCTGGGTTGCTCACAGTTTCATGATGTGGGCTCTCTGGTGTTAGTTAACTCCTGCCTGCATCCCATAGCTTCTGTGCTCTCGGCCGCCTGCTGGGAGGTTCCAAATGCTGGATTCCTCACTTTTTTTATTCTTTGGGCCCTCTGTTTTTAGGCTACTCCTACCTGCCTCACTCCCATCCCCTTTGTGATGTATGTCCTCTGATATGAGGCCACATGTGCTGGGTTCCTCACCTTTCGATGATGTGGTCCCACTGGTGGGAGGACAGTCCTGACTGGTTCCCATCCCCTTGGTGTTGTGGGCCCTCTGGTGAGAGTCTCATCCTGCCTCGGTTCCTCACCCTTCTGTGAGATAGGCCCTCTGCTGTGAGGTCACTACTGCCTGGCTGGTGCATGCCACCTTGTAGACGTGGGCCCTCTGTTGGCAGTTGGAACCTGCTGGGAGTCTCCTCCCCTCAGTTATGAGGGCCCCCTGGCATCAGGCCCTAACTGCTGGGCTCCTAACATTTTCTGATATGTGCTAAGTGGTGCAAAGCCACTCCTGCCAGGTTCCCATCCCAATGGGGATGTGGGCCTTCTGTTCTGAGGTCCCAACAGCTGGGCTGCTCACAGGTTCATGATGTGGGCCCTCTGCTGTGAGTTCACTGCGGCCTGGATCCCATAGCCTCGGTGCTCTGGGCCACTTGCTGGGAGGTTCCAACTGCTGGATTCCTCAACTTTTATATTCTATGGACCCTGTGTTGTGAGGCCAGTCCTGCCAGCCTCATTCCGAACCCCTTGGTGATGTGGTTCCTCTGGTTTGAGGACACATGTGCTGGGATCCTCACCTTTCGATGATGTTGTCCCACTGGTGTGGGGACACTCCTGCCTGGTTCCCATCCCCTTGGTGATGTGGGCCCTCTGGTGAGAGTCTGATCCTGGCTGTGTTCCTCACCCTTCTGTGAGGTGGGCCCTCTGCTGTGAGGTCACTCCTGCCAGGCTGGCACACATCGCCTTGGCGACGTTGGCCCTCTGGTGGCAGCTGGAGCCTGCTGGGAGCCTCCTCCTCTCGGTGATGAGTGCCCTCTAGTGTCAGGCCCTAACTTCTGAGCACCCCACGTTTTCTGATGTGAGCCCAGTGATGCCAGGACACTCCTGTCATGTTCCCATCACCATGGGGATGTGGGCCTTCTGCTCTGAGGTCCCAATGTCTGGGTTGCTCACAGTTTCATGATGTGGGCTGTCTGGTGTTAGTTCACTCTGGCCTGGTTCCTCTAGCCTCTGTGCTCTGGGCCGCCTGCTGGGAGGTTCCAACTGCTGGATTCCTCACCTTTCTTATTTTTGGGCCCTCTGTTATGAGGCTCCTCCTGCCTGCCTCACTCCCAGCCCCTTGGTGATGGGTGTCCTATGGTTTGAAGCCACATGTTCTGGGTTCCTCACCTTTAGATGATGTGGCCCTACTCATGTGAGGACACTCCTGCCTGGTTCCAATCCATTTGGTGATGTGGGCCCTCTGGTGCGAGTCTGATCCTGACTGGGTTCGTCACACTTCTCTGAGGTGGGCCCTCTGCTGTGAGGTCATTCGTGCCTGGTTGGCACACATCGCCTTGGCGACGTCAGCCCTCTGGTGGCAGTTGGAGCCTGCTGGGAGCCTCCTTCCCTTGGTGATGAGGGTCCTCTGGCGCCAGGCCCTAACTGCTGGTCGCCCAAAATTTTCTGATACGTTCTCAGTGGTGCGAGGACACTCCTACCAGAATTCCATCCCCATGGGGATGTGGGCCTCCTGCTCTGAGGTCCCAATGGCTGGGTTGCTCAGTTTCATGACATGGGCCCTCTTCTGTGAGTTCACTGTGGCCTGGATCCCATAGCCTCGGTGCTCTGGGCCGCCTGCTGGGAGGTTCCAACTGCTGGATTCCTCACTTTTTTATTCTATGTGCCCAGTGTTGTGAGGCTACTCCTGCCTGCCTCACTCCGAGGTCCTTGGTGATGTGGGTCCTCTGGTTTGAGGACACATGTGCTGAGTACCTCAGCTTTCGATGATGTGGCCCCACTGATGTGAAGACACTCCTGCCTGGTTCCCATCCCCTTGGTGATGTGGGCCCTCTGGTGAGAGTCTGATGTTGGCTGGGTTTCTCACCCTTCTGTGAGGTGGGACCTCTGCTGTGAGGTAACTCCTGCCTGGCATGCTAACGTTGCCTTGGCAATGTGAGCCCTCAGGTGGCAGTTGGAGCCTGCTGGGAATCTCCTCCCCTCAGTTATGAGAGCTCTGGATAAAACAAATATGCCCTTTTTTGCCAAGTGCATTATTTTCCAAGTTCTGTCTCTTTTCCTATGCTTTAAGAGCTACTCCCGTGTACGTTTTGAAATCAATTTCCAGCAATTCTGCCCCGCATTCAAGTCCTCTTCGCAGCCTTACTTCAGCATAATTTTGGATGATAGCTGTCATTTATAACTCCGCAGGTTTCTGAATTACAGTGTCCCTGAGCTCCATTCTTCAACTCGCTTTCTTGTGAGCTGGCCGCAACACCGCAGGATCTCCTCAGGCCCTAATTTAGTTCCAGCATGGCACGCGGAGCCTTTGGTTAATTCCTCTTCCTGGTGGGAAATGAGAGTTAAATTTGCCCGTCCGGACACCTCCACCTAGTCTCTCATTGGTTCTCCCTATTCCTGTTCATTTTCCACAGAAATTGCAAACTGGGCCAAACAGGAGGTTAAAGGCACTGACTCTCCAAGTGGGGAGAGTGTTAGTAAAGCGTCTGGAATGTTGCACCCGAGTACCAGGGGACGAAAACTGAGACACATTTGAACACGTTTTCCGATCACACGGTGGATCATACTCTGGGTTCCACATGCATGTTTTAGCTGAAGGAAGAATCCCTTAAACAGGGAGAGTTGAGACCCATGGAATGGGTACCATGCAATATGACTTCAAAGGGTCTGCATTTGCTCACCGAACCTCACCAATCCTATCACTGCTGCGTTTATGCTGCTGTACACACGCTTGATTCTCTTTCGGAGACATATAAATCCATAGGTTTTAAGATTCTTACTAGTCAGGTAGATTCTTACTAGTCAGGAATATTCTTAGGCGTTTAATATGGGGTGTTGAGTCCACTTCGTTGAGCAAGGAGTAGCTCTTGTCTATTACATATTTGGCTTATGGAACGGTATCTGTGCTAATTTCAATCTCTGGTTTCATGCAGCACCCCAACTCACCCGTCCCCTTAAGCAAGCATAAGTTGGTTTTCTACATTTGACACCCTGTTCTGTTTTGTAATTCAGTTCTTGTGTAGCCAAGTTTACATTCCGTGTATTAGTGATATCTTATGATGTTTCTTTTTCTGTGTGACTAATTTCACTTAGAATCATCGTACCTGAATCCACTCATTATGCTGCTATGGGCCTGATGACATAGATTTCATTGCTGAGTGATATTGCATTGTACATAAGTACCACAACTTCTTTATCCATTTTTCGCTTTCTGTGATATTGAACTTGTTCGGTAAACGAGGTTCTTGTAAACAGAGCCGTCCCAAACTTTGGGGTGGCTGTGTCTTTTTGATTTTAATTTCCCTAAGCTATAGGACCATAAGTGGAAGTGCCCTAGGCTCTGTTGCTTTGTTTTTTGGATGTTTCAGGAAACACCATACACTTCTCCAGAGTGGCTGCTGGCAATTTACATCGCGCCCATCAGCATAACAAGGCTCCCAGTTCTCCATGGCCTGTCCTGCCTTTCTGGATTTTACACTTTTTTCAGATAGCCCTTTTGACCGGGGGGCAGTGAGACTTCATTGTAGTGCAGATTTCCTTTGCAAGCTTGCTTGGTTGGCCAAAAAGGGCGTATGCGTTTTTTCCTGAATATATTCAGGGAAAAACGCATACGCCCTTTTTGGCCAAGTGCATCATTGTGGACGTTCTGCCTCTTTTCCTATGCTTTACATGCAATTCCAGTCTACCTCCTGAAATCGGTTTCCTGCAATTCTGCCCCGCTTTCAACTCCTCTTGGCAGCCTTACTTCAATATATTTTTGGAAGACAGCTGTCATTTATAACTCTGCAGGTTTGTGAATTACAGTGCCCCTGAGCTCCTTTCTTCAACTCGCTTTCTTGTGAGCTGGCCGCAACACTGCAGGATTGCTTCAGGCCCTAGTTTGGTTCCGGCACGGCATGCTGAGCCTTTGGTTAATTCCTCTTCCTGGTGGGAAATGAGAGTTAAATTGGCCCGTCCGGACACCTCCACCTAATCTCTCATTGGTTCTCCCTATTCCTGTTCATCTTCCGCAGAAATTGCTAACTGGGCCAAACAGGAGGTTAAAGGCACTGACTCTCCAAGTGGGGAGAGTGTTAGTAAAGCGTCTGGAATGTTGCACCCGAGTACCAGGGGACCAAAACTGAGACACATTTGAACACGTTTTCCGACCACACGGTGGATCATACTCTGGGTTCCACATGCATGTTTTAGCTGAAGGAAGAATCCCTTAAACATGGAGAGTTGAGACCCATGGAATGGGTACCATGCAATATGACTTCAAAGGGTCTGCATTTACTCACCGAACCTCAGCAATCCTATCACTGCTGCGTTTATGCCGCTGTACACACGCTTGATTCTCTTTCGGAGACATATAAATCCATAGGTTTTAAGATTCTTACTAGTCAGGTATATTCTTAGGCGTTTAATATGGAGTGTTGAGTCCACTTCGTTGAGCAAGGAGTAGCTCTTGTCTATTACATATTTGGCTTATGGAACGGTATCTGTGCTCATTTCAATCTCTGGTTTTATGCAGCACCCCAACTCACCTTTCCCCTTAAGCAAGCATAAGTTGGTTTTCTACATTTGACACCCTGTTCTGTTTTGTAATTCAGTTCTTGTGTAGCCAAGTTTACATTCCGTGTATTAGTGATATCTTATGATGTTTCTTTTTCTGTGTGACTTATTTCACTTAGAATCATCGTACCTGAATCCACTCATTATGCTGCTACGGGCCTGATGACATAGATTTCATTGCTGAGTGATATTGCATTGTACGTAAGTACCACAACTTCTTTATCCATTTTTCACTTTCTGTGATATTGAACTTGTACCGTAAACGAGGTTCTTGTAAACAGAGCCGTCCCAAACTTTGGGGTGGCTGTGTCTTTTTGATTTTAATTTCCCTAAGCTATAGGACCATAAGTAGAAGTGCCCTAGGCTCTGTTGCTTTGTTTTTTGGATGTTTCAGGAAACACCATACACTTCTCCAGAGTGGCTGCTGGCAATTTACATCGCGCCCATCAGCATAACAAGGCTCCCAGTTCTCCATGGCCTGTTCTGCCTTTCTGGATTTTACACATTTTTCGGATGGCCCTTTTGACCAGGGGGCAGTGAGACTTCATTGTAGTGCAGATTTCCTTTGCAAGCTTGCTTGGTTGGCCAAAAAGGGCGTATGCGTTTTTTCCTGAATATATTCAGGAAAAAACGCATACGCCCTTTTTGGCCAAGTGCATCATTGTGGACGTTCTGCCTCTTTTCCTATGCTTTACATGCAATTCCAGTCTACCTCCTGAAATCGGTTTCCTGCAATTCTGCCCGCCTTTCAACTCCTCTTGGCTGCCTTACTTCAATATATTTTTGGAAGACAGCTGTCATTTTTAACTCTGCAGGTTTGTGAATTACAGTGCCCCTGAGCACCTTTCTTCAACTCGCTTTCTTGTGAGCTGGCCGCAACACCGCAGGATTGCTTCAGGCCCTAGTTTGGATCCGGCACGGCATGCTGAGCCTTTGGTTAATTCCTCTTCCTGGTGGGAAATGAGAGTTAAATTTGCCCGTCCAGACACCTCCACCTAATCTCTCATTGGTTCTCCCTATTCCTGTTCATTTTCCACAGAAATTGCAAACTGGGCCAAACAGGAGGTTAAAGGCACTGACTCTCTAAGTGGGGAGAGTGTTAGTAAAGCGTCTGGAATGTTGCACCCGAGTACCAGGGGACGAAAATTGAGACACATTTGAACACGTTTCCCGATCACACGGTGGATCATACTCTGGGTTCCACATGCATGTTTTAGCTGAAGGAAGAATCCCTTAAACATGGAGAGTTGAGACCCATGGAATGGGTACCATGCAATATGACTTCAAAGGGTCTGCATTTGCTCACCGAACTTCACCAGTCCTATCACTGCTGCGTTTATGCCGCTGTACACACGCTTGATTCTCTTTCGGAGACATATAAATCCATAGGTTTTAAGATTCTTACTAGTCATGTATATTCTTAGGCGTTTAATATGGGGTGTTGAGTCCACTTCGTTGAGCAAGGAGTAGCTCTTGTCTATTACATATTTGACTTATGGAATGGTATCTGTGCTCATTTCAATCTCTGGTTTTATGCAGCACCCCAACTCACCTTTTCCCTTAAGCAAGCATAAGTTGGTTTTCTACATTTGACACCCTGTTCCGTTTTGTAATTCAGTTCTTGTGAAGCCAAGTGTACATTCCGTGTAGTAGTGATATCTTATGATGTTTCTTTTTCTGTGTGACTTATTTCACTTAGAATCATCGTACCTGAATCCACTCATTATGCTGCTACGTGCCTGATGACATAGATTTCATTGCTGAGTGATATTGCATTGTACGTAAGTACCACAACTTCTTTATCCATTTTTCGCTTTCTGTGATATTGAACTTGTACCGTAAACGAGGTTCTTGTAAACAGAGCCGTCCCAAACTTTGGGGTGGCTGTGTCTTTTTGATTTTAATTTCCCTAAGCTATAGGACCATAAGTGGAAGTGCCCTAGGCTCTGTTGCTTTGTTTTTTGGATGTTTCAGGAAACACCATACACTTCTCCAGAGTGGCTGCTGGCAATTTACATCCCGCCCATCAGCATAACAAGGCTCCCAGTTCTCCATGGCCTGTCCTGACTTTCTGGATTTTACACTTTTTTCGGATGGCCCTTTTGACCGGGGGGCAGTGAGACTTCATTGTAGTGCAGATTTCCTTTGCAAGCTTGCTTGGTTGGCCAAAAAGTGCGTATGCGTTTTTTCCAGAATATATTCAGGAAAAAACGCATACGCCCTTTTTGGCCAAGTGCATCATTGTGGACGTTCTGCCTCTTTTCCTATGCTTTACATGCAATTCCAGTCTACCTCCTGAAATCGGTTTCCTGCAATTCTGCTCCACTTTCAAGTCCTCTTGACAGCCTTACTTCAATATATTTTTGGAAGATAGCTGTCATTTATAACTCTGCAGGTTTGTGAATTACAGTGCCCCTGAGCTCCTTTCTTCAACTCGCTTTCTTGTGAGCTGGCCACAACACCGCAGGATTGCTTCAGGCCCTAGTTTGGTTCCGGCACGGCATGCTGAGCCTTTGGTTAATTCCTCTTCCTGGTGGGAAATGAGAGTTAAATTTGCCCGTCCAGACACCTCCACCTAGTCTCTCATTGGTTCTCCCTATTCCTGTTCATTTTCCACAGAAATTGCAAACTGGGCCAAACAGGAGGTTTTAGGCACTGACTCTCCAAGTGGGGAGAGTGTTAGTAAAGCGTCTGGAATGTTGCACCCGAGTACCAGGGAACGAAAACTGAGACACATTTGAACACGTTTCCCGATCACACAGTGGATCATACTCTGGGTTCCACAGGCATGTTTTAGCTGAAGGAAGAATCCCTTAAACATGGAGAGTTGAGACCCATGGAATGGGTACCATGCAATATGACTTCAAAGGGTCTGCATTTGCTCACCGAACCTCACCAGTCCTATCACTGCTGCGTTTATGCCGCTGTACACACGCTTGATTCTCTTTCGGAGACATATAAATCCATAGGTTTTAAGATTCTTACTAGTCATGTATATTCTTAGGCATTTAATATGGGGTGTTGAGTCCACTTTGTTGAGCAAGGAGTAGCTCTTGTCTATTACACATTTGGCTTATGGAACGGTATCTGTGCTAATTTCAATCTCTGGTTTTATGCAGCACCCCAACTCACCTTTCCCCTTAAGCAAGCATAAGTTGGTTTTCTACATTTGACACCCTGTTCTGTTTTGTAATTCAGTTCTTGTGTAGCCAAGTTTACATTCCGTGTATTAGTGATATCTTATGATGTTTCTTTTTCTGTGTGACTTATTTCACTTAGAATCATCGTACCTGAATCCACTCATTATGCTGCTACGGGCCTGATGACATAGATTTCATTGCTGAGTGATATTGCATTGTACGTTAGTACCACAAGTTCTTTATCCATTTTTCGCTTTCGGTGATATTGAACTTGTACCGTAAACGAGGTTCTTGTAAACAGAGGCGTTCCAAACTTTGGGTTGGCTGTGTCTTTTTGATTTTAATTTCCCTAAGCTATAGGAACATAAGTGGAAGTGCCCTAGGCTCTGTTGCTTTGTTTTTTGGATGTTTCAGGAAACACCATACACTTCTCCAGAGTGGCTGCTGGCAATTTACATCGCGCCCATCAGCATAACAAGGCTCCCAGTTCTCCATGGCCTGTCCTGCCTTTCTGGATTTTACACTTTTTTCAGATGGCCCTTTTGACCGGGGGGCAGTGAGACTTCATTGTAGTGCAGATTTCCTTTGCAAGCTTGCTTGGTTGGCCAAAAACGGCGTATGCGTTTTTTCCTGAATATATTCAGGAAAAAACGCATACGCCCTTTTTGGCCAAGTGCATCATTGTGGACGTTCTGCCTCTTTTCCTATGCTTTACATGCAATTCCAGTCTACCTCCTGAAATCGGTTTCCTGCAATTCTGCCCGCTTTCAACTCCTCTTGGCAGCCTTACTTCAATATATTTTTGGAAGATAGCTGTCATTTAAAACTCTGCAGGTTTGTGAATTACAGTGCCCCTGAGCTCCTTTCTTCAACTCGCTTTCTTGTGAGCTGGCTGAAACACCGCAGGATTGCTTCAGGCCCTAGTTTGGTTCCGGCACGGCATGCTGAGCCTTTGGTTAATTCCTCATCCTGGTGGGAAATGAGAGTTAAATTTGCCCGACCAGACACCTCCACCTAGTCTCTCATTGGTTCTCCCTATTCCTGTTCATTTTCCACAGAAATTGCAAACTGGGCCAAACAGGAGGTTAAAGGCACTGACTCTCCAAGTGGGGAGAGTGTTAGTAAAGCGTCTGGAATGTTGCACCCGAGTACCAGGGGACGAAAACTGAGACACATTTGAACACGTTTCCCGATCACACGGTGGATCATACTCTGTGTTCCACAGGCATGTTTTAGCTGAAGGAAGAATCCCTTAAACATGGAGAGTTGAGACCCGTGGAATGGGTACCATGCAATATGACTTCAATGGGTCTGCATTTGCTCACCGAACCTCACCAGTCCTATCACTGCTGCGTTTATGCCGCTGTACACACGCTTGATTCTCTTTCGGAAACATATCAATCCATAGGTTTTAAGATTCTTACTAGTCAGGTATATTCTTAGGCGTTTAATATGGGGTGTTGAGTCCACTTCGTTGAGCAAGGAGTAGCTCTTGTCTATTACATATTTGGCTTATGGAACGGTATCTGTGCTAATTTCAATCTCTGGTTTTATGCAACACCCCAACTCACCTTTCCCCTTAAGTAAGCATTAGTTGGTTTTCTACATTTGACACCCTGTTCTGTTTTGTAATTCACTTCCTGTGTAGCCAAGTTTACATTCCGTTTAGTAGTGATATCTTATGATGTTTCTTTTTCTGTGTGACTTATTTCACTTAGAATCATCGTACCTGAATCCACTCATTATGCTGCTATGGGCCTGATGACATACATTTCATTGCTGAGTGATATTGCATTGTACGTAAGTACCACAACTTCTTTATCCATTTATCGCTTTGTGTGATGTTGAACTTGTACCGTAAAAGAGGTTCTTGTAAACAGAGCCGTCCCAATCTTTGGGGTGGCTGTGTCTTTTTGATTTTAATTTCCCTAAGCTATAGGACCATAAGTGGAAGTGCCCTAGGCTCTGTTGCTTTGTTTTTTGGATGTTTCAGGAAACACCATACACTTCTCCAGAGTGGCTGCTGGCAATTTACATCGCGCCCATCAGCATAACAAGGCTCCCAGTTCTCCATGGCCTGTCCTGCCTTTCTGGATTTTACACTTTTTTCAGATGGCCCTTTTGACCGGGGGGCAGTGAGACTTCATTGTAGTGCAGATTTCCTTTGCAAGCTTGCTTGGTTGGCCAAAAAGGGCGTATGCGTTTTTTCCTGACGCATACGCCCTTTTTGGCCAAGTGCATCATTGTGGACTTCTGCCTCTTTTCCTATGCTTTACATGCAATTCCAGTCTACCTCCTGAAATCGGTTTCCTGCAATTCTGCCCGCTTTCAACTCCTCTTGGCAGCCTTACTTCAATATATTTTTGGAAGATAGCTGTCATTTATAACTCTGCAGGTTTGTGAATTACAGTGCCCCTGACCTCCTTTCTTCAAGTCGCTTTCTTGTGAGCTGGCCGCAACACCGCAGGATTGCTTCAGGCCCTAGTTTGGTTCCGGCACGGCATGCTGAGCCTTTGGTTAATTCCTCTTCCTGGTGGGAAATGAGAGTTAAATTTGCCCGTCCAGACACCTCCACCTAGTCTCTCATTGGTTCTCCCTATTCCTGTTCATTTTCCACAGAAATTGCAAACTGGGCCAAACAGGAGGTTAAAGGCACTGACTCTCCAAGTGGGGAGAGTGTTAGTAAAGCATCTGGAATGTTGCACCTGAGTACCTGGGGACGAAAACTGAGACACATTTGAACACGTTTCCCAATCACACGGTGGATCATACTCTGGGTTCCACATGCATGTTTTAGCTGAAGGAAGAATCCCTTAAACCTGGAGAGTTGAGACCCATAGAATGGGTACCATGCAATATGACTTCAAAGGGTCTGCATTTGCTCACCGAACCTCACCAATCCTATCACTGCTGCGTTTATGTCGCTGTACAAACTCTTGATTCTCTTTCGGACACATATGAATCCATAGGTTTTAAGTTTCTTACTAGTCAGGTATATTCTTAGGCGTTTAATATGGTGTGTTGAGTCCAGTTCGTTGAGCAAGGAGTAGCTCTTCTCTATTACATATTTGGCTTAGGGATCGGTATCTGTGCTAATTTCAATCTCTGGTTTTATGCAGCACCCCAACTCACCCGTCCCCTTAAGCAAGCATAAGTTGGTTTTCTATATTTGAGACCCTGTTTTGCTTTGTAATTCAGTTCCTGTGTAGCCAAGTTTACATTCCATGTATTAGTGATACCTTATGATGTTTCTTTTTCTGTGTGACTTATTTCACTTAGAATCATCGTACCTGAATCCACTCATTATGCTGCTACGGGCCTGATGACATAGATTTCATTGCTGAGTGATATTGCATTGTACGTAAGTACCACAACTTCTTTATCCATTTTTCGCTTTCTGTGATATTGAACTTGTACCGTAAACGAGGTTCTTGTAAACAGAGCCGTCCCAAACTTTGCGGTGGCTGTGTCTTTTTGATTTTAATTTCCCTAAGCTATAGGACCATAAGTGGAAGTGCCCTCGGCTCTGTTGCTTGGTTTTTTGGATGTTTCAGGAAACACCATACACTTCTCCAGAGTGGCTGCTGGCAATTTACATCCCGCCCATCAGCATAACAAGGCTCCCAGTTCTCCATGTCCTGTCCTGCCTTTCTGGATTTTACACTTTTTTCAGATGGCCCTTTTGACCGGGGGGCAGTGAGACTTCATTGTAGTGCAGATTTCCTTTGCAAGCTTGCTTGGTTGGCCAAAAAGGGCGTATGCGTTTTTTCCTGAATATATTCAGGAAAAAACGCATACGCCCTTTTTGGCCAAGTGCATCATTGTGGACGTTCTGCCTCTTTTCCTATGCTTTAAATGCAATTCCAGTCTACCTCCTGAAATCGGTTTCCTGCAATTCTGCCCGCTTTCAACTCCTCTTGGCAGCCTTACTTCAATATATTTTTGGAAGATAGCTGTCATTTATAACTCTGCAGGTTTGTGAATTACAGTGCCCCTGAGCTCCTTTCTTCCACTCGCTTTCTTGTGAGCTGGCCACAACACCGCAGGATTGCTTCAGGCCCTAGTTTGGTTCCGGCACGGCATGCTGAGCCTTTGGTTAATTCCTCTTCCTGGTGGGAAATGAGAGTTAAATTTGCCCGTCCAGACACCTCCACCTAGTCTCTCATTGGTTCTCCCTATTCCTGTTCATTTTCCACAGAAATTGCAAACTGGGCCAAACAGGAGGTTTTAGGCACTGACTCTCCAAGTGGGGAGAGTGTTAGTAAAGCGTCTGGAATGTTGCACCCGAGTACCAGGGAACGAAAACTGAGACACATTTGAACACGTTTCCCGATCACACAGTGGATCATACTCTGGGTTCCACAGGCATGTTTTAGCTGAAGGAAGAATCCCTTAAACATGGAGAGTTGAGACCCATGGAATGGGTACCATGCAATATGACTTCAAAGGGTCTGCATTTGCTCACCGAACCTCACCAGTCCTATCACTGCTGCGTTTATGCCGCTGTACACACGCTTGATTCTCTTTCGGAGACATATAAATCCATAGGTTTTAAGATTCTTACTAGTCATGTATATTCTTAGGCATTTAATATGGGGTGTTGAGTCCACTTTGTTGAGCAAGGAGTAGCTCTTGTCTATTACACATTTGGCTTATGGAACGGTATCTGTGCTAATTTCAATCTCTGGTTTTATGCAGCACCCCAACTCACCTTTCCCCTTAAGCAAGCATAAGTTGGTTTTCTACATTTGACACACTGTTCTGTTTTGTAATTCAGTTCTTGTGTAGCCAAGTTTACATTCCGTGTATTAGTGATATCTTATGATGTTTCTTTTTCTGTGTGACTTATTTCACTTAGAATCATCGTACCTGAATCCACTCATTATGCTGCTACGGGCCTGATGACATAGATTTCATTGCTGAGTGATATTGCATTGTACGTTAGTACCACAACTTCTTTATCCATTTTTCGCTTTCTGTGATATTGAACTTGTACCGTAAACGAGGTTCTTGTAAACAGAGGCGTTCCAAACTTTGGGGTGGCTGTGTCTTTTTGATTTTAATTTCCCTAAGCTATAGGAACATAAGTGGAAGTGCCCTAGGCTCTGTTGCTTTGTTTTTTGGATGTTTCAGGAAACACCATACACTTCTCCAGAGTGGCTGCTGGCAATTTACATCGCGCCCATCAGCATAACAAGGCTCCCAGTTCTCCATGGCCTGTCCTGCCTTTCTGGATTTTACACTTTTTTCAGATGGCCCTTTTGACCGGGGGGCAGTGAGACTTCATTGTAGTGCAGATTTCCTTTGCAAGCTTGCTTGGTTGGCCAAAAAGGGCGTATGCGTTTTTTCCTGAATATATTCAGGAAAAAACGCATACGCCCTTTTTGGCCAAGTGCATCATTGTGGACGTTCTGCCTCTTTTCCTATGCTTTACATGCAATTCCAGTCTACCTCCTGAAATCGGTTTCCTGCAATTCTGCCCGCTTTCAACTCCTCTTGGCAGCCTTACTTCAATATATTTTTGGAAGATAGCTGTCATTTAAAACTCTGCAGGTTTGTGAATTACAGTGCCCCTGAGCTCCTTTCTTCAACTCGCTTTCTTGTGAGCTGGCTGAAACACCGCAGGATTGCTTCAGGCCCTAGTTTGGTTCCGGCACGGCATGCTGAGCCTTTGGTTAATTCCTCATCCTGGTGGGAAATGAGAGTTAAATTGGCCCGACCAGACACCTCCACCTAGTCTCTCATTGGTTCTCCCTATTCCTGTTCATTTTCCACAGAAATTGCAAACTGGGCCAAACAGGAGGTTAAAGGCACTGACTCTCCAAGTGGGGAGAGTGTTAGTAAAGCGTCTGGAATGTTGCACCCGAGTACCAGGGGACGAAAACTGAGACACATTTGAACACGTTTCCCGATCACACGGTGGATCATACTCTGTGTTCCACAGGCATGTTTTAGCTGAAGGAAGAATCCCTTAAACATGGAGAGTTGAGACCCGTGGAATGGGTACCGTGCAATATGACTTCAATGGGTCTGCATTTGCTCACCGAACCTCACCAGTCCTATCACTGCTGCGTTTATGCCGCTGTACACACGCTTGATTCTCTTTCGGAAACATATCAATCCATAGGTTTTAAGATTCTTACTAGTCAGGTATATTCTTAGGCGTTTAATATGGGGTGTTGAGTCCACTTCGTTGAGCAAGGAGTAGCTCTTGTCTATTACATATTTGGCTTATGGAACGGTATCTGTGCTAATTTCAATCTCTGGTTTTATGCAACACCCCAACTCACCTTTCCCCTTAAGCAAGCATTAGTTGGTTTTCTACATTTGACACCCTGTTCTGTTTTGTAATTCACTTCCTGTGTAGCCAAGTTTACATTCCGTTTAGTAGTGATATCTTATGATGTTTCTTTTTCTGTGTGACTTATTTCACTTAGAATCATCGTACCTGAATCCACTCATTATGCTGCTATGGGCCTGATGACATACATTTCATTGCTGAGTGATATTGCATTGTACGTAAGTACCACAACTTCTTTATCCATTTATCGCTTTGTGTGATGTTGAACTTGTACCGTAAAAGAGGTTCTTGTAAACAGAGCCGTCCCAATCTTTGGGGTGGCTGTGTCTTTTTGATTTTAATTTCCCTAAGCTATAGGACCATAAGTGGAAGTGCCCTAGGCTCTGTTGCTTTGTTTTTTGGATGTTTCAGGAAACACCATACACTTCTCCAGAGTGGCTGCTGGCAATTTACATCCCGCCCATCAGCATAACAAGGGTCCCAGTTCTCCATGGCCTGTCCTGCCTTTCTGGATTTTACACTTTTTTCAGATGGCCCTTTTGACCGGGGGGCAGTGAGACTTCATTGTAGTGCAGATTTCCTTTGCAAGCTTGCTTGGTTGGCCAAAAAGGGCGTATGCGTTTTTTCCTGACGCATACGCCCTTTTTGGCCAAGTGCATCATTGTGGACTTCTGCCTCTTTTCCTATGCTTTACATGCAATTCCAGTCTACCTCCTGAAATCGGTTTCCTGCAATTCTGCCCGCTTTCAACTCCTCTTGGCAGCCTTACTTCAATATATTTTTGGAAGATAGCTGTCATTTATAACTCTGCAGGTTTGTGAATTACAGTGCCCCTGACCTCCTTTCTTCAAGTCGCTTTCTTGTGAGCTGGCCGCAACACCGCAGGATTGCTTCAGGCCCTAGTTTGGTTCCGGCACGGCATGCTGAGCCTTTGGTTAATTCCTCTTCCTGGTGGGAAATGAGAGTTAAATTTGCCCGTCCAGACACCTCCACCTAGTCTCTCATTGGTTCTCCCTATTCCTGTTCATTTTCCACAGAAATTGCAAACTGGGCCAAACAGGAGGTTAAAGGCACTGACTCTCCAAGTGGGGAGAGTGTTAGTAAAGCGTCTGGAATGTTGCACCCGAGTACCTGGGGACGAAAACTGAGACACATTTGAACACGTTTCCCAATCACACGGTGGATCATACTCTGGGTTCCACATGCATGTTTTAGCTGAAGGAAGAATCCCTTAAACCTGGAGAGTTGAGACCCATAGAATGGGTACCATGCAATATGACTTCAAAGGGTCTGCATTTGCTCACCGAACCTCACCAATCCTATCACTGCTGCGTTTATGTCGCTGTACAAACTCTTGATTCTCTTTCGGACACATATGAATCCATAGGTTTTAAGTTTCTTACTAGTCAGGTATATTCTTAGGCGTTTAATATGGTGTGTTGAGTCCAGTTCGTTGAGCAAGAAGTAGCTCTTCTCTATTACATATTTGGCTTAGGGATCGGTATCTGTGCTAATTTCAATCTCTGGTTTTATGCAGCACCCCAACTCACCCGTCCCCTTAAGCAAGCATAAGTTGGTTTTCTATATTTGAGACCCTGTTTTGCTTTGTAATTCAGTTCCTGTGTAGCCAAGTTTACATTCCATGTATTAGTGATACCTTATGATGTTTCTTTTTCTGTGTGACTTATTTCACTTAGAATCATCGTACCTGAATCCACTCATTATGCTGCTACGGGCCTGATGACATAGATTTCATTGCTGAGTGATATTGCATTGTACGTAAGTACCACAACTTCTTTATCCATTTTTCGCTTTCTGTGATATTGAACTTGTACCGTAAACGAGGTTCTTGTAAACAGAGCCGTCCCAAACTTTGCGGTGGCTGTGTCTTTTTGATTTTAATTTCCCTAAGCTATAGGACCATAAGTGGAAGTGCCCTCGGCTCTGTTGCTTGGTTTTTTGGATGTTTCAGGAAACACCATACACTTCTCCAGAGTGGCTGCTGGCAATTTACATCCCGCCCATCAGCATAACAAGGCTCCCAGTTCTCCATGTCCTGTCCTGCCTTTCTGGATTTTACACTTTTTTCAGATGGCCCTTTTGACCGGGGGGAAGTGAGACTTCATTGTAGTGCAGATTTCCTTTGCAAGCTTGCTTGGTTGGCCAAAAAGGGCGTATGCGTTTTTTCCTGAATATATTCAGGAAAAAACGCATACGCCCTTTTTGGCCAAGTGCATCATTGTGGACGTTCTGCCTCTTTTCCTATGCTTTACATGCAATTCCAGTCTACCTCCTGAAATCGGTTTCCTGCAATTCTGCCCGCTTTCAACTCCTCTTGGCAGTCTTACTTCAATATATTTTTGGAAGATAGCTGTCATTTATAACTCTGCAGGTTTGTGAATTACAGTGCCCCTGAGCTCCTTTCTTCAACTCGCTTTCTTGTGAGCTGGCCGCAACACCGCAGGATTGCTTCAGGCCCTAGTTTGGTTCCGGCACGGCATGCTGAGCCTTTGGTTAATTCCTCTTCCTGGTGGGAAATGAGAGTTAAATTTGCCCGTCCGAACACCTCCACCTAGTCTCTCATTGGTTCTCCCTATTCCTGTTCATTTTCCACAGAAATTGCAAACTGGGCCAAACAGGAGGTTAAAGGCACTGACTCTCCAAGTGGGGAGAGTGTTAGTAAAGCGTCTGGAATGTTGCACCCGAGTACCAGGGGACGAAAACTGAGACACATTTGAACACGTTTTCCGATCACATGGTGGATCATACTCTGGGTTGCACATGCATGTTTTAGCTGAAGGAAGAATCCCTTAAACATGGAGAGTTGAGACCCATGGAATGGGTACCATGCAATATGACTTCAAAGGGTCTGCATTTGCTCACCGAACCTCACCAATCCTATCACTGCTGCGTTTATGCTGCTGTACACACGCTTGATTCTCTTTCGGAGACATATAAATCCATAGGTTTTAAGATTCTTACTAGTCAGGTATATTCTTAGGCGTTTAATATGGGGTGTTGTGTCTACTTCGTTGAGCAAGGAGTAGCTCTTGTCTATTACATATTTGGCTTATGGAACGGTATCTGTGCTAATTTCAATCTCTTGTTTTATGCAGCACCCCAACTCACCTTTCCCCTTAAGCAAGCATAAGTTGGTTTTCTACATTTGACACCCTGTTCTGTTTTGTAATTCAGTTCCTGTGTAGCCAAGTTTACATTCCGTGTAGTAGTGATATCTTATGATGTTTCTTTTTCTGTGTGACTTATTTCACTTAGAATCATCATACCTGAATCCACTCATTATGCTGCTACGGGCCTGATGACATAGATTTCATTGCTGCGTGATATTGCATTGTACGTAACTACCACAACTTCTTTATCCATTTTTCGCTTTCTGTGATATTGAACTTGTACCGTAAACGAGGTTCTTGTAAACAGAGCCGTCCCAATCTTTGGGGTGGGTGTGTCTTTTTGATTTTAATTTCCCTAAGCTATAGGACCATAAGTGGAAGTGCCCTAGGCTCTGTTGCTTTGTTTTTTGGATGTTTCAGGAAACACCATACACTTCTCCAGAGTGGCTGCTGGCAATTTACATCCCGCCGTTCAGCATAACAAGGGTCCCAGTTCTCCATGGCCTGTCCTGCCTTTCTGGATTTTACACTTTTTTCAGATGGCCCTTTTGAACGGGGGGCAGTGAGACTTCATTGTAGTGCAGATTTCCTTTGCAAGCTTGCTTGGTTGGCCAAAAAGGGCGTATGCGTTTTTTCCTGACGCATACGCCATTTTTGGCCAAGTGCATCATTGTGGACTTCTGCCTCTTTTCCTATGCTTTACATGCAATTCCAGTCTACCTCCTGAAATCGGTTTCCTGCAATTCTGCCCGCTTTCAACTCCTCTTGGCAGCCTTACTTCAATATATTTTTGGAAGATAGCTGTCATTTATAACTCTGCAGGTTTGTGAATTACAGTGCCCCTGACCTCCTTTCTTCAAGTCGCTTTCTTTTGAGCTGGCCGCAACACCGCAGGATTGCTTCAGGCCCTAGTTTGGTTCTGGCACGGCATGCTGAGCCTTTGGTTAATTCCTCTTCCTGGTGGGAAATGAGAGTTAAATTTGCCCGTCCAGACACCTCCACCTAGTCTCTCATTGGTTCTCCCTATTCCTGTTCATTTTCCACAGAAATTGCAAACTGGGCCAAACAGGAGGTTAAAGGCACTGACTCTCCAAGTGGGGAGAGTGTTAGTAAAGCGTCTGGAATGTTGCACCCGAGTACCTGGGGACGAAAACTGAGACACATTTGAACACGTTTCCCAATCACACGGTGGATCATACTCTGGGTTCCACATGCATGTTTTAGCTGAAGGAAGAATCCCTTAAACCTGGAGAGTTGAGACCCATAGAATGGGTACCATGCAATATGACTTCAAAGGGTCTGCATTTGCTCACCGAACCTCAACAATCCTATCACTGCTGCGTTTATGTCGCTGTACAAACTCTTGATTCTCTTTCGGACACATATGAATCCATAGGTTTTAAGTTTCTTACTAGTCAGGTATATTCTTAGGCGTTTAATATGGTGTGTTGAGTCCAGTTCGTTGAGCAAGGAGTAGCTCTTCTCTATTACATATTTGGCTTAGGGATCGGTATCTGTGCTAATTTCAATCTCTGGTTTTATGCAGCACCCCAACTCACCCGTCCCCTTAAGCAAGCATAAGTTGGTTTTCTATATTTGAGACCCTGTTTTGCTTTGTAATTCAGTTCCTGTGTAGCCAAGTTTACATTCCATGTATTAGTGATACCTTATGATGTTTCTTTTTCTGTGTGACTTATTTCACTTAGAATCATCGTACCTGAATCCACTCATTATGCTGCTACGGGTCTGATGACATAGATTTCATTGCTGAGTGATATTGCATTGTACGTAAGTACCACAACTTCTTTATCCATTTTTCGCTTTCTGTGATATTGAACTTGTACCGTAAACGAGGTTCTTGTAAACAGAGCCGTCCCAAACTTTGCGGTGGCTGTGTCTTTTTGATTTTAATTTCCCTAAGCTATAGGACCATAAGTGGAAGTGCCCTCGGCTCTGTTGCTTGGTTTTTTGGATGTTTCAGGAAACACCATACACTTCTCCAGAGTGGCTGCTGGCAATTTACATCCCGCCCATCAGCATAACAAGGCTCCCAGTTCTCCATGGCCTGTCCTGCCTTTCTGGATTTTACACTTTTTTCAGATGGCCCTTTTGACCGGGGGGCAGTGAGACTTCATTGTAGTGCAGATTTCCTTTGCAAGCTTGCTTGGTTGGCCAAAAAGGGCGTATGCGTTTTTTCCTGAATATATTCAGGAAAAAACGCATACGCCCTTTTTGGCCAAGTGCATCATTGTGGACGTTCTGCCTCTTTTCCTATGCTTTACATGCAATTCCAGTGTACCTCCTGAAATCGGTTTCCTGCAATTCTGCCCCGCTTTGAACTCCTCTTGCCTGCCTTACTTCAATATATTTTTGGAAGATAGCTGTCATTTATAACTCTGCAGGTTTGTGAATTACAGTGCCCCTGAGCACCTTTCTTCAACTCGCTTTCTTGTGAGCTGGCCGCAACACCGCAGGATTGCTTCAGGCCCTAGTTTGGATCCGGCACGGCATGCTGAGCCTTTGGTTAATTCCTCTTCCTGGTGGGAAATGAGAGTTAAATTTGCCCGTCCAGACACCTCCACCTAATCTCTCATTGGTTCTCCCTATTCCTGTTCATTTTCCACAGAAATTGCAAACTGGGCCAAACAGGAGGTTTTAGGCACTGACTCTCCAAGTGGGAAGAGTGTTAGTAAAGCGTCTGGAATGTTGCACCCGAGTACCAGGGGACGAAAACTGAGACACATTTGAACACGTTTCCCGATCACACGGTGGATCATACTCTGGGTTCCACATGCATGTTTTAGCTGAAGGAAGAATCCCTTAAACATGGAGAGTTGAGACCCATGGAATGGGTACCATGCAATATGACTTCAAAGGGTCTGCATTTGCTCACCGAACCTCACCAATCCTATCACTGCTACGTTTATGCCACTGTACACACGTTTGATTCTCTTTCGGAGACATATAAATCCATAGGTTTTAAGATTCTTACTAGTCAGGTATATTCTTAGGCGTTTAATATGGGGTGTTGAGTCCACTTCGTTGAGCAAGGAGTAACTCTTGTCTATTACATATTTGGCTTATGGAACGGTATCTCTGCTAATTTCAATCTCTTGTTGTATGCAGCACCCCAACTCACCTTTCCCCTTAAGCAAGCATAAGTTGGTTTTCTACATTTGACACCCTGTTCTGTTTTGTAATTCACTTCCTGTGTAGCCAAGTTTACATTCCGTGTAGTAGTGATATCTTATGATGTTTCTTTTTCTGTGTGACTTATTTCACTTAGAATCATCGTACCTGAATCCACTCATTATGCTGCTACGGGCCTGATGACATAGATTTCATTGCTGAGTGATATTGCATTGTACGTAAGTACCACAACTTCTTTATCCATTTTTCGCTTTCTGTGATATTGAACTTGTACCGTAAACGAGGTTCTTGTAAACAGAGCCGTCCCAAACTTTGGGGTGGCTGTGTCTTTTTGATTTTAATTTCCCTAAGCTATAGGACCATAAGTGGAAGTGCCCTAGGCTCTGTTGCTTTGTTTTTTGGATGTTTCAGGAAACACCATACACTTCTCCAGAGTGGCTGCTGGCAATTTACATCCCGCCCATCAGCATAACAAGGCTCCCATTCTCCATGGCCTGTCCTGCCTTTCTGGATTTTACACTTTTTTCAGATGGCCCTTTTGACCAGGGGGGGGGGGGCAGTGAGACTTCATTGTAGTGCAGATTTCCTTTGCAAGCTTGCTTGGTTGGCCAAAAAGGGCGTATGCGTTTTTTCCTTCAGGAAAAAACGCATACGCCCTTTTTGGCCAAGTGCATCATTGTGGACGTTCTGCCTCTTTTCCTATGCTTTACATGCAATTCCAGTCTACCTCCTGAAATCGGTTTCCTGGAATCCTGCCCCGCTTTCAAGTCCTCTTGGCAGACTTCCTTCAATATATTTTTGGAAGATAGCTGTCATTTATAACTCTGCAGGTTTGTGAATTACAGTGTCCCTGAGCTCCTTTCTTCAACTCGCTTTCTTGTGAACTGGCCGCAACACCGCAGGATTGCGTCGGGCCCTAGTGTGGTTCCGGCATGGCACGCTGAGCCTTTGGTTAATTCCTCTTCCTGGTGGGAAATGAGAGTTAAATTTGCCCGTCCAGACACCTCCACCTAATCTCACATTGGTTCTCCCTATTCCTGTTCATGTTCCACAGAAATTGCAAACTGGGCCAAACAGGAGGTTAAAGGCACTGACTCTCCAAGTGGGGAGATTGTTAGTAAAGCGTCTGGAATGTTGCACCCGAGTACCAGGGGACGAAAACTGAGACACATTTGAACACGTTTTCCGACCACACGGTGGATCATACTCTGGGTTCCACATGCATGTTTTAGCTGAAGGAAGAATCCCTTAAACATGGAGAGTTGAGACCCATGGAATAGGAACCATGCAATATGACTTCAAATGGTCTGCATTTGCTCACCGAACCTCACCAATCCTATCACTGCTGCGTTTATGTCGCTGTACAAACGCTTGATTCTCTTTCGGAAACATATCAATCCATAGGTTTTAAGATTCTTACTAGTCAGGTATATTCTTAGGCGTTTAATATGGGGTGTTGAGTCCAGTTCGTTGAGCAAGGAGAAGCTCTTCTCTATTACATATTTGGCTTATGGAACGGTATCTGTGCTAATTTCAATCTCTGGTTTTATGCAGCACCCCAACTCACCTTTCCCCTTAAGCAAGCATAAGTTGGTTTTCTACATTTGAGACCCTGTTTTGCTTTCTAATTCAGTTCCTGTGTAGCCAAGTTTACATTCCATGTATTAGTGATACCTTATGATGTTTCTTTTTCTGTGTGACTTATTTCACTTAGAATCATCGTACCTGAATCCACTCATTATGCTGCTACGGGCCTGATGACATAGATTTCATTGCTGAGTGATATTGCATTGTACGTAAGTACCACAACTTCTTTATCCATTTTTCGCTTTCTGTGATATTGAACTTGTACCGTAAACGAGGTTCTTGTAAACAGAGCCGTCCCAAACTTTGGGGTGGCTGTGTCTTTTTGATTTTAATTTCCCTAAGCTATAGGACCATAAGTGGAAGTGCCCTAGGCTCTGTTGCTTTGTTTTTTGGATGTTTCAGGAAACACCATACACTTCTCCAGAGTGGCTGCTGGCAATTTACATCCCACCCATCAGCATAACAAGGCTCCCAGTTCTCCATGTCCTATCCTGCCTTTCAGGATTTTACACTTTTTTCAGATGGCCCTTTTGACCGGGGGGCAGTGAGACTTCATTGTAGTGCAGATTTCCTTTGCAAGCTTGCTTGGTTGGCCAAAAAGGGCGTATGCTTTTTTTCCTGAATATATTCAGGAAAAAACGCCTACGCCCGTTTTGGCCAAGTGCATCATTGTGGACGTTCTGCCTCTTTTCCTATGCTTTACATGCAATTCCCGTCTGACTCCTGAAATCGGTTTCCTGCATTTCTGCCCCGCTTTCAAGTCCTCTTGGCTGCCTTCCTTCAATATATTTTTGGAAGATAGCTGTCATTTATAACTCTGCAGGTTTGTGAATTACAGTGCCCCTGAGCTCCTTTCTTCAACTAGCTTTCTTGTGAGCTGGCCGCAACACCGCAGGATTGCTTCAGGCCCTAGTTTGGATCCGGCAAGGCATGCTGAGCCTTTGGTTAATTCCTCTTCCTGGTGGGAAATGAGAGTTAAATTTGCCCGTCCAGACATCTCCACCTAGTCTCTCATTGGTTCTCCCTATTCCTGTTCATCTTCCGCAGAAATTGCTAACTGGGCCAAACAGGAGGTTAAAGGCACTGACTCTCCAAGTGGGGAGAGTGTTAGTAAAGCGTCTGGAATGTTGCACCCGAGTACCAGGGGACGAAAACTGAGACACATTTGAACACGTTTCCCGATCAAACAGTGGATCATACTCTGGGTTCCACATGCATGTTTTAGCTGAAGGAAGAATCCCTTAAACCTGGAGAGTTGAGACCCATGGAATGGGTACCATGCAATATGACTTCAAAGGGTCTGCATTTGCTCACCGAACCTCACCAATCCTATCACTGCTGCGTTTATGCCGCTGTACACACGCTTGATTCTCTTTCGGAGACATATAAATCCATAGGTTTTAAGATTCTTACTAGTCAGGTATATTTTTAGGCGTTTAATATGGGGTGTTGAGTCCACTTCGTTGAGCAAGGAGTAGCTCTTGTCTATTACATATTTGGCTTATGGAACGGTATCTGTGCTAATTTCAATCTCTGGTTTTATGCAGCACCCCAACTCACCTTTCCCCTTAAGCAAGCATAAGTTGGTTTTCTACATTTAAGACACTGTTTTGTTTTGTAATTCAGTTCCTGTGTAGCCAAGTTTACATTCCGTGTATTAGTGATACCTTATGATATTTCTTTTTCTGTGTGACTTATTTCACTTGGAATCATCGTACCTGAATCCACTCATTATGCTGCTACGGGCCTGATGACATAGATTTCATTGCTGAGTGATATTGCATTGTACGTAAGTACCACAACTTGTTTATCCATTTTTCGCTTTTTGCGATATTGAACTTGTACCGTAAACGAGGTTCTTGTAAAGAGAGCCATCCCAAACTTTGGGGTGGCTGTGTCTTTTTGATTTTAATTTCCCTAAGCTATAGGACAATAAGTGGAAGTGCCCTAGGCTCTGTTGCTTAGTTTTTTGGATGTTTCAGGAAACACCATACACTTCTCCAGAGTGGCTGTTGGCAATTTACATCTCGCCCATCAGCATATCAAGGCTCCCAGTTCTCCATGGCCTGTCCTGCCTTTCTGGATTTTACACTTTTTTCAGAAGACCCTTTGACCGGGGGGCAGTGAGACTTCATTGTAGTGCAGATTTCCTTTGCGAGCTTGCTTGGTTGGCCAGAAAGTGCGTATGCGTTTCTTCCTGAATATACTCAGGAAAGAACGCATACGCCCTTTTTGGCCAAGTGCATCATTGTCGACGTTCTGAGTCTTTTCCTATGTTTTCAGTGCAATTCCAGTCTACCTCCTGAATTCGGTTTCTTGCAGTTCTGCCTTGCTCTCAGTTCCTCTTCATAGCCTTACCTCAATATACTTTTGAAAAATAGTTGGCCTTTATAACTCTGCAGGTTTTTGAATTGCAGTGGCCCTTAGCTCCATTTTTCAGCTCTTATTTTTGTGATCTTGCCTCATATCCACAGGATTTCTTCAGGCCCTATTCTTCTTCTGGGGCGCCTTGCTCTGCCTTTGGTTAATTCTTCTTCCTGATGTGAAATTAGAGTGACATGTGCCCATTGAAACCGCTACAGCTATTTTCTCACTGGTTCCCCCTATTCCCATTCATCCTCCGCACTAACTGCAGACTGTGCGATACCGGAACTTAAAGGCATTGACTCTCCATGTGGAGATGTTGTTAGTAAAGTGGGTGGAATGTTGATCCGGAGCCCCAGGAGAGGAAAATGAGGTGCATTTTAGAAACCTTTCCCGATCATATGGTATACCATCTGCTGGATTTCCCATGCATGGTTTAGCTGTAGGAAGATTCCCTTCAACTTGGAGTGTTGGGACCCTTGGAATAAGTAGCATGAAGTATTGCATTAAACTTTCGGCAGTTGCTCACCAAAGCTCTCCAATCCTTTCAGCCCCAAGTGTCCAGCCTTATGTCTTATCCAGCTGTGGGTTTATATGTGGTCATTCCAGGTTGCATCACAGCCCCTGAGCGAATTTTGTAAGAATTTTTCTCTCTTTCATTGTTTCTGTGTTTTGGTTTTAAAATTTATTTCTATAATGGGGTTTAGCTCATTTTCACTGCTGTGTTTGTGCCGCTCTGCGCACACTTGATTCCCTTATGGAGATATATCAATACATGGGTTTTAAGATTCTTATTACTCAGATATATTTCTCTGTGGTGTATAGGGTGTGTTGAGGCCAGTTCATTGAGCGAGGTGTAGATCTTGTCTGATACCTATTTGGTTTATTGAACGGTATCTGTGCTAATTTCAAACTCTGGTTTTATGCATCACCCCACCTCTCCTTTCCCCTTAAGCTGACATAAGTGTGTTTTCTAAATGTGAGACACTGTTCTGTTTTGTCATTCATTTTTTGTGCAGCCATATTTATCCTCCCTCTATAAGTGATATCTTATGATATGTTTCTTTTTCTGTTTGACTTATTTCAAGTAGTATTATCGGACCTCAATCCACTCTTTATCCTTCTACTAGCCTTATTACATTGATTTCATGGTGAAGAGATATTCCATTGTACATAAGTACCACATTTTCTTTATCCATTGTTCTCTTTCCTGGGATATTTAAGGTGTACTGAAGTTGAGGTTCTTGTAAACAGAGTAGCCCTAAACTGTGGTGTGCTTGTGTCTTGTTGATTTTTAGACTTCCCTAGATATACTCCCGTGATTGGAAGTGCCCTATGCTCTGTCGCTCTGTTTTTTAGATGATTTAGGAACCACCATACACTTCTCCAGAGTGGCTCTCGGCAGTTCACACACTGTCCATCAGCGTATAAAGGCTCCCTGTTCTCCATGGCCTGTCCTGCATTTCTGGTTTTTACAATTTTTTCGGATGGCCCTTTTGACCGGTGGGAAATGAGACTTCTTTGTTGTGCACATTTGCATTGCTTGCTTGCTTGGTTGCCCATAAAGTGCGTATGCGTTTTTTCCTGGATATATTCAGGAAATAACACATACTCCCTTTTGGGCCAACTGCATCATTGTCGAAATTCTGCCGCTTTTCATGTGCTTTAAAGGCGAGTCCAATCTATCTCTTGAAATCTGTTTCTTGCAATTCTGTCTTGCATTCAGATCCTCTTCTTTGCCTTACCTCAACATATTTTTGGACGTTAGTTTTCATTTATAACTCTGCAGGTTTGTGAATTGCAGTGACCCTGAGCTCCATTTTTTAAGTTGCTCTTTTGTGAGCTGGCCTCAAAACCGCAGGATTGCTTCAGGTCCTATTTTGGCTCGGGCGAGGCGGGCTGAGCCTTTTTTTAATTCTTATTCTTAATGGGAAATTAGAGTGACATGTGCCCGTCCAAACCCCTACAACTATTCTCTCATTGGTTCCCCCTGTTCCCGTTCATCCTCCTCACAATTTGCAAAATGTGTGAAACAGAAGTTTAAATGTGCTGATTCTCTAAGTGGGGAGATTCTAAGTAACGTGGCTGGAATGATGAACAGGAGCACCAGGAGAGGATAAATGAGGTGCATTTTAGACACATCTCCCGATCACATGGTGTACAGTCCTCTGGGTTTTCCATGCATGTTTTAGCTGTAGGAAGATTCCTTGAACCTGCAGATTTGGGACCCATTGAATGGGTACCAGGTAGTATTACTTTAAAGGGTGTGCATTTCCTCACCCAACCCCACATTTCTCTTAGCGCGAACAGTTTCCAGCCTTATGTCTCATCCTGCTGTGGGTCTAGATGTGTTCAATCCATGTTGCATCACCGTCCCTGAGGAAAAGTTGTAAGAGGTTTTCTCTGTCTCTCTGTCGTTTATTTTTTTCAATTTATTACTATGTTGTTTACAGCTGATTTTCAAAGCTCTGTTTCTTGCTGCTGTACATCCACTTGACTCACGTACAGAGAAACATCAATAATTTCTTTTTCAGATTCTTACCAGTCATAGATATTCTTTTCCGGTGACTTGAGTGTGCTGAGTGCAGTTCTTTTAGCTACCGTGTAGGCCTTGTTGATTATCAGTTTGGTATTTGGAATGGTATCTTTGCTAATTTCAACCTCCTGGATGATGCCTCACCCCTCCCCACCTTTCCCGTTTAGCAGCCTTACGCGTGTTTTCTACATATTTATGTCACTTAGAATGATCATACGTAACTCCTCCGGAGTTGTTACAACTGGCCATATTTCATTGATTTCCAGGCTGAGTAATATTCCACTCTACATAAGTACCACATCTCTATCCATTTTTTCCCTCCAGAGACATTTAAGTTATATCCTAGTCGAGGATCTTTTAAACAGAGAGGCAGTAAACATTGGGGTGCCTGTGTCCTCTCGATTTTTGTTTTTCCCAAGATATACGCCCATGAGTGCAAGTGCCCTATGCTCTGTAGCTCATTTTTTAGATGCTTTAGTAAACACAATACAGTTCTCCAGAATGGCCGTTGGCAATATACATTTCCACTATAAGCCTCACAGGGCTCCCTCCTCTCCTTGCCCTGTCCTGCATTTCTGGCGTTTACACTTTATGAGGATGGCTCTTCTGACTGATGCGAAGTGATATCTTTTGTAGTATTGATTTCCAGTGCCCACCTGTTTGGTTGGCTAAAAAAGTGTATGCCCTTTTCTTGAATATATACAGAAAAAAACGCATACAGCCTTTTTGGCCAACTGCAATGTCGGCAATGTTCAGCCCCTTTTCTTGTGCTTAATGGCGAGTCCTTTCTACCTCCTCAAATCCCTTTCCTGCCATTCTCCCTTGCTTGCCAATCCTTTTCTCTGACTTTCCTCAAGACATTTTTCAGTGATAGATATTTTCAACTCTGCAGTTTCGTGAATTTTACTGCCCCTGAGTTCCATTGTTCAACTTGTGTTTATGGGAACTGGCCACAAAGCAGTGGGATTTCCTCAAGCCCTATACTGTTTCCATGGGCAACCCTAGCCTTTGGTCAATTCATCTTCCTGATTGGAAATTAGAGTGACATGTGCCTGTCTGAACACCTAGGACTTGTCTCTCATTGTTCCTCATCCTTCCGCTTCATCCTCTGGACAAATTCCAAACTGTACGCAACAGGATGTTGACAGTGTTGACATCTCCAAGTGGGGAGACTGTTAGTAAAGACGCTGGAGGGGTGAACCCGAGCACCAGGAGATGAGGAGATGAGATACCTTTTCCAAACTCTTCCCGATCCGACGGTATACCATCCTCTGGATGTGACAGACATGTTTTAGCAGTAGGAAGAGTCCCATTCATGTAAGGAGAACACCAGGGCTTTTTCAAAATCAGTGTCTCCCCGAAACCCAAACTGGGGAGTTTTTTAAGCTACGGCTACACATATGTTCATTAAGGGCCTTGGGAAGTAGGCAGAGTCCAAACTTTAGATGACTGAAGTCTTCAGGGTCAGAAGCACTCACCACCGGCTTCCCTTAGGTTACACTTTAACTGTCATTGATAGATGATGTCAATAAAAATATCTATTCTTTTTCCGATTATTTCCCCTTATAGGTTATTGCACAATATTGAGTGTAGTTCCCTGTGCTATACAGTAGTTCCTTGTTGATGATCTATTTTATACATAGCAGTGTGTATGTGTTAATTCCAAACTGTTAATTTATCCCTCCTCCCACCTTTCCCCTTTGGTAATAATAAATTATAAGATTTTATACTTCTCAGAAATGGGGGAGCTGAAAGAGAGGTATCATTTTCAATGGAAAAGCATTTAAAACAAGATTGAAGCTTTAACCAAGATTATTAGATGTACATCCTTGGAAAGAAATCACTTCATTTCTCTAATATTGACCTGACAAATAGGACAAACCTTCTCACTGAACTTGCTTATAATAAAGTGATGGAAATATCAAATGGAAGTGTTAGAAACATCTTATTTTACCCGAGCCTTATAAACTGTTCTACGTTAACTACAGTTTGGCTCACACATCTGTTCATTGAAGTTACAATAGTCTCAATTTCTGTTACTGATCCTCCAGAGTGGACCCCAACAAGGGTCCCCCTGCCCAGTGTCATTGGGGCCAACAGATCGAGACTGAGTTTGGTTCCCAAGCAAAGGAAACTTTATATTTTCATCAGAGAATGGAGAGGTGAGAGCATGCACTACCCCGTGGGCTGTGGGCTGGGCTGCTGTGTAGAGATCCTGTCAGAGTCAGTGGGAGGGAGGGGGCGGAGCTCTCAAGGGCCGGGTTGGCTGCAGCTCAGGCTCTATATCTCGGAGTCTGCACTGGGCCCCAGGAGCTGAGGTGTCGACCCAGCCATTCTGCACCAGGAAATCTGGTCTGAAGTGCCGGGTGTGGAACCTCTGCATGCGGGACCCTAGGAGCACGTGAAATTAGACAAAGCACAAAGGATAAAAAAGGTCAGACTTGACTTTATTGCCCAGATTCTATTTTTATCTCCCAGGGATTTTTAATGGGCTTTGCTGGGGACAAACCCCTCCTCTGCCTTTTGTCCCGTTCCTCATTCTTGGAGTGCTGAGGGTGCAGACCCTTCTTCTGTAACTGCTGAGTGCTGAGTTGGGAGCCCTCATACCAGGGGACGAGGGTCAGAACTTCTCCCCAGCAGCCTCCAGGTGACGTTGATTGGCCCCAGGACCCCTGCCTCCCTGCTCGTCCGCCTGAGCACCAGCATTGGAAGTGTTATAGATTCTAATGACCTTTAAGGGTCCAGGAAAGAGATGTGCAGAGACGCTGTGGGGGCCGGTTTCACCCCGCCCCACATTTGTTCGGCCACCTTAGGCTGACCGTTTCTGCCAGCCTAGATGCTCTGACCAGTAGTCTGCTCTTTCTTCAATTAGGCCCCTGAATTAACATAAAATCAGCACCAGGTGTCAGAGCCCTGCCCGCTCAACTCCCAGACAGTCCAGGGTCAGTGGTGATCAAGGACCATGATGGCCACTGAGTCAACAGCCTTTTGAAGTAAACAGGAGTCCAGCCGGTCTTATTGGCCACCATCATCACGGTGTCTGTAGGCTTTTCTATGGTGACAGTGTGATATACGGTTCCCCCGCCAAGATTATTAGCTCCCCTCCGGGTGCAGGAAGTCCTGCAAGCAGTAGTCTACTCCTTCGGGACACACTATTGTTGTTTTATGAGAGAAACTCCAGGTCAAGTGATGTTCACATGAGTCGTCATGGTGCCCTGTTGCCTCCGGTTATCTCTCTGGATGTTGGAGTTGGAGGGCCTCCTCACTCGAGGTCGGTGTGCCCACGGAGCGAACCCTGCAACTTCAGGGCATGGTTGGTGATTAGGATCACCACGTGGGGTCCTTTTCCCTTAGGAGGGAGGTGGCCTTTTGGGCTGCTGATTTCCAGGTTTTTAGATACCGCCAGTATCTTGGCCAGATGTGGCAGTGGGCCAAGCCCCTTGGTGACTGTAGTTTATCCTACCTGGATGGCATTCTTGCGTTGTTCCATTTCAAGTGGTCCCAGTTTTTGCACTAATTCTCCAATGGCGATTCACCTTTCACCGGGAATGGAAAGGTCAAAGGGTTTAGCTCAATTAGGGAGTTCCAGGGCAAGGGTCTGAATTGACTGCTCTTTCCATTCTTGAAAGGCCACTTCTGGATTCTGTTCAAAAGGATCATCATCTTTTCCTTTCAGTGTTTCATATAGAGGCCCAGCTAGTAGACTGTAGTTAGGGATCCAGAAGCAGCAAACCCTGGCCTCCCCAGGAACCCCTAAGCTGTCTTCTAGTTTTAGAAAGGGGTAAGGCTGCAAATGGCTTCTTCCCTTTCCTGGGATGGGCTTCTCTGACCTTGTGTGAGAATGAAGCCCAGGCAGGTCACCGCAGTCTGTGATATTTGAGCTTTTTCTTGGACAACTTCTATCCTTTATTGGCTTGGTAGTTCAGAGGCCTCCTTAGTAGGGCTGGCGATCAGAATGTCGTCTGCATATTGAAGGAGGGTTTCCTTTTCCAGAGGTAGAACTTTTCGGTCGTTAGCTAAGCTTTCCCCAAAGATGGTGTGGGAATTTTTGAACCCTTGGGGCAAGACGGCCCGGAAGTATTGTTTTAGTTGTATGTTGAGTCCTGCCACTCACAAGCCAAAATTTCTTGTGACTCTGGGACTAATGGAATACAAAAGAAGGCATCATTGAAGACTAATACAGAATACCATGTCCTGGTGGTTGGTAGAATGACCAGCAGGGTGTAGGAATCAGGAGCAACTGGAGGTATATCCTCGGTGGCTTCACTGACTGTCCTGACATCCTTTACCAGGTCCCCAGCAGCCCATGGGGCTCTCGTGGTCAGGCCAATCCCAGGATATGGAGCTCTCCTGGGCAGGTACCCCACCCCCAACCCAGCCCACGGGGCTCTCATGGTCAGGCCCCTCCCAGGATACAGAGCTACCCTTGCAGGTACCGTGGCAGGGCTGGGCACACAGGAACCGTGCACATAGCCCTCATTGAAGAGCACCCCCAGCTCACCTGTCGCTCAGAGCTGACACAGAGCACCTCAGAGCAGGACTTGAACTAACAAACAGCAGCTCCGACAGGTCTGTGACCCTGGGCATCACTCTGTGTGGCCTCCCTCCACCTGGTCTTCCAGAGACTTCCACTGCACCCAGGGCACCAGACCTCTGTCTCCAACCACCACCCACCCCTCCTCTCCCTGACTCCTGGGTTCCTCTCATTAGGAGAGGGTTTTCTTGAAGTTGTCTCCCACTCATGGGCCAGATAAAATGATTAGAAAACAAGCCAAAGCTGCAGCCCCTTGTCTATCCTGACTCTCAGGAGCCCACACCTGTTCCTTGGACCTGGCCGGTTCAGCAAGTTCCATTTTCTGCAACTGTGAGCCCCTGAGGGGTGATGATTGGCTACCTGGGCAGCCTTACCATGCCGGCCAGCCCTCCCCAGGTGTGCCTGGGTTGAGATCAATATAAATACCACTCCAGGCAGCAAAAGCCCCTGCAGCTGTGCCTGACGCCATTTTCTCTGCCCTGTCAGCAGTCTCGGGGCTGGGCTGGTGGGAGGGAGTGAGAGGCCACGGCTTTGTGGGTGGCCCAGTGTGAGTGGGGCTCTGCTGGACTTTCTGCAGCAGTTGCCAGGCTGCCACCTGCTAAAGAAGAGGATGTGTCACCCATACCTGCTGCTGGAATTTCTCCCTGGGCAGAGGTGAGGAAGGAAAAAAGCAGTGGGGGCAGGGACAGGACGGGTATCTCAGGCAGGGAAATGGAAATCTTCCAGAAGAGCACCCAGGGCCAGGACCATCCTGGCTGGCCTGCAGGCACCAAGTCAGCTGGCATGCTGTCACTCGTGTGGCTCCATGGCCCTTCCTCTAGGCTTTCAAGTCCTTGTATATATTCAGGTGTTTTACCTGGGAAGGGTGGGAACAGTTCAGCAGCAAGTGGCCTGGGGCTCAGCTCACGTTTACTCACAGATGCCTCGGCACGGTGCCCCAGCTTTGCAATGAGGACGCTTGTTGTGTGGGGGCTGCTGGCTGAATGGGAGACGATTCCCCACCACTGACCAACTTCAGAATTGTTTACAACTGGAGCAAGTGCCCTGATACGGTTTTCCTCTGAGTAACTGGTGGGTTCTGTTTTTTTTTTCTCTTTTTCGTTTTTGGTTCAAGGTAGATTTTATTCCTCTTTTTTGTATTTACAGATATAAGCATGGAAATAATTTATTCATATAAATACATGTATGTGAAGGGAATAATTGTTTTTTCTGTTTTATTTTTTAAATTTTATTTCTTTTTAATTTTGAATTTTATTTTATATTTTTATACAGCAGGTTCTCATTGGTTATCTACTTTATACATATAAATGTTTACATGCCAATCCCAATCTCTCAACTCCTCCCACCACCACCCCTCCAAGAGCTTTCCCCCCTTGTTGTCCATACGATTGTTGTCTACATCTGTTGCTCTATTTATGCCTTGCAAAACGGTTAATCTGTACAGTTTTTCTAGGTTCCACATATATGCATGAATATACAAGATTTGTTTTTCTCTTTCTGACTTACTTCACTCTGTAGGACAGTCTCTAGATCCATCGACGTCTCTACAAATGACCCAATTTCATTCCTTTCATGGCTTAGTAATATTCCATTTTATATATGTACCACAGCTTTATGCATTCGTCTGTCTGTGGGCATTTAGGTTGCTTCCATTACCTCGATATTGTAAATAGTGATGCAATGAACATTGCGGTGAATGTCTCTTTTTGATTTATGGTTTTGTCTGAGTATATGTCCAGTCCTGGGATTGCTGTATCATATGGTAATTCTATTATTAGTTTCTTAAGAAACTCCATATTGTTCTCCATAGTGACTGTATCAATTTATATTCCCAACAATAGTGGAAGAGTGTTCCTTTTCTCCACACCCTTTCCAGCATTTGTTGTTTGTAGATTTTCAGATGATGCCCATTCTAACAGGTGTGAGGTGATACCTCATTGTTGAGTCCATTTCGTTGAGCAACGGGTAGGTCTTGTCTATTACATATTTGGCTTATGGAACGGTATCTGTGCTAATTTCAAACTCTGGTTTTATGCAGCACCCCAACTCACCTTTCCCCTTAAGCAAGCATAAGTTGGTTTTCTAAACTTGAGACCCTGTTCTGTTTTGTAATTCAGTTCATGTGTAGCCAAGTTTACATTCCGTGCATTAGTGATACCTTATGATGTTTCTTTTTCTGTGTGACTTATTTCACTTAGAATCATCATGCCTCAATCCACTCATTATGCTGGTACAGGCCTGGTGACACAGATTTCATTGCTGAGTGGTATTCTGTTGTACATAAGTACCGCAACTTCTTTATCAATTATTTGTTCTCTGGGATATTTAACTTGTACTGTAGAAGAGGCTCCTGTAAACAGAGCCGTTGTAAATTTTGGGGTGGCTGTGTCTTTTTGATTTTAATTTCCCTAAGCTATAGGACCATAAGTGGAAATGCCCTAGATTCTGTTGCTTTGTTTTTCAGATGTATCAGGAAACACCATACACTTCTCCAGAGTGGCTGTTGGCAATGTACATCCCGCCCATAAGCATAACAAGGCTCCTTTTTCCCCATGGCCTGTCTTGCCTTTCTGGATTTTACACTTTTCTCAGTGGCCCTTTAGACCGGGGGGAAGTGACACTTCATAGTAGTTCGGATTTCCATTGCAAGCTTGCTTGGTTTGCCAAAAAGGGCGTATGTGTTTTTTCCTGAATATATTCAGGAACAAACTCATACGCCCTTTGTTGCCAAGTGCATCATTGTCGATGTTCTGCCTCTTTTCCTATGCTTTAAATGCAAATCCAGTCTACCTCCTGAAATCGGTTTCCTGCAATTCTGCCCCGCTTTCAAGTCCTCTTCGCAGCCTTACTTCAATATATTTTTGGACGTTATCTGTCATTTATAACTCTGCAGGTTTGTGAATTACAGGGCCCCTGAGCTCCTTTCTTCAACTCGCTTTCTTGTGAGCTGGCCGCAAACCCGCAAGACTGCTTCAGGCCCTAATCTGCTTCTGGCAGGGCACGCTGAGCCTTTGGTTAATTCCTCTTCCTGGTGGGAAATGAGTGTTAAATATGCCCGTCCAGACACCTACCTCACTCTCAACCCCTTGGTGATGTGGGTCCTCTGGTTTGTGGCCACTTTTGCTGGGTTCCTCACCTTTCAATGATGTGGCCCCACTAGTGTGAGGACACTCCTGCTTGGTTCTCATCCACGTGGTTATGTGGACCCCCTGGTGAGAGTCTGTTCCTGGCTTTGTTCCTCACCCACCTGTGAGGGAGACCCTCTGCTGATAGGTCACTCCTGCATGGCTGGCACACATTGCCTTGGTGAAGTCAGCCGTGTGGTGGCAGTTGGAGCGTGCTGGGAATCTCTTCCCCCGGTGATGAGGGTCCTCTTGCGTCAGGCCCTAACTGCTGGCCTCACCAACTTTTCTTAGGGAGCCCAGTGATGCTTTGGCACTCCTCTTAGGATCCCATCTCCATGGGGATGTGGGCCTTCTGCTCTGAGGTCCCAACGGCTGGGTTGTTCACATTTTCATGATGTGGGCTCTCTGGTGTTAGTTCACAGAAGCCTGGATCCCATAGCCTCTGTGCTCTTGGCTGCCTGCTGGGAGGTTCCAACTGCTGGATTCCTCACTTTTTTAATTTTTTGGGCCCTCTGTTGTGAGGATCCTCCTGCCTGCCTCACTCCCAGCCCCTTCGTGATGTGTGTCGTCTGGTTTGAGGCCACATGTGCTGGGTTCCTCACCTTTCGATGATGTGGGACCAATGGTCTTAGGAGACTCCTGCCTGGTTCACATCCCCTTGGTGATGTGGGCCCTCTGTTGAGAGTCTGATCCCGGCTGGGTTCCTCACCCATCTGTGAGGTAGGCCGTCTGATGTGAGGTCACTCTTGCCTGGCTTGCTCACCTCGCCTTGTGGACATGAGCCCTCTGGTGGCACTTGGAGCCTGCTGGGAGCCTCCTCTCCTCGGTGATGAGGGCCCTCTGGCATCAGGCCCTAACTGCTGGGCTCCCTACATTTTGTGATGTGCGCCCAGTGGTGCGAGGACACTCCAGCCAGGTTCACATCCCCATTGGGGTGTGGGCCTTCTGCTCTGAGGTCCCAAAGCCTGGGTTGCTCACAGTTTCATGATGTGGGCTCTCTGCTGTTAGTTCACTCCTGCCTGCATCCCATAGCTTCTGTGCTCTGGGCCGCCTGCTGGGAGGTTCCAACTGCTGGATTCCTCACCTTTCTTATTCTTTGGGCCCTCTGTTTTTAGGCTACTCCTGCCTGCCTCACTCCCATTCCCTTTGTGATATGTGTCCTCTGATTTGAGGCCACATGTGCTGGGTTCCGCACCTTTCGATGATGTGACCCCACTGGAGGGAAGACAGTCCTGACTGGTTCCCATCCCCTTGCTGATGTGGGCCCTCAGGTGAGAGTCTGATCCTCGCTGGGTTCCTCACCCTTCTGTGAGGTGGGCCCTCTGCTGTGAGGTCAATCATGCCTGTCTGGCACACGTCACCTTGGCGACGTGGGCCCTCTGGTGGCAGTTGGAGTGTGCTGGGATCCTCCTCCCCTCGGTGATGAGGGCCCTCTTGCCTTAGGCCATAACTGCTGGGCTCCCCACATTTTCTGATGTGCGCCAAGTGAGTGAGGAGACTCTTGCCAGGTTCCCATCCCCATGGCGATATGGGCCTTCTGCTCTGAGGTCAAAACGGCTGGCTTGCTCACAGTACCATGATGTGGGCCCTCTGCTGTGAGTTCACTCCGGCAAGGATCCCTTATCATCGGTGCTCTGAGCCGCTTGCTGGGAGGTTCCAACTGCTGGATTCCTCAACTTTTTTATTCTATGTGCCCTCTGTTGTGAGGCTCCTCCTGCCTGCCTCACTGCCAGCCCCTTGGTGATGACTGTCCTATGGCTTGAGGCCACATGTGCTGCGTTCCTCACCTTTCGATGATGTGACCCCACTCGTGTGAGGACACTCCTGCCTGGTTCCCATCCCCTTGGTGAGGTGGGCCCTCTGGCGAGAGTCTAATCCTGGCTGGGTTCCTCAACGTTCTGTGAGGTAGGCCCTCTGCTGTGAGGTCACTCCTGCCTGGCTGGCACACGTCACCTTGGAGACGTGAGCCCTCTGGTGGCAGTTGGAGCGTGCAGGGCGCCTCCTCCTCTCGGTGATGACGGCCCTCTGGCGTCAGGCCCTAAATGGTGGGCTCCCCACATTTTCTGATGTGCGCCCAGTGGTGCGAGGACACTCCAGCCAGGTTCCCATTCCCATGGGGATGTGGTCCTTCTGCGCTGAGGTCTCAACTCCTGGGTTGCTCACAGTTTTGTGATGTGGGCCCTCTGCTGTGAGTTCACTGTGGCCTGGATCCCATAGCCTCGGTGTTCTGGGCCGCCTGCTGGAAGGTCTAAATGCTGGAATCCTCACGTTTTTTATATTATGTGCCCTGTGTTGTGAGGCTACTCCTGCCTGCCTCACTCCAAGGCCCTTGGTGATGTGGGTCCTCTGGTTTGAGGACACATGTGCTGGGTTCCTCACCTTAAGATGATGAGGCCCCACTGGTGTGAGGATAATCCTGACTGGGTCCCATCCCCTTTGTGATGTGGGCCCTCTGGTGAGAGTCTGATCCTGGCTGGGTTCCTCACCCATCTGTGAGGTGGGCCCTCTACTATCAGGTAACTCTTGCCTGGGTTGCTCACCTCGCCTTGTTGACATGAGCCCTCTGGTGGCAATTGGACCCTGCTGGGAGCCTCCTCAGCTCTGTGATGAGGGCCCTCTGATGTCAGGCCCTAACTGCTGGGCTCCCCAACTTTTCTTAGTGAGCCCAGTGTTGCTCAAGCACTCCTCTTAGGTTCCCATCCCCATGGGGATGTGGGCCTTCTGCTCTGAGGTTCCAACGGCTGGGTTGATCACAATTTCATGATGTGGGCTCTCTGGTGTTAGTTCACTGTGGCCTGGATCCCATAGCCTCTGTGGTCTTGGCTGCCTGCTGGGAGGTTCCAACTGCTCGATTCCTCAACTTTTGTATTCTATGGGTCCTGTGTTGTGATGCTCCTCCTGCCTGCCTCACTCGCAACCCCTTCGTGATGTGGGTCTTCTGGTTTGAGGCCACATGTGCTGGGTTAGGCAACTTTCAATGATGTGGCCCCACTGGTGTGAGGACACTCCTGCCTGGTTCCCATCCCCTTGGTGATGTGGGCCTTCTGGTGACAGTCTTATCCTGGCTGAGTTCCTCACTCTTCTGTGAGGTAGGCCCTCTGCTGTGAGGTCAATCCTGCCTGACTTGCACACATCACCTTGGCGACGTGGGCCCTCTGTTGGCACATGGAACCTGCTGGGAGCCTCCTGCCCTCGGTGATGATGGCCCTCTAGCATCAGGCTCTAACTGCTGGGCTCCCCACGTTTTCTGATGTGAGCCCAGTGATGCCAGGACACTCCTGTCAGGTTCCCATCCCCATGGGGATGTGGGCTTTCTGCTCTGAGGTCCCAATGCCTGGGTTGCTCACAGTTTCATGATGTGGGCTCTCTGGTGTTAGTTAACTCCTGCCTGCATCCCATAGCTTCTGTGCTCTCGGCCGCCTGCTGGGAGGTTCCAAATGCTGGATTCCTCACTTTTTTTATTCTTTGGGCCCTCTGTTTTTAGGCTACTCCTACCTGCCTCACTCCCATCCCCTTTGTGATGTATGTCCTCTGATATGAGGCCACATGTGCTGGGTTCCTCACCTTTCGATGATGTGGTCCCACTGGTGGGAGGACAGTCCTGACTGGTTCCCATCCCCTTGGTGTTGTGGGCCCTCTGGTGAGAGTCTCATCCTGCCTCGGTTCCTCACCCTTCTGTGAGATAGGCCCTCTGCTGTGAGGTCACTACTGCCTGGCTGGTGCATGCCACCTTGTAGACGTGGGCCCTCTGTTGGCAGTTGGAACCTGCTGGGAGTCTCCTCCCCTCAGTTATGAGGGCCCCCTGGCATCAGGCCCTAACTGCTGGGCTCCTAACATTTTCTGATATGTGCTAAGTGGTGCAAAGCCACTCCTGCCAGGTTCCCATCCCAATGGGGATGTGGGCCTTCTGTTCTGAGGTCCCAACAGCTGGGCTGCTCACAGGTTCATGATGTGGGCCCTCTGCTGTGAGTTCACTGCGGCCTGGATCCCATAGCCTCGGTGCTCTGGGCCACTTGCTGGGAGGTTCCAACTGCTGGATTCCTCAACTTTTATATTCTATGGACCCTGTGTTGTGAGGCCAGTCCTGCCAGCCTCATTCCGAACCCCTTGGTGATGTGGTTCCTCTGGTTTGAGGACACATGTGCTGGGATCCTCACCTTTCGATGATGTTGTCCCACTGGTGTGGGGACACTCCTGCCTGGTTCCCATCCCCTTGGTGATGTGGGCCCTCTGGTGAGAGTCTGATCCTGGCTGTGTTCCTCACCCTTCTGTGAGGTGGGCCCTCTGCTGTGAGGTCACTCCTGCCAGGCTGGCACACATCGCCTTGGCGACGTTGGCCCTCTGGTGGCAGCTGGAGCCTGCTGGGAGCCTCCTCCTCTCGGTGATGAGTGCCCTCTAGTGTCAGGCCCTAACTTCTGAGCACCCCACGTTTTCTGATGTGAGCCCAGTGATGCCAGGACACTCCTGTCATGTTCCCATCACCATGGGGATGTGGGCCTTCTGCTCTGAGGTCCCAATGTCTGGGTTGCTCACAGTTTCATGATGTGGGCTGTCTGGTGTTAGTTCACTCTGGCCTGGTTCCTCTAGCCTCTGTGCTCTGGGCCGCCTGCTGGGAGGTTCCAACTGCTGGATTCCTCACCTTTCTTATTTTTGGGCCCTCTGTTATGAGGCTCCTCCTGCCTGCCTCACTCCCAGCCCCTTGGTGATGGGTGTCCTATGGTTTGAAGCCACATGTTCTGGGTTCCTCACCTTTAGATGATGTGGCCCTACTCATGTGAGGACACTCCTGCCTGGTTCCAATCCATTTGGTGATGTGGGCCCTCTGGTGCGAGTCTGATCCTGACTGGGTTCGTCACACTTCTCTGAGGTGGGCCCTCTGCTGTGAGGTCATTCGTGCCTGGTTGGCACACATCGCCTTGGCGACGTCAGCCCTCTGGTGGCAGTTGGAGCCTGCTGGGAGCCTCCTTCCCTTGGTGATGAGGGTCCTCTGGCGCCAGGCCCTAACTGCTGGTCGCCCAAAATTTTCTGATACGTTCTCAGTGGTGCGAGGACACTCCTACCAGAATTCCATCCCCATGGGGATGTGGGCCTCCTGCTCTGAGGTCCCAATGGCTGGGTTGCTCAGTTTCATGACATGGGCCCTCTTCTGTGAGTTCACTGTGGCCTGGATCCCATAGCCTCGGTGCTCTGGGCCGCCTGCTGGGAGGTTCCAACTGCTGGATTCCTCACTTTTTTATTCTATGTGCCCAGTGTTGTGAGGCTACTCCTGCCTGCCTCACTCCGAGGTCCTTGGTGATGTGGGTCCTCTGGTTTGAGGACACATGTGCTGAGTACCTCAGCTTTCGATGATGTGGCCCCACTGATGTGAAGACACTCCTGCCTGGTTCCCATCCCCTTGGTGATGTGGGCCCTCTGGTGAGAGTCTGATGTTGGCTGGGTTTCTCACCCTTCTGTGAGGTGGGACCTCTGCTGTGAGGTAACTCCTGCCTGGCATGCTAACGTTGTCTTGGCAATGTGAGCCCTCAGGTGGCAGTTGGAGCCTGCTGGGAATCTCCTCCCCTCAGTTATGAGAGCTCTGGATAAAACAAATATGCCCTTTTTTGCCAAGTGCATTATTTTCCAAGTTCTGTCTCTTTTCCTATGCTTTAAGAGCTACTCCCGTGTACGTTTTGAAATCAATTTCCAGCAATTCTGCCCCGCATTCAAGTCCTCTTCGCAGCCTTACTTCAGCATAATTTTGGATGATAGCTGTCATTTATAACTCCGCAGGTTTCTGAATTACAGTGTCCCTGAGCTCCATTCTTCAACTCGCTTTCTTGTGAGCTGGCCGCAACACCGCAGGATCTCCTCAGGCCCTAATTTAGTTCCAGCATGGCACGCGGAGCCTTTGGTTAATTCCTCTTCCTGGTGGGAAATGAGAGTTAAATTTGCCCGTCCGGACACCTCCACCTAGTCTCTCATTGGTTCTCCCTATTCCTGTTCATTTTCCACAGAAATTGCAAACTGGGCCAAACAGGAGGTTAAAGGCACTGACTCTCCAAGTGGGGAGAGTGTTAGTAAAGCGTCTGGAATGTTGCACCCGAGTACCAGGGGACGAAAACTGAGACACATTTGAACACGTTTTCCGATCACACGGTGGATCATACTCTGGGTTCCACATGCATGTTTTAGCTGAAGGAAGAATCCCTTAAACAGGGAGAGTTGAGACCCATGGAATGGGTACCATGCAATATGACTTCAAAGGGTCTGCATTTGCTCACCGAACCTCACCAATCCTATCACTGCTGCGTTTATGCTGCTGTACACACGCTTGATTCTCTTTCGGAGACATATAAATCCATAGGTTTTAAGATTCTTACTAGTCAGGTATATTCTTAGGCGTTTAATATGGGGTGTTGAGTCCACTTCGTTGAGCAAGGAGTAGCTCTTGTCTATTACATATTTGGCTTATGGAACGGTATCTGTGCTAATTTCAATCTCTGGTTTTATGCAGCATCCCAACTCACCTTTCCCCTTAAGCAAGCATAAGTTGGTTTTCTACATTTGAGACCCTGTTCTGTTTTGTAATTCAGTTCTTGTGTAGCCAAGTTTACATTCCGTGTATTAGTGATATCTTATGATGTTTCTTTTTCTGTGTGACTAATTTCACTTAGAATCATCGTACCTGAATCCACTCATTATGCTGCTACGGGCCTGATGACGTAGATTTCATTGCTGAGTGATATTGCATTGTACGTAAGTACCACAACTTCTTTATCCATTTTTCGCTTTCTGTGATATTGAACTTGTACCGTAAACGAGGTTCTTGTAAACAGAGCCGTCCCAAACTTTGGGGTGGCTGTGTCTTTTTGATTTTAATTTCCCTAAGCTATAGGACCATAAGTGGAAGTGCCCTAGGCTCTGTTGCTTTGTTTTTTGGATGTTTCAGGAAACACCATACACTTCTCCAGAGTGGCTGCTGGCAATTTACATCCCGCCCATCAGCATAACAAGGCTCCCAGTTCTCCATGGCCTGTCCTGCCTTTCTGGATTTTACACTTTTTTCGGATGGCCCTTTTGACCGGGGGGCAGTGAGACTTCATTGTAGTGCAGATTTCCTTTGCAAGCTTGCTTGGTTGGCCAAAAAGGGCGTATGCGTTTTTTCCTGAATATATTCAGGAAAAAACGCATACGCCCTTTTTGGCCAAGTGCATCATTGTGGACGTTCTGCCTCTTTTCCTATGCTTTACATGCAATTCCAGTCTACCTCCTGAAATCGGTTTCCTGCAATTCTGCCCCCCTTTCAACTCCTCTTGGCTGCCTTACTTCAATATATTTTTGGAAGATAGCTGTCATTTATAACTCTGCAAGTTTTTGAATTACAGTGCCCCTGAGCTCCTTTCTTCAACTCGCTTTCTTGTGAGCTGGCCGCAACACCGCAGGATTGCTTCAGGCCCTAGTGTTCTTCTAGCCTGGCACGCTGAGCCTTTGGTTAATTCCTCTTCCTGGTGGGAAATGAGAGTTAAATTTGTCCGTCCAGACACCTCCACCTAGTCTCTCATTGGTTCTCCGTATTCCTGTTCATCTTACGCAGAAATTGCAAACTTGGCCAAACAGGAGGTTAAAGGCACCGACTCTCCAAGTGGGGAGAGTGTTAGTAAAGCGTCTGGAATGTTACACCCGAGTATCAGGGGACGAAAACTGAGACACATTTGAACATGTTTCCCAATCATACTCTGGGTTCCACATGCATGTTTTAGCTGAAGGAAGAAATCCCTTAAACAGGGAGAGTTGAGACCCGTGGAATGGGTACCATGCAATATGACTTCAAAGGGTCTGCATTTGCTCACCGAACCTCAGCAATCCTATCACTGCTGCGTTTATGCCCCTGTACACACGCTTGATTCTCTTTCGGAGACATATAAATCCATAGGTTTTAAGATTCTTACTAGTCAGGTAGATTCTTACTAGTCAGGTATATTTTTAGGCGTTTAATATGGGGTGTTGAGTCCACTTCGTTGAGCAAGGAGTAGCTCTTGTCTATTACATATTTGGCTTATGGAAAGGTATCTGTGCTCATTTCAATCTCTGGTTTTATGCAGCACCCCAACTCACCCGTCCCCTTAAGCAAGCATAAGTTGGTTTTCTACATTTGACACCCTGTTCTGTTTTGTAATCCAGTTCTTGTATAGCCAAGTTTACATTCCGTGTATTAGTGATATCTTATGATGTTTCATTTTCTGTGTGACTAATTTCACTTAGAATCATCGTACCTGAATCCACTCATTATGCTGCTACGGGCCTGATGACATAGATTTCATTGCTGAGTGATATTGCATTGTACGTAAGTACCACAATTTCTTTATCCATTTTTCGCTTTCTGTGATATTGAACTTGTACCTTAAACGAGGTTCTTGTAAACAGAGCCGTCCCAAACTTTGGGGTGGCTGTGTCTTTTTGATTTTAATTTCCCTAAGCTATAGGACCATAAGTGGAAGTGCCCTAGGCTCTGTTGCTTTGTTTTTTGGATGTTTCAGGAAACACCATACACTTCTCCAGAGTGGCTGCTGGCAATTTACATCCCGCCCATCAGCATAACAAGGCTCCCAGTTCTCCATGGCCTGTCCTGCCTTTCTGGATTTTACACTTTTTTCAGATGGCCCTTTTAACCGGGGGGCAGTGAGACTTCATTGTAGTACAGATTTCCTTTGCAAGCTTGCTTGGTTGGCCAAAAAGGGCGTATGCGTTTTTTCCTGAATATATTCAGGATAAAACGCATACGCCCTTTATGGCCAAGTGCATCATTGTGGACGTTCTGCCTCTTTCCCTATGCTTTACATGCAATTCCAGTCTACCTCCTGAAATCGGTTTCCTGCAATTCTGCCCCGCTTTCAACTCCTCTTGGGAGCCTTACTTCAATATATTTTTGGAAGATAGCTGTCATTTATAACTCTGCAGGTTTGTGAATTACAGTGCCCCTGAGCTCCTTTCTTCAACTCGCTTTCTTGTGAGCTGGCCGCAACACCGCAGGATTGCTTCAGGCCCTAGTTTGGTTCCGGCATGGCATGTTGAGCCTTTGGTTAATTCCTCTTCCTGGTGGGAAATGAGAGTTAAATTTGCCCGTCCAGACACCTCCACCTAGTCTCTCATTGGTTCTCCCTATTCCTGTTCATTTTCCACAGAAATTGCAAACTGGGCAAACAGGAGGTTAAAGGCACTGACTCTCCAAGTGGGGAGAGTGTTAGTAAAGCGTCTGGAATGTTGCACCCGAGTACCAGGGGACGAAAACTGAGACACATTTGAACACGTTTTCCGATCACACGGTGGATCATACTCTGGGTTCCACATGCATGTTTTAGCTGAAGGAAGAATCCCTTAAACAGGGAGAGTTGAGACCCATGGAATGGGTACCATGCAATATGACTTCAAAGGGTCTGCATTTGCTCACCGAACCTCACCAATCCTATCACTGCTGCGTTTATGCTGCTGTACACACGCTTGATTCTCTTTCGGAGACATATAAATCCATAGGTTTTAAGATTCTTACTAGTCAGGTATATTCTTAGGCGTTTAATATGGGGTGTTGAGTCCACTTCGTTGAGCAAGGAGTAGCTCTTGTCTATTACATATTTGGCTTATGGAACGGTATCTGTGCTAATTTCAATCTCTGGTTTTATGCAGCATCCCAACTCACCTTTCCCCTTAAGCAAGCATAAGTTGGTTTTCTACATTTGAGACCCTGTTCTGTTTTGTAATTCAGTTCTTGTGTAGCCAAGTTTACATTCCGTGTATTAGTGATATCTTATGATGTTTCTTTTTCTGTGTGACTAATTTCACTTAGAATCATCGTACCTGAATCCACTCATTATGCTGCTACGGGCCTGATGACGTAGATTTCATTGCTGAGTGATATTGCATTGTACGTAAGTACCACAACTTCTTTATCCATTTTTCGCTTTCTGTGATATTGAACTTGTACCGTAAACGAGGTTCTTGTAAACAGAGCCGTCCCAAACTTTGGGGTGGCTGTGTCTTTTTGATTTTAATTTCCCTAAGCTATAGGACCATAAGTGGAAGTGCCCTAGGCTCTGTTGCTTTGTTTTTTGGATGTTTCAGGAAACACCATACACTTCTCCAGAGTGGCTGCTGGCAATTTACATCCCGCCCATCAGCATAACAAGGCTCCCAGTTCTCCATGGCCTGTCCTGCCTTTCTGGATTTTACACTTTTTTCGGATGGCCCTTTTGACCGGGGGGCAGTGAGACTTCATTGTAGTGCAGATTTCCTTTGCAAGCTTGCTTGGTTGGCCAAAAAGGGCGTATGCGTTTTTTCCTGAATATATTCAGGAAAAAACGCATACGCCCTTTTTGGCCAAGTGCATCATTGTGGACGTTCTGCCTCTTTTCCTATGCTTTACATGCAATTCCAGTCTACCTCCTGAAATCGGTTTCCTGCAATTCTGCCCCCCTTTCAACTCCTCTTGGCTGCCTTACTTCAATATATTTTTGGAAGATAGCTGTCATTTATAACTCTGCAAGTTTTTGAATTACAGTGCCCCTGAGCTCCTTTCTTCAACTCGCTTTCTTGTGAGCTGGCCGCAACACCGCAGGATTGCTTCAGGCCCTAGTGTTCTTCTAGCCTGGCACGCTGAGCCTTTGGTTAATTCCTCTTCCTGGTGGGAAATGAGAGTTAAATTTGTCCGTCCAGACACCTCCACCTAGTCTCTCATTGGTTCTCCGTATTCCTGTTCATCTTACGCAGAAATTGCAAACTTGGCCAAACAGGAGGTTAAAGGCACCGACTCTCCAAGTGGGGAGAGTGTTAGTAAAGCGTCTGGAATGTTACACCCGAGTATCAGGGGACGAAAACTGAGACACATTTGAACATGTTTCCCAATCATACTCTGGGTTCCACATGCATGTTTTAGCTGAAGGAAGAAATCCCTTAAACAGGGAGAGTTGAGACCCGTGGAATGGGTACCATGCAATATGACTTCAAAGGGTCTGCATTTGCTCACCGAACCTCAGCAATCCTATCACTGCTGCGTTTATGCCCCTGTACACACGCTTGATTCTCTTTCGGAGACATATAAATCCATAGGTTTTAAGATTCTTACTAGTCAGGTAGATTCTTACTAGTCAGGTATATTTTTAGGCGTTTAATATGGGGTGTTGAGTCCACTTCGTTGAGCAAGGAGTAGCTCTTGTCTATTACATATTTGGCTTATGGAAAGGTATCTGTGCTCATTTCAATCTCTGGTTTTATGCAGCACCCCAACTCACCCGTCCCCTTAAGCAAGCATAAGTTGGTTTTCTACATTTGACACCCTGTTCTGTTTTGTAATCCAGTTCTTGTATAGCCAAGTTTACATTCCGTGTATTAGTGATATCTTATGATGTTTCATTTTCTGTGTGACTAATTTCACTTAGAATCATCGTACCTGAATCCACTCATTATGCTGCTACGGGCCTGATGACATAGATTTCATTGCTGAGTGATATTGCATTGTACGTAAGTACCACAATTTCTTTATCCATTTTTCGCTTTCTGTGATATTGAACTTGTACCTTAAACGAGGTTCTTGTAAACAGAGCCGTCCCAAACTTTGGGGTGGCTGTGTCTTTTTGATTTTAATTTCCCTAAGCTATAGGACCATAAGTGGAAGTGCCCTAGGCTCTGTTGCTTTGTTTTTTGGATGTTTCAGGAAACACCATACACTTCTCCAGAGTGGCTGCTGGCAATTTACATCCCGCCCATCAGCATAACAAGGCTCCCAGTTCTCCATGGCCTGTCCTGCCTTTCTGGATTTTACACTTTTTTCAGATGGCCCTTTTAACCGGGGGGCAGTGAGACTTCATTGTAGTACAGATTTCCTTTGCAAGCTTGCTTGGTTGGCCAAAAAGGGCGTATGCGTTTTTTCCTGAATATATTCAGGATAAAACGCATACGCCCTTTATGGCCAAGTGCATCATTGTGGACGTTCTGCCTCTTTCCCTATGCTTTACATGCAATTCCAGTCTACCTCCTGAAATCGGTTTCCTGCAATTCTGCCCCGCTTTCAACTCCTCTTGGGAGCCTTACTTCAATATATTTTTGGAAGATAGCTGTCATTTATAACTCTGCAGGTTTGTGAATTACAGTGCCCCTGAGCTCCTTTCTTCAACTCGCTTTCTTGTGAGCTGGCCGCAACACCGCAGGATTGCTTCAGGCCCTAGTTTGGTTCCGGCATGGCATGTTGAGCCTTTGGTTAATTCCTCTTCCTGGTGGGAAATGAGAGTTAAATTTGCCCGTCCAGACACCTCCACCTAGTCTCTCATTGGTTCTCCCTATTCCTGTTCATTTTCCACAGAAATTGCAAACTGGGCAAACAGGAGGTTAAAGGCACTGACTCTCCAAGTGGGGAGAGTGTTAGTAAAGCGTCTGGAATGTTGCACCCGAGTACCAGGGGACGAAAACTGAGACACATTTGAACACGTTTCCCGATCACACGGTGGATCATACTCTGGGTTCCACATGCATGTTTTAGCTGAAGGAAGAATCCCTTAAACATGTAGAGTTGAGACCCATGGAATGGGTACCATGCAATATGACTTCAAAGGGTCTGCATTTGCTCACCGAACCTCACCAATCCTATCACTGCTACGTTTATGCCTCTGTACACATGCTTGATTCTCTTTCGGAGACATATAAATCCATAGGTTTTAAGATTCTTACTAGTCAGGTATATTCTTAGGCGTTTAATATGGGGTGTTGAGTCCACTTCGTTGAGCAAGGAGTAGCTCTTGTCTATTACATATTTGGCTTATGGAACGGTATCTGTGCTAATTTCAATCTCTGGTTTTATGCAGCACCCCAACTCACCTTTCCCCTTAAGCAAGCATAAGTTGGTTTTCTACATTTGACACCCTGTTCTGTTTTGTAATTCAATTCCTGTGTAGCCAAGTTTACATTCCGTGTGTTAGTGATATCTTATGATGTTTCTTTTTCTGTGTGACTTATTTCACTTAGAATCATCGTACCTGAATCCACTCATTATGCTGCTACGGGCCTGATGACATAGATTTCATTGCTGAGTGATATTGCATTGTACGTAAGTACCACAACTTCTTTATCCATTTTTCGCTTTCTGTGATATTGAACTTGTACCGTAAACGAGGTTCTTGTAAACAGAGCCGTCCCAAACTTTGGGGTGGCTGTGTCTTTTTGATTTTAATTTCCCTAAGCTAAAGGACCATAAGTGGAAGTGCCCTAGGCTCTGTTGCTTTGTTTTTTGGATGTTTCAGGAAACACCATACACTTCTCCAGAGTGGCTGCTGGCAATTTACATCCCACCCATCAACATAAGAAGGCTCCTAGTTCTCCTTGGCCTGTCCTGCCTGTCTGGATTTTAAACTTTTTTCGGATGGCCTTTTTGACCGGGGGGCAGTGAGACTTCATTGTAGTGCAGATTTCCATTTCAAGCTTGCTTGGTTGGCCAAAAAGGTCGTATGCGTTTTTTCCTGAATATATTCAGGAAAAAACGCATACGCACTTTTTGGCCAAGTGCATCATTGTGGACGTTCTGCCTCTTTTCCTATGCTTTACGTGCAATTCCAGTCTACCTCCTGAAATCGGTTTCTTGCAATTCTGCCCGCTTTCAACTCCTCTTTGCAGCCTTACTTCAATATATTTTTGGAAGATAGCTGTCATTTATAACTCTGCAGGTTTGTGAATTACAGTGCCCCTGAGCTCCTTTCTTCAACTCGCTTTCTTGTGAGCTGGCCGCAACACCGCAGGATTGCTTCAGGCCCTAGTTTGGTTCCGGCACGGCATGCTGAGCCTTTGGTTAATTCCTCTTCCTGGTGGGAAATGAGAGTTAAATTTGCCCGTCCAGACACCTCCACCTAGTCTCTCATTGGTTCTCCCTATTCCTGTTCATTTTCCACAGAATTTGCAAACTGGGCCAAACAGGAGGTTAAAGGCACTGACTCTCCAAGTGGGGAGAGTGTTAGTAAAGCGTCTGGAATGTTGCACCCGAGTACCAGGGGACGAAAACTGAGACACATTTGAACACGTTTTCCAATCACATGGTGGATCATACTCTGGGTTCCACATGCATGTTTTAGCTGAAGGAAGAATCCCTTAAACATGTAGAGTTGAGACCCAAGGAATGGGTACCATGCAATATGATTTCAAAGGGTCTGCATTTGCTCACCGAACCTCACCAATCCTATCACTGCTACGTTTATGCCTCTGTACACACGTTTGATTCTCTTTCGGAGACATATAAATCCATAGGTTTTAAGATTCTTACTAGTCAGGTATATTCTTAGGCGTTTAATATGGGGTGTTGAGTCCACTTCGTTGAGCAAGGAGTAGTTCTTGTCTATTCCATATTTGGCTTAAGGAACTTTATCTGTGCTCATTTCAATCTCTGGTTTTATGCAGCACCCCAACTCACCTTTCCCCTTAAGCAAGCATAAGTTGGTTTTCTAAATTTGAGACCCTGTTCTGTTTTGTAATCCAGTTCCTGTGTAGCCAAGTTTACATCCCGTGTATTAGTGATATCTTATGATGTTTCTTTTTCTGTGTGACTTATTTCAGTTAGAATCATCATACCTGAATCCACTCATTATGCTGCTATGGGCCTGATGACATAGATTTCATTGCTGAGTGATATTGCATTGTACGTAAGTACCACAACTTCTTTATCCATTTTTCACTTTCTGCGATATTGAACTTGTACCGTAAACGAGGTTCTTGTAAACAGAGCCGTCCCAAACTTTGGGGTGGCTGTGTCTTTTTGATTTTAATTTCCCTAAGCTATAGGACCATAAGTGGAAGTGCCCTAGGCTCTGTTGCTTTGTTTTTTAGATGTTTCAGGAAACACCATACACCTCTCCCGAGTGGCTCTTGGCAATTTACATCCCGCCCATCAGCATAACAAGGCTCCCAGTTCTCCATGGCCTGTCCTGCCTTTCTGGATTTTACACTTTTTTCAGATGGCCCTTTTAACCGGGGGGCAGTGAGACTTCATTGTAGTACAGATTTCCTTTGCAAGCTTGCTTGGTTGGCCAAAAAGGGCGTATGCGTTTTTTCCTGAATATATTCAGGATAAAACGCATACGCCCTTTATGGCCAAGTGCATCATTGTGGACGTTCTGCCTCTTTCCCTATGCTTTACATGCAATTCCAGTCTACCTCCTGAAATCGGTTTCCTGCAATTCTGCCCCGCTTTCAACTCCTCTTGGGAGCCTTACTTCAATATATTTTTGGAAGATAGCTGTCATTTATAACTCTGCAGGTTTGTGAATTACAGTGCCCCTGAGCTCCTTTCTTCAACTCGCTTTCTTGTGAGCTGGCCGCAACACCGCAGGATTGCTTCAGGCCCTAGTTTGGTTCCGGCATGGCATGTTGAGCCTTTGGTTAATTCCTCTTCCTGGTGGGAAATGAGAGTTAAATTTGCCCGTCCAGACACCTCCACCTAGTCTCTCATTGGTTCTCCCTATTCCTGTTCATTTTCCACAGAAATTGCAAACTGGGCAAACAGGAGGTTAAAGGCACTGACTCTCCAAGTGGGGAGAGTGTTAGTAAAGCGTCTGGAATGTTGCACCCGAGTACCAGGGGACGAAAACTGAGACACATTTGAACACGTTTCCCGATCACACGGTGGATCATACTCTGGGTTCCACATGCATGTTTTAGCTGAAGGAAGAATCCCTTAAACATGTAGAGTTGAGACCCATGGAATGGGTACCATGCAATATGACTTCAAAGGGTCTGCATTTGCTCACCGAACCTCACCAATCCTATCACTGCTACGTTTATGCCTCTGTACACATGCTTGATTCTCTTTCGGAGACATATAAATCCATAGGTTTTAAGATTCTTACTAGTCAGGTATATTCTTAGGCGTTTAATATGGGGTGTTGAGTCCACTTCGTTGAGCAAGGAGTAGCTCTTGTCTATTACATATTTGGCTTATGGAACGGTATCTGTGCTAATTTCAATCTCTGGTTTTATGCAGCACCCCAACTCACCTTTCCCCTTAAGCAAGCATAAGTTGGTTTTCTACATTTGACACCCTGTTCTGTTTTGTAATTCAATTCCTGTGTAGCCAAGTTTACATTCCGTGTGTTAGTGATATCTTATGATGTTTCTTTTTCTGTGTGACTTATTTCACTTAGAATCATCGTACCTGAATCCACTCATTATGCTGCTACGGGCCTGATGACATAGATTTCATTGCTGAGTGATATTGCATTGTACGTAAGTACCACAACTTCTTTATCCATTTTTCGCTTTCTGTGATATTGAACTTGTACCGTAAACGAGGTTCTTGTAAACAGAGCCGTCCCAAACTTTGGGGTGGCTGTGTCTTTTTGATTTTAATTTCCCTAAGCTAAAGGACCATAAGTGGAAGTGCCCTAGGCTCTGTTGCTTTGTTTTTTGGATGTTTCAGGAAACACCATACACTTCTCCAGAGTGGCTGCTGGCAATTTACATCCCACCCATCAACATAAGAAGGCTCCTAGTTCTCCTTGGCCTGTCCTGCCTGTCTGGATTTTAAACTTTTTTCGGATGGCCTTTTTGACCGGGGGGCAGTGAGACTTCATTGTAGTGCAGATTTCCATTTCAAGCTTGCTTGGTTGGCCAAAAAGGTCGTATGCGTTTTTTCCTGAATATATTCAGGAAAAAACGCATACGCACTTTTTGGCCAAGTGCATCATTGTGGACGTTCTGCCTCTTTTCCTATGCTTTACGTGCAATTCCAGTCTACCTCCTGAAATCGGTTTCTTGCAATTCTGCCCGCTTTCAACTCCTCTTTGCAGCCTTACTTCAATATATTTTTGGAAGATAGCTGTCATTTATAACTCTGCAGGTTTGTGAATTACAGTGCCCCTGAGCTCCTTTCTTCAACTCGCTTTCTTGTGAGCTGGCCGCAACACCGCAGGATTGCTTCAGGCCCTAGTTTGGTTCCGGCACGGCATGCTGAGCCTTTGGTTAATTCCTCTTCCTGGTGGGAAATGAGAGTTAAATTTGCCCGTCCAGACACCTCCACCTAGTCTCTCATTGGTTCTCCCTATTCCTGTTCATTTTCCACAGAATTTGCAAACTGGGCCAAACAGGAGGTTAAAGGCACTGACTCTCCAAGTGGGGAGAGTGTTAGTAAAGCGTCTGGAATGTTGCACCCGAGTACCAGGGGACGAAAACTGAGACACATTTGAACACGTTTTCCAATCACATGGTGGATCATACTCTGGGTTCCACATGCATGTTTTAGCTGAAGGAAGAATCCCTTAAACATGTAGAGTTGAGACCCAAGGAATGGGTACCATGCAATATGATTTCAAAGGGTCTGCATTTGCTCACCGAACCTCACCAATCCTATCACTGCTACGTTTATGCCTCTGTACACACGTTTGATTCTCTTTCGGAGACATATAAATCCATAGGTTTTAAGATTCTTACTAGTCAGGTATATTCTTAGGCGTTTAATATGGGGTGTTGAGTCCACTTCGTTGAGCAAGGAGTAGTTCTTGTCTATTCCATATTTGGCTTAAGGAACTTTATCTGTGCTCATTTCAATCTCTGGTTTTATGCAGCACCCCAACTCACCTTTCCCCTTAAGCAAGCATAAGTTGGTTTTCTAAATTTGAGACCCTGTTCTGTTTTGTAATCCAGTTCCTGTGTAGCCAAGTTTACATCCCGTGTATTAGTGATATCTTATGATGTTTCTTTTTCTGTGTGACTTATTTCAGTTAGAATCATCATACCTGAATCCACTCATTATGCTGCTATGGGCCTGATGACATAGATTTCATTGCTGAGTGATATTGCATTGTACGTAAGTACCACAACTTCTTTATCCATTTTTCACTTTCTGCGATATTGAACTTGTACCGTAAACGAGGTTCTTGTAAACAGAGCCGTCCCAAACTTTGGGGTGGCTGTGTCTTTTTGATTTTAATTTCCCTAAGCTATAGGACCATAAGTGGAAGTGCCCTAGGCTCTGTTGCTTTGTTTTTTAGATGTTTCACGAAACACCATACACCTCTCCCGAGTGGCTGTTGGCAATTTACATCCCGCCCATCAGCATAACAAGGCTCCCAGTTCTCCATGGCCTGTCCTGCCTTTCTGGATTTTACACTTTTTTCAGATGGCCCTTTTGACCTGGGGGAAGTGAGACTTCATTGTAGTGCAGATTTCCTTTGCAAGCTTGCTTGGTTGGCCAAAAAGGGCGTATGCGTTTTTTCCTGAATATATTCAGGAAAAAACGCATACGCCCTTTTTGGCCAAGTGCATCATTGTGGACGTTCTGCCTCTTTCCCTATGCTTTACATGCAATTCCAGTCTACCTCCTGAAATCGGTTTCCTGCAATTCTGCCCCGCTTTCAACTCCTCTTGGGAGCCTTACTTCAATATATTTTTGGAAGATAGCTGTCATTTATAACTCTGCAGGTTTGTGAATTACAGTGCCCCTGAGCTCCTTTCTTCAACTCGCTTTCTTGTGAGCTGGCCGCAACACCGCAGGATTGCTTCAGGCCCTAGTTTGGTTCCGGCATGGCATGTTGAGCCTTTGGTTAATTCCTCTTCCTGGTGGGAAATGAGAGTTAAATTTGCCCGTCCAGACACCTCCACCTAGTCTCTCATTGGTTCTCCCTATTCCTGTTCATTTTCCACAGAAATTGCAAACTGGGCAAACAGGAGGTTAAAGGCACTGACTCTCCAAGTGGGGAGAGTGTTAGTAAAGCGTCTGGAATGTTGCACCCGAGTACCAGGGGACGAAAACTGAGACACATTTGAACACGTTTCCCGATCACACGGTGGATCATACTCTGGGTTCCACATGCATGTTTTAGCTGAAGGAAGAATCCCTTAAACATGTAGAGTTGAGACCCATGGAATGGGTACCATGCAATATGACTTCAAAGGGTCTGCATTTGCTCACCGAACCTCACCAATCCTATCACTGCTACGTTTATGCCTCTGTACACATGCTTGATTCTCTTTCGGAGACATATAAATCCATAGGTTTTAAGATTCTTACTAGTCAGGTATATTCTTAGGCGTTTAATATGGGGTGTTGAGTCCACTTCGTTGAGCAAGGAGTAGCTCTTGTCTATTACATATTTGGCTTATGGAACGGTATCTGTGCTAATTTCAATCTCTGGTTTTATGCAGCACCCCAACTCACCTTTCCCCTTAAGCAAGCATAAGTTGGTTTTCTACATTTGACACCCTGTTCTGTTTTGTAATTCAATTCCTGTGTAGCCAAGTTTACATTCCGTGTGTTAGTGATATCTTATGATGTTTCTTTTTCTGTGTGACTTATTTCACTTAGAATCATCGTACCTGAATCCACTCATTATGCTGCTACGGGCCTGATGACATAGATTTCATTGCTGAGTGATATTGCATTGTACGTAAGTACCACAACTTCTTTATCCATTTTTCGCTTTCTGTGATATTGAACTTGTACCGTAAACGAGGTTCTTGTAAACAGAGCCGTCCCAAACTTTGGGGTGGCTGTGTCTTTTTGATTTTAATTTCCCTAAGCTAAAGGACCATAAGTGGAAGTGCCCTAGGCTCTGTTGCTTTGTTTTTTGGATGTTTCAGGAAACACCATACACTTCTCCAGAGTGGCTGCTGGCAATTTACATCCCACCCATCAACATAAGAAGGCTCCTAGTTCTCCTTGGCCTGTCCTGCCTGTCTGGATTTTAAACTTTTTTCGGATGGCCTTTTTGACCGGGGGGCAGTGAGACTTCATTGTAGTGCAGATTTCCATTTCAAGCTTGCTTGGTTGGCCAAAAAGGTCGTATGCGTTTTTTCCTGAATATATTCAGGAAAAAACGCATACGCACTTTTTGGCCAAGTGCATCATTGTGGACGTTCTGCCTCTTTTCCTATGCTTTACGTGCAATTCCAGTCTACCTCCTGAAATCGGTTTCTTGCAATTCTGCCCGCTTTCAACTCCTCTTTGCAGCCTTACTTCAATATATTTTTGGAAGATAGCTGTCATTTATAACTCTGCAGGTTTGTGAATTACAGTGCCCCTGAGCTCCTTTCTTCAACTCGCTTTCTTGTGAGCTGGCCGCAACACCGCAGGATTGCTTCAGGCCCTAGTTTGGTTCCGGCACGGCATGCTGAGCCTTTGGTTAATTCCTCTTCCTGGTGGGAAATGAGAGTTAAATTTGCCCGTCCAGACACCTCCACCTAGTCTCTCATTGGTTCTCCCTATTCCTGTTCATTTTCCACAGAATTTGCAAACTGGGCCAAACAGGAGGTTAAAGGCACTGACTCTCCAAGTGGGGAGAGTGTTAGTAAAGCGTCTGGAATGTTGCACCCGAGTACCAGGGGACGAAAACTGAGACACATTTGAACACGTTTTCCAATCACATGGTGGATCATACTCTGGGTTCCACATGCATGTTTTAGCTGAAGGAAGAATCCCTTAAACATGTAGAGTTGAGACCCAAGGAATGGGTACCATGCAATATGATTTCAAAGGGTCTGCATTTGCTCACCGAACCTCACCAATCCTATCACTGCTACGTTTATGCCTCTGTACACACGTTTGATTCTCTTTCGGAGACATATAAATCCATAGGTTTTAAGATTCTTACTAGTCAGGTATATTCTTAGGCGTTTAATATGGGGTGTTGAGTCCACTTCGTTGAGCAAGGAGTAGTTCTTGTCTATTCCATATTTGGCTTAAGGAACTTTATCTGTGCTCATTTCAATCTCTGGTTTTATGCAGCACCCCAACTCACCTTTCCCCTTAAGCAAGCATAAGTTGGTTTTCTAAATTTGAGACCCTGTTCTGTTTTGTAATCCAGTTCCTGTGTAGCCAAGTTTACATCCCGTGTATTAGTGATATCTTATGATGTTTCTTTTTCTGTGTGACTTATTTCAGTTAGAATCATCATACCTGAATCCACTCATTATGCTGCTATGGGCCTGATGACATAGATTTCATTGCTGAGTGATATTGCATTGTACGTAAGTACCACAACTTCTTTATCCATTTTTCACTTTCTGCGATATTGAACTTGTACCGTAAACGAGGTTCTTGTAAACAGAGCCGTCCCAAACTTTGGGGTGGCTGTGTCTTTTTGATTTTAATTTCCCTAAGCTATAGGACCATAAGTGGAAGTGCCCTAGGCTCTGTTGCTTTGTTTTTTAGATGTTTCACGAAACACCATACACCTCTCCCGAGTGGCTGTTGGCAATTTACATCCCGCCCATCAGCATAACAAGGCTCCCAGTTCTCCATGGCCTGTCCTGCCTTTCTGGATTTTACACTTTTTTCAGATGGCCCTTTTGACCTGGGGGAAGTGAGACTTCATTGTAGTGCAGATTTCCTTTGCAAGCTTGCTTGGTTGGCCAAAAAGGGCGTATGCGTTTTTTCCTGAATATATTCAGGAAAAAACGCATACGCCCTTTTTGGCCAAGTGCATCATTGTGGACGTTCTGCCTCTTTTCCTATGCTTTAAATGCAATTCCAGTCTACCTCCTGAAATCGGTTTCCTGCAATTCTGCCCCGCTTTCAAGTCCTCTTGGCAGCCTTACTTCAGTATATTTTTGGACGATAGCTGTCATTTATAACTCTGCAGGTTTGTGAATTACAGTGCCCCTGAGCTCCTTTCTTCAACTCGCTTTCTTGTGAGCTGGCCGCAACACCGCAGGATTGCTTCAGGCCCTAATCTGGTTCCGGCACGGCACGCTGAGCCTTTGGTTAATTCCTCTTCCTGGTGGGAAATGAGAGTTAAATTTGCCCGTCCAGACACCTCCAGCTAGTCTCTCATTGGTTCTCCCTATTCCTGTTCATCTTCCGCAGAAATTGCAAACTGGGCCAAACAGGAGGTTAAAGGCACTGACTCTCCAAGTCGGGAGAGTGTTAGTAAAGCGTGTGGAATGTTGCACCCGAGTACCAGGGGACGAGAACTGAGACATATTGGAACACGTCTCCCGATCACATGGTTGATCATACTCTGGGTTCCACGTGCATGTTTTAGCTGAAGGAAGAATCCCTTAAACCTGGAGAGTTGAGACCCGTGGAATGGGTACCATGCAATATGACTTCAAAGGGTCTTCATTTGCTCACCGAACCTCTCCAATCCTATCACTGCTGCGTTTATGCCCCTGTACACACGCTTGATTTTCTTTCAGAGACATAGCAGTGCATAGGTTTTAAGATACTTACTAGTCAGGTACATTCTTAGGCGTTTAATATGGGGTGTTGAGTCCATTTCGTTGAGCAAGGAGTAGTTCTTGTCTATTCTATATTTGGCTTAAGGAACTTTATCTGTGCTCATTTCAATCTCTGGTTTTATGCAGCACCCCAACTCACCTTTCCCCTTAAGCAAGCATAAGTTGGTTTTCTAAATTTGAGACCCTGTTCTGTTTTGTAATCCAGTTCCTGTGTAGCCAAGTTTACATTCCGTGTATTAGTGATATCTTATGATGTTTCTTTTTCTGTGTGACTTATTTCAGTTAGAATCATCATACCTGAATCCACTCATTATGCTGCTACGGGCCTGATGACATAGATTTCATTGCTGAGTGATATTGCATTGTACGTAAGTACCACAACTTCTTTATCCATTTTTCACTTTCTGCGATATTGAACTTGTACTGTAAACGAGGTTTTTGTAAACAGAGCCGTCCCAAACTTTGGGGTGGCTGTGTCTTTTTGATTTTAATTTCCCTAAGCTATAGGACCATAAGTGGAAGTGCCCTAGGCTCTGTTGCTTTGTTTTTTAGATGTTTCAGGAAACACCATACACCTCTCCCGAGTGGCTGTTGGCAATTTACATCCCACCCATCAGCATAACAAGGCTCCCAGTTCTCCATGGCCTGTCCTGCCTTTCTGGATTTTACACTTTTTTCAGATGGCCCTTTTGACCGGGGGGAAGTGAGACTTCATTGTAGTGCAGATTTCCTTTGCAAGCTTGCTTGGTTGGCCAAAAAGGGCGTATGCGTTTTTTCCTGAATATATTCAGGAAAAAACGCATACGCCCTTTTTGGCCAAGTGCATCATTGTGGACGTTCTGCCTCTTTTCCTATGCTTTAAATGCAATTCCAGTCTACCTCCTGAAATCGGTTTCCTGCAATTCTGCCCCGCTTTCAAGTCCTCTTGGCAGCCTTACTTCAGTATATTTTTGGACGATAGCTGTCATTTATAACTCTGCAGGTTTGTGAATTACAGTGCCCCTGAGCTCCTTTCTTCAACTCGCTTTCTTGTGAGCTGGCCGCAACACCGCAGGATTGCTTCAGGCCCTAATCTGGTTCCGGCACGGCACGCTGAGCCTTTGGTTAATTCCTCTTCCTGGTGGGAAATGAGAGTTAAATTTGCCCGTCCAGACACCTCCAGCTAGTCTCTCATTGGTTCTCCCTATTCCTGTTCATCTTCCGCAGAAATTGCAAACTGGGCCAAACAGGAGGTTAAAGGCACTGACTCTCCAAGTCGGGAGAGTGTTAGTAAAGCGTCTGGAATGTTGCACCCGAGTACCAGGGGACGAGAACTGAGACATATTGGAACACGTCTCCCAATCACACGGTTGATCATACTCTGGGTTCCACGTGCATGTTTTAGCTGAAGGAAGAATCCCTTAAACCTGGAGAGTTGAGACCCGTGGAATGGGTACCATGCAATATGACTTCAAAGGGTCTTCATTTGCTCACCGAACCTCTCCAATCCTATCACTGCTGCGTTTATGCCCCTGTACACACGCTTGATTTTCTTTCAGAGACATAGCAGTGCATAGGTTTTAAGATACTTACTAGTCAGGTACATTCTTAGGCGTTTAATATGGGGTGTTGAGTCCATTTCGTTGAGCAAGGAGTAGTTCTTGTCTATTCCATATTTGGCTTAAGGAACTTTATCTGTGCTCATTTCAATCTCTGGTTTTATGCAGCACCCCAACTCACCTTTCCCCTTAAGCAAGCATAAGTTGGTTTTCTAAATTTGAGACCCTGTTCTGTTTTGTAATCCAGTTCCTGTGTAGCCAAGTTTACATTCCGTGTATTAGTGATATCTTATGATGTTTCTTTTTCTGTGTGACTTATTTCAGTTAGAATCATCATACCTGAATCCACTCATTATGCTGCTACGGGCCTGATGACATAGATTTCATTGCTGAGTGATATTGCATTGTACGTAAGTACCACAACTTCTTTATCCATTTTTCACTTTCTGCGATATTGAACTTGTACTGTAAACGAGGTTCTTGTAAACAGAGCCGTCCCAAACTTTGGGGTGGCTGTGTCTTTTTGATTTTAATTTCCCTAAGCTATAGGACCATAAGTGGAAGTGCCCTAGGCTCTGTTGCTTTGTTTTTTAGATGTTTCAGGAAACACCATACACCTCTCCCAAGTGGCTGTTGGCAATTTACATCCCGCCCATCAGCATAACAAGGCTCCCAGTTCTCCATGGCCTGTCCTGCCTTTCTGGATTTTACACTTTTTTCAGATGGCCCTTTTGACCGGGGGGAAGTGAGACTTCATTGTAGTACAGATTTCCTGTGCAAGCTTGCTTGGTTGGCCAAAAAGGGCGTATGCGTTTTTTCCTGAATATATTCAGGATAAAACGCATACGCCCTTTATGGCCAAGTGCATCATTGTGGACGTTCTGCCTCTTTCCCTATGCTTTACATGCAATTCCAGTCTACCTCCTGAAATCGGTTTCCTGCAATTCTGCCCCGCTTTCAACTCCTCTTGGGAGCCTTACTTCAATATATTTTTGGAAGATAGCTGCCATTTATAACTCTGCAGGTTTGTGAATTACAGTGCCCCTGAGCTCCTTTCTTCAACTCGCTTTCTTGTGAGCTGGCCGCAACACCGCAGGATTGCTTCAGGCCCTAGTTTGGTTCCGGCATGGCATGTTGAGCCTTTGGTTAATTCCACTTCCTGGTGGGAAATGAGAGTTAAATTTGCCCGTCCAGACACCTCCACCTAGTCTCTCATTGGTTCTCCCTATTCCTGTTCATTTTCCACAGAAATTGCAAACTGGGCAAACAGGAGGTTAAAGGCACTGACTCTCCAAGTGGGGAGAGTGTTAGTAAAGCGTCTGGAATGTTGCACCCGAGTACCAGGGGACGAAAACTGAGACACATTTGAACACGTTTCCCGATCACACGGTGGATCATACTCTGGGTTCCACATGCATGTTTTAGCTGAAGGAAGAATCCCTTAAACATGGAGAGTTGAGACCCATGGAATGGGTACCATGCAATATGACTTCAAAGGGTCTGCATTTGCTCACCGAACCTCACCAAACCTATCATTGCTGCGTTTATGCCACTGTACACACGCTTGATTCTCTTTCGGAGACATATAAATCCATAGGTTTTAAGATTCTTACTAGTCAGGTATATTCTTAGGCATTTAATATGGGGTGTTGAGTCCACTTCGTTGAGCAAGGAGTAGCTCTTGTCTATTACATATTTGGCTTATGGAACGGTATCTGTGCTAATTTCAATCTCTGATTTTATGCAGCACCCCAACTCACCTTTCCCCTTAAGCAAGCATAAGTTGGTTTTCTACATTTGACAAACTGTTCTGTTTTGTAATTCAGTTCCTGTGTAGCCAAGTTTACATTCCGTGTAGTAGTGATATCTTATGATGTTTCTTTTTCTGTGTGACTTATTTCACTTAGAATCATCGTACCTGAATCCACTCATTATGCTGCTACGGGCCTGATGACATAGATTTCATTGCTGAGTGATATTGCATTGTACGTAAGTACCACAACTTCTTTATCCATTTTTCGCTTTCTGTGATATTGAACTTGTACCGTAAACGAGGTTCTTGTAAACAGAGCCGTCCCAAACTTTGGGGTGGCTGTGTCTTTTTGATTTTAATTTCCCTAAGCTATAGGACCATAAGTGGAAGTGCCCTAGGCTCTGTTGCTTTGTTTTTTGGATGTTTCAGGAAACACCATACACTTCTCCAGAGTGGCTGCTGGCAATTTACATCCCACCCATCAGCATAACAAGGCTCCCAGTTCTCCATGGCCTGTCGTACCTTTCTGGATTTTACACTTTTTTCGGATGGCCCTTTTGACCGGGGGGCAGTGAGACTTCATTGTAGTGCAGATTTCCTTTGCAAGCTTGCTTGGTTGGCCAAAAAGGTCGTATGCGTTTTTTCCTGAATATATTCAGGAAAAAACGCATACGCACTTTTTGGTCAAGTGCATCATTGTGGACGTTCTGCCTCTTTTCCTATGCTTCACGTGCAATTCCAGTCTACCTCCTGAAATCGGTTTCTTGCAATTCTGACCGCTTTCAACTCCTCTTGGCAGCCTTACTTCAATATATTTTTGGAAGATAGCTGTCATTTATAACTCTGCAGGTTTGTGAATTACAGTGCCCCTGAGCTCCTTTCTTCAACTCGCTTTCTTGTGAGCTGGCCGCAACACCGCAGGATTGCTTCAGGCCCTAGTTTGGTTCCGGCACGGCATGCTGAGCCTTTGGTTAATTCCTCTTCCTGGTGGGAAATGAGAGTTAAATTTGCCGTCCAGACACCTCCACCTAGTCTCTCATTGGTTCTCCCTATTCCTGTTCATTTTCCACAGAAATTGCAAACTGGGCCAAACAGGAGGTTAAAGGCACTGACTCTCCAAGTGGGGAGAGTGTTAGTAAAGCGTCTGGAATGTTGCACCCGAGTACCAGGGGACGAAAACTGAGACACATTTGAACACGTTTTCCAATCACATGGTGGATCATACTCTGGGTTCCACATGCATGTTTTAGCTGAAGGAAGAATCCTTTAAACATGTAGAGTTGAGACCCAAGGAATGGGTACCATGCAATATGATTTCAAAGGGTCTGCATTTGCTCACCGAACCTCACCAATCCTATCACTGCTACGTTTATGCCTCTGTACACACGCTTGATTCTCTTTCGGAGACATATAAATCCATAGGTTTTAAGATTCTTACTAGTCAGGTATATTCTTAGGCGTTTAATATGGGGTGTTGAGTCCACTTCGTTGAGCAAGGAGTAGTTCTTGTCTATTCCATATTTGGCTTAAGGAACTTTTTCTGTGCTCATTTCAAACTCTGGTTTTATGCAGCACCCCAACTCACCTTTCCCCTTAAGCAAGCATAAGTTGGTTTTCTAAATTTGAGACCCTGTTCTGTTTTGTAATTCAGTTCTTGTGTAGCCAAGTTTACATTCCGTGTATTAGTGATATCTTATGATGTTTCTTTTTCTGTGTGACTTATTTCAGTTAGAATCATCATACCTGAATCCACTCATTATGCTGCTACGGGCCTGATGACATAGATTTCATTGCTGAGTGATATTGCATTGTACGTAAGTACCACAACTTCTTTATCCATTTTTCACTTTCTGCGATATTGAACTTGTACCGTAAACGAGGTTCTTGTAAACAGAGCCGTCCCAAACTTTGGGGTGGCTGTGTCTTTTTGATTTTAATTTCCCTAAGCTATAGGACCATAAGTGGAAGTGCCCTAGGCTCTGTTGCTTTGTTTTTTGGATGTTTCAGGAAACACCATACACTTCTCCAGAGTGGCTGCTGGCAATTTACATCCCGCCCATCAGCATAACTAGGCTCCCAGTTCTCCATGGCCTGTCCTGCCTTTCTGGATTTTACACTTTTTTCAGATGGCCCTTTTGACCGGGGGGCAGTGAGACTTCATTGTAGTGCAGATTTCCTTTGCAAGCTTGCTTGGTTGGCCAAAAAGGGCGTATGCGTTTTTTCTTGAATATATTCAGGAAAAAACGCATACGCCCTTTTTGGCCAAGTGCATCATTGTGGACGTTCTGCCTCTTTTCCTATGCTTTACATGCAATTCCAGTCTACCTCCTGAAATCGGTTTCCTGCAATTCTGCCCTGCTTTCAACTCCTCTTGGCATCCTAATTCAATATATTTTTGGAAGATAGCTGTCATTTATAACTCTGCAGGTTTGTGAATTACAGTGCCCCTGAGCTCCTTTCTTCAACTCGCTTTCTTGTGAGCTGGCCGCAACACCGCAGGATTGCTTCAGGCCCTAGTTTGGTTCCGGCACGGCATGCTGAGCCTTTGGTTAATTCCTCTTCCTGGTGGGAAATGAGAGTTAAATTTGCCCGTCCGGACACCTCCACCTAGTCTCTCATTGGTTCTCCCAATTCCTGTTCATTTTCCACAGAAATTGCAAACTGGGCCAAACAGGAGGTTAAAGGCACTGACTCTCCAAGTGGGGAGAGTGTTAGTAAAGCGTCTGGAATGTTGCAACCGAGTACCAGGGGACGAAAACTGAGACACATTTGAACACGTTTCCCGATCACACGGTGGATCATACTCTGGGTTCCACATGCATGTTTTAGCTGAAGGAAGAATCCATTAAACCTGGAGAGTTGAGACCCATGGAATGGGTACCATGCAATATGACTTCAAAGGGTCTGCATTTGCTCACCGAACCTCAGCAATCCTATCACTGCTGCGTTTATGCCGCTGTACACACGCTTGATTCTCTTTCGGAGACATATAAATCCATAGGTTTTAAGATTCTTACTAGTCAGGTATATTCTTAGGCGTATAATATGGAGTGTTGAGTCCACTTCGTTGAGCAAGGAGTAGCTCTTGTCTATTACATATTTGGCTTATGGAACGGTATCTGTGCTCATTTCAATCTCTGGTTTTATGCAGCACCCCAACTCACCCGTCCCCTTAAGCAAGCATAAGTTGGTTTTCTACATTTGACACCCTGTTCTGTTTTGTAATTCAGTTCTTGTGTAGCCAAGTTTACATTCCGTGTATTAGTGATATCTTATGATGTTTCTTTTTCTGTGTGACTAATTTCACTTAGAATCATCGTACCTGAATCCACTCATTATGCTGCTACGGGCCTGATGACATAGATTTCATTGCTGAGTGATATTGCATTGTACGTAAGTACCACAGTTTCTTTATCCATTTTTCGCTTTCTGTGATATTGAACTTGTACCGTAAACAAGGTTCTTGTAAACAGAGCCGTCCCAAACTTTGGGGTGGCTGTGTCTTTTTGATTTTAATTTCCCTAAGCTATAGGACCATAAGTGGAAGTGCCCTAGGCTCTGTTGCTTTGTTTTTTGGATGTTTCAGGAAACACCATACACTTCTCCAGAGTGGCTGCTGGCAATTTACATCCCGCCCATCAGCATAACTAGGCTCCCAGTTCTCCATGGCCTGTCCTGCCTTTCTGGATTTTACACTTTTTTCAGATGGCCCTTTTGACCGGGGGGCAGTGAGACTTCATTGTAGTGCAGATTTCCTTTGCAAGCTTGCTTGGTTGGCCAAAAAGGGCGTATGCGTTTTTTCCTGAATATATTCAGGAAAAAACGCATACGCCCTTTTTGGCCAAGTGCATCATTGTGGACGTTCTGCCTCTTTTCCTATGCTTTACATGCAATTCCAGTCTACCTCCTGAAATCGGTTTCCTGCAATTCTGCCCTGCTTTCAACTCCTCTTGGCATCCTAATTCAATATATTTTTGGAAGATAGCTGTCATTTATAACTCTGCAGGTTTGTGAATTACAGTGCCCCTGAGCTCCTTTCTTCAACTCGCTTTCTTGTGAGCTGGCCGCAACACCGCAGGATTGCTTCAGGCCCTAGTTTGGTTCCGGCACGGCATGCTGAGCCTTTGGTTAATTCCTCTTCCTGGTGGGAAATGAGAGTTAAATTTGCCCGTCCGGACACCTCCACCTAGTCTCTCATTGGTTCTCCCTATTCCTGTTCATTTTCCACAGTAATTGCAAACTGGGCCAAACAGGAGGTTAAAGGCACTGACTCTCCAAGTGGGGAGAGTGTTAGTAAAGCGTCTGGAATGTTGCACCCGAGTACCAGGGGACGAAAACTGAGACACATTTGAACACGTTTCCCGATCACACGGTGGATCATACTCTGGGTTCCACATGCATGTTTTAGATGAAGGAAGAATCCCTTAAACCTGGAGAGTTGAGACCCATGGAATGGGTACCATGCAATATGACTTCAAAGGGTCTGGATTTGCTCACCGAACCTCAGCAATCCTATCACTGCTGCGTTTATGCCGCTGTACACACGCTTGATTCTCTTTCGGAGACATATAAATCCATAGGTTTTAAGATTCTTACTAGTCAGGTAGATTCTTACTAGTCAGGTATATTCTTAGGCGTTTAATATGGGGTGTTGAGTCCACTTCGTTGAGCAAGGAGTAGCTCTTGTCTATTACATATTTGGCTTATGGAACGGTATCTGTGCTCATTTCAATCTCTGGTTTTATGCAGCACCCCAACTCACCCGTCCCCTTAAGCAAGCATAAGTTGGTTTTCTACATTTGACACCCTGTTCTGTTTTGTAATTCAGTTCTTGTGTAGCCAAGTTTACATTCCGTGTATTAGTGATATCTTATGATGTTTCTTTTTCTGTGTGACTAATTTCACTTAGAATCATCGTACCTGAATCCACTCATTATGCTGCTACGGGCCTGATGACATAGATTTCATTGCTGAGTGATATTGCATTGTACGTAAGTACCACAATTTCTTTATCCATTTTTCGCTTTCTGTGATATTGAACTTGTCCCATAAACGAGGTTCTTGTAAACAGAGCCGTCCCAAACTTTGGGGTGGCTGTGTCTTTTTGATTTTAATTTCCCTAAGCTATAGGACCATAAGTGGAAGTGCCCTAGGCTCTGTTGCTTTGTTTTTTGGATGTTTCAGGAAACACCATACACTTCTCCAGAGTGGCTGCTGGCAATTTACATCCCGCCCATCAGCATAACTAGGCTCCCAGTTCTCCATGGCCTGTCCTGCCTTTCTGGATTTTACACTTTTTTCAGATGGCCCTTTTGACCGGGGGGCAGTGAGACTTCATTGTAGTGCAGATTTCCTTTGCAAGCTTGCTTGTTTGGCCAAAAAGGGCGTATGCGTTTTTTCTTGAATATATTCAGGAAAAAACGCATACGCCCTTTTTGGCCAAGTGCATCATTTTGGACGTTCTGCCTCTTTTACTATGCTTTACATGCAATTCCAGTCTACCTCCTGAAATCGGTTTCCTGCAATTCTGCCCTGCTTTCAACTCCTCTTGGCATCCTAATTCAATATATTTTTGGAAGATAGCTGTCATTTATAACTCTGCAGGTTTGTGAATTACAGTGCCCCTGAGCTCCTTTCTTCAACTCGCTTTCTTGTGAGCTGGCCACAACACCGCAGGATTGCTTCAGGCCCTAGTTTGGTTCCGGCACGGCATGCTGAGCCTTTGGTTAATTCCTCTTCCTGGTGGGAAATGAGAGTTAAATTGGCCCGTCCGGACACCTCCACCTAATCTCTCATTGGTTCTCCCTATTCCTGTTCATCTTCCGCAGAAATTGTTAACTGGGCCAAACAGGAGGTTAAAGGCACTGACTCTCCAAGTGGGGAGAGTGTTAGTAAAGCATCTGGAATGTTGCACCCGAGTACCAGGGGACGAAAACTGAGACACAGTTGAACACGTTTCCCGATCACACGGTGGATCATACTCTGGGTTCCACATGCATGTTTTAGCTGAAGGAAGAATCCATTAAACCTGGAGAGTTGAGACCCATGGAATGGGTACCATGCAATATGACTTCAAAGGGTCTGGATTTGCTCACCGAACCTCAGCAATCCTATCACTGCTGCGTTTATGCCGCTGTACACACGCTTGATTCTCTTTCGGAGACATATAAATCCATAGGTTTTAAGATACTTACTAGTCAGGTATATTCTTAGGCGTTTAATATGGGGTGTTGAGTCCACTTCGTTGAGCAAGGAGTAGCTCTTGTCTATTACATATTTGGCTTATGGAACGGTATCTGTGCTCATTTCAATCTCTGGTTTTATGCAGCACCCCAACTCACCCGTCCCCTTAAGCAAGCATAAGTTGGTTTTCTACATTTTTGACCCTGTTCTGTTTTGTAATTCAGTTCCTGTGTAGCCAAGTTTACATTCCGTGTAGTAGTGATATCTTATGATTTTTCTTTTTCTGTGTGACTAATTTCACTTAGAATCATCGTACCTGAATCCACTCATTATGCTGCTACGGGCCTGATGACATAGATTTCATTGCTGAGTGATATTGCATTGTACGTAAGTACCACAACTTCTTTATCCATTTTTCGCTTTTTGCGATATTTAACTTGTACCGTAAACGAGGTTCTTGTAAACAGAGCCATCCCAAACTTTGGGGTGGCTGTGTCTTTTTGATTTTAATTTCCCTAAGCTATAGGACCATAAGTGGAAATGCCCTAGGCTCTGTTGCTTAGTTTTTTGGATGTTTCAGGAAACACCATACACTTCTCCAGAGTGGCTGTTGGCCATTTACATCTCGCCCATCAGCATAACAAGGCTCCCAGTTCTCCATGGCCTTTTCTGCCTTTCTGGATTTTACACTTTTTTCAGAAGGCCCTTTGACCGGGGGGCAGTGAGACTTCATTGTAGTGCAGATTTCCTTTGCGAGCTTGCTTGGTTGGCCAGAAAGGGCGTATGCGTTTCTTCCTGAATATATTCAGGAAAGAACGCATACGCCCTTTTTGGCCAAGTGCATCATTGTCGACGTTCTGAGTCTTTTCATATGTTTTCAGTGCAATTCCAGTCTACCTCCTGAAATCGGTTTCCTGCAGTTCTGCCTTGCTCTCAGTTCCTCTTCATAGCCTTACCTCAATATACGTTTGGAAAATAGTTGGCCTTTATAACTCTGCAGGTTTTTGAATTGCAGTGGCCCTTAGCTCCATTTTTCAGCTCTTATTTTTGTGATCTTGCCTCATATCCACAGGATTTCTTCAGGCCCTATTCTTCTTCTGGGGCGCCTTGCTCTGCCTTTGGTTAATTCTTCTTCCTGATGTGAAATTAGAGTGACATGTGCCCATTGAAACCGCTACAGCTATTTTCTCACTGGTTCCCCCTATTCCCATTCATCCTCCGCACTAACTGCAGACTGTGTGATACCGGAACTTAAAGGCATTGACTCTCCATGTGGAGATGTTGTTAGTAAAGTGGCTGGAATGTTGATCCGGAGCCCCAGGAGAGGAAAATGAGGTGCATTTTAGAAACCTTTCCCGATCATATGGTATACCATCTGCTGGATTTCCCATGCATGGTTTAGCTGTAGGAAGATTCCCTTCAACTTGGAGTGTTGGGACCCTTGGAATAAGTAGCATGAAGTATTGCATTAAACTTTCGGCAGTTGCTCACCAAAGCTCTCCAATCCTTTCAGCCCCAAGTGTCCAGCCTTATGTCTTATCCAGCTGTGGGTTTATATGTGGTCATTCCAGGTTGCATCACAGCCCCTGAGCGAATTTTGTAAGAATTTTTCTCTCTTTCATTGTTTCTGCGTTTTGGTTTTAAAATTTATTTCTATAATGGGGTTTAGCTCATTTTCACTGCTGTGTTTGTGCCGCTCTGCGCACACTTGATTCCCTTATGGAGATATATCAATACATGGGTTTTAAGATTCTTATTACTCAGATATATTTCTCTGTGGTGTATAGGGTGTGTTGAGGCCAGTTCATTGAGCAAGGTGTAGATCTTGTCTGATACCTATTTGGTTTATTGAACGGTATCTGTGCTAATTTCAAACTCTGGTTTTATGCATCACCCCACCTCTCCTTTCCCCTTAAGCTGACATAAGTGTGTTTTCTAAATGTGAGACACTGTTCTGTTTTGTCATTCATTTTTTGTGCAGCCATATTTATCCTCCCTCTATAAGTGATATCTTATGATATGTTTCTTTTTCTGTTTGACTTATTTCAAGTAGTATTATCGGACCTCAATCCACTCTTTATCCTTCTACTAGCCTTATTACATTGATTTCATGGTGAAGAGATATTCCATTGTACATAAGTACCACATTTTCTTTATCCATTGTTCTCTTTCCTGGGATATTTAAGGTGTACTGAAGTTGAGGTTCTTGTAAACAGAGTAGCCCTAAACTGTGGTGTGCTTGTGTCTTGTTGATTTTTAGACTTCCCTAGATATACTCCCGTGATTGGAAGTGCCCTATGCTCTGTCGCTCTGTTTTTTAGATGATTTAGGAACCACCATACACTTCTCCAGAGTGGCTCTCGGCAGTTCACACACTGTCCATCAGCGTATAAAGGCTCCCTGTTCTCCATGGCCTGTCCTGCATTTCTGGTTTTTACAATTTTTTCGGATGGCCCTTTTGACCGGTGGGAAATGAGACTTCTTTGTTGTGCACATTTGCATTGCTTGCTTGCTTGGTTGCCCATAAAGTGCGTATGCGTTTTTTCCTGGATATATTCAGGAAATAACACATACTCCCTTTTGGGCCAACTGCATCATTGTCGAAATTCTGCCGCTTTTCATGTGCTTTAAAGGCGAGTCCAATCTATCTCTTGAAATCTGTTTCTTGCAATTCTGTCTTGCATTCAGATCCTCTTCTTTGCCTTACCTCAACATATTTTTGGACGTTAGTTTTCATTTATAACTCTGCAGGTTTGTGAATTGCAGTGACCCTGAGCTCCATTTTTTAAGTTGCTCTTTTGTGAGCTGGCCTCAAAACTGCAGGATTGCTTCAGGCCCTATTTTGGCTCCGGTGAGGCGGGCTGAGCCTTTTTTTAATTCTTATTCTTAATGGGAAATTAGAGTGACATGTGCCCGTCCAAACCCCTACAACTATTCTCTCATTGTTTCCCCCTGTTCCCGTTCATCCTCCTCACAATTTGCAAAATGTGTGAAACAGAAGTTTAAATGTGCTGATTCTCTAAGTGGGGAGATTCTAAGTAACGTGGCTGGAATGATGAACAGGAGCACCAGGAGAGGATAAATGAGGTGCATTTTAGACACATCTCCCGATCACATGGTGTACAGTCCTCTGGGTTTTCCATGCATGTTTTAGCTGTAGGAAGATTCCTTGAACCTGCAGATTTGGGACCCATTGAATGGGTACCAGGTAGTATTACTTTAAAGGGTGTGCATTTCCTCACCCAACCCCACATTTCTCTTAGCGCGAACAGTTTCCAGCCTTATGTCTCATCCTGCTGTGGGTCTAGATGTGTTCAATCCATGTTGCATCACCGTCCCTGAGGAAAAGTTGTAAGAGGTTTTCTCTGTCTCTCTGTCGTTTATTTTTTTCAATTTATTACTATGTTGTTTACAGCTGATTTTCAAAGCTCTGTTTCTTGCTGCTGTACATCCACTTGATTCACGTACAGACAGACATCAATAATTTCTTTTTCAGATTCTTACCAGTCATAGATATTCTTTTCCGGTGACTTGAGTGTGCTGAGTGCAGTTCTTTTAGTTACCGTGTAGGCCTTGTTGATTATCAGTTTGGTATTTGGAATGGTATCTTTGCTAATTTCAACCTCCTGGATGATGCCTCACCCCTCCCCACCTTTCCCGTTTAGCAGCCTTACACGTGTTTTCTACATATTTATGTCACTTAGAATGATCATACGTAACTCCTCCGGAGTTGTTACAACTGGCCATATTTCATTGATTTCCAGGCTGAGTAATATTCCACTCTACATAAGTACCACATCTCTATCCATTTTTTCCCTCCAGAGACATTTAAGTTATATCCTAGTCGAGGATCTTTTAAACAGAGAGGCAGTAAACATTGGGGTGCCTGTGTCCTCTCGATTTTTGTTTTTCCCAAGATATACGCCCATGAGTGCAAGTGCCCTATGCTCTGTAGCTCATTTTTTAGATGCTTTAGTAAACACAATACAGTTCTCCAGAATGGCCGTTGGCAATATACATTTCCACTATAAGCCTCACAGGGCTCCCTCCTCTCCTTGCCCTGTCCTGCATTTCTGGCGTTTACACTTTATGAGGATGGCTCTTCTGACTGATGCGAAGTGATATCTTTTGTAGTATTGATTTCCAGTGCCCACCTGTTTGGTTGGCTAAAAAAGTGTATGCCCTTTTCTTGAATATATACAGAAAAAAACGCATACAGCCTTTTTGGCCAACTGCAATGTCGGCAATGTTCAGCCCCTTTTCTTGTGCTTAATGGCGAGTCCTTTCTACCTCCTCAAATCCCTTTCCTGCCATTCTCCCTTGCTTGCCAATCCTTTTCTCTGACTTTCCTCAAGACATTTTTCAATGATAGATATTTTCAACTCTGCAGTTTCGTGAATTTTACTGCCCCTGAGTTCCATTGTTCAACTTGTGTTTATGGGAACTGGCCACAAAGCAGTGGGATTTCCTCAAGCCCTATACTGTTTCCATGGGCAACCCTAGCCTTTGGTCAATTCATCTTCCTGATTGGAAATTAGAGTGACATGTGCCTGTCTGAACACCTAGGACTTGTCTCTCATTGTTCCTCATCCTTCCGCTTCATCCTCTGGACAAATTCCAAACTGTACGCAACAGGATGTTGACAGTGTTGACATCTCCAAGTGGGGAGACTGTTAGTAAAGACGCTGGAGGGGTGAACCCGAGCACCAGGAGATGAGGAGATGAGATGCCTTTTCCAAACTCTTCCCGATCCGACGGTATACCATCCTCTGGATGTGACAGACATGTTTTAGCAGTAGGAAGAGTCCCATTCATGTAAGGAGAACACCAGGGCTTTTTCAAAATCAGTGTCTCCCCGAAACCCAAACTGGGGAGTTTTTTAAGCTACGGCTACACATATGTTCATTAAGGGCCTTGGGAAGTAGGCAGAGTCCAAACTTTAGATGACTGAAGTCTTCAGGGTCAGAAGCACTCACCACCGGCTTCCCTTAGGTTACACTTTAACTGTCATTGATAGATGATGTCAATAAAAATATCTATTCTTTTTCCGATTATTTCCCCTTATAGGTTATTGCACAATATTGAGTGTAGTTCCCTGTGCTATACAGTAGTTCCTTGTTGATGATCTATTTTATACATAGCAGTGTGTATGTGTTAATTCCAAACTGTTAATTTATCCCTCCTCCCACCTTTCCCCTTTGGTAATAATAAATTATAAGATTTTATACTTCTCAGAAATGGGGGAGCTGAAAGAGAGGTATCATTTTCAATGGAAAAGCATTTAAAACAAGATTGAAGCTTTAACCAAGATTATTAGATGTACATCCTTGGAAAGAAATCACTTCATTTCTCTAATATTGACCTGACAAATAGGACAAACCTTCTCACTGAACTTGCTTATAATAAAGTGATGGAAATATCAAATGGAAGTGTTAGAAACATCTTATTTTACCCGAGCCTTATAAACTGTTCTATGTTAACTACAGTTTGGCTCACACATCTGTTCATTGAAGTTACAATAGTCTCAATTTCTGTTACTGATCCTCCAGAGTGGACCCCAACAAGGGTCCCCCTGCCCAGTGTCATTGGGGCCAACAGATCGAGACTGAGTTTGGTTCCCAAGCAAAGGAAACTTTATATTTTCATCAGAGAATGGAGAGGTGAGAGCATGCACTACCCCGTGGGCTGTGGGCTGGGCTGCTGTGTAGAGATCCTGTCAGAGTCAGTGGGAGGGAGGGGGCGGAGCTCTCAAGGGCCGGGTTGGCTGCAGCTCAGGCTCTATATCTCGGAGTCTGCACTGGGCCCCAGGAGCTGAGGTGTCGACCCAGCCATTCTGCACCAGGAAATCTGGTCTGAAGTGCCGGGTGTGGAACCTCTGCATGCGGGACCCTAGGAGCACGTGAAATTAGACAAAGCACAAAGGATAAAAAAGGTCAGACTTGACTTTATTGCCCAGATTCTATTTTTATCTCCCAGGGATTTTTAATGGGCTTTGCTGGGGACAAACCCCTCCTCTGCCTTTTGTCCCGTTCCTCATTCTTGGAGTGCTGAGGGTGCAGACCCTTCTTCTGTAACTGCTGAGTGCTGAGTTGGGAGCCCTCATACCAGGGGACGAGGGTCAGAACTTCTCCCCAGCAGCCTCCAGGTGACGTTGATTGGCCCCAGGACCCCTGCCTCCCTGCTCGTCCGCCTGAGCACCAGCATTGGAAGTGTTATAGATTCTAATGACCTTTAAGGGTCCAGGAAAGAGATGTGCAGAGACGCTGTGGGGGCCGGTTTCACCCCGCCCCACATTTGTTCGGCCACCTTAGGCTGACCGTTTCTGCCAGCCTAGATGCTCTGACCAGTAGTCTGCTCTTTCTTCAATTAGGCCCCTGAATTAACATAAAATCAGCACCAGGTGTCAGAGCCCTGCCCGCTCAACTCCCAGACAGTCCAGGGTCAGTGGTGATCAAGGACCATGATGGCCACTGAGTCAACAGCCTTTTGAAGTAAACAGGAGTCCAGCCGGTCTTATTGGCCACCATCATCACGGTGTCTGTAGGCTTTTCTATGGTGACAGTGTGATATACGGTTCCCCCGCCAAGATTATTAGCTCCCCTCCGGGTGCAGGAAGTCCTGCAAGCAGTAGTCTACTCCTTCGGGACACACTATTGTTGTTTTATGAGAGAAACTCCAGGTCAAGTGATGTTCACATGAGTCGTCATGGTGCCCTGTTGCCTCCGGTTATCTCTCTGGATGTTGGAGTTGGAGGGCCTCCTCACTCGAGGTCGGTGTGCCCACGGAGCGAACCCTGCAACTTCAGGGCATGGTTGGTGATTAGGATCACCACGTGGGGTCCTTTTCCCTTAGGAGGGAGGTGGCCTTTTGGGCTGCTGATTTCCAGGTTTTTAGATACCGCCAGTATCTTGGCCAGATGTGGCAGTGGGCCAAGCCCCTTGGTGACTGTAGTTTATCCTACCTGGATGGCATTCTTGTGTTGTTCCATTTCAAGTGGTCCCAGTTTTTGCACTAATTCTCCAATGGCGATTCACCTTTCACCGGGAATGGAAAGGTCAAAGGGTTTAGCTCAATTAGGGAGTTCCAGGGCAAGGGTCTGAATTGACTGCTCTTTCCATTCTTGAAAGGCCACTTCTGGATTCTGTTCAAAAGGATCATCATCTTTTCCTTTCAGTGTTTCATATAGAGGCCCAGCTAGTAGACTGTAGTTAGGGATCCAGAAGCAGCAAACCCTGGCCTCCCCAGGAACCCCTAAGCTGTCTTCTAGTTTTAGAAAGGGGTAAGGCTGCAAATGGTTTCTTCCCTTTCCTGGGATGGGCTTCTCTGACCTTGTGTGAGAATGAAGCCCAGGCAGGTCACCACAGTCTGTGATATTTGAGCTTTTTCTTGGACAACTTCTATCCTTTATTGGCTTGGTAGTTCAGAGGCCTCCTTAGTAGGGCTGGCGATCAGAATGTCGTCTGCATATTGAAGGAGGGTTTCCTTTTCCAGAGGTAGAACTTTTCGGTCGTTAGCTAAGCTTTCCCCAAAGATGGTGTGGGAATTTTTGAACCCTTGGGGCAAGACGGCCCGGAAGTATTGTTTTAGTTGTATGTTGAGTCCTGCCACTCACAAGCCAAAATTTCTTGTGACTCTGGGACTAATGGAATACAAAAGAAGGCATCATTGAAGACTAATACAGAATACCATGTCCTGGTGGTTGGTAGAATGACCAGCAGGGTGTAGGAATCAGGAGCAACTGGAGGTATATCCTCGGTGGCTTCACTGACTGTCCTGACATCCTTTACCAGGTCCCCAGCAGCCCATGGGGCTCTCGTGGTCAGGCCAATCCCAGGATATGGAGCTCTCCTGGGCAGGTACCCCACCCCCAACCCAGCCCACGGGGCTCTCATGGTCAGGCCCCTCCCAGGATACAGAGCTACCCTTGCAGGTACCGTGGCAGGGCTGGGCACACAGGAACCGTGCACATAGCCCTCATTGAAGAGCACCCCCAGCTCACCTGTCGCTCAGAGCTGACACAGAGCACCTCAGAGCAGGACTTGAACTAACAAACAGCAGCTCCGACAGGTCTGTGACCCTGGGCATCACTCTGTGTGGCCTCCCTCCACCTGGTCTTCCAGAGACTTCCACTGCACCCAGGGCACCAGGCCTCTGTCTCCAACCACCACCCACCCCTCCTCTCCCTGACTCCTGGGTTCCTCTCATTAGGAGAGGGTTTTCTTGAAGTTGTCTCCCACTCATGGGCCAGATAAAATGATTAGAAAACAAGCCAAAGCTGCAGCCCCTTGTCTATCCTGACTCTCAGGAGCCCACACCTGTTCCTTGGACCTGGCCGGTTCAGCAAGTTCCATTTTCTGCAACTGTGAGCCCCTGAGGGGTGATGATTGGCTACCTGGGCAGCCTTACCATGCTGGCCAGCCCTCCCCAGGTGTGCCTGGGTTGAGATCAATATAAATACCACTCCAGGCAGCAAAAGCCCCTGCAGCTGTGCCTGACGCCATTTTCTCTGCCCTGTCAGCAGTCTCGGGGCTGGGCTGGTGGGAGGGAGTGAGAGGCCACGGCTTTGTGGGTGGCCCAGTGTGAGTGGGGCTCTGCTGGACTTTCTGCAGCAGATGCCAGGCTGCCACCTGCTAAAGAAGAGGATGTGTCACCCATACCTGCTGCTGGAATTTCTCCCTGGGCAGAGGTGAGGAAGGAAAAAAGCAGTGGGGGCAGGGACAGGACGGGTATCTCAGGCAGGGAAATGGAAATCTTCCAGAAGAGCACCCAGGGCCAGGACCATCCTGGCTGGCCTGCAGGCACCAAGTCAGCTGGCATGCTGTCACTCGTGTGGCTCCATGGCCCTTCCTCTAGGCTTTCAAGTCCTTGTATATATTCAGGTGTTTTACCTGGGAAGGGTGGGAACAGTTCAGCAGCAAGTGGCCTGGGGCTCAGCTCACGTTTACTCACAGATGCCTCGGCACGGTGCCCCAGCTTTGCAATGAGGACGCTTGTTGTGTGGGGGCTGCTGGCTGAATGGGAGACGATTCCCCACCACTGACCAACTTCAGAATTGTTTACAACTGGAGCAAGTGCCCTGATACGGTTTTCCTCTGAGTAACTGGTGGGTTCTGTTTTTTTTTTTCTCTTTTTCGTTTTTGGTTCAAGGTAGATTTTATTCCTCTTTTTTGTATTTACAGATATAAGCATGGAAATAATTTATTCATATAAATACATGTATGTGAAGGGAATAATTGTTTTTTCTGTTTTATTTTTTAAATTTTATTTCTTTTTAATTTTGAATTTTATTTTATATTTTTATACAGCAGGTTCTCATTGGTTATCTACTTTATACATATAAATGTTTACATGCCAATCCCAATCTCTCAACTCCTCCCACCACCACCCCTCCAAGAGCTTTCCCCCCTTGTTGTCCATACGATTGTTGTCTACATCTGTTGCTCTATTTATGCCTTGCAAAATGGTTAATCTGTACAGTTTTTCTAGGTTCCACATATATGCATGAATATACAAGATTTGTTTTTCTCTTTCTGACTTACTTCACTCTGTAGGACAGTCTCTAGATCCATCGACGTCTCTACAAATGACCCAATTTCATTCCTTTCATGGCTTAGTAATATTCCATTTTATATATGTACCACAGCTTTATGCATTCGTCTGTCTGTGGGCATTTAGGTTGCTTCCATTACCTCGATATTGTAAATAGTGATGCAATGAACATTGCGGTGAATGTCTCTTTTTGATTTATGGTTTTGTCTGAGTATATGTCCAGTCCTGGGATTGCTGTATCATATGGTAATTCTATTATTAGTTTCTTAAGAAACTCCATATTGTTCTCCATAGTGACTGTATCAATTTATATTCCCAACAATAGTGGAAGAGTGTTCCTTTTCTCCACACCCTTTCCAGCATTTGTTGTTTGTAGATTTTCAGATGATGCCCATTCTAACAGGTGTGAGGTGATACCTCATTGTTGAGTCCATTTCGTTGAGCAACGGGTAGGTCTTGTCTATTACATATTTGGCTTATGGAACGGTATCTGTGCTAATTTCAAACTCTGGTTTTATGCAGCACCCCAACTCACCTTTCCCCTTAAGCAAGCATAAGTTGGTTTTCTAAACTTGAGACCCTGTTCTGTTTTGTAATTCAGTTCATGTGTAGCCAAGTTTACATTCCGTGCATTAGTGATACCTTATGATGTTTCTTTTTCTGTGTGACTTATTTCACTTAGAATCATCATGCCTCAATCCACTCATTATGCTGGTACAGGCCTGGTGACACAGATTTCATTGCTGAGTGGTATTCTGTTGTACATAAGTACCGCAACTTCTTTATCAATTATTTGTTCTCTGGGATATTTAACTTGTACTGTAGAAGAGGCTCCTGTAAACAGAGCCGTTGTAAATTTTGGGGTGGCTGTGTCTTTTTGATTTTAATTTCCCTAAGCTATAGGACCATAAGTGGAAATGCCCTAGATTCTGTTGCTTTGTTTTTCAGATGTATCAGGAAACACCATACACTTCTCCAGAGTGGCTGTTGGCAATGTACATCCCGCCCATAAGCATAACAAGGCTCCTTTTTCCCCATGGCCTGTCTTGCCTTTCTGGATTTTACACTTTTCTCAGTGGCCCTTTAGACTGGGGGGAAGTGACACTTCATAGTAGTTCGGATTTCCATTGCAAGCTTGCTTGGTTTGCCAAAAAGGGCGTATGTGTTTTTTCCTGAATATATTCAGGAACAAACTCATACGCCCTTTGTTGCCAAGTGCATCATTGTCGATGTTCTGCCTCTTTTCCTATGCTTTAAATGCAAATCCAGTCTACCTCCTGAAATCGGTTTCCTGCAATTCTGCCCCGCTTTCAAGTCCTCTTCGCAGCCTTACTTCAATATATTTTTGGACGTTATCTGTCATTTATAACTCTGCAGGTTTGTGAATTACAGGGCCCCTGAGCTCCTTTCTTCAACTCGCTTTCTTGTGAGCTGGCCGCAAACCCGCAAGACTGCTTCAGGCCCTAATCTGCTTCTGGCAGGGCACGCTGAGCCTTTGGTTAATTCCTCTTCCTGGTGGGAAATGAGTGTTAAATATGCCCGTCCAGACACCTACCTCACTCTCAACCCCTTGGTGATGTGGGTCCTCTGGTTTGTGGCCACTTTTGCTGGGTTCCTCACCTTTCAATGATGTGGCCCCACTAGTGTGAGGACACTCCTGCTTGGTTCTCATCCACGTGGTTATGTGGACCCCCTGGTGAGAGTCTGTTCCTGGCTTTGTTCCTCACCCACCTGTGAGGGAGACCCTCTGCTGATAGGTCACTCCTGCATGGCTGGCACACATTGCCTTGGTGAAGTCAGCCGTGTGGTGGCAGTTGGAGCGTGCTGGGAATCTCTTCCCCCGGTGATGAGGGCCCTCTTGCGTCAGGCCCTAACTGCTGGGCTCACCAACTTTTCTTAGGGAGCCCAGTGATGCTTTGGCACTCCTCTTAGGATCCCATCTCCATGGGGATGTGGGCCTTCTGCTCTGAGGTCCCAACGGCTGGGTTGTTCACATTTTCATGATGTGGGCTCTCTGGTGTTAGTTCACAGAAGCCTGGATCCCATAGCCTCTGTGCTCTTGGCTGCCTGCTGGGAGGTTCCAACTGCTGGATTCCTCACTTTTTTAATTTTTTGGGCCCTCTGTTGTGAGGATCCTCCTGCCTGCCTCACTCCCAGCCCCTTCGTGATGTGTGTCGTCTGGTTTGAGGCCACATGTGCTGGGTTCCTCACCTTTCGATGATGTGGGACCAATGGTCTTAGGAGACTCCTGCCTGGTTCACATCCCCTTGGTGATGTGGGCCCTCTGTTGAGAGTCTGATCCCGGCTGGGTTCCTCACCCATCTGTGAGGTAGGCCGTCTGATGTGAGGTCACTCTTGCCTGGCTTGCTCACCTCGCCTTGTGGACATGAGCCCTCTGGTGGCACTTGGAGCCTGCTGGGAGCCTCCTCTCCTCGGTGATGAGGGCCCTCTGGCATCAGGCCCTAACTGCTGGGCTCCCTACATTTTGTGATGTGCGCCCAGTGGTGCGAGGACACTCCAGCCAGGTTCACATCCCCATTGGGGTGTGGGCCTTCTGCTCTGAGGTCCCAAAGCCTGGGTTGCTCACAGTTTCATGATGTGGGCTCTCTGCTGTTAGTTCACTCCTGCCTGCATCCCATAGCTTCTGTGCTCTGGGCCGCCTGCTGGGAGGTTCCAACTGCTGGATTCCTCACCTTTCTTATTCTTTGGGCCCTCTGTTTTTAGGCTACTCCTGCCTGCCTCACTCCCATTCCCTTTGTGATATGTGTCCTCTGATTTGAGGCCACATGTGCTGGGTTCCGCACCTTTCGATGATGTGACCCCACTGGAGGGAAGACAGTCCTGACTGGTTCCCATCCCCTTGCTGATGTGGGCCCTCAGGTGAGAGTCTGATCCTCGCTGGGTTCCTCACCCTTCTGTGAGGTGGGCCCTCTGCTGTGAGGTCAATCATGCCTGTCTGGCACACGTCACCTTGGCGACGTGGGCCCTCTGGTGGCAGTTGGAGTGTGCTGGGATCCTCCTCCCCTCGGTGATGAGGGCCCTCTTGCCTTAGGCCATAACTGCTGGGCTCCCCACATTTTCTGATGTGCGCCAAGTGAGTGAGGAGACTCTTGCCAGGTTCCCATCCCCATGGCGATATGGGCCTTCTGCTCTGAGGTCAAAACGGCTGGCTTGCTCACAGTACCATGATGTGGGCCCTCTGCTGTGAGTTCACTCCGGCAAGGATCCCTTATCATCGGTGCTCTGAGCCGCCTGCTGGGAGGTTCCAACTGCTGGATTCCTCAACTTTTTTATTCTATGTGCCCTCTGTTGTGAGGCTCCTCCTGCCTGCCTCACTGCCAGCCCCTTGGTGATGACTGTCCTATGGCTTGAGGCCACATGTGCTGCGTTCCTCACCTTTCGATGATGTGACCCCACTCGTGTGAGGACACTCCTGCCTGGTTCCCATCCCCTTGGTGAGGTGGGCCCTCTGGCGAGAGTCTAATCCTGGCTGGGTTCCTCAACGTTCTGTGAGGTAGGCCCTCTGCTGTGAGGTCACTCCTGCCTGGCTGGCACACGTCACCTTGGAGACGTGAGCCCTCTGGTGGCAGTTGGAGCGTGCAGGGCGCCTCCTCCTCTCGGTGATGACGGCCCTCTGGCGTCAGGCCCTAAATGGTGGGCTCCCCACATTTTCTGATGTGCGCCCAGTGGTGCGAGGACACTCCAGCCAGGTTCCCATTCCCATGGGGATGTGGTCCTTCTGCGCTGAGGTCTCAACTCCTGGGTTGCTCACAGTTTTGTGATGTGGGCCCTCTGCTGTGAGTTCACTGTGGCCTGGATCCCATAGCCTCGGTGTTCTGGGCCGCCTGCTGGAAGGTCTAAATGCTGGAATCCTCACGTTTTTTATATTATGTGCCCTGTGTTGTGAGGCTACTCCTGCCTGCCTCACTCCAAGGCCCTTGGTGATGTGGGTCCTCTGGTTTGAGGACACATGTGCTGGGTTCCTCACCTTAAGATGATGAGGCCCCACTGGTGTGAGGATAATCCTGACTGGGTCCCATCCCCTTTGTGATGTGGGCCCTCTGGTGAGAGTCTGATCCTGGCTGGGTTCCTCACCCATCTGTGAGGTGGGCCCTCTACTATCAGGTAACTCTTGCCTGGGTTGCTCACCTCGCCTTGTTGACATGAGCCCTCTGGTGGCAATTGGACCCTGCTGGGAGCCTCCTCAGCTCTGTGATGAGGGCCCTCTGATGTCAGGCCCTAACTGCTGGGCTCCCCAACTTTTCTTAGTGAGCCCAGTGTTGCTCAAGCACTCCTCTTAGGTTCCCATCCCCATGGGGATGTGGGCCTTCTGCTCTGAGGTTCCAACGGCTGGGTTGATCACAATTTCATGATGTGGGCTCTCTGGTGTTAGTTCACTGTGGCCTGGATCCCATAGCCTCTGTGGTCTTGGCTGCCTGCTGGGAGGTTCCAACTGCTCGATTCCTCAACTTTTGTATTCTATGGGTCCTGTGTTGTGATGCTCCTCCTGCCTGCCTCACTCGCAACCCCTTCGTGATGTGGGTCTTCTGGTTTGAGGCCACATGTGCTGGGTTAGGCAACTTTCTATGATGTGGCCCCACTGGTGTGAGGACACTCCTGCCTGGTTCCCATCCCCTTGGTGATGTGGGCCTTCTGGTGACAGTCTTATCCTGGCTGAGTTCCTCACTCTTCTGTGAGGTAGGCCCTCTGCTGTGAGGTCAATCCTGCCTGACTTGCACACATCACCTTGGCGACGTGGGCCCTCTGTTGGCACATGGAACCTGCTGGGAGCCTCCTGCCCTCGGTGATGATGGCCCTCTAGCATCAGGCTCTAACTGCTGGGCTCCCCACGTTTTCTGATGTGAGCCCAGTGATGCCAGGACACTCCTGTCAGGTTCCCATCCCCATGGGGATGTGGGCTTTCTGCTCTGAGGTCCCAATGCCTGGGTTGCTCACAGTTTCATGATGTGGGCTCTCTGGTGTTAGTTAACTCCTGCCTGCATCCCATAGCTTCTGTGCTCTCGGCCGCCTGCTGGGAGGTTCCAAATGCTGGATTCCTCACTTTTTTTATTCTTTGGGCCCTCTGTTTTTAGGCTACTCCTACCTGCCTCACTCCCATCCCCTTTGTGATGTATGTCCTCTGATATGAGGCCACATGTGCTGGGTTCCTCACCTTTCGATGATGTGGTCCCACTGGTGGGAGGACAGTCCTGACTGGTTCCCATCCCCTTGGTGTTGTGGGCCCTCTGGTGAGAGTCTCATCCTGCCTCGGTTCCTCACCCTTCTGTGAGATAGGCCCTCTGCTGTGAGGTCACTACTGCCTGGCTGGTGCATGCCACCTTGTAGACGTGGGCCCTCTGTTGGCAGTTGGAACCTGCTGGGAGTCTCCTCCCCTCAGTTATGAGGGCCCCCTGGCATCAGGCCCTAACTGCTGGGCTCCTAACATTTTCTGATATGTGCTAAGTGGTGCAAAGCCACTCCTGCCAGGTTCCCATCCCAATGGGGATGTGGGCCTTCTGTTCTGAGGTCCCAACAGCTGGGCTGCTCACAGGTTCATGATGTGGGCCCTCTGCTGTGAGTTCACTGCGGCCTGGATCCCATAGCCTCGGTGCTCTGGGCCACTTGCTGGGAGGTTCCAACTGCTGGATTCCTCAACTTTTATATTCTATGGACCCTGTGTTGTGAGGCCAGTCCTGCCAGCCTCATTCCGAACCCCTTGGTGATGTGGTTCCTCTGGTTTGAGGACACATGTGCTGGGATCCTCACCTTTCGATGATGTTGTCCCACTGGTGTGGGGACACTCCTGCCTGGTTCCCATCCCCTTGGTGATGTGGGCCCTCTGGTGAGAGTCTGATCCTGGCTGTGTTCCTCACCCTTCTGTGAGGTGGGCCCTCTGCTGTGAGGTCACTCCTGCCAGGCTGGCACACATCGCCTTGGCGACGTTGGCCCTCTGGTGGCAGCTGGAGCCTGCTGGGAGCCTCCTCCTCTCGGTGATGAGTGCCCTCTAGCGTCAGGCCCTAACTTCTGAGCACCCCACGTTTTCTGATGTGAGCCCAGTGATGCCAGGACACTCCTGTCATGTTCCCATCACCATGGGGATGTGGGCCTTCTGCTCTGAGGTCCCAATGTCTGGGTTGCTCACAGTTTCATGATGTGGGCTGTCTGGTGTTAGTTCACTCTGGCCTGGTTCCTCTAGCCTCTGTGCTCTGGGCCGCCTGCTGGGAGGTTCCAACTGCTGGATTCCTCACCTTTCTTATTTTTGGGCCCTCTGTTATGAGGCTCCTCCTGCCTGCCTCACTCCCAGCCCCTTGGTGATGGGTGTCCTATGGTTTGAAGCCACATGTTCTGGGTTCCTCACCTTTAGATGATGTGGCCCTACTCATGTGAGGACACTCCTGCCTGGTTCCAATCCATTTGGTGATGTGGGCCCTCTGGTGCGAGTCTGATCCTGACTGGGTTCGTCACACTTCTCTGAGGTGGACCCTCTGCTGTGAGGTCATTCGTGCCTGGTTGGCACACATCGCCTTGGCGACGTCAGCCCTCTGGTGGCAGTTGGAGCCTGCTGGGAGCCTCCTTCCCTTGGTGATGAGGGTCCTCTGGCGTCAGGCCCTAACTGCTGGTCGCCCAAAATTTTCTGATACGTTCTCAGTGGTGCGAGGACACTCCTACCAGAATTCCATCCCCATGGGGATGTGGGCCTCCTGCTCTGAGGTCCCAATGGCTGGGTTGCTCAGTTTCATGACATGGGCCCTCTTCTGTGAGTTCACTGTGGCCTGGATCCCATAGCCTCGGTGCTCTGGGCCGCCTGCTGGGAGGTTCCAACTGCTGGATTCCTCACTTTTTTATTCTATGTGCCCAGTGTTGTGAGGCTACTCCTGCCTGCCTCACTCCGAGGTCCTTGGTGATGTGGGTCCTCTGGTTTGAGGACACATGTGCTGAGTACCTCAGCTTTCGATGATGTGGCCCCACTGATGTGAAGACACTCCTGCCTGGTTCCCATCCCCTTGGTGATGTGGGCCCTCTGGTGAGAGTCTGATGTTGGCTGGGTTTCTCACCCTTCTGTGAGGTGGGACCTCTGCTGTGAGGTAACTCCTGCCTGGCATGTTAACGTTGCCTTGGCAATGTGAGCCCTCAGGTGGCAGTTGGAGCCTGCTGGGAATCTCCTCCCCTCAGTTATGAGAGCTCTGGATAAAACACATATGCCCTTTTTTGCCAAGTGCATTATTTTCCAAGTTCTGTCTCTTTTCCTATGCTTTAAGAGCTACTCCCGTGTACGTTTTGAAATCAATTTCCAGCAATTCTGCCCTGCATTCAAGTCCTCTTCGCAGCCTTACTTCAGCATAATTTTGGATGATAGCTGTCATTTATAACTCCGCAGGTTTCTGAATTACAGTGTCCCTGAGCTCCTTTCTTCAACTCGCTTTCTTGTGAGCTGGCCGCAACACCGCAGGATCTCCTCAGGCCCTAATTTAGTTCCAGCATGGCACGCGGAGCCTTTGGTTAATTCCTCTTCCTGGTGGGAAATGAGAGTTAAATTTGCCCGTCCGGACACCTCCACCTAGTCTCTCATTGGTTCTCCCTATTCCTGTTCATTTTCCACAGAAATTGCAAACTGGGCCAAACAGGAGGTTAAAGGCACTGACTCTCCAAGTGGGGAGAGTGTTAGTAAAGCGTCTGGAATGTTGCACCCGAGTACCAGGGGACGAAAACTGAGACACATTTGAACACGTTTTCCGATCACACGGTGGATCATACTCTGGGTTCCACAGGCATGTTTTAGCTGAAGGAAGAATCCCTTAAACAGGGAGAGTTGAGACCCATGGAATGGGTACCATGCAATATGACTTCAAAGGGTCTGCATTTGCTCACCGAACCTCACCAATCCTATCACTGCTGCGTTTATGCCGCTGTACACATGCTTGATTCTCTTTCGGAGACATATAAATCCATAGGTTTTAAGATTCTTACTAGTCAGGTAGATTCTTACTAGTCAGGAATATTCTTAGGCGTTTAATATGGGGTGTTGAGTCCACTTCGTTGAGCAAGGAGTAGCTCTTGTCTATTACATATTTGGCTTATGGAACGGTATCTGTGCTAATTTCAATCTCTGGTTTCATGCAGCACCCCAACTCACCCGTCCCCTTAAGCAAGCATAAGTTGGTTTTCTACATTTGACACCCTGTTCTGTTTTGTAATTCAGTTCTTGTGTAGCCAAGTTTACATTCCGTGTATTAGTGATATCTTATGATGTTTCTTTTTCTGTGTGACTAATTTCACTTAGAATCATCGTACCTGAATCCACTCATTATGCTGCTACGGGCCTGATGACATAGATTTCATTGCTGAGTGATATTGCATTGTACATAAGTACCACAACTTCTTTATCCATTTTTCGCTTTCTGTGATATTGAACTTGTTCGGTAAACGAGGTTCTTGTAAACAGAGCCGTCCCAAACTTTGGGGTGGCTGTGTCTTTTTGATTTTAATTTCCCTAAGCTATAGGACCATAAGTGGAAGTGCCCTAGGCTCTGTTGCTTTGTTTTTTGGATGTTTCAGGAAACACCATACACTTCTCCAGAGTGGCTGCTGGCAATTTACATCCCGCCCATCAGCATAACAAGGCTCCCAGTTCTCCATGGCCTGTCCTGCCTTTCTGGATGTTACACTTTTTTCAGATGGCCCTTTTGACCGGGGGGCAGTGAGACTTCATTGTAGTGCAGATTTCCTTTGCAAGCTTGCTTGGTTGGCCAAAAAGGGCGTATGCGTTTTTTCCTGAATATATTCAGGGAAAAACGCATACGCCCTTTTTGGCCAAGTGCATCATTGTGGACGTTCTGCCTCTTTTCCTATGCTTTACATGCAATTCCAGTCTACCTCCTGAAATCGGTTTCCTGCAATTCTGCCCCGCTTTCAACTCCTCTTGGCAGCCTTACTTCAATATATTTTTGGAAGATAGCTGTCATTTATAACTCTGCAGGTTTGTGAATTACAGTGCCCCTGAGCTCCTTTCTTCAACTCGCTTTCTTGTGAGCTGGCCGCAACACCGCAGGATTGCTTCTGGCCCTAGTGTGGTTCCGGCATGGCACGCTGAGCCTTTGGTTAATTCCTCTTCCTGGTGGGAAATGAGAGTTAAATTTGCCCATCCGGACACCTCCACCTAGTCTCTCATTGGTTCTCCCTATTCCTGTTCATTTTCCACAGAAATTGCAAACTGGGCCAAACAGGAGGTTAAAGGCACTGACTCTCCAAGTGGGGAGAGTGTTAGTAAAGCGTCTGGAATGTTGCACCCGAGTACCAGGGGACGAAAACTGAGACACATTTGAACAAGTTTCCCGATCACACGGTGGATCATACTCTGGGTTCCACATGCATGTTTTAGCTGAAGGAAGAATCCCTTAAACATGGAGAGTTGAGACCCATGGAATGGGTACCATGCAATATGACTTCAAAGGGTCTGCATTTGCTCACCGAACCTCACCAGTCCTATCACTGCTGCGTTTATGCCGCTGTACACACGCTTGATTCTCTTTCAGAGACATATAAATCCATAGGTTTTAAGATTCTTACTAGTCAGGTATATTGTTAGGCGTTTAATATGGGGTGTTGAGTCCACTTCGTTGAGCAAGGAGTAGCTCTTGTCTATTACATATTTGGCTGATGGAAAGGTATCTGTGCTAATTTCAATCTCTGGTTTTATGCAGCACCCCAACTCACCTTTCCCCTTAAGCAAGCATAAGTTGGTTTTCTACATTTGACACCCTGTTCTGTTTTGTAATTCAGTTCTTGTGTAGCCAAGTTTACATTCCATTTATTAGTGATATCTTATGATGTTTCATTTTCTGTGTGACTAATTTCACTTAGAATCATCGTACCTGAATCCACTCATTATGCTGCTACGGGCCTGATGACATAGATTTCATTGCTGAGTGATATTGCATTGTACGTAAGTACCACAATTTCTTTATCCATTTTTCGCTTTGTGTGATATTGAACTTGTACCGTAAACGAGGTTCTTGTAAACAGAGCCGTCCCAAACTTTGGGGTGGCTGTGTCTTTTTGATTTTAATTTCCCTAAGCTATAGGACCATAAGTGGAAGTGCCCTAGGCTCTGTTGCTTTGTTTTTTGGATGTTTCAGGAAACACCATACACTTCTCCAGAGTGGCTGCTGGCAATTTACATCCCACCCATCAGCATAACAAGGCTCCCAGTTCTCCAGTTCCTGTCCTGCCTTTCAGGATTTTACACTTTTTTCAGATGGCCCTTTTGACCGGGGGGCAGTGAGACTTCATTGTAGTGCAGATTTCCTTTGCAAGCTTGCTTGGTTGGCCAAAAAGGGCGTATGCGTTTTTTCCTGAATATATTCAGGAAAAAACGCCTACGCCCGTTTTGGCCAAGTGCATCATTGTGGACGTTCTGCCTCTTTTCCTATGCTTTACATGCAATTCCCGTCTGACTCCTGAAATCGGTTTCCTGCATTTCTGCCCCGCTTTCAAGTCCTCTTGGCTGCCTTCCTTCAATATATTTTTGGAAGATAGCTGTCATTTATAACTCTGCAGGTTTGTGAATTACAGTGCCCCTGAGCTCCTTTCTTCAACTCGCTTTCTTGTGAGCTGGCCGCAACACCGCAGGATTGCTTCAGGCCCTAGTTTGGATCCGGCACGGCATGCTGAGCCTTTGGTTAATTCCTCTTCCTGGTGGGAAATGAGAGTTAAATTTGCCCGTCCAGACACCTCCACCTAGTCTCTCATTGGTTCTCCCTATTCCTGTTCATCTTCCGCAGAAATTGCTAACTGGGCCAAACAGGAGGTTAAAGGCACTGACTCTCCAAGTGGGGAGAGTGTTAGTAAAGCGTCTGGAATGTTGCACCCGAGTACCAGGGGACGAAAACTGAGACACATTTGAACACTTTTCCCGATCAAACAGTGGATCATACTCTGGGTTCCACATGCATGTTTTAGCTGAAGGAAGAATCCCTTAAACCTGGAGAGTTGAGACCCATGGAATGGGTACCATGCAATATGACTTCAAAGGGTCTTCATTTGCTCACCGAACCTCACCAATCCTATCACTGCTGCGTTTATGGCCCTGTACACACGCTTGATTTTCTTTCAGAGACATAGCAATTCATAGGTTTTAAGATACTTACTAGTCAGGTACATTCTTAGGCGTTTAATATGGGGTGTTGAGTCCATTTCGTTGAGCAAGGAGTAGTTCTTGTATATTCCATATTTGGCTTAAGGAACTTTATCTGTGTTCATTTAAATCTCTGGTTTTATGCAGCACCCCAACTCACCTTTCCCCTTAAGCAAGCATAAGTTGGTTTTCTAAATTTGAGACCCTGTTCTGTTTTGTCATCCAGTTCCTGTGTAGCCAAGTTTACATTCCGTGTATTAGTGATATCTTATGATGTTTCTTTTTCTGTGTGACTTATTTCAGTTAGAATCATCATACCTGAATCCACTCATTATGCTGCTACGGGCCTGATGACATAGATTTCATTGCTGAGTGATATTGCATTGTACGTAAGTACCACAACTTCTTTATCCATTTTTCACTTTCTGCGATATTGAACTTGTACCGTAAACGAGGTTCTTGTAAACAGAGCCGTCCCAAACTTTGGGGTGGCTGTGTCTTTTTGATTTTAATTTCCCTAAGCTATAGGACCATAAGTGGAAGTGCCCTAGGCTCTGTTGCTTTGTTTTTTAGATGTTTCAGGAAACACCATACACCTCTCCCGAGTGGCTCTTGGCAATTTACATCCCGCCCATCAGCATAACAAGGCTCCCAGTTCTCCATGGCCTGTCCTGCCTTTCTGGATTTTACACTTTTTTCAGATGGCCCTTTTGACCGGGGGGAAGTGAGACTTCATTGTAGTGCAGATTTCCTTTGCAAGCTTGCTTGGTTGGCCAAAAAGGGCGTATGCGTTTTTTCCTGAATATATTCAGGAAAAAACGCATACGCCCTTTTTGGCCAAGTGCATCATTGTGGACGTTCTGCCTCTTTTCCTATGCTTTACATGCAATTCCAGTCTACCTCCTGAAATCGGTTTCGTGCAATTCTGCTCCACTTTCAAGTCCTCTTGACAGCCTTACTTCAATATATTTTTGTAAGATAGCTGTCATTTATAACTCTGCAGGTTTGTGAATTACAGTGTCCCTGAGCTCCTTTCTTCAACTCGCTTTCTTGTGAGCTGGCCGCAACACCACAGGATTGCTTCAGGCCCTCGTTTGGTTCCGGCACGGCATGCTGAGCCTTTGGTTAATTCCTCTTCCTGGTGGGAAATGAGAGTTAAATTTGCCCGTCCAGACACCTCCACCTAGTCTCTCATTGGTTCTCCCTATTCCTGTTCATTTTCCACAGAAATTGCAAACTGGGCCAAACAGGAGGTTTTAGGCACTGACTCTCCAAGTGGGGAGAGTGTTAGTAAAGCGTCTGGAATGTTGCACCCGAGTACCAGGGGACGAAAACTGAGACACATTTGAACACGTTTCCCGATCACACAGTGGATGATACTCTGGGTTCCACAGGCATGTTTTAGCTGAAGGAAGAATCCCTTAAACATGGAGAGTTGAGACCCATGGAATGGGTACCATGCAATATGACTTCAAAGGGTCTGCATTTGCTCACCGAACCTCACCAGTCCTATCACTGCTGCGTTTATGCCGCTGTACACACGCTTGATTCTCTTTCGGAGACATATAAATCCATAGGTTTTAAGATTCTTACTAGTCATGTATATTCTTAGGCGTTTAATATGGGGTGTTGAGTCCACTTCGTTGAGCAAGGAGTAGCTCTTGTCTATTACATATTTGGCTTATGGAACGGTATCTGTGCTAATTTCAATCTCTGGTTTTATGCAGCACCCCAACTCACCTTTCCCCTTAAGCAAGCATAAGTTGGTTTTCTACATTTGACACCCTGTTCTGTTTTGTAATTCAGTTCTTGTGTAGCCAAGTTTACATTCCGTGTATTAGTGATATCTTATGATGTTTCTTTTTCTGTGTGACTTATTTCACTTAGAATCATCGTACCTGAATCCACTCATTATGCTGCTACGGGCCTGATGACATAGATTTCATTGCTGAGTGATATTGCATTGTACGTAAGTACCACAACTTCTTTATCCATTTTTCGCTTTCTGTGATATTGAACTTGTACCGTAAACGAGGTTCTTGTAAACAGAGCCGTCCCAAACTTTGGGGTGGCTGTGTGTTTTTAATTTTAATTTCCCTAAGCTATAGGACCATAAGTGGAAGTGCCCTAGGCTCTGTTGCTTTGTTTTTTGGATGTTTCAGGAAACACCATACACTTCTCCAGAGTGGCTGCTGGCAATTTACATCCCGCCCATCAGCATAACAAGGCTCCCAGTTCTCCATGGCCTGTCCTGCCTTTCTGGATTTTACACTTTTTTCAGATGGCCCTTTTGACCGGGGGGCAGTGAGACTTCATTGTAGTGCAGATTTCCTTTGCAAGCTTGCTTGGTTGGCCAAAAAGGGCGTATGCGTTTTTTCCTGAATATATTCAGGAAAAAACGCATACGCCCTTTTTGGCCAAGTGCATCATTGTGGACGTTCTGCCTCTTTTCCTATGCTTTACATGCAATTCCAGTCTACCTCCTGAAATCGGTTTCCTGCAATTCTGCCCGGCTTTCAACTCCTCTTGGCTGCCTTACTTCAATATATTTTTGGAAGACAGCTGTCATTTATAACTCTGCAGGTTTGTGAATTACAGTGCCCCTGAGCACCTTTCTTCAACTCGCTTTCTTGTGAGCTGGCCGCAACACCGCAGGATTGCTTCAGGCCCTAGTTTGGATCCGGCACGGCATGCTGAGCCTTTGGTTAATTCCTCTTCCTGGTGGGAAATGAGAGTTAAATTTGCCCGTCCAGACACCTCCACCTAATCTCTCATTGGTTCTCCCTATTCCTGTTCATCTTCCACAGAAATTGCAAACTGGGCCAAACAGGAGGTTAAAGGCACTGACTCTCCAAGTGGGGAGAGTGTTAGTAAAGCGTCTGGAATGTTGCACCCGAGTACCCGGGGACGAAAACTGAGACACATTTGAACACGTTTCCCGATCACACGGTGGATCATACTCTGGGTTCCACATGCATGTTTTAGCTGAAGGAAGAATCCCTTAAACATGGAGAGTTGAGACCCATGGAATGGGTACCATGCAATATGACTTCAAAGGGTCTGCATTTGCTCACCGAACCTCACCAGTCCTATCACTGCTGCGTTTATGCCGCTGTACACACGCTTGATTCTCTTTCAGAGACATATAAATCCATAGGTTTTAAGATTCTTACTACTCATGTATATTCTTAGGCGTTTAATATGGGGTGTTGAGTCCACTTCGTTGAGCAAGGAGTAGCTCTTGTCTATTACATATTTGGCTTATGGAATGGTATCTGTGCTCATTTCAATCTCTGGTTTTATGCAGCACCCCAACTCACCTTTCCCCTTAAGCAAGCATAAGTTGGTTTTCTACATTTGACACCCTGTTCTGTTTTGTAATTCAGTTCTTGTGAAGCCAAGTGTACATTCCGTGTAGTAGTGATATCTTATGATGTTTCTTTTTCTGTGTGACTTATTTCACTTAGAATCATCGTACCTGAATCCACTCATTATGCTGCTATGGGCCTGATGACATAGATTTCATTGCTGAGTGATATTGCATTGTACGTAAGTACCACAACTTCTTTATCCATTTTTCGCTTTCTGTGATATTGAACTTGTACCGTAAACGAGGTTCTTGTAAACAGAGCCGTCCCAAACTTTGGGGTGGCTGTGTCTTTTTGATTTTAATTTCCCTAAGCTATAGGACCATAAGTGGAAGTGCCCTAGGCTCTGTTGCTTTGTTTTCTGGATGTTTCAGGAAACACCATACACTTCTCCAGAGTGGCTGCTGGCAATTTACATCCCGCCCATCAGCATAACAAGGCTCCCAGTTCTCCATGGCCTGTCCTGCCTTTCTGGATGTTACACTTTTTTTGATGGCCCTTTTGACCGGGGGGCAGTGAGACTTCATTGTAGTGCAGATTTCCTTTGCAAGCTTGCTTGGTTGGCCAAAAAGTGCGTATGCGTTTTTTCCAGAATATATTCAGGAAAAAACGCATACGCCCTTTTTGGCCAACTGCATCATTGTGGACGTTCTGCCTCTTTTCCTATGCTTTACATGCAATTCCAGTCTACCTCCTGAAATGGGTTTCCTGCAATTCTGCCCCGCTTTCAACTCCTCTTGGCAGCCTTACTTCAATATATTTTTGGAAGATAGCTGTCATTTATAACTCTGCAAGTTTGTGAATTACAGTGCCCCTGAGCTCCTTTCTTCAACTCGCTTTCTTGTGAGCTGGCCGCAACACCGCAGGATTGCTTCAGGCCCTAGTTTGTTTCCGGCACGGCATGCTGAGCCTTTGGTTAATTCCTCATCCTGGTGGGAAATGAGAGTTAAATTTGCCCGTCCAGACACCTCCACCTAGTCTCTCATTGGTTCTCCCTATTCCTGTTCATTTTCCACAGAAATTGCAAACTGGGCCAAACAGGAGGTTAAAGGCGCTGACTCTCCAAGTGGGGAGAGTGTTAGTAAAGCGTCTGGAATGTTGCACCCGAGTACCTGGGGACGAAAACTGAGACACATTTGAACACGTTTCCCGATCACACGGTGGATCATACTCTGGGTTCCACATGCATGTTTTAGCTGAAGGAAGAATCCCTTAAACAGGGAGAGTTGAGACCCATGGAATGGGTTCCATGCAATATGATTTCAAAGGGTCTGCATTTGCTCACCGAACCTCACCAGTCCTATCAGTGCTGCATTTATGCCGCTGTACACACGCTTGATTCTCTTTCGGAGACATATAAATCCATAGGTTTTAACATTCTTACTAGTCAGGTATATTCTTAGGCGTTTAATGTGGGGTGTTGAGTCCACTTCGTTGAGCAAGGAGTAGCTCTTGTCTATTACACATTTGGCTTATGGAACGGTATCTGTGCTAATTTCAATCTCTGGTTTTATGCAGCACCCCAACTCACCTTTCCCCTTAAGCAAGCATAAGTTGGTTTTCTACATTTGACACCCTGTTCTGTTTTGTAATTCAGTTCTTGTGTAGCCAAGTTTACATTCCGTGTATTAGTGATATCTTCTGATGTTTGTTTTTCTGTGTCACTTATTTCACTTAGAATCATCGTACCTGAATCCACTCATTATGCTGCTACGGGCCTGATGACATAGATTTCATTGCTGAGTGATATTGCATTGTGCCTAAGTACCACAACTTCTTTATCCATTTTTCGCTTTGTGTGATATTGAACTTGTACCGTAAACGAGGTTCTTGTAAACAGAGCCGTCCCAAACTTTGGGGTGGCTGTGTCTTTTTGATTTTAATTTCCCTAAGCTATAGGACCATAAGTGGAAGTGCCCTAGGCTCTGTTGCTTTGTTTTTTGGATGTTTCAGGAAACACCATACACTTCTCCAGAGTGGCTGCTGGCAATTTACATCCCACCCATCAGCATAACAAGGCTCCCAGTTCTCCATGTCCTGTCCTGCCTTTCAGGATTTTACACTTTTTTCAGATGGCCCTTTTGACCGGGGGGCAGTGAGACTTCATTGTAGTGCAGATTTCCTTTGCAAGCTTGCTTGGTTGGCCAAAAAGGGCGTATGCGTTTTTTCCTGAATATATTCAGGAAAAAACGCCTACGCCCGTTTTGGCCAAGTGCATCATTGTGGACGTTCTGCCTCTTTTCCTATGCTTTACATGCAATTCCCGTCTGACTCCTGAAATCGGTTTCCTGCATTTCTGCCCCGCTTTCAAGTCCTCTTGGCTGCCTTCCTTCAATATATTTTTGGAAGATAGCTGTCATTTATAACTCTGCAGGTTTGTGAATTACAGTGCCCCTGAGCTCCTTTCTTCAACTCGCTTTCTTGTGAGCTGGCCGCAACACCGCAGGATTGCTTCAGGCCCTAGTTTGGATCCGGCACGGCATGCTGAGCCTTTGGTTAATTCCTCTTCCTGGTGGGAAATGAGAGTTAAATTTGCCCGTCCAGACACCTCCACCTAGTCTCTCATTGGTTCTCCCTATTCCTGTTCATCTTCCGCAGAAATTGCTAACTGGGCCAAACAGGAGGTTAAAGGCACTGACTCTCCAAGTGGGGAGAGTGTTAGTAAAGCGTCTGGAATGTTGCACCCGAGTACCAGGGGACGAAAACTGAGACACATTTGAACACTTTTCCCGATCAAACAGTGGATCATACTCTGGGTTCCACATGCATGTTTTAGCTGAAGGAAGAATCCCTTAAACCTGGAGAGTTGAGACCCATGGAATGGGTACCATGCAATATGACTTCAAAGGGTCTTCATTTGCTCACCGAACCTCACCAATCCTATCACTGCTGCGTTTATGGCCCTGTACACACGCTTGATTTTCTTTCAGAGACATAGCAATTCATAGGTTTTAAGATACTTACTAGTCAGGTACATTCTTAGGCGTTTAATATGGGGTGTTGAGTCCATTTCGTTGAGCAAGGAGTAGTTCTTGTATATTCCATATTTGGCTTAAGGAACTTTATCTGTGTTCATTTAAATCTCTGGTTTTATGCAGCACCCCAACTCACCTTTCCCCTTAAGCAAGCATAAGTTGGTTTTCTAAATTTGAGACCCTGTTCTGTTTTGTAATCCAGTTCCTGTGTAGCCAAGTTTACATTCCGTGTATTAGTGATATCTTATGATGTTTCTTTTTCTGTGTGACTTATTTCAGTTAGAATCATCATACCTGAATCCACTCATTATGCTGCTACGGGCCTGATGACATAGATTTCATTGCTGAGTGATATTGCATTGTACGTAAGTACCACAACTTCTTTATCCATTTTTCACTTTCTGCGATATTGAACTTGTACCGTAAACGAGGTTCTTGTAAACAGAGCCGTCCCAAACTTTGGGGTGGCTGTGTCTTTTTGATTTTAATTTCCCTAAGCTATCGGACCATAAGTGGAAGTACCCTAGGCTCTGTTGCTTTGTTTTTTAGATGTTTCAGGAAACACCATACACCTCTCCGGAGTGGCTCTTGGCAATTTACATCCCGCCCATCAGCATAACAAGGCTCCCAGTTCTCCATGGCCTGTCCTGCCTTTCTGGATTTTACACTTTTTTCAGATGGCCCTTTTGACCGGGGGGAAGTGAGACTTCATTGTAGTGCAGATTTCCTTTGCAAGCTTGCTTGGTTGGCCAAAAAGGGCGTATGCATTTTTTCCTGAATATATTCAGGAAAAAACGCATACGCCCTTTTTGGCCAAGTGCATCATTGTGGACGTTCTGCCTCTTTTCCTATGCTTTAAATGCAATTCCAGTCTACCTCCTGAAATCGGTTTCCTGCAATTCTGCCCCGCTTTCAAGTCCTCTTGGCAGCCTTACTTCAGTATATTTTTGGACGATAGCTGTCATTTATAACTCTGCAGGTTTGTGAATTACAGTGCCCCTGAGCTCCTTTCTTCAACTCGCTTTCTTGTGAGCTGGCCGCAACACCGCAGGATTGCTTCAGGCCCTAATCTGGTTCCGGCACGGCACGCTGAGCCTTTGGTTAATTCCTCTTCCTGGTGGGAAATGAGAGTTAAATTTGCCCGTCCAGACACCTCCAGCTAGTCTCTCATTGGTTCTCCCTATTCCTGTTCATCTTCCGCAGAAATTGCAAACTGGGCCAAACAGGAGGTTAAAGGCACTGACTCTCCAAGTCGGGAGAGTGTTAGTAAAGCGTCTGGAATGTTGCACCCGAGTACCAGGGGACGAGAACTGAGACATATTGGAACACGTCTCCCGATCACACGGTTGATCATACTCTGGGTTCCACGTGCATGTTTTAGCTGAAGGAAGAATCCCTTAAACCTGGAGAGTTGAGACCCGTGGAATGGGTACCATGCAATATGACTTCAAAGGGTCTTCATTTGCTCACCGAACCTCTCCAATCCTATCACTGCTGCGTTTGTGCCCCTGTACACACGCTTGATTTTCTTTCAGAGACATAGCAATCCATAGGTTTTAAGATACTTACTAGTCAGGTACATTCTTAGGCGTTTAATATGGGGTGTTGAGTCCATTTCGTTGAGCAAGGAGTAGTTCTTGTCTATTCTATATTTGGCTTAAGGAACTTTATCTGTGCTCATTTCAATCTCTGGTTTTATGCAGCACCCCAACTCACCTTTCCCCTTAAGCAAGCATAAGTTGGTTTTCTAAATTTGAGACCCTGTTCTGTTTTGTAATCCAGTTCCTGTGTAGCCAAGTTTACATCCCGTGTATTAGTGATATCTTATGATGTTTCTTTTTCTGTGTGACTTATTTCAGTTAGAATCATCATACCTGAATCCACTCATTATGCTGCTACGGGCCTGATGACATAGATTTCATTGCTGAGTGATATTGCATTGTACGTAAGTACCACAACTTCTTTATCCATTTTTCACTTTCTGCGATATTGAACTTGTACCGTAAACGAGGTTCTTGTAAACAGAGCCGTCCCAAACTTTGGGGTGGCTGTGTCTTTTTGATTTTAATTTCCCTAAGCTATAGGACCATAAGTGGAAGTGCCCTAGGCTCTGTTGCTTTGTTTTTTAGATGTTTCAGGAAACACCATACACCTCTCCCGAGTGGCTGTTGGCAATTTACATCCCGCCCATCAGCATAACAAGGCTCCCAGTTCTCCATGGCCTGTCCTGCCTTTCTGGATTTTACACTTTTTTCAGATGGCCCTTTTGACCGGGGGGAAGTGAGACTTCATTGTAGTGCAGATTTCCTTTGCAAGCTTGCTTGGTTGGCCAAAAAGGGCGTATGCGTTTTTTCCTGAATATATTCAGGAAAAAACGCATACGCCCTTTTTGGCCAAGTGCATCATTGTGGACGTTCTGCCTCTTTTCCTATGCTTTAAATGCAATTCCAGTCTACCTCCTGAAATCGGTTTCCTGCAATTCTGCCCCGCTTTCAAGTCCTCTTGGCAGCCTTACTTCAGTATATTTTTGGACGATAGCTGTCATTTATAACTCTGCAGGTTTGTGAATTACAGTGCCCCTGAGCTCCTTTCTTCAACTCGCTTTCTTGTGAGCTGGCCGCAACACCGCAGGATTGCTTCAGGCCCTAATCTGGTTCCGGCACGGCACGCTGAGCCTTTGGTTAATTCCTCTTCCTGGTGGGAAATAAGAGTTAAATTTGCCCGTCCAGACACCTCCAGCTAGTCTCTCATTGGTTCTCCCTATTCCTGTTCATTTTCCGCAGAAATTGCAAACTGGGCCAAACAGGAGGTTAAAGGCACTGACTCTCCAAGTCGGGAGAGTGTTAGTAAAGCGTCTGGAATGTTGCACCCGAGTACCAGGGGACGAGAACTGAGACATATTGGAACATGTCTCCCGATCACACGGGTGATCATACTCTGGGTTCCACGTGCATGTTTTACCTGAAGGCAGAATCCCTTAAACCTGGAGAGTTGAGACCCGTGGAATGGGTACCATGCAATATGACTTCAAAGGGTCTTCATTTGCTCACCGAACCTCTCCAATCCTATCACTGCTGCGTTTATGCCCCTGTACACACGCTTGATTTTCTTTCAGAGACATAGCAATTCATAGGTTTTAAGATACTTACTAGTCAGGTACATTCTTAGGCGTTTAATATGGGGTGTTGAGTCCATTTCGTTGAGCAAGGAGTAGTTCTTGTCTATTCCATATTTGGCTTAAGGAACTTTATCTGTGTTCATTTAAATCTCTGGTTTTATGCAGCACCCCAACTCACCTTTCCCCTTAAGCAAGCATAAGTTGGTTTTCTAAATTTGAGACCCTGTTCTGTTTTGTAATCCAGTTCCTGTGTAGCCAAGTTTACATTCCGTGTATTAGTGATATCTTATGATGTTTCTTTTTCTGTGTGACTTATTTCAGTTAGAATCATCATACCTGAATCCACTCATTATGCTGCTACGGGCCTGATGACATAGATTTCATTGCTGAGTGATATTGCATTGTACGTAAGTACCACAACTTCTTTATCCATTTTTCACTTTCTGCGATATTGAACTTGTACCGTAAACGAGGTTCTTGTAAACAGAGCCGTCCCAAACTTTGGGGTGGCTGTGTCTTTTTGATTTTAATTTCCCTAAGCTATAGGACCATAAGTGGAAGTACCCTAGGCTCTGTTGCTTTGTTTTTTAGATGTTTCAGGAAACACCATACACCTCTCTGGAGTGGCTCTTGGCAATTTACATCCCGCCCATCAGCATAACAAGGCTCTCAGTTCTCCATGGCCTGTCCTGCCTTTCTGGATTTTACACGTTTTTCAGATGGCCCTTTTGACCGGGGGGCAGTGAGACTTCATTGTAGTGCAGATTTCCTTTGCAAGCTTGCTTGGTTGGCCAAAAAGGGCGTATGCGTTTTTTCCAGGAAAAAACGCATACGCCCTTTTTGGCCAAGTGCATCATTGTGGACGTTCTGCCTCTTTTCCTATGCTTTAAATGCAATTCCAGTCTACCTCCTGAAATCGGTTTCCTGCAATTCTGCCCCGCTTTCAAGTCCTCTTGGCAGCCTTACTTCAGTATATTTTTGGATGATAGCTGTCATTTATAACTCTGCAGGTTTGTGAATTACAGTGCCCCTGAGCTCCTTTCTTCAACTCGCTTTCTTGTGAGCTGGCCGCAACACCGCAGGATTGCTTCAGGCCCTAATCTGGTTCCGGCACGGCACGCTGAGCCTTTGGTTAATTCCTCTTCCTGGTGGGAAATGAGAGTTAAATTTGCCCGTCCAGACACCTCCAGCTAGTCTCTCATTGGTTCTCCCTATTCCTGTTCATCTTCCGCAGAAATTGCAAACTGGGCCAAACAGGAGGTTAAAGGCACTGACTCTCCAAGTCGGGAGAGTGTTAGTAAAGCGTCTGGAATGTTGCACCCGAGTACCAGGGGACGAGAACTGAGACATATTGGAACATGTCTCCCGATCACACGGGTGATCATACTCTGGGTTCCACGTGCATGTTTTACCTGAAGGCAGAATCCCTTAAACCTGGAGAGTTGAGACCCGTGGAATGGGTACCATGCAATATGACTTCAAAGGGTCTTCATTTGCTCACCGAACCTCTCCAATCCTATCACTGCTGCATTTATGCCCCTGTACACACGCTTGATTTTCTTTCAGAGACATAGCAATTCATAGGTTTTAAGATACTTACTAGTCAGGTACATTCTTAGGCGTTTAATATGGGGTGTTGAGTCCATTTCGTTGAGCAAGGAGTAGTTCTTGTCTATTCCATATTTGGCTTAAGGAACTTTATCTGTGTTCATTTAAATCTCTGGTTTTATGCAGCACCCCAACTCACCTTTCCCCTTAAGCAAGCATAAGTTGGTTTTCTAAATTTGAGACCCTGTTCTGTTTTGTAATCCAGTTCCTGTGTAGCCAAGTTTACATTCCGTGTATTAGTGATATCTTATGATGTTTCTTTTTCTGTGTGACTTATTTCAGTTAGAATCATCATACCTGAATCCACTCATTATGCTGCTATGGGCCTGATGACATAGATTTCATTGCTGAGTGATATTGCATTGTACGTAAGTACCACAACTTCTTTATCCATTTTTCACTTTCTGCGATATTGAACTTGTACCGTAAACGAGGTTCTTGTAAACAGAGCCGTCCCAAACTTTGGGGTGGCTGTGTCTTTTTTATTTTAATTTCCCTAAGCTATAGGACCATAAGTGGAAGTACCCTAGGCTCTGTTGCTTTGTTTTTTAGATGTTTCAGGAAACACCATACACCTCTCTGGAGTGGCTCTTGGCAATTTACATCCCGCCCATCAGCATAACAAGGCTCCCAGTTCTCCATGGCCTGTCCTGCCTTTCTGGATTTTACACTTTTTTCAGATGGCCCTTTTGACCGGGGGGAAGTGAGACTTCATTGTAGTGCAGATTTCCTTTGCAAGCTTGCTTGGTTGGCCAAAAAGGGCGTATGCGTTTTTTCCAGGAAAAAACGCATACGCCCTTTTTGGCCAAGTGCATCATTGTGGACGTTCTGCCTCTTTTCCTATGCTTTAAATGCAATTCCAGTCTACCTCCTGAAATCGGTTTCCTGCAATTCTGCCCTGCTTTCAAGTCCTCTTGGCAGCCTTACTTCAGTATATTTTTGGACGATAGCTGTCATTTATAACTCTGCAGGTTTGTGAATTACAGTGCCCCTGAGCTCCTTTCTTCAACTCGCTTTCTTGTGAGCTGGCCGCAACACCGCAAGATTGCTTCAGGCCCTAATCTGGTTCCGGCACGGCACGCTGAGCCTTTGGTTAATTCCTCTTCCTGGTGGGAAATGAGAGTTAAATTTGCCCGTCCAGACACCTCCAGCTAGTCTCTCATTGGTTCTCCCTATTCCTGTTCATTTTCCGCAGAAATTGCAAACTGGGCCAAACAGGAGGTTAAAGGCACTGACTCTCCAAGTCGGGAGAGTGTTAGTAAAGCATCTGGAATGTTGCACCCGAGTACCAGGGGACGAGAACTGAGACATATTGGAACATGTCTCCCGATCACACGGGTGATCATACTCTGGGTTCCACGTGCATGTTTTACCTGAAGGCAGAATCCCTTAAACCTGGAGAGTTGAGACCCGTGGAATGGGTACCATGCAATATGACTTCAAAGGGTCTTCATTTGCTCACCGAACCTCTCCAATCCTATCACTGCTGCGTTTGTGCCCCTGTACACACGCTTGATTTTCTTTCAGAGACATAGCAATCCATAGGTTTTAAGATACTTACTAGTCAGGTACATTCTTAGGCGTTTAATATGGGGTGTTGAGTCCATTTCGTTGAGCAAGGAGTAGTTCTTGTCTATTCCATATTTGGCTTAAGGAACTTTATCTGTGCTCATTTCAATCTCTGGTTTTATGCAGCACCCCAACTCACCTTTCCCCTTAAGCAAGCATAAGTTGGTTTTCTAAATTTGAGACCCTGTTCTGTTTTGTAATCCAGTTCCTGTGTAGCCAAGTTTACATCCCGTGTATTAGTGATATCTTATGATGTTTCTTTTTCTGTGTGACTTATTTCAGTTAGAATCATCATACCTGAATCCACTCATTATGCTGCTACGGGCCTGATGACATAGATTTCATTGCTGAGTGATATTGCATTGTACGTAAGTACCACAACTTCTTTATCCATTTTTCACTTTCTGCGATATTGAACTTGTACCGTAAACGAGGTTCTTGTAAACAGAGCCGTCCCAAACTTTGGGGTGGCTGTGTCTTTTTGATTTTAATTTCCCTAAGCTATAGGACCATAAGTGGAAGTGCCCTAGGCTCTGTTGCTTTGTTTTTTAGATGTTTCAGGAAACACCATACACCTCTCCCGAGTGGCTGTTGGCAATTTACATCCCGCCCATCAGCATAACAAGGCTCCCAGTTCTCCATGGCCTGTCCTGCCTTTCTGGATTTTACACTTTTTTCAGATGGCCCTTTTGACCGGGGGGAAGTGAGACTTCATTGTAGTGCAGATTTCCTTTGCAAGCTTGCTTGGTTGGCCAAAAAGGGCGTATGCGTTTTTTCCTGAATATATTCAGGAAAAAACGCATACGCCCTTTTTGGCCAAGTGCATCATTGTGGACGTTCTGCCTCTTTTCCTATGCTTTAAATGCAATTCCAGTCTACCTCCTGAAATCGGTTTCCTGCAATTCTGCCCCGCTTTCAAGTCCTCTTGGCAGCCTTACTTCAGTATATTTTTGGACGATAGCTGTCATTTATAACTCTGCAGGTTTGTGAATTACAGTGCCCCTGAGCTCCTTTCTTCAACTCGCTTTCTTGTGAGCTGGCCGCAACACCGCAGGATTGCTTCAGGCCCTAATCTGGTTCCGGCACGGCACGCTGAGCCTTTGGTTAATTCCTCTTCCTGGTGGGAAATGAGAGTTAAATTTGCCCGTCCAGACACCTCCAGCTAGTCTCTCATTGGTTCTCCCTATTCCTGTTCATCTTCCGCAGAAATTGCAAACTGGGCCAAACAGGAGGTTAAAGGCACTGACTCTCCAAGTCGGGAGAGTGTTAGTAAAGCGTCTGGAATGTTGCACCCGAGTACCAGGGGACGAGAACTGAGACATATTGGAACACATCTCCCGATCACACGGTTGATCATACTCTGGGTTCCACGTGCATGTTTTAGATGAAGGAAGAATCCCTTAAACCTGGAGAGTTGAGACCCGTGGAATGGGTACCATGCAATATGACTTCAAAGGGTCTTCATTTGCTCACCGAACCTCTCCAATCCTATCACTGCTGCGTTTATGCCCCTGTACACACGCTTGATTTTCTTTCAGACACATAGCAATCCATAGGTTTTAAGATACTTACTAGTCAGGTACATTCTTAGGCGTTTAATATGGGGTGTTGAGTCCATTTCGTTGAGCAAGGAGTAGTTCTTGTCTATTCCATATTTGGCTTAAGGAACTTTATCTGTGCTCATTTCAATCTCTGGTTTTATGCAGCACCCCAACTCACCTTTCCCCTTAAGGAAGCATAAGTTGGTTTTCTAAATTTGAGACCCTGTTCTGTTTTGTAATCCAGTTCCTGTGTAGCCAAGTTTACATCCCGTGTATTAGTGATATCTTATGATGTTTCTTTTTCTGTGTGACTTATTTCAGTTAGAATCATCATACCTGAATCCACTCATTATGCTGCTACGGGCCTGATGACATAGATTTCATTGCTGAGTGATATTGCATTGTACGTAAGTACCACAACTTCTTTATCCATTTTTCACTTTCTGCGATATTGAACTTGTACCGTAAACGAGGTTCTTGTAAACAGAGCCGTCCCAAACTTTGGGGTGGCTGTGTCTTTTTGATTTTAATTTCCCTAAGCTATAGGACCATAAGTGGAAGTGCCCTAGGCTCTGTTGCTTTGTTTTTTAGATGTTTCAGGAAACACCATACACCTCTCCGGAGTGGCTGTTGGCAATTTACATCCCGCCCATCAGCATAACAAGGCTCCCAGTTCTCCATGGCCTGTCCTGCCTTTCTGGATTTTACACTTTTTTCAGATGGCCCTTTTGACCGGGGGGAAGTGAGACTTCATTGTAGTGCAGATTTCCTTTGCAAGCTTGCTTGGTTGGCCAAAAAGGGCGTATGCGTTTTTTCCTGAATATATTCAGGAAAAAACGCATACGCCCTTTTTGGCCAAGTGCATCATTGTGGACGTTCTGCCTCTTTTCCTATGCTTTAAATGCAATTCCAGTCTACCTCCTGAAATCGGTTTCCTGCAATTCTGCCCCGCTTTCAAGTCCTCTTGGCAGCCTTACTTCAGTATATTTTTGGACGATAGCTGTCATTTATAACTCTGCAGGTTTGTGAATTACAGTGCCCCTGAGCTCCTTTCTTCAACTCGCTTTCTTGTGAGCTGGCCGCAACACCGCAGGATTGCTTCAGGCCCTAATCTGGTTCCGGCACGGCACGCTGAGCCTTTGGTTAATTCCTCTTCCTGGTGGGAAATGAGAGTTAAATTTGCCCGTCCAGACACCTCCAGCTAGTCTCTCATTGGTTCTCCCTATTCCTGTTCATCTTCCGCAGAAATTGCAAACTGGGCCAAACAGGAGGTTAAAGGCACTGACTCTCCAAGTCGGGAGAGTGTTAGTAAAGCGTCTGGAATGTTGCACCCGAGTACCAGGGGACGAGAACTGAGACATATTGGAACACGTCTCCCGATCACACGGTTGATCATACTCTGGGTTCCACGTGCATGTTTTAGCTGAAGGAAGAATCCCTTAAACCTGGAGAGTTGAGACCCGTGGAATGGGTACCATGCAATATGACTTCAAAGGGTCTTCATTTGCTCACCGAACCTCTCCAATCCTATCACTGCTGCGTTTATGCCCCTGTACACACGCTTGATTTTCTTTCAGACACATAGCAATCCATAGGTTTTAAGATACTTACTAGTCAGGTACATTCTTAGGCGTTTAATATGGGGTGTTGAGTCCATTTCGTTGAGCAAGGAGTAGTTCTTGTCTATTCCATATTTGGCTTAAGGAACTTTATCTGTGCTCATTTCAATCTCTGGTTTTATGCAGCACCCCAACTCACCTTTCCCCTTAAGCAAGCATAAGTTGGTTTTCTAAATTTGAGACCCTGTTCTGTTTTGTAATCCAGTTCCTGTGTAGCCAAGTTTACATCCCGTGTATTAGTGATATCTTATGATGTTTCTTTTTCTGTGTGACTTATTTCAGTTAGAATCATCATACCTGAATCCACTCATTATGCTGCTACGGGCCTGATGACATAGATTTCATTGCTGAGTGATATTGCATTGTACGTAAGTACCACAACTTCTTTATCCATTTTTCACTTTCTGCGATATTGAACTTGTACCGTAAACGAGGTTCTTGTAAACAGAGCCGTCCCAAACTTTGGGGTGGCTGTGTCTTTTTGATTTTAATTTCCCTAAGCTATAGGACCATAAGTGGAAGTGCCCTAGGCTCTGTTGCTTTGTTTTTTAGATGTTTCAGGAAACACCATACACCTCTCCCGAGTGGCTGTTGGCAATTTACATCCCGCCCATCAGCATAACAAGGCTCCCAGTTCTCCATGGCCTGTCCTGCCTTTCTGGATTTTACACTTTTTTCAGATGGCCCTTTTGACCGGGGGGAAGTGAGACTTCATTGTAGTGCAGATTTCCTTTGCAAGCTTGCTTGGTTGGCCAAAAAGGGCGTATGCGTTTTTTCCTGAATATATTCAGGAAAAAACGCATACGCCCTTTTTGGCCAAGTGCATCATTGTGGACGTTCTGCCTCTTTTCCTATGCTTTAAATGCAATTCCAGTCTACCTCCTGAAATCGGTTTCCTGCAATTCTGCCCCGCTTTCAAGTCCTCTTGGCAGCCTTACTTCAGTATATTTTTGGACGATAGCTGTCATTTATAACTCTGCAGGTTTGTGAATTACAGTGCCCCTGAGCTCCTTTCTTCAACTCGCTTTCTTGTGAGCTGGCCGCAACACCGCAGGAATGCTTCAGGCCCTAATCTGGTTCCGGCACGGCACGCTGAGCCTTTGGTTAATTCCTCTTCCTGGTGGGAAATAAGAGTTAAATTTGCCCGTCCAGACACCTCCAGCTAGTCTCTCATTGGTTCTCCCTATTCCTGTTCATTTTCCGCAGAAATTGCAAACTGGGCCAAACAGGAGGTTAAAGGCACTGACTCTCCAAGTCGGGAGAGTGTTAGTAAAGCGTCTGGAATGTTGCACCCGAGTACCAGGGGACGAGAACTGAGACATATTGGAACATGTCTCCCGATCACACGGGTGATCATACTCTGGGTTCCACGTGCATGTTTTACCTGAAGGCAGAATCCCTTAAACCTGGAGAGTTGAGACCCGTGGAATGGGTACCATGCAATATGACTTCAAAGGGTCTTCATTTGCTCACCGAACCTCTCCAATCCTATCACTGCTGCGTTTATGCCCCTGTACACACGCTTGATTTTCTTTCAGAGACATAGCAGTTCATAGGTTTTAAGATACTTACTAGTCAGGTACATTCTTAGGCGTTTAATATGGGGTGTTGAGTCCATTTCGTTGAGCAAGGAGTAGTTCTTGTCTATTCCATATTTGGCTTAAGGAACTTTATCTGTGTTCATTTAAATCTCTGGTTTTATGCAGCACCCCAACTCACCTTTCCCCTTAAGCAAGCATAAGTTGGTTTTCTAAATTTGAGACCCTGTTCTGTTTTGTAATCCAGTTCCTGTGTAGCCAAGTTTACATTCCGTGTATTAGTGATATCTTATGATGTTTCTTTTTCTGTGTGACTTATTTCAGTTAGAATCATCATACCTGAATCCACTCATTATGCTGCTACGGGCCTGATGACATAGATTTCATTGCTGAGTGATATTGCATTGTACGTAAGTACCACAACTTCTTTATCCATTTTTCACTTTCTGCGATATTGAACTTGTACCGTAAACGAGGTTCTTGTAAACAGAGCCGTCCCAAACTTTGGGGTGGCTGTGTCTTTTTGATTTTAATTTCCCTAAGCTATAGGACCATAAGTGGAAGTGCCCTAGGCTCTGTTGCTTTGTCTTTTAGATGTTTCAGGAAACACCATACACCTCTCTGGAGTGGCTCTTGGCAATTTACATCCCGCCCATCAGCATAACAAGGCTCCCAGTTCTCCATGGCCTGTCCTGCCTTTCTGGATTTTACACTTTTTTCAGATGGCCCTTTTGACCGGGGGGAAGTGAGACTTCATTGTAGTGCAGATTTCCTTTGCAAGCTTGCTTGGTTGGCCAAAAAGGGCGTATGCGTTTTTTCCAGGAAAAAACGCATACGCCCTTTTTGGCCAAGTGCATCATTGTGGACGTTCTGCCTCTTTTCCTATGCTTTAAATGCAATTCCAGTCTACCTCCTGAAATCGGTTTCCTGCAATTCTGCCCCGCTTTCAAGTCCTCTTGGCAGCCTTACTTCAGTATATTTTTGGACGATAGCTGTCATTTATAACTCTGCAGGTTTGTGAATTACAGTGCCCCTGAGCTCCTTTCTTCAACTCGCTTTCTTGTGAGCTGGCCGCAACACCGCAGGATTGCTTCAGGCCCTAATCTGGTTCCGGCACGGCACGCTGAGCCTTTGGTTAATTCCTCTTCCTGGTGGGAAATGAGAGTTAAATTTGCCCGTCCAGACACCTCCAGCTAGTCTCTCATTGGTTCTCCCTATTCCTGTTCATCTTCCGCAGAAATTGCAAACTGGGCCAAACAGGAGGTTAAAGGCACTGACTCTCCAAGTCGGGAGAGTGTTAGTAAAGCGTCTGGAATGTTGCACCCGAGTACCAGGGGACGAGAACTGAGACATATTGGAACACGTCTCCCGATCACACGGTTGATCATACTCTGGGTTCCACGTGCATGTTTTAGCTGAAGGAAGAATCCCTTAAACCTGGAGAGTTGAGACCCGTGGAATGGGTACCATGCAATATGACTTCAAAGGGTCTTCATTTGCTCACCGAACCTCTCCAATCCTATCACTGCTGCGTTTATGCCCCTGTACACACGCTTGATTTTCTTTCAGAGACATAGCAATCCATAGGTTTTAAGATACTTACTAGTCAGGTACATTCTTAGGCGTTTAATATGGGGTGTTGAGTCCATTTCGTTGAGCAAGGAGTAGTTCTTGTCTATTCTATATTTGGCTTAAGGAACTTTATCTGTGCTCATTTCAATCTCTGGTTTTATGCAGCACCCCAACTCACCTTTCCCCTTAAGCAAGCATAAGTTGGTTTTCTAAATTTGAGACCCTGTTCTGTTTTGTAATCCAGTTCCTGTGTAGCCAAGTTTACATCCCGTGTATTAGTGATATCTTATGATGTTTCTTTTTCTGTGTGACTTATTTCAGTTAGAATCATCATACCTGAATCCACTCATTATGCTGCTACGGGCCTGATGACATAGATTTCATTGCTGAGTGATATTGCATTGTACGTAAGTACCACAACTTCTTTATCCATTTTTCACTTTCTGCGATATTGAACTTGTACCGTAAACGAGGTTCTTGTAAACAGAGCCGTCCCAAACTTTGGGGTGGCTGTGTCTTTTTGATTTTAATTTCCCTAAGCTATAGGACCATAAGTGGAAGTGCCCTAGGCTCTGTTGCTTTGTTTTTTAGATGTTTCAGGAAACACCATACACCTCTCCCGAGTGGCTCTTGGCAATTTACATCCCGCCCATCAGCATAACAAGGCTCCCAGTTCTCCATGGCCTGTCCTGCCTTTCTGGATTTTACACTTTTTTCAGATGGCCCTTTTGACCGGGGGGAAGTGAGACTTCATTGTAGTGCAGATTTCCTTTGCAAGCTTGCTTGGTTGGCCAAAAAGGGCGTATGCGTTTTTTCCTGAATATATTCAGGAAAAAACGCATACGCCCTTTTTGACCAAGTGCATCATTGTGGACGTTCTGCCTCTTTTCCTATGCTTTAAATGCAATTCCAGTCTACCTCCTGAAATCGGTTTCCTGCAATTCTGCCCCGCTTTCAAGTCCTCTTGGCAGCCTTACTTCAGTATATTTTTGGACGATAGCTGTCATTTATAACTCTGCAGGTTTGTGAATTACAGTGCCCCTGAGCTCCTTTCTTCAACTCGCTTTCTTGTGAGCTGGCCGCAACACCGCAGGATTGCTTCAGGCCCTAATCTGGTTCCGGCACGGCACGCTGAGCCTTTGGTTAATTCCTCTTCCTGGTGGGAAATGAGAGTTAAATTTGCCCGTCCAGACACCTCCAGCTAGTCTCTCATTGGTTCTCCCTATTCCTGTTCATCTTCCGCAGAAATTGCAAACTGGGCCAAACAGGAGGTTAAAGGCACTGACTCTCCAAGTCGGGAGAGTGTTAGTAAAGCGTCTGGAATGTTGCACCCGAGTACCAGGGGACGAGAACTGAGACATATTGGAACACGTCTCCCGATCACACGGTTGATCATACTCTGGGTTCCACGTGCATGTTTTAGCTGAAGGAAGAATCCCTTAAACCTGGAGAGTTGAGACCCGTGGAATGGGTACCATGCAATATGACTTCAAAGGGTCTTCATTTGCTCACCGAACCTCTCCAATCCTATCACTGCTGCGTTTATGCCCCTGTACACACGCTTGATTTTCTTTCAGACACATAGCAATCCATAGGTTTTAAGATACTTACTAGTCAGGTACATTCTTAGGCGTTTAATATGGGGTGTTGAGTCCATTTCGTTGAGCAAGGAGTAGTTCTTGTCTATTCCATATTTGGCTTAAGGAACTTTATCTGTGCTCATTTCAATCTCTGGTTTTATGCAGCACCCCAACTCACCTTTCCCCTTAAGCAAGCATAAGTTGGTTTTCTAAATTTGAGACCCTGTTCTGTTTTGTAATCCAGTTCCTGTGTAGCCAAGTTTACATCCCGTGTATTAGTGATATCTTATGATGTTTCTTTTTCTGTGTGACTTATTTCAGTTAGAATCATCATACCTGAATCCACTCATTATGCTGCTACGGGCCTGATGACATAGATTTCATTGCTGAGTGATATTGCATTGTACGTAAGTACCACAACTTCTTTATCCATTTTTCACTTTCTGCGATATTGAACTTGTACCGTAAACGAGGTTCTTGTAAACAGAGCCGTCCCAAACTTTGGGGTGGCTGTGTCTTTTTGATTTTAATTTCCCTAAGCTATAGGACCATAAGTGGAAGTGCCCTAGGCTCTGTTGCTTTGTTTTTTAGATGTTTCAGGAAACACCATACACCTCTCCCGAGTGGCTGTTGGCAATTTACATCCCGCCCATCAGCATAACAAGGCTCCCAGTTCTCCATGGCCTGTCCTGCCTTTCTGGATTTTACACTTTTTTCAGATGGCCCTTTTGACCGGGGGGAAGTGAGACTTCATTGTAGTGCAGATTTCCTTTGCAAGCTTGCTTGGTTGGCCAAAAAGGGCGTATGCGTTTTTTCCTGAATATATTCAGGAAAAAACGCATACGCCCTTTTTGGCCAAGTGCATCATTGTGGACGTTCTGCCTCTTTTCCTATGCTTTAAATGCAATTCCAGTCTACCTCCTGAAATCGGTTTCCTGCAATTCTGCCCCGCTTTCAAGTCCTCTTGGCAGCCTTACTTCAGTATATTTTTGGACGATAGCTGTCATTTATAACTCTGCAGGTTTGTGAATTACAGTGCCCCTGAGCTCCTTTCTTCAACTCGCTTTCTTGTGAGCTGGCCGCAACACCGCAGGAATGCTTCAGGCCCTAATCTGGTTCCGGCACGGCACGCTGAGCCTTTGGTTAATTCCTCTTCCTGGTGGGAAATAAGAGTTAAATTTGCCCGTCCAGACACCTCCAGCTAGTCTCTCATTGGTTCTCCCTATTCCTGTTCATTTTCCGCAGAAATTGCAAACTGGGCCAAACAGGAGGTTAAAGGCACTGACTCTCCAAGTCGGGAGAGTGTTAGTAAAGCGTCTGGAATGTTGCACCCGAGTACCAGGGGACGAGAACTGAGACATATTGGAACATGTCTCCCGATCACACGGGTGATCATACTCTGGGTTCCACGTGCATGTTTTACCTGAAGGCAGAATCCCTTAAACCTGGAGAGTTGAGACCCGTGGAATGGGTACCATGCAATATGACTTCAAAGGGTCTTCATTTGCTCACCGAACCTCTCCAATCCTATCACTGCTGCGTTTATGCCCCTGTACACACGCTTGATTTTCTTTCAGAGACATAGCAGTTCATAGGTTTTAAGATACTTACTAGTCAGGTACATTCTTAGGCGTTTAATATGGGGTGTTGAGTCCATTTCGTTGAGCAAGGAGTAGTTCTTGTCTATTCCATATTTGGCTTAAGGAACTTTATCTGTGTTCATTTAAATCTCTGGTTTTATGCAGCACCCCAACTCACCTTTCCCCTTAAGCAAGCATAAGTTGGTTTTCTAAATTTGAGACCCTGTTCTGTTTTGTAATCCAGTTCCTGTGTAGCCAAGTTTACATTCCGTGTATTAGTGATATCTTATGATGTTTCTTTTTCTGTGTGACTTATTTCAGTTAGAATCATCATACCTGAATCCACTCATTATGCTGCTACGGGCCTGATGACATAGATTTCATTGCTGAGTGATATTGCATTGTACGTAAGTACCACAACTTCTTTATCCATTTTTCACTTTCTGCGATATTGAACTTGTACCGTAAACGAGGTTCTTGTAAACAGAGCCGTCCCAAACTTTGGGGTGGCTGTGTCTTTTTGATTTTAATTTCCCTAAGCTATAGGACCATAAGTGGAAGTGCCCTAGGCTCTGTTGCTTTGTCTTTTAGATGTTTCAGGAAACACCATACACCTCTCTGGAGTGGCTCTTGGCAATTTACATCCCGCCCATCAGCATAACAAGGCTCCCAGTTCTCCATGGCCTGTCCTGCCTTTCTGGATTTTACACTTTTTTCAGATGGCCCTTTTGACCGGGGGGAAGTGAGACTTCATTGTAGTGCAGATTTCCTTTGCAAGCTTGCTTGGTTGGCCAAAAAGGGCGTATGCGTTTTTTCCAGGAAAAAACGCATACGCCCTTTTTGGCCAAGTGCATCATTGTGGACGTTCTGCCTCTTTTCCTATGCTTTAAATGCAATTCCAGTCTACCTCCTGAAATCGGTTTCCTGCAATTCTGCCCCGCTTTCAAGTCCTCTTGGCAGCCTTACTTCAGTATATTTTTGGACGATAGCTGTCATTTATAACTCTGCAGGTTTGTGAATTACAGTGCCCCTGAGCTCCTTTCTTCAACTCGCTTTCTTGTGAGCTGGCCGCAACACCGCAGGATTGCTTCAGGCCCTAATCTGGTTCCGGCACGGCACGCTGAGCCTTTGGTTAATTCCTCTTCCTGGTGGGAAATGAGAGTTAAATTTGCCCGTCCAGACACCTCCAGCTAGTCTCTCATTGGTTCTCCCTATTCCTGTTCATCTTCCGCAGAAATTGCAAACTGGGCCAAACAGGAGGTTAAAGGCACTGACTCTCCAAGTCGGGAGAGTGTTAGTAAAGCGTCTGGAATGTTGCACCCGAGTACCAGGGGACGAGAACTGAGACATATTGGAACACGTCTCCCGATCACACGGTTGATCATACTCTGGGTTCCACGTGCATGTTTTAGCTGAAGGAAGAATCCCTTAAACCTGGAGAGTTGAGACCCGTGGAATGGGTACCATGCAATATGACTTCAAAGGGTCTTCATTTGCTCACCGAACCTCTCCAATCCTATCACTGCTGCGTTTGTGCCCCTGTACACACGCTTGATTTTCTTTCAGAGACATAGCAATCCATAGGTTTTAAGATACTTACTAGTCAGGTACATTCTTAGGCGTTTAATATGGGGTGTTGAGTCCATTTCGTTGAGCAAGGAGTAGTTCTTGTCTATTCTATATTTGGCTTAAGGAACTTTATCTGTGCTCATTTCAATCTCTGGTTTTATGCAGCACCCCAACTCACCTTTCCCCTTAAGCAAGCATAAGTTGGTTTTCTAAATTTGAGACCCTGTTCTGTTTTGTAATCCAGTTCCTGTGTAGCCAAGTTTACATCCCGTGTATTAGTGATATCTTATGATGTTTCTTTTTCTGTGTGACTTATTTCAGTTAGAATCATCATACCTGAATCCACTCATTATGCTGCTACGGGCCTGATGACATAGATTTCATTGCTGAGTGATATTGCATTGTACGTAAGTACCACAACTTCTTTATCCATTTTTCACTTTCTGCGATATTGAACTTGTACCGTAAACGAGGTTCTTGTAAACAGAGCCGTCCCAAACTTTGGGGTGGCTGTGTCTTTTTGATTTTAATTTCCCTAAGCTATAGGACCATAAGTGGAAGTGCCCTAGGCTCTGTTGCTTTGTTTTTTAGATGTTTCAGGAAACACCATACACCTCTCCCGAGTGGCTCTTGGCAATTTACATCCCGCCCATCAGCATAACAAGGCTCCCAGTTCTCCATGGCCTGTCCTGCCTTTCTGGATTTTACACTTTTTTCAGATGGCCCTTTTGACCGGGGGGAAGTGAGACTTCATTGTAGTGCAGATTTCCTTTGCAAGCTTGCTTGGTTGGCCAAAAAGGGCGTATGCGTTTTTTCCTGAATATATTCAGGAAAAAACGCATACGCCCTTTTTGACCAAGTGCATCATTGTGGACGTTCTGCCTCTTTTCCTATGCTTTAAATGCAATTCCAGTCTACCTCCTGAAATCGGTTTCCTGCAATTCTGCCCCGCTTTCAAGTCCTCTTGGCAGCCTTACTTCAGTATATTTTTGGACGATAGCTGTCATTTATAACTCTGCAGGTTTGTGAATTACAGTGCCCCTGAGCTCCTTTCTTCAACTCGCTTTCTTGTGAGCTGGCCGCAACACCGCAAGATTGCTTCAGGCCCTAATCTGGTTCCGGCACGGCACGCTGAGCCTTTGGTTAATTCCTCTTCCTGGTGGGAAATGAGAGTTAAATTTGCCCGTCCAGACACCTCCAGCTAGTCTCTCATTGGTTCTCCCTATTCCTGTTCATTTTCCGCAGAAATTGCAAACTGGGCCAAACAGGAGGTTAAAGGCACTGACTCTCCAAGTCGGGAGAGTGTTAGTAAAGCATCTGGAATGTTGCACCCGAGTACCAGGGGACGAGAACTGAGACATATTGGAACATGTCTCCCGATCACACGGGTGATCATACTCTGGGTTCCACGTGCATGTTTTACCTGAAGGCAGAATCCCTTAAACCTGGAGAGTTGAGACCCGTGGAATGGGTACCATGCAATATGACTTCAAAGGGTCTTCATTTGCTCACCGAACCTCTCCAATCCTATCACTGCTGCGTTTGTGCCCCTGTACACACGCTTGATTTTCTTTCAGAGACATAGCAATCCATAGGTTTTAAGATACTTACTAGTCAGGTACATTCTTAGGCGTTTAATATGGGGTGTTGAGTCCATTTCGTTGAGCAAGGAGTAGTTCTTGTCTATTCCATATTTGGCTTAAGGAACTTTATCTGTGCTCATTTCAATCTCTGGTTTTATGCAGCACCCCAACTCACCTTTCCCCTTAAGCAAGCATAAGTTGGTTTTCTAAATTTGAGACCCTGTTCTGTTTTGTAATCCAGTTCCTGTGTAGCCAAGTTTACATCCCGTGTATTAGTGATATCTTATGATGTTTCTTTTTCTGTGTGACTTATTTCAGTTAGAATCATCATACCTGAATCCACTCATTATGCTGCTACGGGCCTGATGACATAGATTTCATTGCTGAGTGATATTGCATTGTACGTAAGTACCACAACTTCTTTATCCATTTTTCACTTTCTGCGATATTGAACTTGTACCGTAAACGAGGTTCTTGTAAACAGAGCCGTCCCAAACTTTGGGGTGGCTGTGTCTTTTTGATTTTAATTTCCCTAAGCTATAGGACCATAAGTGGAAGTGCCCTAGGCTCTGTTGCTTTGTTTTTTAGATGTTTCAGGAAACACCATACACCTCTCCCGAGTGGCTGTTGGCAATTTACATCCCGCCCATCAGCATAACAAGGCTCCCAGTTCTCCATGGCCTGTCCTGCCTTTCTGGATTTTACACTTTTTTCAGATGGCCCTTTTGACCGGGGGGAAGTGAGACTTCATTGTAGTGCAGATTTCCTTTGCAAGCTTGCTTGGTTGGCCAAAAAGGGCGTATGCGTTTTTTCCTGAATATATTCAGGAAAAAACGCATACGCCCTTTTTGGCCAAGTGCATCATTGTGGACGTTCTGCCTCTTTTCCTATGCTTTAAATGCAATTCCAGTCTACCTCCTGAAATCGGTTTCCTGCAATTCTGCCCCGCTTTCAAGTCCTCTTGGCAGCCTTACTTCAGTATATTTTTGGACGATAGCTGTCATTTATAACTCTGCAGGTTTGTGAATTACAGTGCCCCTGAGCTCCTTTCTTCAACTCGCTTTCTTGTGAGCTGGCCGCAACACCGCAGGATTGCTTCAGGCCCTAATCTGGTTCCGGCACGGCACGCTGAGCCTTTGGTTAATTCCTCTTCCTGGTGGGAAATGAGAGTTAAATTTGCCCGTCCAGACACCTCCAGCTAGTCTCTCATTGGTTCTCCCTATTCCTGTTCATCTTCCGCAGAAATTGCAAACTGGGCCAAACAGGAGGTTAAAGGCACTGACTCTCCAAGTCGGGAGAGTGTTAGTAAAGCGTCTGGAATGTTGCACCCGAGTACCAGGGGACGAGAACTGAGACATATTGGAACACGTCTCCCGATCACACGGTTGATCATACTCTGGGTTCCACGTGCATGTTTTAGCTGAAGGAAGAATCCCTTAAACCTGGAGAGTTGAGACCCGTGGAATGGGTACCATGCAATATGACTTCAAAGGGTCTTCATTTGCTCACCGAACCTCTCCAATCCTATCACTGCTGCGTTTATGCCCCTGTACACACGCTTGATTTTCTTTCAGACACATAGCAATCCATAGGTTTTAAGATACTTACTAGTCAGGTACATTCTTAGGCGTTTAATATGGGGTGTTGAGTCCATTTCGTTGAGCAAGGAGTAGTTCTTGTCTATTCCATATTTGGCTTAAGGAACTTTATCTGTGCTCATTTCAATCTCTGGTTTTATGCAGCACCCCAACTCACCTTTCCCCTTAAGCAAGCATAAGTTGGTTTTCTAAATTTGAGACCCTGTTCTGTTTTGTAATCCAGTTCCTGTGTAGCCAAGTTTACATCCCGTGTATTAGTGATATCTTATGATGTTTCTTTTTCTGTGTGACTTATTTCAGTTAGAATCATCATACCTGAATCCACTCATTATGCTGCTACGGGCCTGATGACATAGATTTCATTGCTGAGTGATATTGCATTGTACGTAAGTACCACAACTTCTTTATCCATTTTTCACTTTCTGCGATATTGAACTTGTACCGTAAACGAGGTTCTTGTAAACAGAGCCGTCCCAAACTTTGGGGTGGCTGTGTCTTTTTGATTTTAATTTCCCTAAGCTATAGGACCATAAGTGGAAGTGCCCTAGGCTCTGTTGCTTTGTTTTTTAGATGTTTCAGGAAACACCATACACCTCTCCCGAGTGGCTGTTGGCAATTTACATCCCGCCCATCAGCATAACAAGGCTCCCAGTTCTCCATGGCCTGTCCTGCCTTTCTGGATTTTACACTTTTTTCAGATGGCCCTTTTGACCGGGGGGAAGTGAGACTTCATTGTAGTGCAGATTTCCTTTGCAAGCTTGCTTGGTTGGCCAAAAAGGGCGTATGCGTTTTTTCCTGAATATATTCAGGAAAAAACGCATACGCCCTTTTTGGCCAAGTGCATCATTGTGGACGTTCTGCCTCTTTTCCTATGCTTTAAATGCAATTCCAGTCTACCTCCTGAAATCGGTTTCCTGCAATTCTGCCCCGCTTTCAAGTCCTCTTGGCAGCCTTACTTCAGTATATTTTTGGACGATAGCTGTCATTTATAACTCTGCAGGTTTGTGAATTACAGTGCCCCTGAGCTCCTTTCTTCAACTCGCTTTCTTGTGAGCTGGCCGCAACACCGCAGGATTGCTTCAGGCCCTAATCTGGTTCCGGCACGGCACGCTGAGCCTTTGGTTAATTCCTCTTCCTGGTGGGAAATGAGAGTTAAATTTGCCCGTCCAGACACCTCCAGCTAGTCTCTCATTGGTTCTCCCTATTCCTGTTCATCTTCCGCAGAAATTGCAAACTGGGCCAAACAGGAGGTTAAAGGCACTGACTCTCCAAGTCGGGAGAGTGTTAGTAAAGCGTCTGGAATGTTGCACCCGAGTACCAGGGGACGAGAACTGAGACATATTGGAACACGTCTCCCGATCACACGGTTGATCATACTCTGGGTTCCACGTGCATGTTTTAGCTGAAGGAAGAATCCCTTAAACCTGGAGAGTTGAGACCCGTGGAATGGGTACCATGCAATATGACTTCAAAGGGTCTTCATTTGCTCACCGAACCTCTCCAATCCTATCACTGCTGCGTTTATGCCCCTGTACACACGCTTGATTTTCTTTCAGACACATAGCAATCCATAGGTTTTAAGATACTTACTAGTCAGGTACATTCTTAGGCGTTTAATATGGGGTGTTGAGTCCATTTCGTTGAGCAAGGAGTAGTTCTTGTCTATTCCATATTTGGCTTAAGGAACTTTATCTGTGCTCATTTCAATCTCTGGTTTTATGCAGCACCCCAACTCACCTTTCCCCTTAAGGAAGCATAAGTTGGTTTTCTAAATTTGAGACCCTGTTCTGTTTTGTAATCCAGTTCCTGTGTAGCCAAGTTTACATCCCGTGTATTAGTGATATCTTATGATGTTTCTTTTTCTGTGTGACTTATTTCAGTTAGAATCATCATACCTGAATCCACTCATTATGCTGCTACGGGCCTGATGACATAGATTTCATTGCTGAGTGATATTGCATTGTACGTAAGTACCACAACTTCTTTATCCATTTTTCACTTTCTGCGATATTGAACTTGTACCGTAAACGAGGTTCTTGTAAACAGAGCCGTCCCAAACTTTGGGGTGGCTGTGTCTTTTTGATTTTAATTTCCCTAAGCTATAGGACCATAAGTGGAAGTGCCCTAGGCTCTGTTGCTTTGTTTTTTAGATGTTTCAGGAAACACCATACACCTCTCCGGAGTGGCTGTTGGCAATTTACATCCCGCCCATCAGCATAACAAGGCTCCCAGTTCTCCATGGCCTGTCCTGCCTTTCTGGATTTTACACTTTTTTCAGATGGCCCTTTTGACCGGGGGGAAGTGACACTTCATTGTAGTGCAGATTTCCTTTGCAAGCTTGCTTGGTTGGCCAAAAAGGGCGTATGCGTTTTTTCCTGAATATATTCAGGAAAAAACGCATACGCCCTTTTTGGCCAAGTGCATCATTGTGGACGTTCTGCCTCTTTTCCTATGCTTTAAATGCAATTCCAGTCTACCTCCTGAAATCGGTTTCCTGCAATTCTGCCCCGCTTTCAAGTCCTCTTGGCAGCCTTACTTCAGTATATTTTTGGACGATAGCTGTCATTTATAACTCTGCAGGTTTGTGAATTACAGTGCCCCTGAGCTCCTTTCTTCAACTCGCTTTCTTGTGAGCTGGCCGCAACACCGCAGGATTGCTTCAGGCCCTAATCTGGTTCCGGCACGGCACGCTGAGCCTTTGGTTAATTCCTCTTCCTGGTGGGAAATGAGAGTTAAATTTGCCCGTCCAGACACCTCCAGCTAGTCTCTCATTGGTTCTCCCTATTCCTGTTCATCTTCCGCAGAAATTGCAAACTGGGCCAAACAGGAGGTTAAAGGCACTGACTCTCCAAGTCGGGAGAGTGTTAGTAAAGCGTCTGGAATGTTGCACCCGAGTACCAGGGGACGAGAACTGAGACATATTGGAACACGTCTCCCGATCACACGGTTGATCATACTCTGGGTTCCACGTGCATGTTTTAGCTGAAGGAAGAATCCCTTAAACCTGGAGAGTTGAGACCCGTGGAATGGGTACCATGCAATATGACTTCAAAGGGTCTTCATTTGCTCACCGAACCTCTCCAATCCTATCACTGCTGCGTTTATGCCCCTGTACACACGCTTGATTTTCTTTCAGACACATAGCAATCCATAGGTTTTAAGATACTTACTAGTCAGGTACATTCTTAGGCGTTTAATATGGGGTGTTGAGTCCATTTCGTTGAGCAAGGAGTAGTTCTTGTCTATTCCATATTTGGCTTAAGGAACTTTATCTGTGCTCATTTCAATCTCTGGTTTTATGCAGCACCCCAACTCACCTTTCCCCTTAAGCAAGCATAAGTTGGTTTTCTAAATTTGAGACCCTGTTCTGTTTTGTAATCCAGTTCCTGTGTAGCCAAGTTTACATCCCGTGTATTAGTGATATCTTATGATGTTTCTTTTTCTGTGTGACTTATTTCAGTTAGAATCATCATACCTGAATCCACTCATTATGCTGCTACGGGCCTGATGACATAGATTTCATTGCTGAGTGATATTGCATTGTACGTAAGTACCACAACTTCTTTATCCATTTTTCACTTTCTGCGATATTGAACTTGTACCGTAAACGAGGTTCTTGTAAACAGAGCCGTCCCAAACTTTGGGGTGGCTGTGTCTTTTTGATTTTAATTTCCCTAAGCTATAGGACCATAAGTGGAAGTGCCCTAGGCTCTGTTGCTTTGTTTTTTAGATGTTTCAGGAAACACCATACACCTCTCCCGAGTGGCTGTTGGCAATTTACATCCCGCCCATCAGCATAACAAGGCTCCCAGTTCTCCATGGCCTGTCCTGCCTTTCTGGATTTTACACTTTTTTCAGATGGCCCTTTTGACCGGGGGGAAGTGAGACTTCATTGTAGTGCAGATTTCCTTTGCAAGCTTGCTTGGTTGGCCAAAAAGGGCGTATGCGTTTTTTCCTGAATATATTCAGGAAAAAACGCATACGCCCTTTTTGGCCAAGTGCATCATTGTGGACGTTCTGCCTCTTTTCCTATGCTTTAAATGCAATTCCAGTCTACCTCTTGAAATCGGTTTCCTGCAATTCTGCCCCGCTTTCAAGTCCTCTTGGCAGCCTTACTTCAGTATATTTTTGGACGATAGCTGTCATTTATAACTCTGCAGGTTTGTGAATTACAGTGCCCCTGAGCTCCTTTCTTCAACTCGCTTTCTTGTGAGCTGGCTGCAACACCGCAGGATTGCTTCAGGCCCTAATCTGGTTCCGGCACGGCACGCTGAGCCTTTGGTTAATTCCTCTTCCTGGTGGGAAATGAGAGTTAAATTTGCCCGTCCAGACACCTCCAGCTAGTCTCTCATTGGTTCTCCCTATTCCTGTTCATCTTCCGCAGAAATTGCAAACTGGGCCAAACAGGAGGTTAAAGGCACTGACTCTCCAAGTCGGGAGAGTGTTAGTAAAGCGTCTGGAATGTTGCACCCGAGTACCAGGGGACGAGAACTGAGACATATTGGAACACGTCTCCCGATCACACGGTTGATCATACTCTGGGTTCCACGTGCATGTTTTAGCTGAAGGAAGAATCCCTTAAACCTGGAGAGTTGAGACCCGTGGAATGGGTACCATGCAATATGACTTCAAAGGGTCTTCATTTGCTCACCGAACCTCTCCAATCCTATCACTGCTGCGTTTGTGCCCCTGTACACACGCTTGATTTTCTTTCAGAGACATAGCAATCCATAGGTTTTAAGATACTTACTAGTCAGGTACATTCTTAGGCGTTTAATATGGGGTGTTGAGTCCATTTCGTTGAGCAAGGAGTAGTTCTTGTCTATTCTATATTTGGCTTAAGGAACTTTATCTGTGCTCATTTCAATCTCTGGTTTTATGCAGCACCCCAACTCACCTTTCCCCTTAAGCAAGCATAAGTTGGTTTTCTAAATTTGAGACCCTGTTCTGTTTTGTAATCCAGTTCCTGTGTAGCCAAGTTTACATCCCGTGTATTAGTGATATCTTATGATGTTTCTTTTTCTGTGTGACTTATTTCAGTTAGAATCATCATACCTGAATCCACTCATTATGCTGCTACGGGCCTGATGACATAGATTTCATTGCTGAGTGATATTGCATTGTACGTAAGTACCACAACTTCTTTATCCATTTTTCACTTTCTGCGATATTGAACTTGTACCGTAAACGAGGTTCTTGTAAACAGAGCCGTCCCAAACTTTGGGGTGGCTGTGTCTTTTTGATTTTAATTTCCCTAAGCTATAGGACCATAAGTGGAAGTGCCCTAGGCTCTGTTGCTTTGTTCTTTAGATGTTTCAGGAAACACCATACACCTCTCCCGAGTGGCTCTTGGCAATTTACATCCCGCCCATCAGCATAACAAGGCTCCCAGTTCTCCATGGCCTGTCCTGCCTTTCTGGATTTTACACTTTTTTCAGATGGCCCTTTTGACCGGGGGGAAGTGAGACTTCATTGTAGTGCAGATTTCCTTTGCAAGCTTGCTTGGTTGGCCAAAAAGGGCGTATGCGTTTTTTCCTGAATATATTCAGGAAAAAACGCATACGCCCTTTTTGACCAAGTGCATCATTGTGGACGTTCTGCCTCTTTTCCTATGCTTTAAATGCAATTCCAGTCTACCTCCTGAAATCGGTTTCCTGCAATTCTGCCCCGCTTTCAAGTCCTCTTGGCAGCCTTACTTCAGTATATTTTTGGACGATAGCTGTCATTTATAACTCTGCAGGTTTGTGAATTACAGTGCCCCTGAGCTCCTTTCTTCAACTCGCTTTCTTGTGAGCTGGCCGCAACACCGCAAGATTGCTTCAGGCCCTAATCTGGTTCCGGCACGGCACGCTGAGCCTTTGGTTAATTCCTCTTCCTGGTGGGAAATGAGAGTTAAATTTGCCCGTCCAGACACCTCCAGCTAGTCTCTCATTGGTTCTCCCTATTCCTGTTCATTTTCCGCAGAAATTGCAAACTGGGCCAAACAGGAGGTTAAAGGCACTGACTCTCCAAGTCGGGAGAGTGTTAGTAAAGCATCTGGAATGTTGCACCCGAGTACCAGGGGACGAGAACTGAGACATATTGGAACATGTCTCCCGATCACACGGGTGATCATACTCTGGGTTCCACGTGCATGTTTTACCTGAAGGCAGAATCCCTTAAACCTGGAGAGTTGAGACCCGTGGAATGGGTACCATGCAATATGACTTCAAAGGGTCTTCATTTGCTCACCGAACCTCTCCAATCCTATCACTGCTGCGTTTGTGCCCCTGTACACACGCTTGATTTTCTTTCAGAGACATAGCAATCCATAGGTTTTAAGATACTTACTAGTCAGGTACATTCTTAGGCGTTTAATATGGGGTGTTGAGTCCATTTCGTTGAGCAAGGAGTAGTTCTTGTCTATTCCATATTTGGCTTAAGGAACTTTATCTGTGCTCATTTCAATCTCTGGTTTTATGCAGCACCCCAACTCACCTTTCCCCTTAAGCAAGCATAAGTTGGTTTTCTAAATTTGAGACCCTGTTCTGTTTTGTAATCCAGTTCCTGTGTAGCCAAGTTTACATCCCGTGTATTAGTGATATCTTATGATGTTTCTTTTTCTGTGTGACTTATTTCAGTTAGAATCATCATACCTGAATCCACTCATTATGCTGCTACGGGCCTGATGACATAGATTTCATTGCTGAGTGATATTGCATTGTACGTAAGTACCACAACTTCTTTATCCATTTTTCACTTTCTGCGATATTGAACTTGTACCGTAAACGAGGTTCTTGTAAACAGAGCCGTCCCAAACTTTGGGGTGGCTGTGTCTTTTTGATTTTAATTTCCCTAAGCTATAGGACCATAAGTGGAAGTGCCCTAGGCTCTGTTGCTTTGTTTTTTAGATGTTTCAGGAAACACCATACACCTCTCCCGAGTGGCTCTTGGCAATTTACATCCCGCCCATCAGCATAACAAGGCTCCCAGTTCTCCATGGCCTGTCCTGCCTTTCTGGATTTTACACTTTTTTCAGATGGCCCTTTTGACCGGGGGGAAGTGAGACTTCATTGTAGTGCAGATTTCCTTTGCAAGCTTGCTTGGTTGGCCAAAAAGGGCGTATGCGTTTTTTCCTGAATATATTCAGGAAAAAACGCATACGCCCTTTTTGGCCAAGTGCATCATTGTGGACGTTCTGCCTCTTTTCCTATGCTTTAAATGCAATTCCAGTCTACCTCCTGAAATCGGTTTCCTGCAATTCTGCCCCGCTTTCAAGTCCTCTTGGCAGCCTTACTTCAGTATATTTTTGGACGATAGCTGTCATTTATAACTCTGCAGGTTTGTGAATTACAGTGCCCCTGAGCTCCTTTCTTCAACTCGCTTTCTTGTGAGCTGGCCGCAACACCGCAGGATTGCTTCAGGCCCTAATCTGGTTCCGGCACGGCACGCTGAGCCTTTGGTTAATTCCTCTTCCTGGTGGGAAATGAGAGTTAAATTTGCCCGTCCAGACACCTCCAGCTAGTCTCTCATTGGTTCTCCCTATTCCTGTTCATCTTCCGCAGAAATTGCAAACTGGGCCAAACAGGAGGTTAAAGGCACTGACTCTCCAAGTCGGGAGAGTGTTAGTAAAGCGTCTGGAATGTTGCACCCGAGTACCAGGGGACGAGAACTGAGACATATTGGAACACGTCTCCCGATCACACGGTTGATCATACTCTGGGTTCCACGTGCATGTTTTAGATGAAGGAAGAATCCCTTAAACCTGGAGAGTTGAGACCCGTGGAATGGGTACCATGCAATATGACTTCAAAGGGTCTTCATTTGCTCACCGAACCTCTCCAATCCTATCACTGCTGCGTTTATGCCCCTGTACACACGCTTGATTTTCTTTCAGACACATAGCAATCCATAGGTTTTAAGATACTTACTAGTCAGGTACATTCTTAGGCGTTTAATATGGGGTGTTGAGTCCATTTCGTTGAGCAAGGAGTAGTTCTTGTCTATTCCATATTTGGCTTAAGGAACTTTATCTGTGCTCATTTCAATCTCTGGTTTTATGCAGCACCCCAACTCACCTTTCCCCTTAAGCAAGCATAAGTTGGTTTTCTAAATTTGAGACCCTGTTCTGTTTTGTAATCCAGTTCCTGTGTAGCCAAGTTTACATCCCGTGTATTAGTGATATCTTATGATGTTTCTTTTTCTGTGTGACTTATTTCAGTTAGAATCATCATACCTGAATCCACTCATTATGCTGCTACGGGCCTGATGACATAGATTTCATTGCTGAGTGATATTGCATTGTACGTAAGTACCACAACTTCTTTATCCATTTTTCACTTTCTGCGATATTGAACTTGTACCGTAAACGAGGTTCTTGTAAACAGAGCCGTCCCAAACTTTGGGGTGGCTGTGTCTTTTTGATTTTAATTTCCCTAAGCTATAGGACCATAAGTGGAAGTGCCCTAGGCTCTGTTGCTTTGTTTTTTAGATGTTTCAGGAAACACCATACACCTCTCCCGAGTGGCTGTTGGCAATTTACATCCCGCCCATCAGCATAACAAGGCTCCCAGTTCTCCATGGCCTGTCCTGCCTTTCTGGATTTTACACTTTTTTCAGATGGCCCTTTTGACCGGGGGGAAGTGAGACTTCATTGTAGTGCAGATTTCCTTTGCAAGCTTGCTTGGTTGGCCAAAAAGGGCGTATGCGTTTTTTCCTGAATATATTCAGGAAAAAACGCATACGCCCTTTTTGGCCAAGTGCATCATTGTGGACGTTCTGCCTCTTTTCCTATGCTTTAAATGCAATTCCAGTCTACCTCCTGAAATCGGTTTCCTGCAATTCTGCCCCGCTTTCAAGTCCTCTTGGCAGCCTTACTTCAGTATATTTTTGGACGATAGCTGTCATTTATAACTCTGCAGGTTTGTGAATTACAGTGCCCCTGAGCTCCTTTCTTCAACTCGCTTTCTTGTGAGCTGGCCGCAACACCGCAGGATTGCTTCAGGCCCTAATCTGGTTCCGGCACGGCACGCTGAGCCTTTGGTTAATTCCTCTTCCTGGTGGGAAATGAGAGTTAAATTTGCCCGTCCAGACACCTCCAGCTAGTCTCTCATTGGTTCTCCCTATTCCTGTTCATCTTCCGCAGAAATTGCAAACTGGGCCAAACAGGAGGTTAAAGGCACTGACTCTCCAAGTCGGGAGAGTGTTAGTAAAGCGTCTGGAATGTTGCACCCGAGTACCAGGGGACGAGAACTGAGACATATTGGAACACGTCTCCCGATCACACGGTTGATCATACTCTGGGTTCCACGTGCATGTTTTAGCTGAAGGAAGAATCCCTTAAACCTGGAGAGTTGAGACCCGTGGAATGGGTACCATGCAATATGACTTCAAAGGGTCTTCATTTGCTCACCGAACCTCTCCAATCCTATCACTGCTGCGTTTGTGCCCCTGTACACACGCTTGATTTTCTTTCAGAGACATAGCAATCCATAGGTTTTAAGATACTTACTAGTCAGGTACATTCTTAGGCGTTTAATATGGGGTGTTGAGTCCATTTCGTTGAGCAAGGAGTAGTTCTTGTCTATTCTATATTTGGCTTAAGGAACTTTATCTGTGCTCATTTCAATCTCTGGTTTTATGCAGCACCCCAACTCACCTTTCCCCTTAAGCAAGCATAAGTTGGTTTTCTAAATTTGAGACCCTGTTCTGTTTTGTAATCCAGTTCCTGTGTAGCCAAGTTTACATCCCGTGTATTAGTGATATCTTATGATGTTTCTTTTTCTGTGTGACTTATTTCAGTTAGAATCATCATACCTGAATCCACTCATTATGCTGCTACGGGCCTGATGACATAGATTTCATTGCTGAGTGATATTGCATTGTACGTAAGTACCACAACTTCTTTATCCATTTTTCACTTTCTGCGATATTGAACTTGTACCGTAAACGAGGTTCTTGTAAACAGAGCCGTCCCAAACTTTGGGGTGGCTGTGTCTTTTTGATTTTAATTTCCCTAAGCTATAGGACCATAAGTGGAAGTGCCCTAGGCTCTGTTGCTTTGTTTTTTAGATGTTTCAGGAAACACCATACACCTCTCCCGAGTGGCTCTTGGCAATTTACATCCCGCCCATCAGCATAACAAGGCTCCCAGTTCTCCATGGCCTGTCCTGCCTTTCTGGATTTTACACTTTTTTCAGATGGCCCTTTTGACCGGGGGGAAGTGAGACTTCATTGTAGTGCAGATTTCCTTTGCAAGCTTGCTTGGTTGGCCAAAAAGGGCGTATGCGTTTTTTCCTGAATATATTCAGGAAAAAACGCATACGCCCTTTTTGACCAAGTGCATCATTGTGGACGTTCTGCCTCTTTTCCTATGCTTTAAATGCAATTCCAGTCTACCTCCTGAAATCGGTTTCCTGCAATTCTGCCCCGCTTTCAAGTCCTCTTGGCAGCCTTACTTCAGTATATTTTTGGACGATAGCTGTCATTTATAACTCTGCAGGTTTGTGAATTACAGTGCCCCTGAGCTCCTTTCTTCAACTCGCTTTCTTGTGAGCTGGCCGCAACACCGCAAGATTGCTTCAGGCCCTAATCTGGTTCCGGCACGGCACGCTGAGCCTTTGGTTAATTCCTCTTCCTGGTGGGAAATGAGAGTTAAATTTGCCCGTCCAGACACCTCCAGCTAGTCTCTCATTGGTTCTCCCTATTCCTGTTCATTTTCCGCAGAAATTGCAAACTGGGCCAAACAGGAGGTTAAAGGCACTGACTCTCCAAGTCGGGAGAGTGTTAGTAAAGCATCTGGAATGTTGCACCCGAGTACCAGGGGACGAGAACTGAGACATATTGGAACATGTCTCCCGATCACACGGGTGATCATACTCTGGGTTCCACGTGCATGTTTTACCTGAAGGCAGAATCCCTTAAACCTGGAGAGTTGAGACCCGTGGAATGGGTACCATGCAATATGACTTCAAAGGGTCTTCATTTGCTCACCGAACCTCTCCAATCCTATCACTGCTGCGTTTGTGCCCCTGTACACACGCTTGATTTTCTTTCAGAGACATAGCAATCCATAGGTTTTAAGATACTTACTAGTCAGGTACATTCTTAGGCGTTTAATATGGGGTGTTGAGTCCATTTCGTTGAGCAAGGAGTAGTTCTTGTCTATTCCATATTTGGCTTAAGGAACTTTATCTGTGCTCATTTCAATCTCTGGTTTTATGCAGCACCCCAACTCACCTTTCCCCTTAAGCAAGCATAAGTTGGTTTTCTAAATTTGAGACCCTGTTCTGTTTTGTAATCCAGTTCCTGTGTAGCCAAGTTTACATCCCGTGTATTAGTGATATCTTATGATGTTTCTTTTTCTGTGTGACTTATTTCAGTTAGAATCATCATACCTGAATCCACTCATTATGCTGCTACGGGCCTGATGACATAGATTTCATTGCTGAGTGATATTGCATTGTACGTAAGTACCACAACTTCTTTATCCATTTTTCACTTTCTGCGATATTGAACTTGTACCGTAAACGAGGTTCTTGTAAACAGAGCCGTCCCAAACTTTGGGGTGGCTGTGTCTTTTTGATTTTAATTTCCCTAAGCTATAGGACCATAAGTGGAAGTGCCCTAGGCTCTGTTGCTTTGTTTTTTAGATGTTTCAGGAAACACCATACACCTCTCCCGAGTGGCTGTTGGCAATTTACATCCCGCCCATCAGCATAACAAGGCTCCCAGTTCTCCATGGCCTGTCCTGCCTTTCTGGATTTTACACTTTTTTCAGATGGCCCTTTTGACCGGGGGGAAGTGAGACTTCATTGTAGTGCAGATTTCCTTTGCAAGCTTGCTTGGTTGGCCAAAAAGGGCGTATGCGTTTTTTCCTGAATATATTCAGGAAAAAACGCATACGCCCTTTTTGGCCAAGTGCATCATTGTGGACGTTCTGCCTCTTTTCCTATGCTTTAAATGCAATTCCAGTCTACCTCCTGAAATCGGTTTCCTGCAATTCTGCCCCGCTTTCAAGTCCTCTTGGCAGCCTTACTTCAGTATATTTTTGGACGATAGCTGTCATTTATAACTCTGCAGGTTTGTGAATTACAGTGCCCCTGAGCTCCTTTCTTCAACTCGCTTTCTTGTGAGCTGGCCGCAACACCGCAGGATTGCTTCAGGCCCTAATCTGGTTCCGGCACGGCACGCTGAGCCTTTGGTTAATTCCTCTTCCTGGTGGGAAATGAGAGTTAAATTTGCCCGTCCAGACACCTCCAGCTAGTCTCTCATTGGTTCTCCCTATTCCTGTTCATCTTCCGCAGAAATTGCAAACTGGGCCAAACAGGAGGTTAAAGGCACTGACTCTCCAAGTCGGGAGAGTGTTAGTAAAGCGTCTGGAATGTTGCACCCGAGTACCAGGGGACGAGAACTGAGACATATTGGAACACGTCTCCCGATCACACGGTTGATCATACTCTGGGTTCCACGTGCATGTTTTAGATGAAGGAAGAATCCCTTAAACCTGGAGAGTTGAGACCCGTGGAATGGGTACCATGCAATATGACTTCAAAGGGTCTTCATTTGCTCACCGAACCTCTCCAATCCTATCACTGCTGCGTTTATGCCCCTGTACACACGCTTGATTTTCTTTCAGACACATAGCAATCCATAGGTTTTAAGATACTTACTAGTCAGGTACATTCTTAGGCGTTTAATATGGGGTGTTGAGTCCATTTCGTTGAGCAAGGAGTAGTTCTTGTCTATTCCATATTTGGCTTAAGGAACTTTATCTGTGCTCATTTCAATCTCTGGTTTTATGCAGCACCCCAACTCACCTTTCCCCTTAAGCAAGCATAAGTTGGTTTTCTAAATTTGAGACCCTGTTCTGTTTTGTAATCCAGTTCCTGTGTAGCCAAGTTTACATCCCGTGTATTAGTGATATCTTATGATGTTTCTTTTTCTGTGTGACTTATTTCAGTTAGAATCATCATACCTGAATCCACTCATTATGCTGCTACGGGCCTGATGACATAGATTTCATTGCTGAGTGATATTGCATTGTACGTAAGTACCACAACTTCTTTATCCATTTTTCACTTTCTGCGATATTGAACTTGTACCGTAAACGAGGTTCTTGTAAACAGAGCCGTCCCAAACTTTGGGGTGGCTGTGTCTTTTTGATTTTAATTTCCCTAAGCTATAGGACCATAAGTGGAAGTGCCCTAGGCTCTGTTGCTTTGTTTTTTAGATGTTTCAGGAAACACCATACACCTCTCCCGAGTGGCTGTTGGCAATTTACATCCCGCCCATCAGCATAACAAGGCTCCCAGTTCTCCATGGCCTGTCCTGCCTTTCTGGATTTTACACTTTTTTCAGATGGCCCTTTTGACCGGGGGGAAGTGAGACTTCATTGTAGTGCAGATTTCCTTTGCAAGCTTGCTTGGTTGGCCAAAAAGGGCGTATGCGTTTTTTCCTGAATATATTCAGGAAAAAACGCATACGCCCTTTTTGGCCAAGTGCATCATTGTGGACGTTCTGCCTCTTTTCCTATGCTTTAAATGCAATTCCAGTCTACCTCCTGAAATCGGTTTCCTGCAATTCTGCCCCGCTTTCAAGTCCTCTTGGCAGCCTTACTTCAGTATATTTTTGGACGATAGCTGTCATTTATAACTCTGCAGGTTTGTGAATTACAGTGCCCCTGAGCTCCTTTCTTCAACTCGCTTTCTTGTGAGCTGGCCGCAACACCGCAGGATTGCTTCAGGCCCTAATCTGGTTCCGGCACGGCACGCTGAGCCTTTGGTTAATTCCTCTTCCTGGTGGGAAATGAGAGTTAAATTTGCCCGTCCAGACACCTCCAGCTAGTCTCTCATTGGTTCTCCCTATTCCTGTTCATCTTCCGCAGAAATTGCAAACTGGGCCAAACAGGAGGTTAAAGGCACTGACTCTCCAAGTCGGGAGAGTGTTAGTAAAGCGTCTGGAATGTTGCACCCGAGTACCAGGGGACGAGAACTGAGACATATTGGAACACGTCTCCCGATCACACGGTTGATCATACTCTGGGTTCCACGTGCATGTTTTAGCTGAAGGAAGAATCCCTTAAACCTGGAGAGTTGAGACCCGTGGAATGGGTACCATGCAATATGACTTCAAAGGGTCTTCATTTGCTCACCGAACCTCTCCAATCCTATCACTGCTGCGTTTATGCCCCTGTACACACGCTTGATTTTCTTTCAGACACATAGCAATCCATAGGTTTTAAGATACTTACTAGTCAGGTACATTCTTAGGCGTTTAATATGGGGTGTTGAGTCCATTTCGTTGAGCAAGGAGTAGTTCTTGTCTATTCCATATTTGGCTTAAGGAACTTTATCTGTGCTCATTTCAATCTCTGGTTTTATGCAGCACCCCAACTCACCTTTCCCCTTAAGCAAGCATAAGTTGGTTTTCTAAATTTGAGACCCTGTTCTGTTTTGTAATCCAGTTCCTGTGTAGCCAAGTTTACATCCCGTGTATTAGTGATATCTTATGATGTTTCTTTTTCTGTGTGACTTATTTCAGTTAGAATCATCATACCTGAATCCACTCATTATGCTGCTACGGGCCTGATGACATAGATTTCATTGCTGAGTGATATTGCATTGTACGTAAGTACCACAACTTCTTTATCCATTTTTCACTTTCTGCGATATTGAACTTGTACCGTAAACGAGGTTCTTGTAAACAGAGCCGTCCCAAACTTTGGGGTGGCTGTGTCTTTTTGATTTTAATTTCCCTAAGCTATAGGACCATAAGTGGAAGTGCCCTAGGCTCTGTTGCTTTGTTTTTTAGATGTTTCAGGAAACACCATACACCTCTCCGGAGTGGCTGTTGGCAGTTTACATCCCGCCCATCAGCATAACAAGGCTCCCAGTTCTCCATGGCCTGTCCTGCCTTTCTGGATTTTACACTTTTTTCAGATGGCCCTTTTGACCGGGGGGAAGTGAGACTTCATTGTAGTGCAGATTTCCTTTGCAAGCTTGCTTGGTTGGCCAAAAAGGGCGTATGCGTTTTTTCCTGAATATATTCAGGAAAAAACGCATACGCCCTTTTTGGCCAAGTGCATCATTGTGGACGTTCTGCCTCTTTTCCTATGCTTTAAATGCAATTCCAGTCTACCTCCTGAAATCGGTTTCCTGCAATTCTGCCCCGCTTTCAAGTCCTCTTGGCAGCCTTACTTCAGTATATTTTTGGACGATAGCTGTCATTTATAACTCTGCAGGTTTGTGAATTACAGTGCCCCTGAGCTCCTTTCTTCAACTCGCTTTCTTGTGAGCTGGCCGCAACACCGCAGGATTGCTTCAGGCCCTAATCTGGTTCCGGCACGGCACGCTGAGCCTTTGGTTAATTCCTCTTCCTGGTGGGAAATGAGAGTTAAATTTGCCCGTCCAGACACCTCCAGCTAGTCTCTCATTGGTTCTCCCTATTCCTGTTCATCTTCCGCAGAAATTGCAAACTGGGCCAAACAGGAGGTTAAAGGCACTGACTCTCCAAGTCGGGAGAGTGTTAGTAAAGCGTCTGGAATGTTGCACCCGAGTACCAGGGGACGAGAACTGAGACATATTGGAACACGTCTCCCGATCACACGGTTGATCATACTCTGGGTTCCACGTGCATGTTTTAGCTGAAGGAAGAATCCCTTAAACCTGGAGAGTTGAGACCCGTGGAATGGGTACCATGCAATATGACTTCAAAGGGTCTTCATTTGCTCACCGAACCTCTCCAATCCTATCACTGCTGCGTTTATGCCCCTGTACACACGCTTGATTTTCTTTCAGACACATAGCAATCCATAGGTTTTAAGATACTTACTAGTCAGGTACATTCTTAGGCGTTTAATATGGGGTGTTGAGTCCATTTCGTTGAGCAAGGAGTAGTTCTTGTCTATTCCATATTTGGCTTAAGGAACTTTATCTGTGCTCATTTCAATCTCTGGTTTTATGCAGCACCCCAACTCACCTTTCCCCTTAAGCAAGCATAAGTTGGTTTTCTAAATTTGAGACCCTGTTCTGTTTTGTAATCCAGTTCCTGTGTAGCCAAGTTTACATCCCGTGTATTAGTGATATCTTATGATGTTTCTTTTTCTGTGTGACTTATTTCAGTTAGAATCATCATACCTGAATCCACTCATTATGCTGCTACGGGCCTGATGACATAGATTTCATTGCTGAGTGATATTGCATTGTACGTAAGTACCACAACTTCTTTATCCATTTTTCACTTTCTGCGATATTGAACTTGTACCGTAAACGAGGTTCTTGTAAACAGAGCCGTCCCAAACTTTGGGGTGGCTGTGTCTTTTTGATTTTAATTTCCCTAAGCTATAGGACCATAAGTGGAAGTGCCCTAGGCTCTGTTGCTTTGTTTTTTAGATGTTTCAGGAAACACCATACACCTCTCCGGAGTGGCTGTTGGCAATTTACATCCCGCCCATCAGCATAACAAGGCTCCCAGTTCTCCATGGCCTGTCCTGCCTTTCTGGATTTTACACTTTTTTCAGATGGCCCTTTTGACCGGGGGGAAGTGAGACTTCATTGTAGTGCAGATTTCCTTTGCAAGCTTGCTTGGTTGGCCAAAAAGGGCGTATGCGTTTTTTCCTGAATATATTCAGGAAAAAACGCATACGCCCTTTTTGGCCAAGTGCATCATTGTGGACGTTCTGCCTCTTTTCCTATGCTTTAAATGCAATTCCAGTCTACCTCCTGAAATCGGTTTCCTGCAATTCTGCCCCGCTTTCAAGTCCTCTTGGCAGCCTTACTTCAGTATATTTTTGGACGATAGCTGTCATTTATAACTCTGCAGGTTTGTGAATTACAGTGCCCCTGAGCTCCTTTCTTCAACTCGCTTTCTTGTGAGCTGGCCGCAACACCGCAGGATTGCTTCAGGCCCTAATCTGGTTCCGGCACGGCACGCTGAGCCTTTGGTTAATTCCTCTTCCTGGTGGGAAATGAGAGTTAAATTTGCCCGTCCAGACACCTCCAGCTAGTCTCTCATTGGTTCTCCCTATTCCTGTTCATCTTCCGCAGAAATTGCAAACTGGGCCAAACAGGAGGTTAAAGGCACTGACTCTCCAAGTCGGGAGAGTGTTAGTAAAGCGTCTGGAATGTTGCACCCGAGTACCAGGGGACGAGAACTGAGACATATTGGAACACGTCTCCCGATCACACGGTTGATCATACTCTGGGTTCCACGTGCATGTTTTAGCTGAAGGAAGAATCCCTTAAACCTGGAGAGTTGAGACCCGTGGAATGGGTACCATGCAATATGACTTCAAAGGGTCTTCATTTGCTCACCGAACCTCTCCAATCCTATCACTGCTGCGTTTATGCCCCTGTACACACGCTTGATTTTCTTTCAGACACATAGCAATCCATAGGTTTTAAGATACTTACTAGTCAGGTACATTCTTAGGCGTTTAATATGGGGTGTTGAGTCCATTTCGTTGAGCAAGGAGTAGTTCTTGTCTATTCCATATTTGGCTTAAGGAACTTTATCTGTGCTCATTTCAATCTCTGGTTTTATGCAGCACCCCAACTCACCTTTCCCCTTAAGCAAGCATAAGTTGGTTTTCTAAATTTGAGACCCTGTTCTGTTTTGTAATCCAGTTCCTGTGTAGCCAAGTTTACATCCCGTGTATTAGTGATATCTTATGATGTTTCTTTTTCTGTGTGACTTATTTCAGTTAGAATCATCATACCTGAATCCACTCATTATGCTGCTACGGGCCTGATGACATAGATTTCATTGCTGAGTGATATTGCATTGTACGTAAGTACCACAACTTCTTTATCCATTTTTCACTTTCTGCGATATTGAACTTGTACCGTAAACGAGGTTCTTGTAAACAGAGCCGTCCCAAACTTTGGGGTGGCTGTGTCTTTTTGATTTTAATTTCCCTAAGCTATAGGACCATAAGTGGAAGTGCCCTAGGCTCTGTTGCTTTGTTTTTTAGATGTTTCAGGAAACACCATACACCTCTCCCGAGTGGCTGTTGGCAATTTACATCCCGCCCATCAGCATAACAAGGCTCCCAGTTCTCCATGGCCTGTCCTGCCTTTCTGGATTTTACACTTTTTTCAGATGGCCCTTTTGACCGGGGGGAAGTGAGACTTCATTGTAGTGCAGATTTCCTTTGCAAGCTTGCTTGGTTGGCCAAAAAGGGCGTATGCGTTTTTTCCTGAATATATTCAGGAAAAAACGCATACGCCCTTTTTGGCCAAGTGCATCATTGTGGACGTTCTGCCTCTTTTCCTATGCTTTAAATGCAATTCCAGTCTACCTCCTGAAATCGGTTTCCTGCAATTCTGCCCCGCTTTCAAGTCCTCTTGGCAGCCTTACTTCAGTATATTTTTGGACGATAGCTGTCATTTATAACTCTGCAGGTTTGTGAATTACAGTGCCCCTGAGCTCCTTTCTTCAACTCGCTTTCTTGTGAGCTGGCCGCAACACCGCAGGATTGCTTCAGGCCCTAATCTGGTTCCGGCACGGCACGCTGAGCCTTTGGTTAATTCCTCTTCCTGGTGGGAAATGAGAGTTAAATTTGCCCGTCCAGACACCTCCAGCTAGTCTCTCATTGGTTCTCCCTATTCCTGTTCATCTTCCGCAGAAATTGCAAACTGGGCCAAACAGGAGGTTAAAGGCACTGACTCTCCAAGTCGGGAGAGTGTTAGTAAAGCGTCTGGAATGTTGCACCCGAGTACCAGGGGACGAGAACTGAGACATATTGGAACACGTCTCCCGATCACACGGTTGATCATACTCTGGGTTCCACGTGCATGTTTTAGCTGAAGGAAGAATCCCTTAAACCTGGAGAGTTGAGACCCGTGGAATGGGTACCATGCAATATGACTTCAAAGGGTCTTCATTTGCTCACCGAACCTCTCCAATCCTATCACTGCTGCGTTTATGCCCCTGTACACACGCTTGATTTTCTTTCAGACACATAGCAATCCATAGGTTTTAAGATACTTACTAGTCAGGTACATTCTTAGGCGTTTAATATGGGGTGTTGAGTCCATTTCGTTGAGCAAGGAGTAGTTCTTGTCTATTCCATATTTGGCTTAAGGAACTTTATCTGTGCTCATTTCAATCTCTGGTTTTATGCAGCACCCCAACTCACCTTTCCCCTTAAGCAAGCATAAGTTGGTTTTCTAAATTTGAGACCCTGTTCTGTTTTGTAATCCAGTTCCTGTGTAGCCAAGTTTACATCCCGTGTATTAGTGATATCTTATGATGTTTCTTTTTCTGTGTGACTTATTTCAGTTAGAATCATCATACCTGAATCCACTCATTATGCTGCTACGGGCCTGATGACATAGATTTCATTGCTGAGTGATATTGCATTGTACGTAAGTACCACAACTTCTTTATCCATTTTTCACTTTCTGCGATATTGAACTTGTACCGTAAACGAGGTTCTTGTAAACAGAGCCGTCCCAAACTTTGGGGTGGCTGTGTCTTTTTGATTTTAATTTCCCTAAGCTATAGGACCATAAGTGGAAGTGCCCTAGGCTCTGTTGCTTTGTTTTTTAGATGTTTCAGGAAACACCATACACCTCTCCCGAGTGGCTGTTGGCAATTTACATCCCGCCCATCAGCATAACAAGGCTCCCAGTTCTCCATGGCCTGTCCTGCCTTTCTGGATTTTACACTTTTTTCAGATGGCCCTTTTGACCGGGGGGAAGTGAGACTTCATTGTAGTGCAGATTTCCTTTGCAAGCTTGCTTGGTTGGCCAAAAAGGGCGTATGCGTTTTTTCCTGAATATATTCAGGAAAAAACGCATACGCCCTTTTTGGCCAAGTGCATCATTGTGGACGTTCTGCCTCTTTTCCTATGCTTTAAATGCAATTCCAGTCTACCTCCTGAAATCGGTTTCCTGCAATTCTGCCCCGCTTTCAAGTCCTCTTGGCAGCCTTACTTCAGTATATTTTTGGACGATAGCTGTCATTTATAACTCTGCAGGTTTGTGAATTACAGTGCCCCTGAGCTCCTTTCTTCAACTCGCTTTCTTGTGAGCTGGCCGCAACACCGCAGGATTGCTTCAGGCCCTAATCTGGTTCCGGCACGGCACGCTGAGCCTTTGGTTAATTCCTCTTCCTGGTGGGAAATGAGAGTTAAATTTGCCCGTCCAGACACCTCCAGCTAGTCTCTCATTGGTTCTCCCTATTCCTGTTCATCTTCCGCAGAAATTGCAAACTGGGCCAAACAGGAGGTTAAAGGCACTGACTCTCCAAGTCGGGAGAGTGTTAGTAAAGCGTCTGGAATGTTGCACCCGAGTACCAGGGGACGAGAACTGAGACATATTGGAACACGTCTCCCGATCACACGGTTGATCATACTCTGGGTTCCACGTGCATGTTTTAGCTGAAGGAAGAATCCCTTAAACCTGGAGAGTTGAGACCCGTGGAATGGGTACCATGCAATATGACTTCAAAGGGTCTTCATTTGCTCACCGAACCTCTCCAATCCTATCACTGCTGCGTTTATACCCCTGTACACACGCTTGATTTTCTTTCAGACACATAGCAATCCATAGGTTTTAAGATACTTACTAGTCAGGTACATTCTTAGGCGTTTAATATGGGGTGTTGAGTCCATTTCGTTGAGCAAGGAGTAGTTCTTGTCTATTCCATATTTGGCTTAAGGAACTTTATCTGTGCTCATTTCAATCTCTGGTTTTATGCAGCACCCCAACTCACCGTTCCCCTTAAGCAAGCATAAGTTGGTTTTCTAAATTTGAGACCCTGTTCTGTTTTGTAATCCAGTTCCTGTGTAGCCAAGTTTACATCCCGTGTATTAGTGATATCTTATGATGTTTCTTTTTCTGTGTGACTTATTTCAGTTAGAATCATCATACCTGAATCCACTCATTATGCTGCTACGGGCCTGATGACATAGATTTCATTGCTGAGTGATATTGCATTGTACGTAAGTACCACAACTTCTTTATCCATTTTTCACTTTCTGCGATATTGAACTTGTACCGTAAACGAGGTTCTTGTAAACAGAGCCGTCCCAAACTTTGGGGTGGCTGTGTCTTTTTGATTTTAATTTCCCTAAGCTATAGGACCATAAGTGGAAGTGCCCTAGGCTCTGTTGCTTTGTTTTTTAGATGTTTCAGGAAACACCATACACCTCTCCCGAGTGGCTGTTGGCAATTTACATCCCGCCCATCAGCATAACAAGGCTCCCAGTTCTCCATGGCCTGTCCTGCCTTTCTGGATTTTACACTTTTTTCAGATGGCCCTTTTGACCGGGGGGAAGTGAGACTTCATTGTAGTGCAGATTTCCTTTGCAAGCTTGCTTGGTTGGCCAAAAAGGTTTTTTCCTGAATATATTCAGGAAAAAACGCATACGCCCTTTTTGGCCAAGTGCATCATTGTGGACGTTCTGCCTCTTTTCCTATGCTTTAAATGCAATTCCAGTCTACCTCCTGAAATCGGTTTCCTGCAATTCTGCCCCGCTTTCAAGTCCTCTTGGCAGCCTTACTTCAGTATATTTTTGGACGATAGCTGTCATTTATAACTCTGCAGGTTTGTGAATTACAGTGCCCCTGAGCTCCTTTCTTCAACTCGCTTTCTTGTGAGCTGGCCGCAACACCGCAGGATTGCTTCAGGCCCTAATCTGGTTCCGGCACGGCATGCTGAGCCTTTGGTTAATTCCTCTTCCTGGTGGGAAATGAGAGTTAAATTTGCCCGTCCAGACACCTCCAGCTAGTCTCTCATTGGTTCTCCCTATTCCTGTTCATCTTCCGCAGAAATTGCAAACTGGGCCAAACAGGAGGTTAAAGGCACTGACTCTCCAAGTCGGGAGAGTGTTAGTAAAGCGTGTGGAATGTTGCACCCGAGTACCAGGGGACGAGAACTGAGACATATTGGAACACGTCTCCCGATCACACGGTTGATCATACTCTGGGTTCCACGTGCATGTTTTAGCTGAAGGAAGAATCCCTTAAACCTGGAGAGTTGAGACCCGTGGAATGGGTACCATGCAATATGACTTCAAAGGGTCTTCATTTGCTCACCGAACCTCTCCAATCCTATCACTGCTGCGTTTATGCCCCTGTACACATGCTTGATTTTCTTTCAGAGACATAGCAGTGCATAGGTTTTAAGATACTTACAAGTCAGGTACATTCTTAGGCGTTTAATATGGGGTGTTGAGTCCATTTCGTTGAGCAAGGAGTAGTTCTTGTCTATTCTATATTTGGCTTAAGGAACTTTATCTGTGCTCATTTCAATCTCTGGTTTTATGCAGCACCCCAACTCACCTTTCCCCTTAAGCAAGCATAAGTTGGTTTTCTAAATTTGAGACCCTGTTCTGTTTTGTAATCCAGTTCCTGTGTAGCCAAGTTTACATCCCGTGTATTAGTGATATCTTATGATGTTTCTTTTTCTGTGTGACTTATTTCAGTTAGAATCATCATACCTGAATCCACTCATTATGCTGCTACGGGCCTGATGACATAGATTTCATTGCTGAGTGATATTGCATTGTACGTAAGTACCACAACTTCTTTATCCATTTTTCACTTTCTGCGATATTGAACTTGTACCGTAAACGAGGTTCTTGTAAACAGAGCCGTCCCAAACTTTGGGGTGGCTGTGTCTTTTTGATTTTAATTTCCCTAAGCTATAGGACCATAAGTGGAAGTGCCCTAGGCTCTGTTGCTTTGTTTTTTAGATGTTTCAGGAAACACCATACACCTCTCCCGAGTGGCTGTTGGCAATTTACATCCCGCCCATCAGCATAACAAGGCTCCCAGTTCTCCATGGCCTGTCCTGCCTTTCTGGATTTTACACTTTTTTCAGATGGCCCTTTTGACCGGGGGGAAGTGAGACTTCATTGTAGTGCAGATTTCCTTTGCAAGCTTGCTTGGTTGGCCAAAAAGGGCGTATGCGTTTTTTCCTGAATATATTCAGGAAAAAACGCATACGCCCTTTTTGGCCAAGTGCATCATTGTGGACGTTCTGCCTCTTTTCCTATGCTTTAAATGCAATTCCAGTCTACCTCCTGAAATCGGTTTCCTGCAATTCTGCCCCGCTTTCAAGTCCTCTTGGCAGCCTTACTTCAGTATATTTTTGGACGATAGCTGTCATTTATAACTCTGCAGGTTTGTGAATTACAGTGCCCCTGAGCTCCTTTCTTCAACTCGCTTTCTTGTGAGCTGGCCACAACACCGCAGGATTGCTTCAGGCCCTAATCTTGTTCTGGCACGGCACGCTGAGCCTTCGGTTAATTCCTCTTCCTGGTGGGAAATGAGAGTTAAATTTGCCCGTCCAGACACCTCCAGCTAGTCTCTCATTGGTTCTCCCTATTCCTGTTCATCTTCCGCAGAAATTGCAAACTGGGCCAAACAGGAGGTTAAAGGCACTGACTCTCCAAGTCGGGAGAGTGTTAGTAAAGCGTCTGGAATGTTGCACCCGAGTACCAGGGGACGAGAACTGAGACATATTGGAACACGTCTCCCGATCACACGGTTGATCATACTCTGGGTTCCACGTGCATGTTTTAGCTGAAGGAAGAATCCCTTAAACCTGGAGAGTTGAGACCCGTGGAATGGGTACCATGCAATATGACTTCAAAGGGTCTTCATTTGCTCACCGAACCTCTCCAATCCTATCACTGCTGCGTTTATGCCCCTGTACACATGCTTGATTTTCTTTCAGAGACATAGCAGTGCATAGGTTTTAAGATACTTACAAGTCAGGTACATTCTTAGGCGTTTAATATGGGGTGTTGAGTCCATTTCGTTGAGCAAGGAGTAGTTCTTGTCTATTCTATATTTGGCTTAAGGAACTTTATCTGTGCTCATTTCAATCTCTGGTTTTATGCAGCACCCCAACTCACCTTTCCCCTTAAGCAAGCATAAGTTGGTTTTCTAAATTTGAGACCCTGTTCTGTTTTGTAATCCAGTTCCTGTGTAGCCAAGTTTACATCCCGTGTATTAGTGATATCTTATGATGTTTCTTTTTCTGTGTGACTTATTTCAGTTAGAATCATCATACCTGAATCCACTCATTATGCTGCTACGGGCCTGATGACATAGATTTCATTGCTGAGTGATATTGCATTGTACGTAAGTACCACAACTTCTTTATCCATTTTTCACTTTCTGCGATATTGAACTTGTACCGTAAACGAGGTTCTTGTAAACAGAGCCGTCCCAAACTTTGGGGTGGCTGTGTCTTTTTGATTTTAATTTCCCTAAGCTATAGGACCATAAGTGGAAGTGCCCTAGGCTCTGTTGCTTTGTTTTTTAGATGTTTCAGGAAACACCATACACCTCTCCCGAGTGGCTGTTGGCAATTTACATCCCGCCCATCAGCATAACAAGGCTCCCAGTTCTCCATGGCCTGTCCTGCCTTTCTGGATTTTACACTTTTTTCAGATGGCCCTTTTGACCGGGGGGAAGTGAGACTTCATTGTAGTGCAGATTTCCTTTGCAAGCTTGCTTGGTTGGCCAAAAAGGGCGTATGCGTTTTTTCCTGAATATATTCAGGAAAAAACGCATACGCCCTTTTTGGCCAAGTGCATCATTGTGGACGTTCTGCCTCTTTTCCTATGCTTTAAATGCAATTCCAGTCTACCTCCTGAAATCGGTTTCCTGCAATTCTGCCCCGCTTTCAAGTCCTCTTGGCAGCCTTACTTCAGTATATTTTTGGACGATAGCTGTCATTTATAACTCTGCAGGTTTGTGAATTACAGTGCCCCTGAGCTCCTTTCTTCAACTCGCTTTCTTGTGAGCTGGCCGCAACACCGCAGGATTGCTTCAGGCCCTAATCTGGTTCCGGCACGGCACGCTGAGCCTTTGGTTAATTCCTCTTCCTGGTGGGAAATGAGAGTTAAATTTGCCCGTCCAGACACCTCCAGCTAGTCTCTCATTGGTTCTCCCTATTCCTGTTCATCTTCCGCAGAAATTGCAAACTGGGCCAAACAGGAGGTTAAAGGCACTGACTCTCCAAGTCGGGAGAGTGTTAGTAAAGCGTCTGGAATGTTGCACCCGAGTACCAGGGGACGAGAACTGAGACATATTGGAACACGTCTCCCGATCACACGGTTGATCATACTCTGGGTTCCACGTGCATGTTTTAGCTGAAGGAAGAATCCCTTAAACCTGGAGAGTTGAGACCCGTGGAATGGGTACCATGCAATATGACTTCAAAGGGTCTTCATTTGCTCACCGAACCTCTCCAATCCTATCACTGCTGCGTTTATGCCCCTGTACACACGCTTGATTTTCTTTCAGACACATAGCAATCCATAGGTTTTAAGATACTTACTAGTCAGGTACATTCTTAGGCGTTTAATATGGGGTGTTGAGTCCATTTCGTTGAGCAAGGAGTAGTTCTTGTCTATTCCATATTTGGCTTAAGGAACTTTATCTGTGCTCATTTCAATCTCTGGTTTTATGCAGCACCCCAACTCACCTTTCCCCTTAAGCAAGCATAAGTTGGTTTTCTAAATTTGAGACCCTGTTCTGTTTTGTAATCCAGTTCCTGTGTAGCCAAGTTTACATCCCGTGTATTAGTGATATCTTATGATGTTTCTTTTTCTGTGTGACTTATTTCAGTTAGAATCATCATACCTGAATCCACTCATTATGCTGCTACGGGCCTGATGACATAGATTTCATTGCTGAGTGATATTGCATTGTACGTAAGTACCACAACTTCTTTATCCATTTTTCACTTTCTGCGATATTGAACTTGTACCGTAAACGAGGTTCTTGTAAACAGAGCCGTCCCAAACTTTGGGGTGGCTGTGTCTTTTTGATTTTAATTTCCCTAAGCTATAGGACCATAAGTGGAAGTGCCCTAGGCTCTGTTGCTTTGTTTTTTAGATGTTTCAGGAAACACCATACACCTCTCCCGAGTGGCTGTTGGCAATTTACATCCCGCCCATCAGCATAACAAGGCTCCCAGTTCTCCATGGCCTGTCCTGCCTTTCTGGATTTTACACTTTTTTCAGATGGCCCTTTTGACCGGGGGGAAGTGAGACTTCATTGTAGTGCAGATTTCCTTTGCAAGCTTGCTTGGTTGGCCAAAAAGGGCGTATGCGTTTTTTCCTGAATATATTCAGGAAAAAACGCATACGCCCTTTTTGGCCAAGTGCATCATTGTGGACGTTCTGCCTCTTTTCCTATGCTTTAAATGCAATTCCAGTCTACCTCCTGAAATCGGTTTCCTGCAATTCTGCCCCGCTTTCAAGTCCTCTTGGCAGCCTTACTTCAGTATATTTTTGGACGATAGCTGTCATTTATAACTCTGCAGGTTTGTGAATTACAGTGCCCCTGAGCTCCTTTCTTCAACTCGCTTTCTTGTGAGCTGGCCGCAACACCGCAGGATTGCTTCAGGCCCTAATCTGGTTCCGGCACGGCACGCTGAGCCTTTGGTTAATTCCTCTTCCTGGTGGGAAATGAGAGTTAAATTTGCCCGTCCAGACACCTCCAGCTAGTCTCTCATTGGTTCTCCCTATTCCTGTTCATCTTCCGCAGAAATTGCAAACTGGGCCAAACAGGAGGTTAAAGGCACTGACTCTCCAAGTCGGGAGAGTGTTAGTAAAGCGTCTGGAATGTTGCACCCGAGTACCAGGGGACGAGAACTGAGACATATTGGAACACGTCTCCCGATCACACGGTTGATCATACTCTGGGTTCCACGTGCATGTTTTAGCTGAAGGAAGAATCCCTTAAACCTGGAGAGTTGAGACCCGTGGAATGGGTACCATGCAATATGACTTCAAAGGGTCTTCATTTGCTCACCGAACCTCTCCAATCCTATCACTGCTGCGTTTATGCCCCTGTACACACGCTTGATTTTCTTTCAGACACATAGCAATCCATAGGTTTTAAGATACTTACTAGTCAGGTACATTCTTAGGCGTTTAATATGGGGTGTTGAGTCCATTTCGTTGAGCAAGGAGTAGTTCTTGTCTATTCCATATTTGGCTTAAGGAACTTTATCTGTGCTCATTTCAATCTCTGGTTTTATGCAGCACCCCAACTCACCTTTCCCCTTAAGCAAGCATAAGTTGGTTTTCTAAATTTGAGACCCTGTTCTGTTTTGTAATCCAGTTCCTGTGTAGCCAAGTTTACATCCCGTGTATTAGTGATATCTTATGATGTTTCTTTTTCTGTGTGACTTATTTCAGTTAGAATCATCATACCTGAATCCACTCATTATGCTGCTACGGGCCTGATGACATAGATTTCATTGCTGAGTGATATTGCATTGTACGTAAGTACCACAACTTCTTTATCCATTTTTCACTTTCTGCGATATTGAACTTGTACCGTAAACGAGGTTCTTGTAAACAGAGCCGTCCCAAACTTTGGGGTGGCTGTGTCTTTTTGATTTTAATTTCCCTAAGCTATAGGACCATAAGTGGAAGTGCCCTAGGCTCTGTTGCTTTGTTTTTTAGATGTTTCAGGAAACACCATACACCTCTCCCGAGTGGCTCTTGGCAATTTACATCCTGCCCATCAGCATAACAAGGCTCCCAGTTCTCCATGGCCTGTCCTGCCTTTCTGGATTTTACACTTTTTTCAGATGGCCCTTTTGACCGGGGGGAAGTGAGACTTCATTGTAGTGCAGATTTCCTTTGCAAGCTTGCTTGGTTGGCCAAAAAGGGCGTATGCGTTTTTTCCTGAATATATTCAGGAAAAAACGCATACGCCCTTTTTGGCCAAGTGCATCATTGTGGACGTTCTGCCTCTTTTCCTATGCTTTAAATGCAATTCCAGTCTACCTCCTGAAATCGGTTTCCTGCAATTCTGCCCCGCTTTCAAGTCCTCTTGGCAGCCTTACTTCAGTATATTTTTGGACGATAGCTGTCATTTATAACTCTGCAGATTTGTGAATTACAGTGCCCCTGAGCTCCTTTCTTCAACTCGCTTTCTTGTGAGCTGGCCGCAACACCGCAGGATTGCTTCAGGCCCTAATCTGGTTCCGGCACGGCACGCTGAGCCTTTGGTTAATTCCTCTTCCTGGTGGGAAATGAGAGTTAAATTTGCCCGTCCAGACACCTCCAGCTAGTCTCTCATTGGTTCTCCCTATTCCTGTTCATCTTCCGCAGAAATTGCAAACTGGGCCAAACAGGAGGTTAAAGGCACTGACTCTCCAAGTCGGGAGAGTGTTAGTAAAGCGTCTGGAATGTTGCACCCGAGTACCAGGGGACGAGAACTGAGACATATTGGAACACGTCTCCCGATCACACGGTTGATCATACTCTGGGTTCCACGTGCATGTTTTAGCTGAAGGAAGAATCCCTTAAACCTGGAGAGTTGAGACCCGTGGAATGGGTACCATGCAATATGACTTCAAAGGGTCTTCATTTGCTCACCGAACCTCTCCAATCCTATCACTGCTGCGTTTATGCCCCTGTACACACGCTTGATTTTCTTTCAGACACATAGCAATCCATAGGTTTTAAGATACTTACTAGTCAGGTACATTCTTAGGCGTTTAATATGGGGTGTTGAGTCCATTTCGTTGAGCAAGGAGTAGTTCTTGTCTATTCCATATTTGGCTTAAGGAACTTTATCTGTGCTCATTTCAATCTCTGGTTTTATGCAGCACCCCAACTCACCTTTCCCCTTAAGCAAGCATAAGTTGGTTTTCTAAATTTGAGACCCTGTTCTGTTTTGTAATCCAGTTCCTGTGTAGCCAAGTTTACATCCCGTGTATTAGTGATATCTTATGATGTTTCTTTTTCTGTGTGACTTATTTCAGTTAGAATCATCATACCTGAATCCACTCATTATGCTGCTACGGGCCTGATGACATAGATTTCATTGCTGAGTGATATTGCATTGTACGTAAGTACCACAACTTCTTTATCCATTTTTCACTTTCTGCGATATTGAACTTGTACCGTAAACGAGGTTCTTGTAAACAGAGCCGTCCCAAACTTTGGGGTGGCTGTGTCTTTTTGATTTTAATTTCCCTAAGCTATAGGACCATAAGTGGAAGTGCCCTAGGCTCTGTTGCTTTGTTTTTTAGATGTTTCAGGAAACACCATACACCTCTCCCGAGTGGCTCTTGGCAATTTACATCCCGCCCATCAGCATAACAAGGCTCCCAGTTCTCCATGGCCTGTCCTGCCTTTCTGGATTTTACACTTTTTTCAGATGGCCCTTTTGACCGGGGGGAAGTGAGACTTCATTGTAGTGCAGATTTCCTTTGCAAGCTTGCTTGGTTGGCCAAAAAGGGCGTATGCGTTTTTTCCTGAATATATTCAGGAAAAAACGCATACGCCCTTTTTGGCCAAGTGCATCATTGTGGACGTTCTGCCTCTTTTCCTATGCTTTAAATGCAATTCCAGTCTACCTCCTGAAATCGGTTTCCTGCAATTCTGCCCCGCTTTCAAGTCCTCTTGGCAGCCTTACTTCAGTATATTTTTGGACGATAGCTGTCATTTATAACTCTGCAGGTTTGTGAATTACAGTGCCCCTGAGCTCCTTTCTTCAACTCGCTTTCTTGTGAGCTGGCCGCAACACCGCAGGATTGCTTCAGGCCCTAATCTGGTTCCGGCACGGCACGCTGAGCCTTCGGTTAATTCCTCTTCCTGGTGGGAAATGAGAGTTAAATTTGCCCGTCCAGACACCTCCAGCTAGTCTCTCATTAGTTCTCCCTATTCCTGTTCATCTTCCGCAGAAATTGCAAACTGGGCCAAACAGGAGGTTAAAGGCACTGACTCTCCAAGTCGGGAGAGTGTTAGTAAAGCGTCTGGAATGTTGCACCCGAGTACCAGGGGACGAGAACTGAGACATATTGGAACACGTCTCCCGATCACACGGTTGATCATACTCTGGGTTCCACGTGCATGTTTTAGCTGAAGGAAGAATCCCTTAAACCTGGAGAGTTGAGACCCGTGGAATGGGTACCATGCAATATGACTTCAAAGGGTCTTCATTTGCTCACCGAACCTCTCCAATCCTATCACTGCTGCGTTTATGCCCCTGTACACACGCTTGATTTTCTTTCAGACACATAGCAATCCATAGGTTTTAAGATACTTACTAGTCAGGTACATTCTTAGGCGTTTAATATGGGGTGTTGAGTCCATTTCGTTGAGCAAGGAGTAGTTCTTGTCTATTCCATATTTGGCTTAAGGAACTTTATCTGTGCTCATTTCAATCTCTGGTTTTATGCAGCACCCCAACTCACCTTTCCCCTTAAGCAAGCATAAGTTGGTTTTCTAAATTTGAGACCCTGTTCTGTTTTGTAATCCAGTTCCTGTGTAGCCAAGTTTACATCCCGTGTATTAGTGATATCTTATGATGTTTCTTTTTCTGTGTGACTTATTTCAGTTAGAATCATCATACCTGAATCCACTCATTATGCTGCTACGGGCCTGATGACATAGATTTCATTGCTGAGTGATATTGCATTGTACGTAAGTACCACAACTTCTTTATCCATTTTTCACTTTCTGCGATATTGAACTTGTACCGTAAACGAGGTTCTTGTAAACAGAGCCGTCCCAAACTTTGGGGTGGCTGTGTCTTTTTGATTTTAATTTCCCTAAGCTATAGGACCATAAGTGGAAGTGCCCTAGGCTCTGTTGCTTTGTTTTTTAGATGTTTCAGGAAACACCATACACCTCTCCCGAGTGGCTGTTGGCAATTTACATCCCGCCCATCAGCATAACAAGGCTCCCAGTTCTCCATGGCCTGTCCTGCCTTTCTGGATTTTACACTTTTTTCAGATGGCCCTTTTGACCGGGGGGAAGTGAGACTTCATTGTAGTGCAGATTTCCTTTGCAAGCTTGCTTGGTTGGCCAAAAAGGGCGTATGCGTTTTTTCCTGAATATATTCAGGAAAAAACGCATACGCCCTTTTTGGCCAAGTGCATCATTGTGGACGTTCTGCCTCTTTTCCTATGCTTTAAATGCAATTCCAGTCTACCTCCTGAAATCGGTTTCCTGCAATTCTGCCCCGCTTTCAAGTCCTCTTGGCAGCCTTACTTCAGTATATTTTTGGACGATAGCTGTCATTTATAACTCTGCAGGTTTGTGAATTACAGTGCCCCTGAGCTCCTTTCTTCAACTCGCTTTCTTGTGAGCTGGCCGCAACACCGCAGGATTGCTTCAGGCCCTAATCTGGTTCCGGCACGGCACGCTGAGCCTTTGGTTAATTCCTCTTCCTGGTGGGAAATGAGAGTTAAATTTGCCCGTCCAGACACCTCCAGCTAGTCTCTCATTGGTTCTCCCTATTCCTGTTCATCTTCCGCAGAAATTGCAAACTGGGCCAAACAGGAGGTTAAAGGCACTGACTCTCCAAGTCGGGAGAGTGTTAGTAAAGCGTCTGGAATGTTGCACCCGAGTACCAGGGGACGAGAACTGAGACATATTGGAACACGTCTCCCGATCACACGGTTGATCATACTCTGGGTTCCACGTGCATGTTTTAGCTGAAGGAAGAATCCCTTAAACCTGGAGAGTTGAGACCCGTGGAATGGGTACCATGCAATATGACTTCAAAGGGTCTTCATTTGCTCACCGAACCTCTCCAATCCTATCACTGCTGCGTTTATGCCCCTGTACACACGCTTGATTTTCTTTCAGACACATAGCAATCCATAGGTTTTAAGATACTTACTAGTCAGGTACATTCTTAGGCGTTTAATATGGGGTGTTGAGTCCATTTCGTTGAGCAAGGAGTAGTTCTTGTCTATTCCATATTTGGCTTAAGGAACTTTATCTGTGCTCATTTCAATCTCTGGTTTTATGCAGCACCCCAACTCACCTTTCCCCTTAAGCAAGCATAAGTTGGTTTTCTAAATTTGAGACCCTGTTCTGTTTTGTAATCCAGTTCCTGTGTAGCCAAGTTTACATCCCGTGTATTAGTGATATCTTATGATGTTTCTTTTTCTGTGTGACTTATTTCAGTTAGAATCATCATACCTGAATCCACTCATTATGCTGCTACGGGCCTGATGACATAGATTTCATTGCTGAGTGATATTGCATTGTACGTAAGTACCACAACTTCTTTATCCATTTTTCACTTTCTGCGATATTGAACTTGTACCGTAAATGAGGTTCTTGTAAACAGAGCCGTCCCAAACTTTGGGGTGGCTGTGTCTTTTTGATTTTAATTTCCCTAAGCTATAGGACCATAAGTGGAAGTGCCCTAGGCTCTGTTGCTTTGTTTTTTAGATGTTTCAGGAAACACCATACACCTCTCCCGAGTGGCTGTTGGCAATTTACATCCCGCCCATCAGCATAACAAGGCTCCCAGTTCTCCATGGCCTGTCCTGCCTTTCTGGATTTTACACTTTTTTCAGATGGCCCTTTTGACCGGGGGGAAGTGAGACTTCATTGTAGTGCAGATTTCCTTTGCAAGCTTGCTTGGTTGGCCAAAAAGGGCGTATGCGTTTTTTCCTGAATATATTCAGGAAAAAACGCATACGCCCTTTTTGGCCAAGTGCATCATTGTGGACGTTCTGCCTCTTTTCCTATGCTTTAAATGCAATTCCAGTCTACCTCCTGAAATCGGTTTCCTGCAATTCTGCCCCGCTTTCAAGTCCTCTTGGCAGCCTTACTTCAGTATATTTTTGGACGATAGCTGTCATTTATAACTCTGCAGGTTTGTGAATTACAGTGCCCCTGAGCTCCTTTCTTCAACTCGCTTTCTTGTGAGCTGGCCGCAACACCGCAGGATTGCTTCAGGCCCTAATCTGGTTCCGGCACGGCACGCTGAGCCTTTGGTTAATTCTTCTTCCTGGTGGGAAATGAGAGTTAAATTTGCCCGTCCAGACACCTCCAGCTAGTCTCTCATTGGTTCTCCCTATTCCTGTTCATCTTCCGCAGAAATTGCAAACTGGGCCAAACAGGAGGTTAAAGGCACTGACTCTCCAAGTCGGGAGAGTGTTAGTAAAGCGTCTGGAATGTTGCACCCGAGTACCAGGGGACGAGAACTGAGACATATTGGAACACGTCTCCCGATCACACGGTTGATCATACTCTGGGTTCCACGTGCATGTTTTAGCTGAAGGAAGAATCCCTTAAACCTGGAGAGTTGAGACCCGTGGAATGGGTACCATGCAATATGACTTCAAAGGGTCTTCATTTGCTCACCGAACCTCTCCAATCCTATCACTGCTGCGTTTATGCCCCTGTACACACGCTTGATTTTCTTTCAGAGACATAGCAGTGCATAGGTTTTAAGATACTTACAAGTCAGGTACATTCTTAGGCGTTTAATATGGGGTGTTGAGTCCATTTCGTTGAGCAAGGAGTAGTTCTTGTCTATTCTATATTTGGCTTAAGGAACTTTATCTGTGCTCATTTCAATCTCTGGTTTTATGCAGCACCCCAACTCACCTTTCCCCTTAAGCAAGCATAAGTTGGTTTTCTAAATTTGAGACCCTGTTCTGTTTTGTAATCCAGTTCCTGTGTAGCCAAGTTTACATCCTGTGTATTAGTGATATCTTATGATGTTTCTTTTTCTGTGTGACTTATTTCAGTTAGAATCATCATACCTGAATCCACTCATTATGCTGCTACGGGCCTGATGACATAGATTTCATTGCTGAGTGATATTGCATTGTACGTAAGTACCACAACTTCTTTATCCATTTTTCACTTTCTGCGATATTGAACTTGTACCGTAAACGAGGTTCTTGTAAACAGAGCCGTCCCAAACTTTGGGGTGGCTGTGTCTTTTTGATTTTAATTTCCCTAAGCTATAGGACCATAAGTGGAAGTGCCCTAGGCTCTGTTGCTTTGTTTTTTAGATGTTTCAGGAAACACCATACACCTCTCCCGAGTGGCTGTTGGCAATTTACATCCCGCCCATCAGCATAACAAGGCTCCCAGTTCTCCATGGCCTGTCCTGCCTTTCTGGATTTTACACTTTTTTCAGATGGCCCTTTTGACCGGGGGGAAGTGAGACTTCATTGTAGTGCAGATTTCCTTTGCAAGCTTGCTTGGTTGGCCAAAAAGGGCGTATGCGTTTTTTCCTGAATATATTCAGGAAAAAACGCATACGCCCTTTTTGGCCAAGTGCATCATTGTGGACGTTCTGCCTCTTTTCCTATGCTTTAAATGCAATTCCAGTCTACCTCCTGAAATCGGTTTCCTGCAATTCTGCCCCGCTTTCAAGTCCTCTTGGCAGCCTTACTTCAGTATATTTTTGGACGATAGCTGTCATTTATAACTCTGCAGGTTTGTGAATTACAGTGCCCCTGAGCTCCTTTCTTCAACTCGCTTTCTTGTGAGCTGGCCACAACACCGCAGGATTGCTTCAGGCCCTAATCTGGTTCTGGCACGGCACGCTGAGCCTTCGGTTAATTCCTCTTCCTGGTGGGAAATGAGAGTTAAATTTGCCCGTCCAGACACCTCCAGCTAGTCTCTCATTGGTTCTCCCTATTCCTGTTCATCTTCCGCAGAAATTGCAAACTGGGCCAAACAGGAGGTTAAAGGCACTGACTCTCCAAGTCGGGAGAGTGTTAGTAAAGCGTCTGGAATGTTGCACCCGAGTACCAGGGGACGAGAACTGAGACATATTGGAACACGTCTCCCGATCACACGGTTGATCATACTCTGGGTTCCACGTGCATGTTTTAGCTGAAGGAAGAATCCCTTAAACCTGGAGAGTTGAGACCCGTGGAATGGGTACCATGCAATATGACTTCAAAGGGTCTTCATTTGCTCACCGAACCTCTCCAATCCTATCACTGCTGCATTTATGCCCCTGTACACATGCTTGATTTTCTTTCAGAGACATAGCAGTGCATAGGTTTTAAGATACTTACAAGTCAGGTACATTCTTAGGCGTTTAATATGGGGTGTTGAGTCCATTTCGTTGAGCAAGGAGTAGTTCTTGTCTATTCTATATTTGGCTTAAGGAACTTTATCTGTGCTCATTTCAATCTCTGGTTTTATGCAGCACCCCAACTCACCTTTCCCCTTAAGCAAGCATAAGTTGGTTTTCTAAATTTGAGACCCTGTTCTGTTTTGTAATCCAGTTCCTGTGTAGCCAAGTTTACATCCCGTGTATTAGTGATATCTTATGATGTTTCTTTTTCTGTGTGACTTATTTCAGTTAGAATCATCATACCTGAATCCACTCATTATGCTGCTACGGGCCTGATGACATAGATTTCATTGCTGAGTGATATTGCATTGTACGTAAGTACCACAACTTCTTTATCCATTTTTCACTTTCTGCGATATTGAACTTGTACCGTAAACGAGGTTCTTGTAAACAGAGCCGTCCCAAACTTTGGGGTGGCTGTGTCTTTTTGATTTTAATTTCCCTAAGCTATAGGACCATAAGTGGAAGTGCCCTAGGCTCTGTTGCTTTGTTTTTTAGATGTTTCAGGAAACACCATACACCTCTCCCGAGTGGCTGTTGGCAATTTACATCCCGCCCATCAGCATAACAAGGCTCCCAGTTCTCCATGGCCTGTCCTGCCTTTCTGGATTTTACACTTTTTTCAGATGGCCCTTTTGACCGGGGGGAAGTGAGACTTCATTGTAGTGCAGATTTCCTTTGCAAGCTTGCTTGGTTGGCCAAAAAGGGCGTATGCGTTTTTTCCTGAATATATTCAGGAAAAAACGCATACGCCCTTTTTGGCCAAGTGCATCATTGTGGACGTTCTGCCTCTTTTCCTATGCTTTAAATGCAATTCCAGTCTACCTCCTGAAATCGGTTTCCTGCAATTCTGCCCCGCTTTCAAGTCCTCTTGGCAGCCTTACTTCAGTATATTTTTGGACGATAGCTGTCATTTATAACTCTGCAGGTTTGTGAATTACAGTGCCCCTGAGCTCCTTTCTTCAACTCGCTTTCTTGTGAGCTGGCCGCAACACCGCAGGATTGCTTCAGGCCCTAATCTGGTTCCGGCACGGCACGCTGAGCCTTTGGTTAATTCCTCTTCCTGGTGGGAAATGAGAGTTAAATTTGCCCGTCCAGACACCTCCAGCTAGTCTCTCATTGGTTCTCCCTATTCCTGTTCATCTTCCGCAGAAATTGCAAACTGGGCCAAACAGGAGGTTAAAGGCACTGACTCTCCAAGTCGGGAGAGTGTTAGTAAAGCGTCTGGAATGTTGCACCCGAGTACCAGGGGACGAGAACTGAGACATATTGGAACACGTCTCCCGATCACACGGTTGATCATACTCTGGGTTCCACGTGCATGTTTTAGCTGAAGGAAGAATCCCTTAAACCTGGAGAGTTGAGACCCGTGGAATGGGTACCATGCAATATGACTTCAAAGGGTCTTCATTTGCTCACCGAACCTCTCCAATCCTATCACTGCTGCGTTTATGCCCCTGTACACACGCTTGATTTTCTTTCAGACACATAGCAATCCATAGGTTTTAAGATACTTACTAGTCAGGTACATTCTTAGGCGTTTAATATGGGGTGTTGAGTCCATTTCGTTGAGCAAGGAGTAGTTCTTGTCTATTCCATATTTGGCTTAAGGAACTTTATCTGTGCTCATTTCAATCTCTGGTTTTATGCAGCACCCCAACTCACCGTTCCCCTTAAGCAAGCATAAGTTGGTTTTCTAAATTTGAGACCCTGTTCTGTTTTGTAATCCAGTTCCTGTGTAGCCAAGTTTACATCCCGTGTATTAGTGATATCTTATGATGTTTCTTTTTCTGTGTGACTTATTTCAGTTAGAATCATCATACCTGAATCCACTCATTATGCTGCTACGGGCCTGATGACATAGATTTCATTGCTGAGTGATATTGCATTGTACGTAAGTACCACAACTTCTTTATCCATTTTTCACTTTCTGCGATATTGAACTTGTACCGTAAACGAGGTTCTTGTAAACAGAGCCGTCCCAAACTTTGGGGTGGCTGTGTCTTTTTGATTTTAATTTCCCTAAGCTATAGGACCATAAGTGGAAGTGCCCTAGGCTCTGTTGCTTTGTTTTTTAGATGTTTCAGGAAACACCATACACCTCTCCCGAGTGGCTGTTGGCAATTTACATCCCGCCCATCAGCATAACAAGGCTCCCAGTTCTCCATGGCCTGTCCTGCCTTTCTGGATTTTACACTTTTTTCAGATGGCCCTTTTGACCGGGGGGAAGTGAGACTTCATTGTAGTGCAGATTTCCTTTGCAAGCTTGCTTGGTTGGCCAAAAAGGGCGTATGCGTTTTTTCCTGAATATATTCAGGAAAAAACGCATACGCCCTTTTTGGCCAAGTGCATCATTGTGGACGTTCTGCCTCTTTTCCTATGCTTTAAATGCAATTCCAGTCTACCTCCTGAAATCGGTTTCCTGCAATTCTGCCCCGCTTTCAAGTCCTCTTGGCAGCCTTACTTCAGTATATTTTTGGACGATAGCTGTCATTTATAACTCTGCAGATTTGTGAATTACAGTGCCCCTGAGCTCCTTTCTTCAACTCGCTTTCTTGTGAGCTGGCCGCAACACCGCAGGATTGCTTCAGGCCCTAATCTGGTTCCGGCACGGCACGCTGAGCCTTTGGTTAATTCCTCTTCCTGGTGGGAAATGAGAGTTAAATTTGCCCGTCCAGACACCTCCAGCTAGTCTCTCATTGGTTCTCCCTATTCCTGTTCATCTTCCGCAGAAATTGCAAACTGGGCCAAACAGGAGGTTAAAGGCACTGACTCTCCAAGTCGGGAGAGTGTTAGTAAAGCGTCTGGAATGTTGCACCCGAGTACCAGGGGACGAGAACTGAGACATATTGGAACACGTCTCCCGATCACACGGTTGATCATACTCTGGGTTCCACGTGCATGTTTTAGCTGAAGGAAGAATCCCTTAAACCTGGAGAGTTGAGACCCGTGGAATGGGTACCATGCAATATGACTTCAAAGGGTCTTCATTTGCTCACCGAACCTCTCCAATCCTATCACTGCTGCGTTTATGCCCCTGTACACACGCTTGATTTTCTTTCAGACACATAGCAATCCATAGGTTTTAAGATACTTACTAGTCAGGTACATTCTTAGGCGTTTAATATGGGGTGTTGAGTCCATTTCGTTGAGCAAGGAGTAGTTCTTGTCTATTCCATATTTGGCTTAAGGAACTTTATCTGTGCTCATTTCAATCTCTGGTTTTATGCAGCACCCCAACTCACCGTTCCCCTTAAGCAAGCATAAGTTGGTTTTCTAAATTTGAGACCCTGTTCTGTTTTGTAATCCAGTTCCTGTGTAGCCAAGTTTACATCCCGTGTATTAGTGATATCTTATGATGTTTCTTTTTCTGTGTGACTTATTTCAGTTAGAATCATCATACCTGAATCCACTCATTATGCTGCTACGGGCCTGATGACATAGATTTCATTGCTGAGTGATATTGCATTGTACGTAAGTACCACAACTTCTTTATCCATTTTTCACTTTCTGCGATATTGAACTTGTACCGTAAACGAGGTTCTTGTAAACAGAGCCGTCCCAAACTTTGGGGTGGCTGTGTCTTTTTGATTTTAATTTCCCTAAGCTATAGGACCATAAGTGGAAGTGCCCTAGGCTCTGTTGCTTTGTTTTTTAGATGTTTCAGGAAACACCATACACCTCTCCCGAGTGGCTGTTGGCAATTTACATCCCGCCCATCAGCATAACAAGGCTCCCAGTTCTCCATGGCCTGTCCTGCCTTTCTGGATTTTACACTTTTTTCAGATGGCCCTTTTGACCGGGGGGAAGTGAGACTTCATTGTAGTGCAGATTTCCTTTGCAAGCTTGCTTGGTTGGCCAAAAAGGGCGTATGCGTTTTTTCCTGAATATATTCAGGAAAAAACGCATACGCCCTTTTTGGCCAAGTGCATCATTGTGGACGTTCTGCCTCTTTTCCTATGCTTTAAATGCAATTCCAGTCTACCTCCTGAAATCGGTTTCCTGCAATTCTGCCCCGCTTTCAAGTCCTCTTGGCAGCCTTACTTCAGTATATTTTTGGACGATAGCTGTCATTTATAACTCTGCAGGTTTGTGAATTACAGTGCCCCTGAGCTCCTTTCTTCAACTCGCTTTCTTGTGAGCTGGCCGCAACACCGCAGGATTGCTTCAGGCCCTAATCTGGTTCCGGCACGGCACGCTGAGCCTTTGGTTAATTCCTCTTCCTGGTGGGAAATGAGAGTTAAATTTGCCCGTCCAGACACCTCCAGCTAGTCTCTCATTGGTTCTCCCTATTCCTGTTCATCTTCCGCAGAAATTGCAAACTGGGCCAAACAGGAGGTTAAAGGCACTGACTCTCCAAGTCGGGAGAGTGTTAGTAAAGCGTCTGGAATGTTGCACCCGAGTACCAGGGGACGAGAACTGAGACATATTGGAACACGTCTCCCGATCACACGGTTGATCATACTCTGGGTTCCACGTGCATGTTTTAGCTGAAGGAAGAATCCCTTAAACCTGGAGAGTTGAGACCCGTGGAATGGGTACCATGCAATATGACTTCAAAGGGTCTTCATTTGCTCACCGAACCTCTCCAATCCTATCACTGCTGCGTTTATGCCCCTGTACACACGCTTGATTTTCTTTCAGACACATAGCAATCCATAGGTTTTAAGATACTTACTAGTCAGGTACATTCTTAGGCGTTTAATATGGGGTGTTGAGTCCATTTCGTTGAGCAAGGAGTAGTTCTTGTCTATTCCATATTTGGCTTAAGGAACTTTATCTGTGCTCATTTCAATCTCTGGTTTTATGCAGCACCCCAACTCACCTTTCCCCTTAAGCAAGCATAAGTTGGTTTTCTAAATTTGAGACCCTGTTCTGTTTTGTAATCCAGTTCCTGTGTAGCCAAGTTTACATCCCGTGTATTAGTGATATCTTATGATGTTTCTTTTTCTGTGTGACTTATTTCAGTTAGAATCATCATACCTGAATCCACTCATTATGCTGCTACGGGCCTGATGACATAGATTTCATTGCTGAGTGATATTGCATTGTACGTAAGTACCACAACTTCTTTATCCATTTTTCACTTTCTGCGATATTGAACTTGTACCGTAAACGAGGTTCTTGTAAACAGAGCCGTCCCAAACTTTGGGGTGGCTGTGTCTTTTTGATTTTAATTTCCCTAAGCTATAGGACCATAAGTGGAAGTGCCCTAGGCTCTGTTGCTTTGTTTTTTAGATGTTTCAGGAAACACCATACACCTCTCCCGAGTGGCTGTTGGCAATTTACATCCCGCCCATCAGCATAACAAGGCTCCCAGTTCTCCATGGCCTGTCCTGCCTTTCTGGATTTTACACTTTTTTCAGATGGCCCTTTTGACCGGGGGGAAGTGAGACTTCATTGTAGTGCAGATTTCCTTTGCAAGCTTGCTTGGTTGGCCAAAAAGGGCGTATGCGTTTTTTCCTGAATATATTCAGGAAAAAACGCATACGCCCTTTTTGGCCAAGTGCATCATTGTGGACGTTCTGCCTCTTTTCCTATGCTTTAAATGCAATTCCAGTCTACCTCCTGAAATCGGTTTCCTGCAATTCTGCCCCGCTTTCAAGTCCTCTTGGCAGCCTTACTTCAGTATATTTTTGGACGATAGCTGTCATTTATAACTCTGCAGGTTTGTGAATTACAGTGCCCCTGAGCTCCTTTCTTCAACTCGCTTTCTTGTGAGCTGGCCGCAACACCGCAGGATTGCTTCAGGCCCTAATCTGGTTCCGGCACGGCACGCTGAGCCTTTGGTTAATTCCTCTTCCTGGTGGGAAATGAGAGTTAAATTTGCCCGTCCAGACACCTCCAGCTAGTCTCTCATTGGTTCTCCCTATTCCTGTTCATCTTCCGCAGAAATTGCAAACTGGGCCAAACAGGAGGTTAAAGGCACTGACTCTCCAAGTCGGGAGAGTGTTAGTAAAGCGTCTGGAATGTTGCACCCGAGTACCAGGGGACGAGAACTGAGACATATTGGAACACGTCTCCCGATCACACGGTTGATCATACTCTGGGTTCCACGTGCATGTTTTAGCTGAAGGAAGAATCCCTTAAACCTGGAGAGTTGAGACCCGTGGAATGGGTACCATGCAATATGACTTCAAAGGGTCTTCATTTGCTCACCGAACCTCTCCAATCCTATCACTGCTGCGTTTATGCCCCTGTACACACGCTTGATTTTCTTTCAGACACATAGCAATCCATAGGTTTTAAGATACTTACTAGTCAGGTACATTCTTAGGCGTTTAATATGGGGTGTTGAGTCCATTTCGTTGAGCAAGGAGTAGTTCTTGTCTATTCCATATTTGGCTTAAGGAACTTTATCTGTGCTCATTTCAATCTCTGGTTTTATGCAGCACCCCAACTCACCGTTCCCCTTAAGCAAGCATAAGTTGGTTTTCTAAATTTGAGACCCTGTTCTGTTTTGTAATCCAGTTCCTGTGTAGCCAAGTTTACATCCCGTGTATTAGTGATATCTTATGATGTTTCTTTTTCTGTGTGACTTATTTCAGTTAGAATCATCATACCTGAATCCACTCATTATGCTGCTACGGGCCTGATGACATAGATTTCATTGCTGAGTGATATTGCATTGTACGTAAGTACCACAACTTCTTTATCCATTTTTCACTTTCTGCGATATTGAACTTGTACCGTAAACGAGGTTCTTGTAAACAGAGCCGTCCCAAACTTTGGGGTGGCTGTGTCTTTTTGATTTTAATTTCCCTAAGCTATAGGACCATAAGTGGAAGTGCCCTAGGCTCTGTTGCTTTGTTTTTTAGATGTTTCAGGAAACACCATACACCTCTCCCGAGTGGCTGTTGGCAATTTACATCCCGCCCATCAGCATAACAAGGCTCCCAGTTCTCCATGGCCTGTCCTGCCTTTCTGGATTTTACACTTTTTTCAGATGGCCCTTTTGACCGGGGGGAAGTGAGACTTCATTGTAGTGCAGATTTCCTTTGCAAGCTTGCTTGGTTGGCCAAAAAGGGCGTATGCGTTTTTTCCTGAATATATTCAGGAAAAAACGCATACGCCCTTTTTGGCCAAGTGCATCATTGTGGACGTTCTGCCTCTTTTCCTATGCTTTAAATGCAATTCCAGTCTACCTCCTGAAATCGGTTTCCTGCAATTCTGCCCCGCTTTCAAGTCCTCTTGGCAGCCTTACTTCAGTATATTTTTGGACGATAGCTGTCATTTATAACTCTGCAGATTTGTGAATTACAGTGCCCCTGAGCTCCTTTCTTCAACTCGCTTTCTTGTGAGCTGGCCGCAACACCGCAGGATTGCTTCAGGCCCTAATCTGGTTCCGGCACGGCACGCTGAGCCTTTGGTTAATTCCTCTTCCTGGTGGGAAATGAGAGTTAAATTTGCCCGTCCAGACACCTCCAGCTAGTCTCTCATTGGTTCTCCCTATTCCTGTTCATCTTCCGCAGAAATTGCAAACTGGGCCAAACAGGAGGTTAAAGGCACTGACTCTCCAAGTCGGGAGAGTGTTAGTAAAGCGTCTGGAATGTTGCACCCGAGTACCAGGGGACGAGAACTGAGACATATTGGAACACGTCTCCCGATCACACGGTTGATCATACTCTGGGTTCCACGTGCATGTTTTAGCTGAAGGAAGAATCCCTTAAACCTGGAGAGTTGAGACCCGTGGAATGGGTACCATGCAATATGACTTCAAAGGGTCTTCATTTGCTCACCGAACCTCTCCAATCCTATCACTGCTGCGTTTATGCCCCTGTACACACGCTTGATTTTCTTTCAGACACATAGCAATCCATAGGTTTTAAGATACTTACTAGTCAGGTACATTCTTAGGCGTTTAATATGGGGTGTTGAGTCCATTTCGTTGAGCAAGGAGTAGTTCTTGTCTATTCCATATTTGGCTTAAGGAACTTTATCTGTGCTCATTTCAATCTCTGGTTTTATGCAGCACCCCAACTCACCTTTCCCCTTAAGCAAGCATAAGTTGGTTTTCTAAATTTGAGACCCTGTTCTGTTTTGTAATCCAGTTCCTGTGTAGCCAAGTTTACATCCCGTGTATTAGTGATATCTTATGATGTTTCTTTTTCTGTGTGACTTATTTCAGTTAGAATCATCATACCTGAATCCACTCATTATGCTGCTACGGGCCTGATGACATAGATTTCATTGCTGAGTGATATTGCATTGTACGTAAGTACCACAACTTCTTTATCCATTTTTCACTTTCTGCGATATTGAACTTGTACCGTAAACGAGGTTCTTGTAAACAGAGCCGTCCCAAACTTTGGGGTGGCTGTGTCTTTTTGATTTTAATTTCCCTAAGCTATAGGACCATAAGTGGAAGTGCCCTAGGCTCTGTTGCTTTGTTTTTTAGATGTTTCAGGAAACACCATACACCTCTCCCGAGTGGCTGTTGGCAATTTACATCCCGCCCATCAGCATAACAAGGCTCCCAGTTCTCCATGGCCTGTCCTGCCTTTCTGGATTTTACACTTTTTTCAGATGGCCCTTTTGACCGGGGGGAAGTGAGACTTCATTGTAGTGCAGATTTCCTTTGCAAGCTTGCTTGGTTGGCCAAAAAGGGCGTATGCGTTTTTTCCTGAATATATTCAGGAAAAAACGCATACGCCCTTTTTGGCCAAGTGCATCATTGTGGACGTTCTGCCTCTTTTCCTATGCTTTAAATGCAATTCCAGTCTACCTCCTGAAATCGGTTTCCTGCAATTCTGCCCCGCTTTCAAGTCCTCTTGGCAGCCTTACTTCAGTATATTTTTGGACGATAGCTGTCATTTATAACTCTGCAGGTTTGTGAATTACAGTGCCCCTGAGCTCCTTTCTTCAACTCGCTTTCTTGTGAGCTGGCCGCAACACCGCAGGATTGCTTCAGGCCCTAATCTGGTTCCGGCACGGCACGCTGAGCCTTTGGTTAATTCCTCTTCCTGGTGGGAAATGAGAGTTAAATTTGCCCGTCCAGACACCTCCAGCTAGTCTCTCATTGGTTCTCCCTATTCCTGTTCATCTTCCGCAGAAATTGCAAACTGGGCCAAACAGGAGGTTAAAGGCACTGACTCTCCAAGTCGGGAGAGTGTTAGTAAAGCGTCTGGAATGTTGCACCCGAGTACCAGGGGACGAGAACTGAGACATATTGGAACACGTCTCCCGATCACACGGTTGATCATACTCTGGGTTCCACGTGCATGTTTTAGCTGAAGGAAGAATCCCTTAAACCTGGAGAGTTGAGACCCGTGGAATGGGTACCATGCAATATGACTTCAAAGGGTCTTCATTTGCTCACCGAACCTCTCCAATCCTATCACTGCTGCGTTTATGCCCCTGTACACACGCTTGATTTTCTTTCAGAGACATAGCAGTGCATAGGTTTTAAGATACTTACAAGTCAGGTACATTCTTAGGCGTTTAATATGGGGTGTTGAGTCCATTTCGTTGAGCAAGGAGTAGTTCTTGTCTATTCTATATTTGGCTTAAGGAACTTTATCTGTGCTCATTTCAATCTCTGGTTTTATGCAGCACCCCAACTCACCTTTCCCCTTAAGCAAGCATAAGTTGGTTTTCTAAATTTGAGACCCTGTTCTGTTTTGTAATCCAGTTCCTGTGTAGCCAAGTTTACATCCCGTGTATTAGTGATATCTTATGATGTTTCTTTTTCTGTGTGACTTATTTCAGTTAGAATCATCATACCTGAATCCACTCATTATGCTGCTACGGGCCTGATGACATAGATTTCATTGCTGAGTGATATTGCATTGTACGTAAGTACCACAACTTCTTTATCCATTTTTCACTTTCTGCGATATTGAACTTGTACCGTAAACGAGGTTCTTGTAAACAGAGCCGTCCCAAACTTTGGGGTGGCTGTGTCTTTTTGATTTTAATTTCCCTAAGCTATAGGACCATAAGTGGAAGTGCCCTAGGCTCTGTTGCTTTGTTTTTTAGATGTTTCAGGAAACACCATACACCTCTCCCGAGTGGCTGTTGGCAATTTACATCCCGCCCATCAGCATAACAAGGCTCCCAGTTCTCCATGGCCTGTCCTGCCTTTCTGGATTTTACACTTTTTTCAGATGGCCCTTTTGACCGGGGGGAAGTGAGACTTCATTGTAGTGCAGATTTCCTTTGCAAGCTTGCTTGGTTGGCCAAAAAGGGCGTATGCGTTTTTTCCTGAATATATTCAGGAAAAAACGCATACGCCCTTTTTGGCCAAGTGCATCATTGTGGACGTTCTGCCTCTTTTCCTATGCTTTAAATGCAATTCCAGTCTACCTCCTGAAATCGGTTTCCTGCAATTCTGCCCCGCTTTCAAGTCCTCTTGGCAGCCTTACTTCAGTATATTTTTGGACAATAGCTGTCATTTATAACTCTGCAGGTTTGTGAATTACAGTGCCCCTGAGCTCCTTTCTTCAACTCGCTTTCTTGTGAGCTGGCCGCAACACCGCAGGATTGCTTCAGGCCCTAATCTGGTTCCGGCACGGCACGCTGAGCCTTTGGTTAATTCCTCTTCCTGGTGGGAAATGAGAGTTAAATTTGCCCGTCCAGACACCTCCAGCTAGTCTCTCATTGGTTCTCCCTATTCCTGTTCATCTTCCGCAGAAATTGCAAACTGGGCCAAACAGGAGGTTAAAGGCACTGACTCTCCAAGTCGGGAGAGTGTTAGTAAAGCGTCTGGAATGTTGCACCCGAGTACCAGGGGACGAGAACTGAGACATATTGGAACACGTCTCCCGATCACACGGTTGATCATACTCTGGGTTCCACGTGCATGTTTTAGCTGAAGGAAGAATCCCTTAAACCTGGAGAGTTGAGACCCGTGGAATGGGTACCATGCAATATGACTTCAAAGGGTCTTCATTTGCTCACCGAACCTCTCCAATCCTATCACTGCTGCGTTTATGCCCCTGTACACACGCTTGATTTTCTTTCAGAGACATAGCAGTGCATAGGTTTTAAGATACTTACAAGTCAGGTACATTCTTAGGCGTTTAATATGGGGTGTTGAGTCCATTTCGTTGAGCAAGGAGTAGTTCTTGTCTATTCCATATTTGGCTTAAGGAACTTTATCTGTGCTCATTTCAATCTCTGGTTTTATGCAGCACCCCAACTCACCTTTCCCCTTAAGCAAGCATAAGTTGGTTTTCTAAATTTGAGACCCTGTTCTGTTTTGTAATCCAGTTCCTGTGTAGCCAAGTTTACATCCCGTGTATTAGTGATATCTTATGATGTTTCTTTTTCTGTGTGACTTATTTCAGTTAGAATCATCATACCTGAATCCACTCATTATGCTGCTACGGGCCTGATGACATAGATTTCATTGCTGAGTGATATTGCATTGTACGTAAGTACCACAACTTCTTTATCCATTTTTCACTTTCTGCGATATTGAACTTGTACCGTAAACGAGGTTCTTGTAAACAGAGCCGTCCCAAACTTTGGGGTGGCTGTGTCTTTTTGATTTTAATTTCCCTAAGCTATAGGACCATAAGTGGAAGTGCCCTAGGCTCTGTTGCTTTGTTTTTTAGATGTTTCAGGAAACAACATACACCTCTCCGGAGTGGCTCTTGGCAATTTACATCCCGCCCATCAGCATAACAAGGCTCCCAGTTCTCCATGGCCTGTCCTGCCTTTCTGGATTTTACACTTTTTTCAGATGGCCCTTTTGACCGGGGGGAAGTGAGACTTCATTGTAGTGCAGATTTCCTTTGCAAGCTTGCTTGGTTGGCCAAAAAGTGCGTATGCGTTTTTTCCTGAATATATTCAGGAAAAAACGCATACGCCCTTTTTGGCCAAGTGCATCATTGTGGACGTTCTGCCTCTTTTCCTATGCTTTAAATGCAATTCCAGTCTACCTCCTGAAATCGGTTTCCTGCAATTCTGCCCCGCTTTCAAGTCCTCTTGGCAGCCTTACTTCAGTATATTTTTGGACGATAGCTGTCATTTATAACTGCAGGTTTGTGAATTACAGTGCCCCTGAGCTCCTTTCTTCAACTCGCTTTCTTGTGAGCTGGCCGCAACACCGCAGGATTGCTTCAGGCCCTAATCTGGTTCCGGCACGGCACGCTGAGCCTTTGGTTAATTCCTCTTCCTGGTGGGAAATGAGAGTTAAATTTGCCCGTCCAGACACCTCCAGCTAGTCTCTCATTGGTTCTCCCTATTCCTGTTCATCTTCCGCAGAAATTGCAAACTGGGCCAAACAGGAGGTTAAAGGCACTGACTCTCCAAGTCGGGAGAGTGTTAGTAAAGCGTCTGGAATGTTGCACCCGAGTACCAGGGGACGAGAACTGAGACATATTGGAACACGTCTCCCGATCACACGGTTGATCATACTCTGGGTTCCACGTGCATGTTTTAGCTGAAGGAAGAATCCCTTAAACCTGGAGAGTTGAGACCCGTGGAATGGGTACCATGCAATATGACTTCAAAGGGTCTTCATTTGCTCACCGAACCTCTCCAATCCTATCACTGCTGCGTTTATGCCCCTGTACACACGCTTGATTTTCTTTCAGACACATAGCAATCCATAGGTTTTAAGATACTTACTAGTCAGGTACATTCTTAGGCGTTTAATATGGGGTGTTGAGTCCATTTCGTTGAGCAAGGAGTAGTTCTTGTCTATTCCATATTTGGCTTAAGGAACTTTATCTGTGCTCATTTCAATCTCTGGTTTTATGCAGCACCCCAACTCACCTTTCCCCTTAAGCAAGCATAAGTTGGTTTTCTAAATTTGAGACCCTGTTCTGTTTTGTAATCCAGTTCCTGTGTAGCCAAGTTTACATCCCGTGTATTAGTGATATCTTATGATGTTTCTTTTTCTGTGTGACTTATTTCAGTTAGAATCATCATACCTGAATCCACTCATTATGCTGCTACGGGCCTGATGACATAGATTTCATTGCTGAGTGATATTGCATTGTACGTAAGTACCACAACTTCTTTATCCATTTTTCACTTTCTGCGATATTGAACTTGTACCGTAAACGAGGTTCTTGTAAACAGAGCCGTCCCAAACTTTGGGGTGGCTGTGTCTTTTTGATTTTAATTTCCCTAAGCTATAGGACCATAAGTGGAAGTGCCCTAGGCTCTGTTGCTTTGTTTTTTAGATGTTTCAGGAAACACCATACACCTCTCCCGAGTGGCTCTTGGCAATTTACATCCCGCCCATCAGCATAACAAGGCTCCCAGTTCTCCATGGCCTGTCCTGCCTTTCTGGATTTTACACTTTTTTCAGATGGCCCTTTTGACCGGGGGGAAGTGAGACTTCATTGTAGTGCAGATTTCCTTTGCAAGCTTGCTTGGTTGGCCAAAAAGGGCGTATGCGTTTTTTCCTGAATATATTCAGGAAAAAACGCATACGCCCTTTTTGGCCAAGTGCATCATTGTGGACGTTCTGCCTCTTTTCCTATGCTTTAAATGCAATTCCAGTCTACCTCCTGAAATCGGTTTCCTGCAATTCTGCCCCGCTTTCAAGTCCTCTTGGCAGCCTTACTTCAGTATATTTTTGGACGATAGCTGTCATTTATAACTCTGCAGGTTTGTGAATTACAGTGCCCCTGAGCTCCTTTCTTCAACTCGCTTTCTTGTGAGCTGGCCGCAACACCGCAGGATTGCTTCAGGCCCTAATCTGGTTCCGGCACGGCACGCTGAGCCTTTGGTTAATTCCTCTTCCTGGTGGGAAATGAGAGTTAAATTTGCCCGTCCAGACACCTCCAGCTAGTCTCTCATTGGTTCTCCCTATTCCTGTTCATCTTCCGCAGAAATTGCAAACTGGGCCAAACAGGAGGTTAAAGGCACTGACTCTCCAAGTCGGGAGAGTGTTAGTAAAGCGTCTGGAATGTTGCACCCGAGTACCAGGGGACGAGAACTGAGACATATTGGAACACGTCTCCCGATCACACGGTTGATCATACTCTGGGTTCCACGTGCATGTTTTAGCTGAAGGAAGAATCCCTTAAACCTGGAGAGTTGAGACCCGTGGAATGGGTACCATGCAATATGACTTCAAAGGGTCTTCATTTGCTCACCGAACCTCTCCAATCCTATCACTGCTGCGTTTATGCCCCTGTACACACGCTTGATTTTCTTTCAGAGACATAGCAGTGCATAGGTTTTAAGATACTTACAAGTCAGGTACATTCTTAGGCGTTTAATATGGGGTGTTGAGTCCATTTCGTTGAGCAAGGAGTAGTTCTTGTCTATTCTATATTTGGCTTAAGGAACTTTATCTGTGCTCATTTCAATCTCTGGTTTTATGCAGCACCCCAACTCACCTTTCCCCTTAAGCAAGCATAAGTTGGTTTTCTAAATTTGAGACCCTGTTCTGTTTTGTAATCCAGTTCCTGTGTAGCCAAGTTTACATCCCGTGTATTAGTGATATCTTATGATGTTTCTTTTTCTGTGTGACTTATTTCAGTTAGAATCATCATACCTGAATCCACTCATTATGCTGCTACGGGCCTGATGACATAGATTTCATTGCTGAGTGATATTGCATTGTACGTAAGTACCACAACTTCTTTATCCATTTTTCACTTTCTGCGATATTGAACTTGTACCGTAAACGAGGTTCTTGTAAACAGAGCCGTCCCAAACTTTGGGGTGGCTGTGTCTTTTTGATTTTAATTTCCCTAAGCTATAGGACCATAAGTGGAAGTGCCCTAGGCTCTGTTGCTTTGTTTTTTAGATGTTTCAGGAAACAACATACACCTCTCCGGAGTGGCTCTTGGCAATTTACATCCCGCCCATCAGCATAACAAGGCTCCCAGTTCTCCATGGCCTGTCCTGCCTTTCTGGATTTTACACTTTTTTCAGATGGCCCTTTTGACCGGGGGGAAGTGAGACTTCATTGTAGTGCAGATTTCCTTTGCAAGCTTGCTTGGTTGGCCAAAAAGTGCGTATGCGTTTTTTCCTGAATATATTCAGGAAAAAACGCATACGCCCTTTTTGGCCAAGTGCATCATTGTGGACGTTCTGCCTCTTTTCCTATGCTTTAAATGCAATTCCAGTCTACCTCCTGAAATCGGTTTCCTGCAATTCTGCCCCGCTTTCAAGTCCTCTTGGCAGCCTTACTTCAGTATATTTTTGGACGATAGCTGTCATTTATAACTCTGCAGGTTTGTGAATTACAGTGCCCCTGAGCTCCTTTCTTCAACTCGCTTTCTTGTGAGCTGGCCGCAACACCGCAGGATTGCTTCAGGCCCTAATCTGGTTCCGGCACGGCACGCTGAGCCTTTGGTTAATTCCTCTTCCTGGTGGGAAATGAGAGTTAAATTTGCCCGTCCAGACACCTCCAGCTAGTCTCTCATTGGTTCTCCCTATTCCTGTTCATCTTCCGCAGAAATTGCAAACTGGGCCAAACAGGAGGTTAAAGGCACTGACTCTCCAAGTCGGGAGAGTGTTAGTAAAGCGTCTGGAATGTTGCACCCGAGTACCAGGGGACGAGAACTGAGACATATTGGAACACGTCTCCCGATCACACGGTTGATCATACTCTGGGTTCCACGTGCATGTTTTAGCTGAAGGAAGAATCCCTTAAACCTGGAGAGTTGAGACCCGTGGAATGGGTACCATGCAATATGACTTCAAAGGGTCTTCATTTGCTCACCGAACCTCTCCAATCCTATCACTGCTGCGTTTGTGCCCCTGTACACACGCTTGATTTTCTTTCAGAGACATAGCAATCCATAGGTTGTAAGATACTTACTAGTCAGGTACATTCTTAGGCGTTTAATATGGGGTGTTGAGTCCATTTCGTTGAGCAAGGAGTAGTTCTTGTCTATTCTATATTTGGCTTAAGGAACTTTATCTGTGCTCATTTCAATCTCTGGTTTTATGCAGCACCCCAACTCACCTTTCCCCTTAAGCAAGCATAAGTTGGTTTTCTAAATTTGAGACCCTGTTCTGTTTTGTAATCCAGTTCCTGTGTAGCCAAGTTTACATCCCGTGTATTAGTGATATCTTATGATGTTTCTTTTTCTGTGTGACTTATTTCAGTTAGAATCATCATACCTGAATCCACTCATTATGCTGCTACGGGCCTGATGACATAGATTTCATTGCTGAGTGATATTGCATTGTACGTAAGTACCACAACTTCTTTATCCATTTTTCACTTTCTGCGATATTGAACTTGTACCGTAAACGAGGTTCTTGTAAACAGAGCCGTCCCAAACTTTGGGGTGGCTGTGTCTTTTTGATTTTAATTTCCCTAAGCTATAGGACCATAAGTGGAAGTTCCCTAGGCTCTGTTGCTTTGTTTTTTAGATGTTTCAGGAAACAACATACACCTCTCCGGAGTGGCTCTTGGCAATTTACATCCCGCCCATCAGCATAACAAGGCTCCCAGTTCTCCATGGCCTGTCCTGCCTTTCTGGATTTTACACTTTTTTCAGATGGCCCTTTTGACCGGGGGGAAGTGAGACTTCATTGTAGTGCAGATTTCCTTTGCAAGCTTGCTTGGTTGGCCAAAAAGTGCGTATGCGTTTTTTCCTGAATATATTCAGGAAAAAACGCATACGCCCTTTTTGGCCAAGTGCATCATTGTGGACGTTCTGCCTCTTTTCCTATGCTTTAAATGCAATTCCAGTCTACCTCCTGAAATCGGTTTCCTGCAATTCTGCCCCGCTTTCAAGTCCTCTTGGCAGCCTTACTTCAGTATATTTTTGGACGATAGCTGTCATTTATAACTGCAGGTTTGTGAATTACAGTGCCCCTGAGCTCCTTTCTTCAACTCGCTTTCTTGTGAGCTGGCCGCAACACCGCAGGATTGCTTCAGGCCCTAATCTGGTTCCGGCACGGCACGCTGAGCCTTTGGTTAATTCCTCTTCCTGGTGGGAAATGAGAGTTAAATTTGCCCGTCCAGACACCTCCAGCTAGTCTCTCATTGGTTCTCCCTATTCCTGTTCATCTTCCGCAGAAATTGCAAACTGGGCCAAACAGGAGGTTAAAGGCACTGACTCTCCAAGTCGGGAGAGTGTTAGTAAAGCGTCTGGAATGTTGCACCCGAGTACCAGGGGACGAGAACTGAGACATATTGGAACACGTCTCCCGATCACACGGTTGATCATACTCTGGGTTCCACGTGCATGTTTTAGCTGAAGGAAGAATCCCTTAAACCTGGAGAGTTGAGACCCGTGGAATGGGTACCATGCAATATGACTTCAAAGGGTCTTCATTTGCTCACCGAACCTCTCCAATCCTATCACTGCTGCGTTTATGCCCCTGTACACACGCTTGATTTTCTTTCAGACACATAGCAATCCATAGGTTTTAAGATACTTACTAGTCAGGTACATTCTTAGGCGTTTAATATGGGGTGTTGAGTCCATTTCGTTGAGCAAGGAGTAGTTCTTGTCTATTCCATATTTGGCTTAAGGAACTTTATCTGTGCTCATTTCAATCTCTGGTTTTATGCAGCACCCCAACTCACCTTTCCCCTTAAGCAAGCATAAGTTGGTTTTCTAAATTTGAGACCCTGTTCTGTTTTGTAATCCAGTTCCTGTGTAGCCAAGTTTACATCCCGTGTATTAGTGATATCTTATGATGTTTCTTTTTCTGTGTGACTTATTTCAGTTAGAATCATCATACCTGAATCCACTCATTATGCTGCTACGGGCCTGATGACATAGATTTCATTGCTGAGTGATATTGCATTGTACGTAAGTACCACAACTTCTTTATCCATTTTTCACTTTCTGCGATATTGAACTTGTACCGTAAACGAGGTTCTTGTAAACAGAGCCGTCCCAAACTTTGGGGTGGCTGTGTCTTTTTGATTTTAATTTCCCTAAGCTATAGGACCATAAGTGGAAGTGCCCTAGGCTCTGTTGCTTTGTTTTTTAGATGTTTCAGGAAACACCATACACCTCTCCCGAGTGGCTCTTGGCAATTTACATCCCGCCCATCAGCATAACAAGGCTCCCAGTTCTCCATGGCCTGTCCTGCCTTTCTGGATTTTACACTTTTTTCAGATGGCCCTTTTGACCGGGGTGAAGTGAGACTTCATTGTAGTGCAGATTTCCTTTGCAAGCTTGCTTGGTTGGCCAAAAAGGGCGTATGCGTTTTTTCCTGAATATATTCAGGAAAAAACGCATACGCCCTTTTTGGCCAAGTGCATCATTGTGGACGTTCTGCCTCTTTTCCTATGCTTTAAATGCAATTCCAGTCTACCTCCTGAAATCGGTTTCCTGCAATTCTGCCCCGCTTTCAAGTCCTCTTGGCAGCCTTACTTCAGTATATTTTTGGACGATAGCTGTCATTTATAACTCTGCAGGTTTGTGAATTACAGTGCCCCTGAGCTCCTTTCTTCAACTCGCTTTCTTGTGAGCTGGCCGCAACACCGCAGGATTGCTTCAGGCCCTAATCTGGTTCCGGCACGGCACGCTGAGCCTTTGGTTAATTCCTCTTCCTGGTGGGAAATGAGAGTTAAATTTGCCCGTCCAGACACCTCCAGCTAGTCTCTCATTGGTTCTCCCTATTCCTGTTCATCTTCCGCAGAAATTGCAAACTGGGCCAAACAGGAGGTTAAAGGCACTGACTCTCCAAGTCGGGAGAGTGTTAGTAAAGCGTCTGGAATGTTGCACCCGAGTACCAGGGGACGAGAACTGAGACATATTGGAACACGTCTCCCGATCACACGGTTGATCATACTCTGGGTTCCACGTGCATGTTTTAGCTGAAGGAAGAATCCCTTAAACCTGGAGAGTTGAGACCCGTGGAATGGGTACCATGCAATATGACTTCAAAGGGTCTTCATTTGCTCACCGAACCTCTCCAATCCTATCACTGCTGCGTTTATGCCCCTGTACACATGCTTGATTTTCTTTCAGAGACATAGCAGTGCATAGGTTTTAAGATACTTACAAGTCAGGTACATTCTTAGGCGTTTAATATGGGGTGTTGAGTCCATTTCGTTGAGCAAGGAGTAGTTCTTGTCTATTCTATATTTGGCTTAAGGAACTTTATCTGTGCTCATTTCAATCTCTGGTTTTATGCAGCACCCCAACTCACCTTTCCCCTTAAGCAAGCATAAGTTGGTTTTCTAAATTTGAGACCCTGTTCTGTTTTGTAATCCAGTTCCTGTGTAGCCAAGTTTACATCCCGTGTATTAGTGATATCTTATGATGTTTCTTTTTCTGTGTGACTTATTTCAGTTAGAATCATCATACCTGAATCCACTCATTATGCTGCTACGGGCCTGATGACATAGATTTCATTGCTGAGTGATATTGCATTGTACGTAAGTACCACAACTTCTTTATCCATTTTTCACTTTCTGCGATATTGAACTTGTACCGTAAACGAGGTTCTTGTAAACAGAGCCGTCCCAAACTTTGGGGTGGCTGTGTCTTTTTGATTTTAATTTCCCTAAGCTATAGGACCATAAGTGGAAGTGCCCTAGGCTCTGTTGCTTTGTTTTTTAGATGTTTCAGGAAACAACATACACCTCTCCGGAGTGGCTCTTGGCAATTTACATCCCGCCCATCAGCATAACAAGGCTCCCAGTTCTCCATGGCCTGTCCTGCCTTTCTGGATTTTACACTTTTTTCAGATGGCCCTTTTGACCGGGGGGAAGTGAGACTTCATTGTAGTGCAGATTTCCTTTGCAAGCTTGCTTGGTTGGCCAAAATGTGCGTATGCGTTTTTTCCTGAATATATTCAGGAAAAAACGCATACGCCCTTTTTGGCCAAGTGCATCATTGTGGACGTTCTGCCTCTTTTCCTATGCTTTAAATGCAATTCCAGTCTACCTCCTGAAATCGGTTTCCTGCAATTCTGCCCCGCTTTCAAGTCCTCTTGGCAGCCTTACTTCAGTATATTTTTGGACGATAGCTGTCATTTATAACTGCAGGTTTGTGAATTACAGTGCCCCTGAGCTCCTTTCTTCAACTCGCTTTCTTGTGAGCTGGCCGCAACACCGCAGGATTGCTTCAGGCCCTAATCTGGTTCCGGCACGGCACGCTGAGCCTTTGGTTAATTCCTCTTCCTGGTGGGAAATGAGAGTTAAATTTGCCCGTCCAGACACCTCCAGCTAGTCTCTCATTGGTTCTCCCTATTCCTGTTCATCTTCCGCAGAAATTGCAAACTGGGCCAAACAGGAGGTTAAAGGCACTGACTCTCCAAGTCGGGAGAGTGTTAGTAAAGCGTCTGGAATGTTGCACCCGAGTACCAGGGGACGAGAACTGAGACATATTGGAACACGTCTCCCGATCACACGGTTGATCATACTCTGGGTTCCACGTGCATGTTTTAGCTGAAGGAAGAATCCCTTAAACCTGGAGAGTTGAGACCCGTGGAATGGGTACCATGCAATATGACTTCAAAGGGTCTTCATTTGCTCACCGAACCTCTCCAATCCTATCACTGCTGCGTTTATGCCCCTGTACACACGCTTGATTTTCTTTCAGACACATAGCAATCCATAGGTTTTAAGATACTTACTAGTCAGGTACATTCTTAGGCGTTTAATATGGGGTGTTGAGTCCATTTCGTTGAGCAAGGAGTAGTTCTTGTCTATTCCATATTTGGCTTAAGGAACTTTATCTGTGCTCATTTCAATCTCTGGTTTTATGCAGCACCCCAACTCACCTTTCCCCTTAAGCAAGCATAAGTTGGTTTTCTAAATTTGAGACCCTGTTCTGTTTTGTAATCCAGTTCCTGTGTAGCCAAGTTTACATCCCGTGTATTAGTGATATCTTATGATGTTTCTTTTTCTGTGTGACTTATTTCAGTTAGAATCATCATACCTGAATCCACTCATTATGCTGCTACGGGCCTGATGACATAGATTTCATTGCTGAGTGATATTGCATTGTACGTAAGTACCACAACTTCTTTATCCATTTTTCACTTTCTGCGATATTGAACTTGTACCGTAAACGAGGTTCTTGTAAACAGAGCCGTCCCAAACTTTGGGGTGGCTGTGTCTTTTTGATTTTAATTTCCCTAAGCTATAGGACCATAAGTGGAAGTGCCCTAGGCTCTGTTGCTTTGTTTTTTAGATGTTTCAGGAAACACCATACACCTCTCCCGAGTGGCTCTTGGCAATTTACATCCCGCCCATCAGCATAACAAGGCTCCCAGTTCTCCATGGCCTGTCCTGCCTTTCTGGATTTTACACTTTTTTCAGATGGCCCTTTTGACCGGGGGGAAGTGAGACTTCATTGTAGTGCAGATTTCCTTTGCAAGCTTGCTTGGTTGGCCAAAAAGGGCGTATGCGTTTTTTCCTGAATATATTCAGGAAAAAACGCATATGCCCTTTTTGGCCAAGTGCATCATTGTGGACGTTCTGCCTCTTTTCCTATGCTTTAAATGCAATTCCAGTCTACCTCCTGAAATCGGTTTCCTGCAATTCTGCCCCGCTTTCAAGTCCTCTTGGCAGCCTTACTTCAGTATATTTTTGGACGATAGCTGTCATTTATAACTCTGCAGGTTTGTGAATTACAGTGCCCCTGAGCTCCTTTCTTCAACTCGCTTTCTAGTGAGCTGGCCGCAACACCACAGGATTGCTTCAGGCCCTAATCTGGTTCCGGCACGGCACGCTGAGCCTTTGGTTAATTCCTCTTCCTGGTGGGAAATGAGAGTTAAATTTGCCCGTCCAGACACCTCCAGCTAGTCTCTCATTGGTTCTCCCTATTCCTGTTCATCTTCCGCAGAAATTGCAAACTGGGCCAAACAGGAGGTTAAAGGCACTGACTCTCCAAGTCGGGAGAGTGTTAGTAAAGCGTCTGGAATGTTGCACCCGAGTACCCGGGGACGAAAACTGAGACACATTTGAACACGTTTCCCGATCACATGGTGGATCATACTCTGGGTTCCACATGCATGTTTTAGCTGAAGGAAGAATCCCTTAAACCTGGAGAGTTGAGACCCATGGAATGGGTACCATGCAATATGACTTCAAAGGGTCTGCATTTGCTCACCGAACCTCACCAGTCCTATCACTGCTGCGTTTATGCCGCTGTACACACGCTTGATTCTCTTTCAGAGACATAAAAATCCATAGGTTTTAAGATTCTTACTACTCATGTATATTCTTAGGCGTTTAATATGGTGTGTTGAGTCCACTTCGTTGAGCAAGGAGTAGCTCTTGTCTATTACATATTTGGCTTATGGAATGGTATCTGTGCTCATTTCAATCTCTGGTTTTATGCAGCACCCCAACTCACCTTTCCCCTTAAGCAAGCATAAGTTGGTTTTCTACATTTGACACCCTGTTCTGTTTTGTAATTCAGTTCTTGTGAAGCCAAGTGTACATTCCGTGTAGTAGTGATATCTTATGATGTTTCTTTTTCTGTGTGACTTATTTCACTTAGAATCATCGTACCTGAATCCACTCATTATGCTGCTATGGGCCTGATGACATAGATTTCATTGCTGAGTGATATTGCATTGTACGTAAGTACCACAACTTCTTTATCCATTTTTCGCTTTCTGTGATATTGAACTTGTACCGTAAACGAGGTTCTTGTAAACAGAGCCGTCCCAAACTTTGGGGTGGCTGTGTCTTTTTGATTTTAATTTCCCTAAGCTATAGGACCATAAGTGGAAGTGCCCTAGGCTCTGTTGCTTTGTTTTCTGGATGTTTCAGGAAACACCATACACTTCTCCAGAGTGGCTGCTGGCAATTTACATCCCGCCCATCAGCATAACAAGGCTCCCAGTTCTCCATGGCCTGTCCTGCCTTTCTGGATGTTACACTTTTTTTGATGGCCCTTTTGACCGGGGGGCAGTGAGACTTCATTGTAGTGCAGATTTCCTTTGCAAGCTTGCTTGGTTGGCCAAAAAGTGCGTATGCGTTTTTTCCAGAATATATTCAGGAAAAAACGCATACGCCCTTTTTGGCCAACTGCATCATTGTGGACGTTCTGCCTCTTTTCCTATGCTTTACATGCAATTCCAGTCTACCTCCTGAAATGGGTTTCCTGCAATTCTGCCCCGCTTTCAACTCCTCTTGGCAGCCTTACTTCAATATATTTTTGGAAGATAGCTGTCATTTATAACTCTGCAAGTTTGTGAATTACAGTGCCCCTGAGCTCCTTTCTTCAACTCGCTTTCTTGTGAGCTGGCCGCAACACCGCAGGATTGCTTCAGGCCCTAGTTTGTTTCCGGCACGGCATGCTGAGCCTTTGGTTAATTCCTCATCCTGGTGGGAAATGAGAGTTAAATTTGCCCGTCCAGACACCTCCACCTAGTCTCTCATTGGTTCTCCCTATTCCTGTTCATTTTCCACAGAAATTGCAAACTGGGCCAAACAGGAGGTTAAAGGCACTGACTCTCCAAGTGGGGAGAGTGTTAGTAAAGCGTCTGGAATGTTGCACCGGAGTACCTGGGGACGAAAACTGAGACACATTTGAACACGTTTCCCGATCACACGGTGGATCATACTCTGGGTTCCACATGCATGTTTTAGCTGAAGGAAGAATCCCTTAAACAGGGAGAGTTGAGACCCATGGAATGGGTTCCATGCAATATGATTTCAAAGGGTCTGCATTT